>NC_079191.1:128445220-129123553 GCF_029499605.1 Hyla sarda | reverse complement strand
CTTTTCCTATTCCATCCTGCCCGAGCTGCAAAAAAAGATAAAACAAACTTTCACTTACCTCCCTACGTTCCCCCGGAGCTCCGCAACAGCTGATCGGTCGGCCGGGTCGTCTGCTTCCTACTTCCTTTAGCCAGGTACGTCACACGGCACTTCAGCCTATCACCGGCCGCAGCAATGTCCCGCCTCAGCCGGTGATAGGCTGAAGCACCATGTGACATACCTGGCTAAAAGAAGTAGGAAGCAGACGACCCGGCCGACCGATCAGCTGTTGCGGAAAGTTTGTTTTGGTTTTTTTTGCAGCCGGGGCAGGATGGAATAGGAAAAGTCTGCACCGGACATCTCCTTTAAACAAAAACCCCAACCATCACAAATGGGGGTAGTTAAAGGGGTACTCCAGTGGAACACTTAATTAAATCAACTGGTGTCAGAAAGTTAAACAGATTTGAAAATGACTTCTATTAAAAATCTTAATCCTTCTGGTACTTATTAGCTACTGAATACTACAGAGGAAATTATTTTCTTTTTGGAACACAGAGCTCTCTGCTGACATATCTGTCCATTTTAGGAACTGTCCAGAGCAGCATGTTTTCTATGGGGATTTTCTCCTACTCTGGACAGTTCTTAAAATAGACAGAGGTGTCGGCAGAGAGCACTGTGGTCATGGTGTCGGCAGAGAGCACTGTGGTCATGGTGTCGGCAGAGAGCACTGTGGTCATGGTGTCGGCAGAGAGCACTGTGGTCATGGTGTCGGCAGAGAGCACTGTGGTCATGGTGTCGGCAGAGAGCACTGTGGTCATGGTGTCGGCAGAGAGCACTGTGGTCATGGTGTCAGCAGAGAGCACTGTGGTCATGGTGTCAGCAGAAAGCACTGTGGTCATGGTGTCAGCAGAGAGCTCTGTGGTCATGGTGTCAGCAGAGAGATCTGTGGTCATGGTGTCAGCAGAGAGATCTGTGGTCATGGTGTCAGCAGAGAGATCTGTGGTCATGGTGTCAGCAGAGAGCTCTGTGCTCAAGGTGTCAGCAGAGAGCACTGTGCTCATGGTGTCAGCAGAGAGCTCTGTGCTCATGGTGTCAGCAGAGTGCACTGTGCTCATGGTGTCAGCAGAGAGCTCTGTGCTCATGGTGTCAGCAGAGAGCTCTGTGCTCATGGTGTCAGCAGAGAGCTCTGTGCTCATGGTGTCAGCAGAGAGCTCTGTGCTCATGGTGTCAGCAGAGAGCTCTGTGCTCATGGTGTCAGCAGAGAGCTCTGTGCTCATGGTGTCAGCAGAGAGCTCTGTGCTCATGGTGTCAGCAGAGAGCTCTGTGCTCATGGTGTCAGCAGAGAGCTCTGTGCTCATGGTGTCAGCAGAGAGCTCTGTGCTCATGGTGTCGGCAAAACAAATTTGTCATCAAAACAAAAATGGTACTGTTAAAAACTACAGATCGGGGTGGGAAAAATGAGCCCTCATACATCCCCATATAAGGAGAAATTAAAAAAAAGTTATGGGGGTTAGAATAGGACAAAATTTCCCCCGCATATGTGTATCCTGTGATGTTACACATATATAATTAATTATGCAAATTAGCATGGCCAGTATTATTTTTTTTTGCAAGAAAGGTGGCAACTAGAGATGAGCGAACTTACAGTAAATTCGATTCGTCAAGAACTTCTCGGCTCGGCAGTTGATGACTTATCCTGCATAAATTAGTTCAGCTTTCCGGTGCTCCCGTGGGCTGGAAAAGGTGGATACAGTCCTAGGAGACTCTTTCCTAGGAATGTATCCACCTTTTCCAGCCCACCGGAGCACCTGAAAGCTGAACTAATTTATGCAGGATAAGTCATCAACTGCCGAGCCGAGAAGTTCATGACGAATCGAATTTACTGTAAGTTCGCTCATCTCTAGTGGCAACCCTAGACACTTACCTAGATCTTTGTTGAGTATTTAGCATTTTTTAGCCCTGATTGTGGATTAGCCTCATTCATTGAGACTGAGACGTGTCCTGACTACCAGAGGCGTCTTTTGTGCAAACAGCAGCCACACAGATTTTGAATGTGCTTGGGAAAATAATGCACCGTATGCCACAGTGTGAACAAAAGCATGAAATCCTATTAACAATAAGATATATATTGTATTTTTTTTGTGCATAAGAAGATGCTGAATATGCTTTGGAATACACATGAACATACATCATGTGCACGCAGCCTTATATGCGATACAGCAAGCTGGAGTACAGTGCAGTGCAGGAATGTGTATTTCTCTTATCTACACTGTAATATATATATATATATATATATATATATATATATATATAGTGACCCCCCGACCTACGATGGCCCCGACATACGATCATTTCAACATACGATGGCCTCTCAGAGGCCATCGCATGTTGAAGGCAGCATCAACATATGATGCTTTTGTATGTCGGGGCCATCGCATAAACAGCTATCCGACAGCGCAGACTGCTTCAGCTGCCACTGGATAGCTGTTTACGGTGCCCGCTGATGATCACTTACCTGTCCTCCGGCACGTCCTCTTCGGGATCCCCTGCATTGTCGGCGCTCTCCATCGTTGTCATCATCCAATAGGAGCGGCGTGCGTAGCGACGTGATGGCAGCGACGGAGAGCGAGGATGCCGGGGAAGCAGAGGCTTTGCCGGAGTGTTGGGGACGCGGCGACAGTGATGGACGGCGACATCCGGGGCAGCAGTGGTGAGCGGTGACGGTCCAGAGCGTCGGGGACAGGTGAGTACAACTTCCTATACCAGTGGTCTACAACCTGCGGACCTCCAGATGTTGCAAAACTACAACTCCCAGCATGCCCGGACAACCGTTGACTGTCTGGTCATGCTGGGTGTTGTAGGTTTGCAACATCTGGAGGTCCGCAGGTTGTAGACCACTGTCCTATACTTTACATTGCACGGATCCCTCAACATACGATGGTTTTAACAAACAATGGTTCATTTTGGAATGGATTACCATCGTATGTTGAGGGACCACTGTATGTATGTATGTATGTATATATATATATGTGTGTGTGCGTACAAGGAGCCAACCCTATTTACCCAAGCCTTCCCCTGTAGAAGTGCAAGGACACAACTAGTCCCATGACTAATAACGCGCGGAATGCCGGGAACGCGGACTATTTGACGTCCTGACACTGGCGGACGGATACGGCAGCGCGCTACTACGGGCTGCTCACTGCCTGCCTCGGTCGTCGCAGATACGTTTCCTCGTCACAGTGATGGCGGCCGTTCCCCACCTCTCTGCTCCCGCCGTTCCCTCTCGTCCAAGCGATGGCATCCTCATTGGCGACCGGCTGTACTCCCAAGTCTACCTCACCATTGATAACTCCATCATCCCCGAGGAGCGGTTGTCGCCGACACCGTCTATGCTGGATGGCCTAGACCTGAACACGGAGACCGACCTCCGCATTTTGGGCTGTGAGCTCATCCAGTCAGCCGGTATCTTACTCCGCATGCCGCAGGTGAGGGGATGACGGGCACCGGCGGGGCTGGACGGCTGAGGCCTAGCGGTGTGTGGCCGGGGGTGGGCAAAATGGCGGCTGTCTTCCCTGGGGTTCGTCACTTGTCCTTCTTGTCTTCTCAGGTGGCCATGGCGACCGGGCAGGTGTTATTCCACCGCTTCTTCTATTCCAAGTCATTTGTGAAGCACAGCTTTGAGGTGAGGAGAGCGCCAGGGCTACTGCGCATGTCTGTAAATGTATATCCATGTGTATGGCCCTACAGACTGTGGGGATCTCCTCCCTGTGCTTCTTCAGCTCTTACAAAACTACAACTCCCAGAATGCCGAAGGTTTGCTGGGAGTTGTCTTTCTGCAATAGCTTTTGGAGCACTTATATATACTGTCATGTAAGTGTATGTACACACTGTACAATGTCATATAGAAGTGAGGGGCTCATCAGGATACAGCCAGTGCTGCAGAGAAGGGGGTTGAGCTATGTATGTATGTATGCAGGATCTGAATCTGTCAGCTCTATATCATGCCCAGTGCTGCTGGTAAATGATTCCTGACCTTTTGCTCTATTGCAATGTGCAGAAGCCCCATAGAAAATGGATGGAACACATACATCCTGTGTATAGGCCAGTGTTTCCCAACTTGGATGCCTCCAGCTGTTGCAAAACTACAATTCCCTGCATTCCTCGACAGGCAAAGGCTGTCCGGGCATGCTGGGAGTTTGTAGTTTTGAAACAGCTGGAGGCACCCTGGTTGGAAAACAGTGGTATAGGCAGTAACATTCAGAAATATGTACTCTGACACATGGGAATATGTACTCTTGACACATGGGAAAAGAAATGCTGTAAAAGCATCGTGTACATTGCTTACCGGTCTACCCCCAAATATATAGCCACCAAAAACCAATTTGTGTTTGGGGGTCTTAATCCTGCTTAACCCCTTAAGGACTGGGGGTTTTTCCGTTTTTGCTCCTTGCTCTTAAAAAAATCATAACTCTTTCAATTTTGCACCTAAAAATCCATATGATGGCTTATTTTTTGCACCACCAATTCTACTTTGTAATGACGTCAGTCATTTTGGCCAAAAATCTACAGTGAAACGGGGGGGAAAAAATCACTGTGCGACAAAATTGAAAAAAAAAACGCAGTTTTGTAACTTTTGGGGTCTTCCGTTTCTACGCAGTAAATTTTTCGGTAAAAATGACACCTGATCTTTATTCTGTAGGTCCATAGGATTAAAATTATACCCTACTTATATAGGTTTGATTTTGTCATACTTCTGGAAAAAATCATAACATGCAGGAAAATTAATACGTTTAAAATTGTCATCTTCTGACCCCTATAACTTTTGTTTTTCCGTGTATGGGGCGGTATGAGGGCTCCTTTTTTGCGCCGTGATCTGAAGTTTTTAACGATACCATTTTTGCATTGATAGGACTTATTGATAGCTTTTTATTCATTTTTAAATGATATAAAAAGTGACACAAAATGCACTCTTTTGGACTTTGGAATTTTTTTTGCGCGTACGCCATTGACCGTGCGGTTTAATTAACGATATATTTTTATAATACGGACATTTCCCCACGCAGTGATACCATATGTTTTATTTTTTATTTTTTTATGGGAAAAGGGGGGTCATTCAAACTTTTAATAGAGGAGGTGTTAAATGATGTTCGTTCACTTTTTTTTTTTTTCACTTTTTTTTTTTGCAGTGTTATAGCTCCCATAGGGACCTATAACACTGCACACACTGATCTTTATCATTGATCACTGGTTTCTCATAGGAAACCAGTGATCGATGATTCTGCCGCTTGACTGCTCATGCCTGGATTTCGCCTCGGCTATCCCGAACAGCCCACTGAGTTACTTTCACTTTTAGCCGCGCGGCTCAGCTCTGAGCGCGCGGCTAAAGGGTTAATAGCGCGCTGCGCCGCGATCGGCGAAAACCCCACGTTATATCACGGGAGCAGGACCAAGGATGTACCTGTACGTCCTTGGTCCTTAAGGGGTTAAGCAGTTGCTCAGCACCACAGTATTCAGAATGCATTAGTTTTCCCTCAGCTCTTCATCACTGTAAGTATGTAATGCAACTTTTCTTTAACTCAGTAGAAAATGGCCACTCCTTTAACCCCTTAACGACCACGGACGTAAATGTACGTCCTGGTACATTTACGTCCTGTGTATGACCCCGAGCATCGGAACGGTGCTCGCGTCACACTGCAGGTTCCTGCTGTAGCAGCAGTCGGGGACCCGCCGCTAATGACAGACAATCGCAATCGCGCGGATGTCCGCCATTAACCCCTCAGATGCCATGATCAAAAAAGATCACGGCATCTGCGGCAGTGCGGTACTTTGAATGGATGATCGGATCGCCCGCAGCGCTGTCGCGGCAATCTGATCATCCAGCATGGCGGCCGGAGGTCCCCTCACCTGGCTCCAGTTGTCTCCCGGGGTCTTGCTATAGATTGTCCCCTATGGGGACATAAAAAACATATTTGGTATTGCCACATGCGTAAATGTCCGAACTATCAAAATGTAATGTTAATTATCTCCTACGGTGAATGGCGTAAACGTAAAAATAAAAAAGTCAAAAAATGCAGCTTTTTTGTCACATTTCATAAAAAAAAAAAAAAAAAAAAAAAAAATAGTGTACAGATGACGGCGTAAAAAATGAGCCCTCATACCGCCCTATATATGGAAAAAATGGAAAAGTTATAGGTGGTCAAAATAGGGCGATTTTAGATTACTGATTTTGTACAAAACATTTTTTAGATTTTAGATTTTTTTTTCTTTTTTAAGCGGTACAAAAATATAAAAGTATCTAGCCATGGGTATCATTTTAATCGTATTGACCCACAGAATAAAGAACACATGTAATTTTTACCGTAAAGTGTACAGTGTGGGGGGTTCGCCGTGCATTTTATTGTAAAATGAGAGGTTTCATTACAAAGTACAATTGGTCATGCAAAAAACAAGCCCTTATATGGGTCTGTAGATGGAAATATAAAGGAGTTATGGATTTTAGAAGGCGAGGAGGAAAAAACCAAAACGCAAAAAGAAAATTGGCCTGGTCCTTAAGGTTAAAATGGGCTTGGGCCTTAAGGGGTTAAGTGTTACCCACGGAAAGGGAATAAGAGCAAAAAAGCCTTGCTACTTTGGCAATGTATCCATACATTCTGCAGCTGTATTAATTCTTCATTAGGCTGGGTTCACACTACATTTTCTCCCATACGGGAGCGCATACGGCAGGGGGGAGCTAAAACATCACGCTCCCGTATGCCTTCGAATGCGCTCTTGTATGTCATTCATTTCAATGAGCCGGAATGAAACGTTCGGTCCGGTCGGCTCATTTTTGTGCTGTATGTGCTTTTACAACCGATCCTAAAACTGTGGATACAGCGCAAAAATGAGCCGACCGAACGTTTCACTCCGGCCGGCTCATTGAAATGAATGACATATGGGAGCGCATACAAAGGCATACGGGAACGCGAGGTTTTAGCTCCCCCTGCCATATGTGAGAAAACGTAGTGTGAACCCAGCCTTACCTCTTATGTGTTTAGGCTTTTTTCTCACAAATTGTTCCCACAAATTTCTAACAATATAAATGATTGAAAAAAATAAAATAAAGATAAATAAATAATTAAATCATAGCAGCAGCAGCAGTTTACACCCCATGGAGATGGATGGGCGCAGTAATTGGTTCTCCCTTTACACTTTCCTGACAAGAATATAAAGACAATAGTAGAAGATGTCGAGCCTTATTCTCCGGAGCCTGTCTGATTATACTGTTGTTTCTAGCTCTGTAGATGGTGGATTGAAGCCTGTTACTGTGCAGCTTTTCCTGTGTTCTCGAAAATCTGTGCTGTCAGTTATTGAAATATGGTACTCTCATCAAATTGGCTTCTTTTCAGATTGTTGCCATGGCTTGTATCAATCTCGCTTCCAAAATTGAAGAATCTCCCAGACGAGTTAGAGATGTGATTAATGTTTTTCATCACTTGCGCCAGTTGAGAGCAAAACGGTATGTTTCTACATTTTATATGTACATGCTGTGTGGTTGAGCAATCTGTTAACTTCTGCAGATTGAGGTTCCTAATCTCTGGTGTACTGGGAGTTTTAACTTACAAAAGTGGTGCACAATGAATCATTTCTCCTTATTCTTCATGTCACCTTAGTTGCAGGACCATTACTTCTTGTGAAGAGACAGTTTTGATAAAGCACACTTTGTCTTGTTGTGATGTTTTTTTGTTTTTATTTCATCCAAATGGCCATGTACAGTATTAAATGGCACATAAAACATTTCTTATTCCCTTTTACAAATATTTTTCTTTTCTGTATTCTTTGTGCATCGTTGTTGTGTTAAACATACCCTTATAATGTTATGTGAATATCTTGCTTAATTTTTCAGTCAAGATCTTGTGTAGGAACTCTTGTCAGCACTTAGCTATGTATGGGATGACCAAGCCTTTATAACAGACTCCTTAAATTACAAGTCAAAGGCATGACACAGGTTTGATTTTGTCCTAGAATGTAACCATACAATATAAGGGTTAGTGGTATTATTGTCCAGTGTAATCCACCTGGAATATATATGGACAGTCCACTTAGAGCATTTAAAGACAGTGTTTTGTTGTATGAGTTAGCCATGTAATGCTACCAAACAGATGTGAACCTACAGTGCCATTGTCAACTAGTGTTTTGCTTAATGTGACATTTTGTCTGTACACTTCATTGGATACATTTTATAATTAACACATTGCTCACCACACATTATATATCAAAAAAAGGCTTTTGCCAATAAAAAAAAGTTAAAAAAATAAAAGCTTGACTGCATGATTGCTAATAAAAGACTGACAGTTCTGTAAGCACATAAGGCACAACTGTCTGCTTTACCCTGTAGAGCAGCAGAGCGAGTATGTATGGACTCTTATTGTGGATTAGTAGATACTTTTTGCTGTTTTACAAGAGGCTTCTGTAAAGAGCACCATATCTATAAAGAACACCCTAATGTGGCATTTGTTGTCGCACGCCACAACTTTTTTCTTTCTCAAAAATTAAACCTCGCTATAACGCTCTGTTGACATTGGTGTCATGGTGTTTGATAACAGAGCCATTACAGCTATGATTAAGTTCACACTGCATTTCTGCTGTCTATCACAGGTAACCGTCAGCATCTTGTTCTTAGTAAGAATGGGATGTCGAAGTATATTGTGGTGTACAGCAGCGAGTGCCATTTATTTCATCAGCCAGAACGGAGTCACATAGTGAGTCAGTTTGGACAACTTTTTGCTGGTATACATTAATTTAACAGGACTCGATAGTGTGGCCTTCTGCACTATTAATTCCTGTTAAATTAGCTTATAGTGCCAGAAAGTTGTGACTTGGTGACTCTATTCAGTCCATTGAAATGAATGCTATATGCCATAGTATACATCAACATCTTGTTCTTGGCTGAATGAAGGTACCTGTGATGGACAGTATAAAGTGGTGTAATCAGAGCCTCAGATGTATATTAGCAAATTAGTCAAGACACCCACCCCCCCACCCCCCTTGACTTTTGTGGGTTTCAGTACTTTTGACAGCAAGAAAATTGTTCCAGTCTGGGGTATTTTTTTATTTATTTTTTTTACTGCCAGATATAGACATCAGAAACCCTTGAAGACCCTTAAAAGCATGTATTCCTCCCCAAATGAATGCAGTGCACTTCACATGCTCTGGATAGGAATACCACCATAAGTGCAATGTCCACCTCAATGCAGGAGCCGGTCTTCATAGGTCTAAAATGGAAACAATCTCCTGTAGCGAACCAGGGAGTGAAACCCTGGCTGAACACCCAGACTGGTCTAAATGTGACAGTGCCATTTATGTAATATAGGAACGTACACCAAAGCCGTATCAAACTGATCACATTTTAGGGGTCCTAAGTTTTTTTTTTATGGCCTATGGCATTTTTATTATAGTAAAATTTAATTATTGCTACATAACCTATAAAAGTAAAGGTTCATGTTTTTAATATCCAAATTCGTATGGGTAAAAGCTGCATAAGATGTCAGTTATGTATTGGAAGAACTTTTGTTTACAGATCTGCGACTGATCTTGAGATGCAGCAATCGTAGTCAAGTAATACATTCACACTGACTTCTGAGCAAGGGGCACAACATATACTATGCTCACTACTGCACTGTAGTTAAAGAAACTAGGCTTCGTTTGAAATCCTTTTGTTCAGCCTTTGAACAAGCAGAGCTATCTGAGACTTGTGATCGGATCTTAGAAAGAGTATGTAGTATTCAGAAAATGGATCGTGATGCTGTAACTCAAGCAAGTACATAAGGCTAGATTCACACGGCCGTTGTCTAACGTCCTGCTTTTCTCGCTATTGAGGTTTACTGACCTTACTTTTAACAGACAGAGAAAAACGGATGTTATCCATTTGTATCTGTTTGGATCTGTTATTGTTCAGTTAATAAACAAAAAAAATTTAAACTATTTTGTTCTGAGCATGCTCAGAAGTAAAAAAAACTGAAAAAAAGGGATGCAAACAGGTGGCATTAAAGTCTCATCAGTTTTCCATAGACTTAAAATTAAAATCTACTACATCTGTTTTTTTGATGGAGAAAAAATACTGCACGCAATGTCTTTTCTCCGGCAGAAAAAATGGATAGGAAGCAAACGGGTGACAAAGGACTGTAACAGAAATCCCATTGACATAAATGGAATCCTTTTACAGCAACCTGTTTGCAAAAGTATCGAACGGATTGCATAACTGGCAAGAATTTATGGGGGCAGACAGCCGTGTGAACAAGCCCTAATAGGGAATGCAGTTTGTAACATTCTTTATACGTAGTACACAATAGGTGTAAATGTGTGACTAGAAGGGAATCAACACTAAGGGAAGCCCCTTTTGCACTCGACCTGTCTATTTTGGTAAATGCTCTTATTCCACGGGTATTCCAGTATCGAAGTGTTTTATCAGCCCCCTGCAACATAAACATGTAATATTTACCTACCTCAGTCCCATGCATCACCTGTTCTAGTGCCTTTTAAGAAGTACTGCAGCCTTAGACAATTTATCCCCTGCGGCTGACATGCCCCCTCCATGCCCCTCTGTGGGAGAGGCAGAGATGCAGCGTTCGTGCATCCCCCTGCCTTTCCCAGAGAGCTTAATGGAGTTGGAGGGTTTTTTGACCTCTTGGTGAGATCGACAACACAAGCATGAGCCCCGGCAGCTCCCGGTCACCATACGGGAGATAGCAGGGAGTCCCAGTGGTCGGACCCCCCTCTCAATCACCTATCCCCTATCCACAGAATAGGTGATAAGTTGTCTAGGGCTGCAGTACTCTGTTAAGCCCACTACTGGTCACCACTTATTGCTGCTTCCAAGATATGTGGTCTTGGCAGGACCTCCCCACTTAACTAATGACTGACAGGTAGGCTATCTCTTTGGCCTGTGATTGAGTGAGCAGTTCCTGCTCCAATGTCTTGTCTTAGAAGCAGCAACAAATGTAGACCGGAAGGCACTAGAATGTGAGATGCAGGGGACCAAGGTACATATTTATTTATACGTATTTTTTTTTTCAGAATGGAATACACCTTTTCAGGGAATCTGTTTTGATCATGTTCAGAGCTAAAATGTCAGAGGCTGTCAATCGGTTGGGCCAATCGCTTGGCCCTTTAAAGACTACTTTATAGGCAGCTTATGTTGCCTCACCAGACTTGTCCAGGCCTATGTTTTCCATTAGATAAGCAGCGTTCCCTGTGCTGAAATAACATGGCTTTCTCAAATGTGCATGTTTATTTGACTTGATGGGGCTAATACTTTAATTGTATATTCTCTGTAGAAACTAGCTTAATGTTAGTTGTGAGCAGATGAATGTTCTTAACGCATTAGATGGAGGTATAGCGAAATATTGGTACCTATTGTACTTTACTAGATGTACTGTGTTAATCTGAACTCAATTTGGTTTTGTGCTTCTGTACAAATCCATAGTAGAGCAGTGTTTACTTATGTAAATCAGTATATGAACATGTTGCCTTATATCTGTTAGATACCTTTTTATTGACTTTACATTTTTTTCCCCCTTGCAACCGACTATACAGCAACCAGCTACATTTACCAATGCCTGGGTGATGTGGAGTGGTACGTAGAGATGAAGCTGTCGTCTTGGCAACAGTGAGTGACGTTTCGAAAATCCCCATGGAGAAGCCAGTGCTCTGAGAATAGGTCACTGGAATCGGGGACTCACAGGTTGGCCACCGGTGAACCAATTGGACAGACTCCTGTATCATGTAAAGCTTTTGTCTTTGCTGTCCAAGTTTATTTTAACTGATTGTCAATCATTTTCACTTCAAGAGAAACATGAGGCAGAGTATATTTAGCATATGTTGCTTTTTCTAGCAATTTTATATGTGTAACTAGATATTAACAAATTCTGTTTTCATTAAGTTTTAGCAAGACAAACAAGCAGTGAATATCCTACATTGCATCGCTCATGACAGACTACTTCTAAATGTTTCTCTTCACTACATGTTTGTTCATTTACACGAACTGTAATTATAACCTGAGGCAGAACCTTTATTACATCCAGAATGTCTACTAAGGGAAGTGCAACTAGTAAAGTATAAGACACTACATTTTTTAATCCATTAGTCTTTTATTAGGTATCTATTTAAAGTATACTTGGTGCGTACATAATATATATACCTCAAGTCAATCTGCTTCAAACCATCCTGCAATGTTTGCTTTAAGGTTGCATGTGGCAGTTCTTTAAAGGATTTTCATCCACAGTAGTGTACAGAAAGTACAGTCTAAATGAATGAAGTTTACAAATTCTCATTTACTTGTTGTGCAAATAATCTGTTCTTAATTTAATGCATACTTTGGTTTTATAAACCACACATTTTTGTTTTGCTGATTTCTACTATCTATTTAGTACAAAATTGCATACAAAACAGCTTTTGTACATTGCTGCAATAGGCCTGTACTTCTCCTACAGTAGTGTATTTACAACTACAGTATGCCTTTATTTTAATACAGGTTTTTACTCTGCACGATTCTACAAGAATCTGACAGAAAGAAAATGCTGCATTCTTTATTGGATTTTGTATGTATAGTGGCATACTCCAGCATTACTGCTTTGTACATGGCACCCTGCTATGTGAATGAGCAAACAGATAGTTTCTTTAATTTTGCACAGACCTTGTTAAAAATGAAAGTAGCAAGCTGATTGGTTGCTATGGGCAACTTTTCCTCTAGGCAGTTTTGATAAATCTCTCCCAATGTCACTGGAGTGTCTTTATACCCCTCTTCCTATGAAGTGCTGTTGTTCCTTACATGCCTGTGAATAGGCTTTGCATTGCTCGGTCAGAAAATTGATCAGTAGTAAATACACACAATCCAGTTTTAACCAGAAGCTCTAAAAAGACGGATGGCAGATTTTAAAAGCAGTTGTCCAGTAAGTACTGATGTTCATTCATCTAGTCCCAATTGATCTCCATTTCCTGGTCTTTTCCTGATTTACAGAAAGTAAACTTATGCCCTCCCTGCAAACCATTGGCCACAGCAAAGATCCCCATAGGAAATGATTGGCTGAATGGACATTTTCTGTGTGCTGCAACAGGTCCAGAAGGTGGTGATAATCCCGGACTTGGTGAGCCTCAGAATAGAATTGACAGGAATCTGAGAGGTATAAAACTTTGTTTGGTTTTCACTGATGTGGAAAAAAAATAGAAGTATTTCAGCAAGGAAGAGGTCAGGGAAAAGCAGAGCAGCGCACGCGGGTCATATATGATCAGTTCCCCAGTGCACTGCTGCTGATAATTCATTTGGGGGGGTTAGGGCGAGATGAGTGAAACAAAAAAATACTGTGGAACCGCCATGAGTTTGAAATGTGATACACATTTTTGGTCAAACTACCCAGCACTAGTGCTAAGTGTGAATCTTTTTATACGACTTTGCACTGTAGGTCAGTGCACTTAGCTTTAGGATTTGCTTCCCTTGACTATGATGATATATTTAAATGAACAGCCTGCTTTAAATGGGCACTGTCAGATACAAAAACTTTTTATGTTGTTACTGATAAAAACCTAAAGACCTTTTGTAATATGGGGTTTAAATTAATTTATTTTTTTAATATTGAAAGAAAACTGTTCCTGAAAATTCCACCACTAGGGGTCCCCATACCCACTAACCAGTCCTGCAGTAGCATCAGGCTTGTCCAGGAGTCATGGACAAGAGATGACTGATGGACAAAGCTGCATGAGCAGATGTATGTTTTTATAATAAATATTGCTGATAGAGGCATAAAATTAGATGTACATGATCAGTTTTTATTTTTTAAAGTACAGTTTAATGCTGCTTTATGGATATGACCACAAATCTTGTTCTGTATGGTTTATAATATAAAACTGGAATCTGGTCTGAAATCTATCTCCTAGGTGGGTTATCACTGCATTTTTGTTTCCATTAAAACATTTGAAAGAAAAAAAAAAAAATAGATCAACAAAGCTAGACTAGTTGTCAGTTTTTGTATACAGCAACATTAAATGGAACACACTGGCTCTGCCTGTTCGGAGTGGCTGCTATATATAAGCATAAGCCCCCCAGAAAGTCAGCAGTTGACAAACTACAGTCGGTAAACCTCATTTTAAGCAGTGTGTTAGGAAATGGCCACATGTTTTATATTTTTAAATCTAACTGAATAATCCATTTTGGGTAGAAATTCTTGGGTAGAAGCATTAGAAATGGGTTTCATCATAAAAGGATTTTGTTTAGATTTTTCGTTCCATCAACAGGTTACATTTTTTTCTGTATAAAAGATCTTGGATTAGTGCTAAAGATAGATCTTTTCCAGCCATAAAGGTATTGTTTAGTTGCACGTAGATTGAAGTAAAAAAATTTTTTATTTTTTATAGGAATATGCTCTTGTTATTTTTGGACCCTAATATAGAATTGTTTTCTGTACATATAGGTGGAGATTTATTAAAAACCTGTGTAGAGGAAGAGAGTTGCATTTGCCTATAGCAACCAATCAGATTATTCTATCATCTTTCAAAAGTCCTTTAAAAAAATAAATAAAAGCACTCTGACTGTTGCTATGGGCAACTAAACCACTCTTTCTCTACACAGGTTTTGATAAATTTCCCCAAGAAACTTTTAGATGAACAGACTTTGTGGACAATTTACACAACTTTTGGCCACTAGACTGTGGTGTAAATGTGCACTAAAAACCAACCATAATGGAAATTATTTTTTTTTTTTGGCAGTTTTGTGGTAAAAGTGCACAAGATATATGCTTTTTTTTATTGTCACTTGGTTTTACAAAAGATGTGAGAAAGCACAATACTAAACCTGGCATTGCATAGAAGTGTATGGCGACACTGCATTTTAAGAATTATAGACCCTTCAAGCTACTTTTGGGTGTTCCCCCGTATGTAATATTTTTGAAAAGCAGGCTTTTTGACACTAGGACCTAAAGTCTATGATTGAAACCCAAGTTTATAATAATAAAATCTGGCAAACAATTCTTCTAGGTTTACCTTTTTAAACGTGCCTTGGAGGCCATGTGGTGAACATGTTATTGTTTAGTGCTGATTATTCAAACTGATAGTAAGATAGTGCAAGTTCTGGAAAACACTATCCGAAGATAATGGAGAATTCCTGTGTGCAAGTTTACTTAACACAATGGCCCTGATTTACTAAGAGTGGAGTGTAGGTTTCTTTGTGGGTATTAATTCCCTACAATTTATTTTCCACGGTATTTACTAAGGTTTCCCTACATTCTCCACTTTCCCTATACTTTTCTTTTTTTTTTTTTTTTTAAAGCAAAATTAGTCAGGGTTTTTTCAATTCCGTCGCAATGCGACAGAATCTGGCGCACAACCCAACAAAACATGTCGGGTTTGCAATAGTAAATGAGGGCCTATGTGGCCATGTTTAAGCATCCTTTTTATAGCTGCAGTACACAGGCCTTTCATCGTTCTACATACAAGAGCTTTGATAAAGATTCTATAAAGATCTAAGCCCTCATCTGAGCCCACGATGCAAAGTTATAATACTGTGTAATATTTTCCCGTTTTAATGCCAGGGACCCACACCCGGAAGTGCTTTAGTGCTGGCCTTTCTATATTTTTGCTAGCTCTGACACAGTTATTCATGCGGCCAAAGAAAATAGCAACCAATCAGATCACTTTTTTAAATTTTTAGAGAAGCAATCTGGTTGCTATGGGCAGCTGGTCAATATTACTTCTGCAAAGGTTTTAATAAATCTTCCCCCAATGCTGCAGTGGGTGGAGAGCATTTTTCTACCCACCCCCTGGAGACCATGTGACTTAAAACATATTGGCTCTGATTTACTAAGAGTGAAGTGTAGGGTTGTGTGTGTGTGTGTGTGTGTGTTTGTTTTTTTTTTTTTCTCCCCCCAACAGGTATTTTTCTACAGTTGTAATGTCTCCCTACATTTTGCACTTTTTCCTTACGTATTGCCCCCCCCCCCCCTAATTCTGGCACAGAATCTGACACACAACCTGACAAAAACATGTCAGGTTTACAATAGTAAATCAAGGCCAATGTCTTTGCTTGAATTCAATGCTGGGAAAGGTGGAGACTAGCACTTCCAGGTGTGGGTCCTGTGCATGAAGAAATGTCAGAGGTGTGCAGAGGTAATAGAAGCATATTACACCATAGTATAAGTTGGTCTCAAAGGCCAATTTCCTTTTAAATGGAAGCTTTTAGGCTAGTTATGCTGCCCCGTTTCAAGAGGTCTTTCCTTTACATTGGGGGGGAGTGTAGAAGCCCACCAGTCATCTAAAAACAAAAAAACACTAACATGTTTGATATTATGGATGTCTGGAGCCAACCTAAGAATAAGTGTGGAGATTTAATAAAACCTGTGTAGAGGAAGAGGTGCAGTTGCTCATAGCAACCAATCAGATCACTTCTATTTCGCAGGCCGCCATCTGAGCAACTGCACCACTCTTCGCCCTACACAGGTTTTGATAAATATCCCCCCAAGGAGTCTATTACAATGGACCTTTACCTATTTTGGCTACACTGGAAGACAACGTTGTCTTGTGTAGCTTTTTGTTTCTTTGAAGAGCTGTAGTGAATTGCGCATTGCTTCACATTCTAGAAGGCTGTAATGGGGCAGACATGACTGACTGCATGAGACCATGTTCATTTCTCTGGCTCTAGAAATCATACACCACAGTTAGTTTGTAAGAAGTTGGGAGATCACCCAATAAGCATTTATTTTTTTCCTTGGTCATGGCATCTGCAGGAACAATTTTTTGTGTGTCCTATAATACCTCTAAATATTTTTTAAATTGCCACTTGTAATTTTCTGTCCCCTTCTTGTCCAATGGAGCATTAGCGTGAGAACAAATGTGCATTTATTCCCTTCCATATAAACTATCATTCTTTGTTTATTTTGTTTTAACACAATGAAATTACTCGCTGTTCAAACCTCCTATATTATGTAGATTCCTTGTGCTTCATAAACACTCGTATGTCAGTCTGGAAGAGTTCTATATTTAATGCAAAAAGTTATTGACTCTGCTGTACAGGATTGTTTCCCTATTAATGGATTAAGGATATACATATCCTTTGGTGACATGTTTAATCCAATACTCCCCTTAATCCAAATGTTGCCCCAAAAGAATGTTACTTGGGCAATTTATGTAATTTCAGCCTATTGCCGGGTAAACATTCACTAAAGGAAAGAGTTCCACTTTTTTGTTATTAAACACATAGGTTAAGATTTATTAAAACCTGTGTAGAGGAAGAGCGGTGCAGCTGCCCAACCAATCAGAAAATGAAAGAAGCAATCTAATTGGCTATGGAAAAATGCATCAATCTTTACCCAGGTTTTAATAAATCTTCCTCATAGATTATAGGGGAGACTTGTTAAAACCTGTGCAGAGGAAAAGTTGCAGTTGCTAATAGCAACATATCAGATGGCTTTTTGTAAAATTCTTAAAATGGCCTCTGAGAAATGAAAGAAGCAATTGGATAGGTTGCTATGGGCAATTGATCAGCTTTTCCTCTGCCGAGGTTATGATAAATCTCCCCTTTGTTTTAAGCAATGTGCTTGTAACCTACATTTTGTCAGAGATCCATGGGCCCAGATGGCATTGCTTTGCTACAGATATTACAGACTTAGAATGCGGCTGTGTGAGGGGTTAATTTTTTTGTTTCCTGACTGGTGTATTACAGATTATAATGTTTAGTGCCAATAATAAGGTTGGATCCCATTAAAACAGCGAGAAAGCCATTCCCAGCAACCCTTCCTATTACACACGTTCCCATTTTAAAGTAATACTGGGACTAGTTGTAAATCCCCAGTATAGTAATTAGCCCTATCACAACTATGCACAATAATATGCATATTTTATATGTCAAATATATTTTCTTAGGTATGCACACTGCTTTCCTGTAGGAGCAGGTCTCTCACTCCTCACATGGCCTGCACTGAAGCATAACATGTCCACAGTATAGGATTCAAGTCCACATAAAATCTCTTCATTTTGTGCCTGTAGAGAAACACATAAGTGTGAATATATACAATTCATTGATGTAGGACCTTGTATTGGTGGACAGTGTCTGGAAATCCCTTTCCTCCCCTGTAAATGCTGCAGATGCCTGCCTCTTGTCTCCCTCTTAGGCCAGGTTTACATAACAGAATTTCTACATGGCATTCTGTATGAATTTATTGGCAATTCACTTCAATAAAATTCCTGCAGCGGAAATTCTACTATGTGAATGGAACAGCAGATTCCTATTGAAGTATATTGGCTATAAATTCATGCAGAATTCAGTGCAGACATTCTGCCGTGTGAAGCCGGCCTTATGTGGTTCAGTTGCTAATGAGTTCAGAGAGGCCAGGAGTGATCAGGAAAAAAAAAAACCTCCCCAATCGGTAAATCTGACCTCTAAAAAAAATTTGTATTAAATTACTGTCACGCTTTAAGGGAGGAATTGTGTGCAGTTGCTTGTAGCAACCAGTCAGATTGCTTCCATTTTTCAGAGGCTGTTTTATTTAGAAATTAAAGCAATATGGTTGCTATGGATTACTGCTCCACTTTTCTTCTGCACCAAATGTATTATTGTGGTGTATTCAGAAGTAATAACACAAATCCTGTGCAGCAGTAAAAGTTTAACTGCTGACAGACACCTGATAGCAGTTTCTCCTGTGAAGAATATAAAGATATTTTCCCCTGACATCGGGTAAGATGCCCCTATACTCTTTATAGAGATCGACCCATATGGATTTTTATTTTAGGGCAGATACTGATAATCTGTGACCTTTCAGGCCGATAACTTATACCGATATTCCAGTATAAGTTATCAGATATCGGCTATTTCCCCCCCCCCCCCACCCACCCGGCTCCGAAGAAGCCGCTGCAGATCAATGATTTAAAGCGGGCGCTTTAAATCAATGAACTGCAGCGGCTTTTGCGGGGCCAGAGACCGCCACCCACCTCCCTCCCCCTGCCTGTCCTGGGGTCCTCCCTAGTCCAACCACCACCGCTGCTGCCCCATTACCTCCCCATCCCCAGTTTTATAATTACCTGTTCCCGGGGTCCGCGCTACTTCTGGCTCCAGCGGCATCCTGTGCTGTCACTGTGCGCACTGACGGTGACATTGCGTTAAGGACATCACTCGTCATTGCGCCGCGCAGGACGTCGCAGGAGCCAGAAGTAGCGCGGACCCTGGGAACAAGTAATTATAAAACCGGGGATGGGGGAGGCAATGGGGCAGCGGCGGCTGTGGTCTCTGGGCGGGGCATTATCGGTAAGGTAATTGCCGATACTGATGATGTTCAAAATCGTGAATATCTGCCTATAATAGTGGCCAAACTGATAATTGGTCGACCTCTAACTTTTTAGATGGTTTCCAGGTTTTACAGCTCTTTGCTCATATATACAGGCACCCTATGGAATATACTTGTAAGATAACTGAAGCTGTGGGATATTACATAGTACTTTGTAATCCTTATATTCTGTTGTAGATGTTATTTCCTAAACACATTGAACATTTGTCAAAACAATGATGAAAATCTATGCAGCATGTGGCTACTTTTACACATTTGGGACATGTAAAAGAAATATTTCATAAAATATGGTCTGTACAGTTTATGATGTCTTGCAGCCTACACTGTCTGACTTCAAGACACCTTTCCAACAAAGCATCTTTAACATTTCTGAACTTTTAAGCTAACTATATACTTGTAGCTGCTGTTAGTTTATTTTGTCCTGCCTGTGATCTTTGCAAAAGTGATACATACTGACATGTTCAGCAATAGTCACTTAAATTAAACTTGGACAGCACAAGGTAAAAGTCTGGACATGCTTGCAGGAAGCCAAAACTTTGGTTTCTGTTGCCGTTTAGTCGGTTGAAAGGTGGAAAACGGTTACAAAACATTATATTCAATTTCAAAGCATATTGATTTTTATTTCCCATAAATTAGGACCCCAAGTCCTCTGATACTTGATCAAAGCTACATAAACACCAAAAACCAAGTCATCAAGGCAGAAAGAAGAGTGTTAAAGGAGCTGGGATTTTGTGTTCACGTGAAGCATCCTCACAAGGTGAGCAGGTGCACTATTGGTAGTCTTGAGCTGAATAAACAATTTTTTTAAAGGGAGTTTGTCAGCTCTAAGTCATGCTCAGAGCCCAAGTGTCAAAGAGCTGCAGGATGCCACACACACACACACACACACACAAAATCCCTCCCTCCCTCCCCTCCCTTCCTGCCTCCAGTGATTGACATACAGGGTTCATATTCCTGCACTGAGCCATATAAGTCAGTCAAGGCAGGGAGTGTGCACTATGTGGCTCTGCACTGTCTCATAGTTACTGCTGACAGATTCCCTCTAAGCCCATTTCACGTTTGAGGTATATGTGTTAAAGATAAATATTTAAATTCATGAAAAACTTAGAGAGGGAAAAAAAGGCATTACATGGTTTTAATTTGACAATCATATTTTGCCTTTTTAAACATTTTTTTCCACTATGTAGAATGCTTATTTATAGTGAACAGTGAAACAATAACAAAGAAATACAATGATGGCCGTAAATGTTGGTTAAACGTTCCGGACACTGACTCTGTACGTGTTCAAATTTTTATCAGTTGGGCTGTGTGTTCAGACCATTCACTACTGATCATTTGAGCACTCTCAGCACTGAGCCACACACATCTCCCAGCTCCATCTAAAGATCAGTGGGGGTCTGAACACGCCAGACCCCAACCAAGCAAGCAAAACTTAGTCACAGTAACACTATAACAGTTTTTCACTTTTTTTATTCATTTTCTCATGTAGCTACAGGAGTTTTACTTGGGTACTTTACCCTAGATGTCCGTATGCATTTTCTTGGTTTTACTGCTTTCCAAAATTATAATGTGTTTTTTTTTTTTTTTTTCGTTTTCTAGATGATAGTTATGTATCTCCAAGTCCTAGAGTGTGAAAGGAATCAGACCCTTGTTCAGACTGCCTGGTAAGTTTTTTTTATTTTAGGTTTAAATTTTGTTTTTTCCTCTCACTACCAGGTAAAAAGTAGCAGAATCAGTTAATGGTGTTCTCAGAAACCTAGATTGTAAATCATTTGAGCACATGTACACATACAAGAGTTTCTGCTTACTGTTTTCATGGCATGAATAAGATATCAATTGGAGAGCTCTGTTTAACTTTGTTCTTTTTTCTACTCTTTGGTTAAAGGGTAGTCCATGATGGTAAGTCATAGAACTCTGCCCTCTGCACCACACCAACCTTCGGATGGCCTGATTGGCTGCCCTTCTCTTCAGCCAATGCAGTGCAAGCTCTCATCCGTGATCCACTGAAGTGGTCCATATCCATCTGGTCGCATCTTCTAGTTCTGTGCTGGTGTCCAAAGGATTTGTATATTTGCTTTCAGAACTATTTTCGTAATGTGCTGTTCAAAAAAAGGGAATATGTTTTTTTTGTTTCGTCTTACAACACTTGCTCTCCTTGCAGTTTTATACTACATTGTTAAAAAAAATCATCCTTTGAAGTTTTACATTGTTGGTATGCATTAGAAGTAATGCTACCTTAATAGATAGTAAGGTGAGTTAAAACCAGTAATCTTTTACATTGTCTAAAAAGTAATTTTTAATTTTTTAAGGCACTTTGTCATTGCATATTAATATAGCTTCATCATTGCATAATGAAAAGTTCTGCAATTTTCTAAATTACCATCTATCATCCTTCACATTTCATAGAACTCTGCTTGTTGCCAGTAAATTGAAACAATTGACTTTCAGAAGCCAAAGATTTTTCCTTGGCATGTCCAGCTGATGTGGGCTCAGCTCATAAAATTTATTGGAGCTCTTGTAAGAAGCCCTTCTGCCGGTGTAGGCACATGGTTTCAGCCTCGGGATGTACACCGATGCATCTGTTTACTGACTGCAAACAGAGATTTTGAAAACTGTGCCGAATCAAAACCCATTGTATAATAATGTTGTGTAGATTTAAATTTTTTAACTGGCTATTAAATAAAAACTGGAAAACCACTTCAGTTTCTGTCAGGTACAGGAAGGAACATGTTAATGATCTTTACACAATCATTGAGTTATAGATCACTACAGAGAATCACTGCACATACTGTGCTCCATGACCTGGGGCTCAGCTCCTCACACTGTTACTCCTAATGGCTAGAACAGTTTATCTGTGTGTAATGTATAGAGAAGTGTGCAAAACTGTAATTGAAACAAATGTCTTAGCCTTGATCCTGTGTAAATAGTTATTTGCTCATGCCAGCTTAAGTGTTAGCATTGTTTATCATGTAAACTTCAGTATATTGCAGAAATTTAGCAACAGAAAAACTTTGTAAAAATAAATTCTTCAAATGAATGAGACCGTTGCAGAAGTTTTTGCAACAAATCTGCCATGGGTCAGTATGTCCTTTTAAAACAGATCTGATTGTTGTATATATTATACTCTTTGGTGTAGTTTTGAGGGGAGACCTTCCTCTTCACAGTGATTGACTGATAACTATCTGCATTTACATCCTACAAGCGTCAATCACTGACAGGGGCTTCGCTCCCCTTTGACATATCTGACTCTGTCAGGTATATACTCTCATCTGTCCTATTAGCCAAATAGGACTACATATTTTATGGCTAAAAGAAAAGCAGACCGGCCCCCATACATGGGGCAGCGTAATCTGACATATACACTTTAAGGCAGGCAAACTATGGAATTTTCTAGCATAATTAAGCTTAAACATTATGGTGTGAAATGCTGCTGGAATGCCGCCAACAAAATAATGCTTTTTAATTCTTTTGGTGGAATATATTACTGCCTACTGGGGCGGCAATGTCCAGCTCAGTAAGGGTGCCCACAGATTCTAGTAAGGGTGCCCACAGATTCTCCAGCTGGAATACTTATTTCCGGCTGAGGAATTCAGTGTGAACCCAGCCTAATAGTTTTATATTTTTAGTTTATATTAAAGAAAAACTAGTAATTGCCATATATATATATATTTGTGATTAGTAACTTTACATGATTAAGTTTTTAAATATAACCAGAGAGAGAGAAAAAAAAACAAAGTATACTGAGTCTCCAAAGTAATCTTATTTTATTTTTTTCTATTGTTGCAATTTATTCATTTATTTTATTTTTTGTTCTAAGGCTGTATTTGTTTGTTTGATTACGAAGTCATGTATATGTTTTTCAGGAACTACATGAATGATTGCCTTCGAACCAACGTGTTTGTAAGATTTGAAGCAGAAACTATTGCGTGTGCTTGTATATATCTTGCTGCTAGAGCTTTGGAGGTGAGGCTTTAGGAACCTTGCACATTAAATGGGAAATAAGTTTATATTACATCCAACTGTCATCTGATGTTTTTCCTATCTTTAGATTCCATTACCAAATAAACCACACTGGTTTTTACTCTTTGGAGCGAATGAAGAAAGCATTCAAGAAGTCTGTGTCTCCACTTTGAGGCTTTATAGCCGTAAGAAGGTATGGTATTGTCATTTATCCTGTGCTTTTTGTTTTTTGTCTCTCTAAGGAACATATTTGTTATCCTTTAATGTAATGTGTTGATATGTTTTAATAGCCAAATTATGACTTTCTGGATAAGGAAGTGGAAAAGAGGAAAGTTGCCCTGCAAGAAGCTAAACTTAAAGCAAAAGGGCTAAATCCTGATGGAACACCGGCTCTTTCTTCCATGGGAGGTTTCTCTCCAGCATCTAAACCATGTAGGTTTATCGCTGCTCTCTATTTTACATTACTGTGCGTTTGAGACAGTCATATGTTTGTTTCTTTAGAAGACGAAGGCAATGACCTAACACAGATATATGGTATAGTTTCCCTTAAATGGGCACTATCAGATTTAAAAACTTTTAATGTTGTACATCTGAGCAAAATATTAGAGTACCTATCATGAACTAAACTGTCCTTAATTCCCTCCCCCATCTGTCCCTGAGTCTCATTGACACTATCCCTGCATTTATTTTCTTAAAAACAAAACTCCTTCTACCTCTTTTTATGTGTTTTTTTTTTTTTCTTCTTGCTCATTCTGCCTGCCAAGAGTGAGGGAGGAAGGGGGCGTGGCCCGGCAGGTGCTTCGTCATGTGAAGCCTGCCTGGGCTCACTTCCCCATGATTTCTATAAAAAAAGAAAGGTTAATGTTTTGCCAAGATGTACAACATATAAAAAGTTTTTAAATCTGACAGCCATTGAACATTATTTTTGATCAGCCATGAATAAAAATTATACTGTAACCTATATCCGAGTCATTGATTTAAAGCGGTTGTCTGATGGAAAACAACTTTTCTGGGTCGCTCCAGTGGGGGACACAGATACCATGGGTATATGCTCTTGCCACTAGGAGGCGCTGACACTGGGAAAAAAAAAAGTCAGCTCCTCCCTGGCAGGATATATCTGCCCACTGGAAGTGAGGCAATCAGTTTACCTAGCGTCAGTAGAAGCTCTCCAGACCTGGTCTCTTTTTTTTTTTTTTTTTTTTTTTTTTATAATTTTCTAGTAAGGGCTGTTTAGTTAGCTTTTTTTTTTTTTTCTCCCTTTTTGTTTCTCATTTTCAGGTGGGGGTTCAAGAGCATGGCGCTACCTGTTCCTCCATATGCGACAAAGGGGCACAGACAGAGTATGTACTGTTAACCCCTTCTCGCCAACAGCCAGCGCCTGGAGGTTGTACCCTGGGTCCAGGTCCCCCACTGCTCCTGCTAGCCCCGCTATCTTAGCTCGGTATGATGCAGCGTGGCCATAAGCTGGCTGAAGCCCGTCTGGGTGAGTATATGAAGACCGCAGGTGAGTATACCCGCCGCCCGCCAGTGGACTCGGTTACGGCAGCCGCCGGTTTTCTGCGGTCACTGATTTTATCTTCAGCTGGTTCTTGGTGTGTGCATACACTATGATTCCCTCCTCCACAGGTCACCGATCTCATAGCTGCCGCATCCGCGGTTGACCTTCTGGTACCCCTCTATCAGTGCAAAGTGTCAGTGACCTGTTGCATACTATGGAGCCATAGCAGTAAGCCAGACAGTGGTCTGCGTGGTTCCTCTGCCACTGGATTTCCGGTACCCCACTACCAGTGCGCTGTGTCAGAAGAAGTGCCCTCACATGTCCTATGGACCCTATACATGGCTTCTCGGCCTCCCCCGATTTCCCAGGGTGGCAGGTATTCTGTCAATGGCTCCTAGGCCTCCCCATCCTTCCACCTGCAACAAAGGTGGCACAGTGATCGGCTATATGACTTGTTCCCTTTTCGCCAGCGCTTGGCGCTCGTTCAGCCAGACTGTTGTTTGCACTGTTTCCGACGCAGACGGTCTCCAATCCCTGGGCTGCTGCGTGCATGGCTGGGGTTTCCCGTACCTCACTGCTGGTGGGAGGAACCTGGAAGAGGGTCCCCTGCAGGTACACTGGACTGACGTCAGTCAGACTTTCTTCTGCTTGGGGGTCGCCCATCAGATCGTCCGCTACACAGAAGTGACTCTGCGTTCAGGAACCCTATACTAGTCAGCCAGGTGGTTGTCTACGTGGTTTACTACTATGTGGGGTCACCTACCATACACTTCCCACACTTTGGCAGAAGTTCAGGTAACCCACTGCTGATGTGTAGTTCTGAGTGAGGGACCCCATGTTGCTCCATAGGCCTTTCACAATGCACCACATAGTGGTTCATAGGGTTCCCTACTTTCCCAGGTCCCTCCCCACAGGCCTGCTGCTATCACAGATAAGGGCTGGTAAGCCACTTTCATTGTGTGGTTCTGAAGATGGGACCATTGTGTTCACGTCCCTATGCTAATTAGCCAGACTGTCTGCATGGCTTTCTCATCCAGCAGGCTACCTTCCCTATTCCTGCCGCTCCAGTGGCAGACGTCCGGTGACTCCCTTTCAGTGTGAATCCGAAGAAGTGACACTCTGGATTCATTGGACCTTTCTACTGGTAAGTCAGACACTGTATGCATATTTCCTGCATCTCATTAATCTCTCTTTAGTATGTGACTGCAGTTCTGGTGTGTAGCGCCATTAACCCCTTAAGGACTAAGCCCATTTTGGCCTTAAGGACCAGAGCGTTTTTTGCACATCTGACCACTGTCACTTTAAACATTAATAACTCTGGAATTCTTTTTGTTATCATTCTGATTCCGAGATTGTTTTTTCGTGACATATTCTACTTTAACATAGTGGTACATTTTTGTGGTAACTTTAAAATAGTGGTACATTTTTTTCATTTTTCTAACTTTGAAGCTTTCTGCTTGTAAGGAAAATGTATATTACAAATTTTTTTTTTTTTTTTGATTCGCATATACAATACGTCTACTTTATGTTTGCATCATAAAATTGACGAGTTTTTACTTTTGGAAGACATCAGAGGGCTTCAAAGTTCAGCAGCAATTTTCCAATTTTTCACAAAATTTTCAAACTCGCTATTTTTCAGGGACCAGTACAGTTTTGAAGTGGATTTGAAGGGATATTAGAAATACCCCATAACTGACCCCATTATAAAAACTACACCCCCCAAAGTATTCAAAATGACATTCAGTCAGTGTCCTAACCCTTTAGGTGTTTCGCAGGAATAGCAGCAAAGTGAAGAGAAAAATCAAAATCTTAATTTTTTTTAGACCCAATTTTTTTTTAGACCCAATTTTTGAATTTTTGCAAGGGGTAAAAAGGAGAAAATTTTTACTTTTATTTGTAGCCCAATTTCTCTCGAGTAAGTACATACCTCGTATGTCTATGTAAAGTGTTCGGCGGGCGCAGTAGAGGACTCAGAAGCGAAGGAGCGACAAGGGGATTTTGGAGAGAACATTTTTCTGAAATGGTTTTTGGGGGGCATGTCACCTTTAGGAAGCCCCTAGGGTTTCAAAACAGCCTTAATACCCCACAGGTGTTTCATGACTTTTGCGAATGTAAAAAAAAAAAATAAAAAAATAGCAGAAAATACCCCCCAAAATTTGAAGCCCAATTTCTCCCGATTCAGAAAGCACACCATATGGGGTGAAAAGTGCTCTGCTGGCGCACTACAGGTCCCAGAAGAGGAGTCACATTTGGCTTTTTGCAACCAAATTTTGCTCTGGGGGCATGCCGCATTTAGGAAGCCCCTATGGTGCCAGGACAGCAAAAAAAAAAAAA
Source organism: Hyla sarda (assembly GCF_029499605.1). Classification (NCBI taxonomy): domain Eukaryota; kingdom Metazoa; phylum Chordata; class Amphibia; order Anura; family Hylidae; genus Hyla; species Hyla sarda. Next base: position 129,096,481 of record NC_079191.1, on the reverse strand, counting down.
ACACATGGCATACTATTTTGGAAACTAGACCCCTCGGGGAACGTAACAAGGGGTTAAGTGAACCTTTTGTACCCCACAGGTGTTTCACGACTTTTGCATATGTAAAAAAAAAAAAAAAATAAAGTTTTTTATCTAAAATGCTTGTTTTCCCAAAAATTGAAAATTTTTAAAAAGGGTAAAAGCAGAAAATAGCCCCCAGAATTTGTAACACAATTTCTCCCGAGTACGGCGATACCCCATATGTGACCCTAAACTGTTGCCTTGAAATATGACAGGGCTCCAAAGTGAGAGCGCCATGCGCTTTTGAGGCCTAAATTAGGGACTTGCGTAGGGGTGGACATAGGGGTAGTCTACGCCAGTGATTCTCAAACAGGGTGCCTCCAGCTGTTGTAAAACTCCCAGCATGCCTGGACAGTCAGTGGCTGTCTGGTAATACTGGGAGTAGTTGTTTTGCAACAGCTGGAGGCTCCCTTTTGGAAACAGTGGCGTACCAGACGTTTTTCATTTTTATTGGAGGGGGGCTGTGTAGGGGTATGTGCATATGTAGTGTTTTTTTACTTTTTATTTTATTTTGTAGTGTAGTGTTTTTAGGGTACAGTCGCACGGGTGGGGATTCACAGTAGTTTCTCGCTGGCAGTTTGAGCTGCGGCAGAAAATTTGCTGCAGCTCAAACTTGCAGCTGGATACTTACTGTACACCTCCGCCCACATACCCTGTACGTTCACATTGGGGAGGGGGGGAACATCCAGCTGTTGCAAAACTACAACTCCCAGCATGCGCAGACAGACTGTACATGCTGAGTTTTAGTTTTGCAACAGCTGTAGGCACACTGGTTATGTATCGCTGAGTTTGTGACCTAACTCAGTGTTTCACAACCAGTGTGCCGCCAGCTGTTGCAAAACTACAATTCCCAGCATGTAAGGTGCATGCTAGGAGTTGTAGTTTGCAACAGCTGGAGGCACACCGGTAGTGAAACACTGAGTTAGGCAAAAAAAACTGAGTTTCACAACCAGTGTGCCTTCAGCTGTTTCAAAACTACAACTCTCAGCAGTCACCGACAGCCAACGGGCATGCTGGGAGTTGTAGTTATGCAACCAGCAGATGCACCACTACAACTCCCAGCATGCACTTTAGCTGTTTGTGCAAGCTGGGGGTTGTAGTTATACAACAGCTGAAGGTACACTTTTCCATAAATAAAAAAAAGTGCCTCCAGCTGTTGCAAAACTGTAAGTCCCAGCATGCCCATAAGGGAATGCTGGGAGTTGTTGTGGTCTGCCTCCTGCTGTTGCATAACTACAGCTGCCAGCATGCCCTATTTGCATGCTGGGAGCTGTTGCTAAGCAACAGCAGGAGGCTGTCACTCACCAACTGCTGCTCCACGCCACCGCACACAGGTCAGTCCCTTGTCATCGCCGCCCCTCCTGGGGCCCCGATCCCAACAGGGACGCCGGGGATCGGGGTCCCCAGCTCCCAGGGTCGTCTTCCCGCTCACGTCCTCCGGAAGAGGGGCGGAGCGAGTTGCGGGAGGGACACCTGCAGCAGGTGCCCTGATTGGTCGGCCGATGAATCAGGGCGATCAAGAGGTGGCACCAGTGCCACCTCACCACTGTTGGCTATGGCTGTTCGGGGCCGTCAAAGATGGGCCCCGAACAGCCTGTAATTCCGGGTCACTGGAGACCCGATTGACCCGGAATCGCCGCAGATCGCTGGGCTGAATTGTCCAGCGATCTGCAGCCATCGCCGACGTGGGGGGACATAATGAACCCCCTGGGCGATATACCGCGATGCCTGCTGAACGATTTCAGCAGGCATCCGGCTCCGGTCCCCAACCGGCTAGCGGTTGGGACCGGATATCCCACGGGCGTATGGATACGCCCTCGTTCCTTAAGGACTCTGAATGCAGAGCGTATACATACACCCTGTGTCCTGAAAAGGTTAAGAGATGGGGTGTGGGTGTTTCCTGCAGGCTCTATGGACCTCAAAGCAGCACTCTCAGTTCCCCTTCTGACAGCATAATGTTAGTCTTCTCAGGAAATGGTTGTGTCAAGCCGTTGGGTGCTGAGACTGGTTTCCATGCTTCCGGACATTTTGGATGTCTGTGGTTCTCTTTGTGGCGGTAATCTTGGTACCCCTCTACTATCATGAGGTACCCATGTCTGTGTCTCTACATATGCTCTGGACACCCTGCTCATATAGAGCCTTCCCCTCCTTTTCGGTGGGGTGTACCTCAGGCTTCCTGTGTAATTGTTTCCACAGGTCTGCGGAGGATGAGCACCTCTGTTCTGGCATGGGACCTGCTGGGGCTACTGCGCCTGTTCTGTTACCTTAGTTATCAGCCAGGATGGCTCTCTGGTTGCCATCTGCCCCCACTTTTTTTTTCGCAGGGTCCAAGTTTTCGCCTCAATGGGGTGTTTCCTTGCAACGCTGTAGGTTGCTGTGTGTGCTTCTTACTTGCATTTGTAGTCATGTCTCTATCTTCCCAGCTCCAGTGTCCAGGATTCAGATACCTCTGGGGACACAACATGGCTCCTCAGTACCTCCTGTATTTTTTCAAGGTTCCTGGGGGCTACATCCACCCAGTATTTTGATCCATTACCATAGGGCGGCATTTATTTGCTCCTACAGTACACTGTGCTCTTGGGAAATACCCTTCCACAGGGGGTATAGGAATCAGGAAGCTTGGCAAGGTCTGTGGCTGAATTTCATCTCTACCTCCCCTTGTTTTCCACTCCACTAGGGAGACTATTTCACTGAGCACTTTCTTCTGCCAATATGGAGCCATCTCGTGCTTCCCCCTACACGGGTGGTTTACCTGGCTGGGCCTTTGTTTTTTTTGCTGGGAGCTATCGGAAGTGCTTTTCGCTGGCTCTGCTTGTGTGTTTACTGCTCACTATTGCAGCCTGGCTCTCCTTTTGTTGCTCTCTTCCTTCCATGGCACAATATCATGGGAAGGGTGTGCTCATCCTTCCCTTTGTCACTGTCGGTGGGGCTACACTGCCACTCTGATCTTTTGCATTAACTTTGTACCCAGAGCCTGGGAGTCCCAGCTGGGTTCCCTTTTGCTTTTCCCTCCGTTCCCGTCCTGACGAGACATTGCTGGGAGTGCTCTGGTTCACTCTGACCTCTGGGTCCAAGACCAATTAATCCTTGCTTTGGGCTCTCTCCTAGACTGCTGTAGTGTATCTTATTTTCTGGGTCTGTCCTTCTGGTCCTTCGTGATGATTGCGGACTTGGGCACGTGTAGTTCACCTGCCCATACTTCTCCGCGATCCCTTTGTGGGCCAGTCGTCCCGGTGACTCGAGAGTCTCCAGTTCCATGTCGCCGTTCCGGGTTTCCAGGTTACTCCTTGCTTTTCAGTTTCCTTCTTCGGGGTCCATATACTCCCTCCGGGGTTGGACGGCACGCCTGTCTACCAGGTTGTTCCAGTCGGGCCATTTTTGGACTGCAGCATGGCTGTGGTTTCTTCCCGCTGTTCAGCCTATGTGTTGTCCTATTAGATTCCGCTCTTCTCCCTGGGTGCTCACACTGCCCCTGGGACAGTGGTTTTTGGCGCTACAGCTTTTTGGTTCGGATCTTCTGCACCAAACCTCTCCGGAGATGGTTCCCATCTCTCTTTTTCCAGAAGTTTCTGGTCTTCACCTTGACTGGCTCGCCTTCGGCTCTCCCTGGCGTTTTCTCGCCAGGTTCTCTGGTTTCGGTTGGTCCCCTGTATGGGGTTCTCTTGTCGTTCCCTTTTTTGCTTTTTTGTTCCCAACCGGGCTCTCCCTCTGTCTGTTTCTGTGCTTTTTGGAGTTGGTTTCCTACCTCTTTCCAGGTTGGTTCGGCCCATCGGGTCTCCGCAACTTCCCTTCTTGTCTGTCTCTCTCTCTCACTCACTCCCTCCAGGGTCTTGTTCGTGAGTCTTACGACCGGCTGGAGTTCAGTCTCCGGACTGACTCCCTTACTCTGGTGTTCTTCCTACCCCAGGGACTGCTTTGGTATGTCCCACGGTCTCTGTGTCTCCCAATGAAGAGCGACCGAGAGGAGATTCTTTTTCTTTTGTACTCACCATAAAATCTATTTCAAAGCCCTCATTGAGGGACACAGCACCCACCCTGTTCATTCTTGTCCGGATAAGCCTTTTACGGTTCTTGGGTGTTTCTCCGGGATTCCTTTCTAGAGATCCTTCGTTGTCTCTTAGTTGGCTTCTATTACTGCTTTGTGACAAAACTGATTACCTCACTTCCAGTGGGCGGGTATATCCTGCCAGGGAGGAGCCGACTTTTTTTTTTTTTCCTACTGGAATGAATGTTACAATAGATTTTACAGTGGGTACAAAACAATCTCCTTATCAGGTATCAACGGGATAGGGGATAAGTGTCAATCTCCAGAACGGGACCCCCTCATAAAGAGAGCATGTGCTGCAGCGCTCAAATAGAAATTTATAGAGCGCATGTCGTCTGCAGCACGTCATCTCCCTGAGAGCCAGGGGCCCGTTCTGAAGCCAGGGAATGATAAACTTCATGTGGAAAGTCTTTATTATTCAGCAATGTACTTAATTACTTTATTTATTCATTTAGCATCTCCAAGGGAAGAAAAAGCAGAGGAGAAATCTCCAGTACCTACAAAGATTAAACGTGAACCAGAAGAAAAGCAGTCATTGAAGAGTCCCTATAATGGGTAAGTAGTTTTACTCCTATAAGGATCTAGAAATAAAATGCAAATATAAAGATGCTTGAATAAACTAAAATGGGACATTCTATTTTCCTATGTTCCCAGAAGCAACCTTTTAGCATCTCATTGGTGTGTAGGTGTTATGTGGTCTCACCTTTATGTAAATAGTATGGTCAATGGTGCTGCAAGAACTAAAGTGGTGTTTTATTAGGGCCAGTAAGCTGACAAGGATCACTGAGCACCTCCTTCCTCTTAATATGAGAAAATAAGTTTTTGTCAGGCTGGGTTCACATCACGTTTTTACCAATACGGGACCGCATACGGCTGGGGGAACTAAAACCTTGCGCTCCCCTATCCCTGCCGTATGCCACCCGTATGTAATTCATTTCAATGAGCCGACCGGAGTGAAACACTTACTCCGGTCAGTTCATTTTTGCCCCTTATGCTGTTTTCCATCGGACCTCAAACCATGGTCAATTACGACTTTAGGTGCGGTGGAAAAAATGCATACAGGGCAAAAAATGAGCCGACCAAAGTTTCCGTTTCACTCCGGTTGGCTTATTGAAATGAATTACGTAAGGGCGGCCTATGGCAGGGATACCGGAGTGCAAGGTTTTAGCTCCCCCCAGCCGTATGCGGTCCTGTATTGTTAAAAACGTGATGTGAACCGAGCCTCGATAGTTTATACTTTACATTGCATGTCACCTGTGCCTCATTTGAATTCATTTTTTGCAGCTTGAGAAAAGAAAACAAGAGAAGTGTGAGCAGGTCACGATCACGAACAAAGTCAAGATCCCGCTCTCCAAGGAGACAGTAAGTCTTGATCGCTGTTGTACAAACTACAGATTAAACTGGTGCTTAAAATAAAATAAAAACCCTACACAATACTTTCCCATGCAGTCATGGGTGTTGCTCACCACTTGTAGCTTATTCTGAGCCCATGCCACAATTAACTAGCATTTGCCAGACTTGGTGGGAAAGAATAATTCTAATTTTTTTGTTTTAAAGAATATTTTATGTAATAATCCAAATGATATACAGTCATGGCCATGAATGTTGTCATCCCTGAAATCTTTCAAGAAAATGAAGTATTTTTCACTGAAAAAGATTGCAGTAACACATGGTTTGCTATACACATGTTTGTTCTAGGGATCGACCGATATCATTTTTTATTTTTTTATTTTTTTTAAGGACCGATACCAATAATCTGTGGAGGTTAGGGCCGATAACCGATAATTTATACCGATATTCCGGTATAAATTATCGGCTATTTATCCCCCAAAAACAACCGCTGCGGTGTGGGGGGGAGGTGCGGTGGGCGGTCGTGGTCTGATTATCGGCAAGGTAATTGCTGATACCGATAACGCCCAAAATCGTGAATATCGGCCAAACCGATAATTGGTCGATCCCTAGCTTATTCTCTTTTGTGTGTATTGGAACTAAACCAAAAAAGGGAGAAAAAGCAAGCAAATTGGACACCATGTCACACCAAACTCCAAAAATGGGCTTGACAAAATTATTGGCTCCCTTAACTAATTTGGTTGCACACCCTTTGGGAAAAAAACTGTAATCAGTCGCTTCCTATAACAATCAATAAGCTTCTTACACCTCTCTGCCGGAATGTTTTCCCAACAGCAATTTTAAGATCTCTCCACAAATGTTCAATGGGATTTAGATCTGGATTCATTACTGGCCACTTCAGAACTCTCCAGCGCTTTGTTGCCATCCATTTCTGGGTGCTTTTTGACGTAAGATTGGGGGGCATTGTGCTGCTGGAAGACCCAAGATCTTGGGCGCAAACCCAGCTTTCTGACATTGGGCTGTACAATGCGACCCAAAATCCATTGGTAATCCTCAGATTTCATGATGCCTTGCACACATTCACAGAGGCATCAAAACAACCCCAAAACATCATTGAACCTCCACCATATTTCACTGTAGGTACTGTGACCTTTTCTTTGTAGGTCTCATTCTGTTTTCAGTAAACAGTAGAATGATGTGCTTTACCAAAAAGCTTTATCTTGGTCTCATCTGTCCACAAGACTTTTTCCCAGAAGGATTTTGGCTTACTCAAAGTTCATTTTGGCAAAATGTAGTCTTGCTTTTTTATGTCTCGGTGTCAGCAGTGGGGTCCTGCTGGGTCTCCTGCCATAGCGTTTTATTTCATTAAAATGTTGACTGATAGTTCATGCTGACACTGATGCTCCCTGAGCCTGCAGGACAGCTTGAATATCTTTGGGGCTGCTTATCCACCATCCGGACTATCCTCCTTTGACACCTTTTTAATCAATTTTTCTCTCCCGTCCACGCCCAGGGAGATTAGCTACAGTGCCATTGGTTTCAAACTTCTTGATAATGTTGCGCACTGGACAAAGGCAAATCTAGATCTCTGGAGATGGACTTGTAACCTTGAGATTGTTGCTATTTTTCCACAATTTTGGTTATCAAGTCCTCAGACAGTTCTCTTCTCCTCTCAGGGGTGTGGAAATTTTATTTAAAAAAAACTACTTGTCCATGGGACTAAAATGGAGCAAAATCTACTTGTCCCTCATGACTATCCACTTGTCAGGGCCAATTTTCGCTTTTACGCTCTAATTTTTTCCTCCTCGCCCTATAACAGCCATAACTACCTACTATAATGATACCTTTTAATTTTTCAATAACATATTCTCTGAACCAAAAAAAATAATAATTTATATTTATATTAAGGGAAGTGAAATTGAAATAGTAAAAGATAATTTAGCAGATTTGGTGGTTTTCTTTTCTACGCCATTTACCTTGTGGTTGAGGTAACCTGTTGGTTTTATACTTTAGGCCGCCTGATTACAGCAATACCAGATTTGTATAATTTACGTCATGTTTTACGAATTCTGAACTTTTTCTAATTTTTTTAATTGCCATTTTTTAACCCCTGTAGCTTTATTTTTTTTCCCGCATACCAGGCTGTATGAGGGCTAATTTTTTGCGCCATAATCTGTTTTTTGTATCGGTACAATTTTGGTATTGATCTGACACTTTAATCTCAACTTTTTTTCTGGGATATTATAAAAATTGCAAATCTGTGGTTTGGTATTTTTTTTTACATTTACCGTACGGGATACATAATGTTATATTTTAATAGGTTGTACAATTGCGCACGAAGCGATGCCAAGTATGTTTATTATTATTATTATTATGTTTACATGTTTTTATATAGGAAAAGTGGGTGATTTGAACTTTTAACATAGAAGGGGTTAATGCAGCGTTCTTCAAACTGTGGCCCTCCAGATGTTGCAAAACTACAACTCCCAGCATGCCCGGACAGCCAACGGCTGTCCTGGCATGCTGGGAATTGTAGTTTTGTAACATCTGGAGGGGCACAGTTTGAAGACCACTGGGTTAATGTGTGTCTTTCAAACTTTTATTAAAACTTTTATTTATTATTTTTTATTTTTTTTACACTTAAAGGAGGAATCATTAGATTCCTCAGACAGATGAATAGAGTTCTATTGAACTCTATTAATCTTTGTGCTCTGTGATCCATTGATAGATCCTGGCTGGACCAGGCTCTATCAATGACAGAGCCGGGGCAGGAGGGAACAGAGGTAAGCCCTCCGGCTACCTCTATAGTGGATCGCCCCCCTGCGATCGCGCTGCGGGGGGGGGGGGGGGGGGGGGGGATCCACCCCACTAGCCCACCAGGGAGCATTCACATGTCCCTTTAGATGCCGCTGTCAGCTTTGACAGCGGCGATCTAAAGGGTTAATAGCCAGCCGTGGCGATCGCCGCATGCTTGCTATTAGCGGCGGCCCCCGGCTACTGAGAACAGCCGGGGGCTGCAGATTATGGAGCGGGCAGGCATCCCGAGCCCGCTCCATACTCCCCTGTGAGCGCCGCATACAGTCTCCCCGTGGAGACGTGCGGGGAGCGAAGGCAGAGGACGCAGGCCACGCTCCCCTCATCTCCCCCCGCACGTCTGCAGAGCAGGGGAGAGAAGGCAAATACACAGCTTCTCATCTCCCCTGCTCTGCTTCGGAGGACAGAGGCTGCAGAGTATGGAGGGGGCAGGAGTCGGGTGCCTGCTCCATACAGACTGCAGATCGCCGCCGCACTTGTCAGGTCCGGCCCTGCTTGCCCGAAGCCGGGCTAAGGGCCGGACAAATTCACCTGCCCGGCGCCCAAAACTGCTAGTCCCGGGCGTCGGGTGATAGGAATTCCACATCCCTGCCTCTTTCTTTTGTTTATGCTTAGTGTGGCACACACACACACAATGCAAAGACTAAGTGAACTTTTTATCTCCTTTTTATCTGCTTTCAGGTGTGATTTTTATATTGCCCACACCCGTTACTACTGCGCACACACTTTTATAATTTTTTTTTTTTTTTTTTCTTCAGCTATAATAACAGGAGGAGCCGATCTGGAACTTACAGCTCAAGATCAAGAAGCAGATCTCGTACTCACAGTGAGAGTCCACGAAGACATCACAATCATGCATCCCCACACCTTAAACTAAAGCATCGAGATGATATGCGGGGATCAAACAGACATAGCCATAAACGGAAAAAGTCTCATTCCCCCACCCCAGGCAAATCCCGGGAACATGGTGATCTTTCCAAAAAGCACAGACATGACCGCAGCCACCATCGGGATAGAAGAGAGAGGTCTCGTTCATTTGAAAGGTCACACAAAAGTAAACATCATGGCAGTAGTCACTCTTCGCACAGCAGGCACAGGCGCTAAATGCCAAACCAAAAGGGAAATAAATGTTTGTACAAAAGCCTACTTACAAAGTCCTTACAAACAGTTGACCACATAAAAGGACACTCATCAGATATTTCTAGTTTTCTTTCAATGTATATCTTTTTGCACAGTATACCTTGACAGTATGACAAAAAAAATGGTCAGAAGACATTGATCTAGAGTTGTATTACATCAGCTTCTGTGGATGGATTGCCGTAAAAGGTCTAAATTTTTTTTTTTATATAAACTGACTGCAGACACTGGTATATTTAAAGATTTATTTAAAGACTTGTGAAATCTTTCATATTGGTTTTAGTCTGCATGTAGACAAATTGAATTTTTATTAGGAAATAAATGAGAAAATCCAAATATCTTCTGGCCGTCGTTTGTGTGTAATTCCCCCAGCGGTGAATTAAAAAGATTAGAACACTCATTCTAACAAAAATCCAATATTTTCTTTTCTTTAGCCTTTGAGCCAATGATGCCAAATACTAATGCTTTATTTATATATAATTTATTTTAAATCCAAGAAATTAACAGTATATGTGTAAACTGTTAAAGGCAGGAATACATGTTTATTAGAGATGAGCGAACTTACAGTAAATTCGATTCGTCACGAACTTCTCGGCTCGGCAGTTGATAACTTTTCCTGCATAAATTAGTTCAGCTTTCAGGTGCTCCGGTGGGCTAGAAAAGATGGATACAGTCCTAGGAGACTCTTTCCTAGGAATGTATCCACCTTTTCCAGCCCACCAGAGCACTCGAAGGCTGAACTAATTTACGCAGGATATGTCATCAACTGCCGAGCCGAGAAGTTTGTGACGAATCGAATTTACTGTAAGTTCGCTCATCTCTAATGTTTATCATCTATTCACTGGATTGAGTTGACAAATGTGATTTCAATGATGGTCCACTGCTGATCACCTGAAGGGGTCACCCTCATCACCTGTTAACATTTGTGGCTACATGAAGTTTTAACATGCATCCTACCATTCCATTCACAGTATAGGCCAGGAAAGTTATCGTTTAAAGAATGGGTGGGCAGCCCTACTTTTACTTTTTATATACAGAGTGATGGTTTGAGTGTCCATATAGAACACTCAAGCAGAGGAGTAGGGATTGAGGGGCATCCAGTGCTGGGTTAAAAAAAAAAAAAAAATGTTACATCACATAGTAGCAATATGGTGCACAAAGGTAAAGGGTGCTGTTGTTGAAGAATAATTTTATATATTTGTTTTATTTGGTCTGCAAGGCTGCGGCTAGAGATGAGCGAAGTTACAGTGATTCGATTCGTCACAAACTTCTCTGCTCGGCAGTTGCTGACTTTAGCCTGCATAAATTAGTTCAGCTTTCAGGTGCTCCGGTGGGCTGGAAAAGGTGGATACAGTCCTAGGAGAGAATCTCCTAGGACTATATCCACTTTTTCCCCGTTCTGCCCACCCACAATAGGCAGGGCAGGACGGGAAACCGAAGGGGACCGGCGACTAAGTCCACTTACCCTGCGGGCGAGGCTGCAGGGCGAGACTATCTGTGTTGGAGATTGGCAGGCAGCATGTCATGCAGCTGGCTCCCTGGATCTGACGGAAGACGGTAAGTTGCCTAGCAACATCTAGAGGGCTATAGTTTGAGACCACTGTACAGTGGTCTCTACACTGTTGCCCTCCAGATGTTGCAAAACTACAACTCCCAGCATACCCAGACAGCTGTCATGCTGGGATTTGTAGTTTTGCAACAGCTGGAGGGCTACAGTTTGGAGATAACTGTACAGTGAACTGTGGCCCTCTAGATCTTGCAAAACTACAACTCCCAGCATGCCCACATAGCAGTTTGCTGTCTGGGCATGCTGGGATTTGTAGTTTTGCAACATCTGGAGGGCCACCACTGTGCAGTGGTTTCTAAACTGTAGCCCTCCAGATGTTGCAAAACTGCAAATACCAGCATGCCCAGCAGCAAACTGCTGTCTCGGCATGCTGGGAGTTGTAGTTGCATACCTCCAGCTGTTGCATAACTACATCTCCCAGCATGTTAAAGTTCATTTACACATACAACTTTAACAAAAAGTTGTGAAATACTTGTGAGGTGTTAAGGCTCACTGTACCCCTTTGTTACATTCCTTGAGGGGTGTAGTTTCCAAAATAGTATGCCATGTTGTGTTTTTTGTGCCATGTTTTTTTATTTTTTATATGCTGTTCTGGCACCATAGGGGCTTCCTAAATTCGACATGCAACCCCCCCCCCCCCCCCCCCCAAAAAAAAACATTTCAGCAAAATTTTGCTTTCAAAAAGCCAGATGTGACTCCTTCTCTTCTGAGCATTGTAGTTCACCCGCAGAGCATTTTACTTCCTAACATGGGGTATTTACATACTCAGAAGAGATGGGGTTACAAATTTTGGGGGGCATTTTCCCCATTACGCTTTATAAAAATGGTAAATTTGGGGGGAAAACTGCACTTTAGTGAAACATTTTTTTTTTTTTTTTTCATTTACACATCAAACTTTAATGAAAAGTAATCAAGCACCTGTGGGGTGTTAAGGCTCACTGGACCCCTTGTTACGTGCCTTAAGGGGTGTAGTTTCCAAAATAGTATGCCATGTGGCGGTTTTTCTGCTTTTCTGGCACCATAGGGGCTTCTTAAATGTGACATGCCCCCCAAAAACCATTTCAGAAAAACTCACTCTCCAAATCCAATTGTCGCTCCTTCCCTTCTGAGCCCTCTACTGCGCCCGCCGAACACTTGACATACACATATGAGGTATTTCCTTACGCGAGAGAAATTGGGTTACAAATTGAGGATTTGTCTCCTTTTACCTCTTGTAAAAAAATTCAAAACTGGGTCTACAAGAACATGAGTGTAAAAAAAATGAAGATTTTGAATTTTCTCGATTTTGCTGTTATTCCTGTGAAACACCTAAAGGGTTAAAACACTGACTGAATGTCATTTTGAATACTTTGAGGGGTGTAGTTTTTATAATGGGGTCATTTGTGGGGTATTTCTAATATGAAGGCCCTTCAAATCCACTTCAAACCTGAACTGGTCCATGAAAAATTCAGATTTTGAAAATTTTGTGAAAAATTGCTGCTGAACTTTGAAGCCCTCTGGTGTCTTCCAAAAGTAAAAACATGTAAACTTTATGATGCCAACATAAAGTAGACATATTGTATATGTGAATCAATATATAATTTATTTGGAATGTCTATTTTCCTTACAAGCAGAGAGCTTCAAAGTTAGAAAAATGCAAAATTTTCAAATTTTTTCATCAAATTTTGGAATTTTCACCAAGAAATGATGCAAGTATTGATAAAATTTTACCACTAACATAAAATAGAATGTCACGAAAAAAACAATCTCAGAATCATAATGAAAGGTAAAAGCATCCCAGAGTTATTAATGCTTAAAGTGAAAGTGGTCAGATGTGCAAAAAACGCTCTGATCCTACAGTGGAAATTGGCTGGGTCCTTAAGTGGTTAAACACAAAAGAAAAAACATATTATTTTGGGGCCTTTAAAACCAGAAAGAGAACCTGTCAAGTTATTTGAGAGTGATTATTCTTGACGAATAGGTAGACCCAAGAGTGTTCAAAAGTAGGCTCCCCTTGGACAAAGAGGATTCTGGGAGGAAATTATGAAGATAGGTATTTTGGTTGCTAAGTTAGTGAAACCTACTTCCATCCCTTTTCAGGATTTTAGTTATATGATCCCAATGCTCCCAGAAGGAACTATCTGATAAGTCTGCATTTCAGAAGGGCCTCCATCCAGACATGTATGAGGGTTTTAGGACTTATGACATCCTACTCCCCCTCTTTGTTTACCACGTAGGCTGGATCTCATTCTCCAGGTTCCTGTTTGCTTTCTGGACCTGGAGAGATTTTAACTGTCAGAGCCTTTCTGACTTTACCACTATATATACCATTAATTGGTGCTTATGAGTAGAGATGAGCAAACTTACAGTAATTTGATTCGTCTAGAACCTCTCAGCTCGGCAGTTGTATAAATTAGTTCAGCCTTCAGGTGCTCCGGTGGGCTGGAAAAGGTGGATACATTCCTAGGACAGAGTCTCCTAGGAATGTATCCACCTTTTCCAGCCCACCGGAGCACCTGAAAGCTGAACTAATTTATGCAGGAAAAGTCGTCAACTGCCGAGCCGGGAAGTTTGTGACGAATCGAATTTACTGTAAGTTCGCTCATCTCTAATACCGATCAAAAATACAAAAGAATTGTAAAACTTTGCAGAACTGAGAAGAGCTTGTGTAGTGAAGCACAGATACAAATAGGCACAATGCACTATTTGTATTAGTGATCGTGGGGGTCTCCACTCTGTGCACAACAATCCAAATTTGGCACCTACAGTAAATGCCTGAACATAGCGCTTTTCTCTCTGCTGCATATCAATGTTCATATGAAACGTAGCTTTTAGCTCCATCCCCATAGCAGCTGTCTCCAGTGTGGGACCCAGCGCCGTATATTAGCATTATGTTGACTCTCACACAGATAAAAGATGTGTCTTATAAACAGCAATATGCAGCAGAGAGAACAGCACCTTAACCCCTTAAGGACTGACCCATTTTTTTACCTCTATGACCAGGCTCTTTTTTTTTTTAATTTGACATGTCTCTTTAAATGGTAAAAACTTTAGAATGCTTTTTCTGAGCAGAGCGATTCAGAGTTTTTTCGTGACATATTGTACTTTTTATAACTGGTGCATTTTTGTTGACACATGAAGCATTTTTTGTGAAAAACTTCAAAATATTGTGGTGTACACTGTGCAGTAAAAGGGATGTTATATTTATTCTGTGGGTCAGTACGATTATGGCGATACCCATTTTATATAACTTTCTAAGTTCGTTTTCCTTTTCTGAGCAAAATTATTTTTCTACCATTCATTTTCCTACAGCTGTAACTTTTTTATTTTTCGTCCAACACCATTGAGTGAGGGCTAATTTTTTGCGGGATGAGCTGTACTTTTCATAGGTATAATTTTTGTGATGCGTGCTACATTTTGATCTTTTTTTATTCCACTATTTGTACCAAAATTGGCGAATTTTGCACCTTAGTTCAGCTTTCAGGTGCTCCCGTGGGCTGGAAAAGGTGGATACAGTTCTAGGAGACTCTTTCCTAGGAATGTATCCACCTTTTCCAGCCCACCGGAGCACCTGAAAGCTGAACTAATTTATGCAGGATAAGTCATCAACTGCCGAGCCGAGAAGTTTGTGACGAATCGAATTTACTGTAAGTTCGCTCATCTCTAGTGGCAATAGCTATTATGTATATGATATGTGTTTTGATCTTTTTTGGTGATAATACAGGGCTTTTATTGGCAAAGGGGCATTTTTTTTTTTTTTTTTTTTTACACTTCATACTTTTATTGAAGAACTTTTTTATTTTAATTTTTACAGGTTATATTATGCTGCAATACATTTGTACTGCATCACAGTATGACCTGATGACATCTCACAGGCTTCCATAGCAGGCATACAGGAGGTCATAATCTGACCTCCTGCTGCCATAGCAACCAACGGCATCCCGCGATTGTATCGCGGCGTCGCCAATGGAGAAAAGTGGGAGAGCGCTCCCCCTGTCAACACCATAGATGCCATGATCAGGATTGATCACGGCATCTATGGGGATTAATGCGGCCGGGACCGCCGCGATTGAGGCTCCGGCAACTGCGGCGGGATTCCGGCTGTGATTGACAGCTGGTTCCCGTCGCTGATCTCCTGCGCTGCCCGCGGCAGTGCAGGAGATCGCTATGATGTATGCATACGTCCAATTGCGCGAACGTGTGGGATGATTGGACATATGCATACGTCCTATAGCAGGAAGGGGTTAAAATACATGTGCACAGTACTGAACCATAGTCAATGTTTCAAAAAATTTCCACACAATTAGTGATAAACTTTACTTGTACATTCGCACACAATTATACATTACAAAGACATACATATTACACACAGTACATAACAAAGACATACACACATGTATATTACACACACGGGGAGATTTATCAGAACCTGTGTAGAGGAAGAATGGAGCAGTTGCCCATAGCAACCCAGATTGCAGTACACTGTGTAGATGGACAGAATGTGCCTGCTCCTCTGCTCCTGTACCTCTCCTTACCCCCTTGCATAATACAGAGTTTGGTAGCGGCAGTAGATACAGTTCATGTGGTACTGCAGCCCACATCACTGCTGGGTGACTGATATTCAGCTAGCTTCCTGGCAGAAGATCTGTTTGGGGGCCCCTACAGTACATGTACTGTGCATAGTACGGGAATACTCAGTCATCTACCATAAAAATCTTCTAATAATCTGCACTGGGAGCTTCATAGCTGAGCAGCTGCATGCTTGCTTTATAGCACCAAGCACATTGTAGACATCAGATGGAGTGATGTAACGTACCGCCACTGGACTATAAAGCAGAAGAAACATTTTGTGGAGTGACACGTTACAAATTGGTGAATGACAGGAGCACAGTACTTGGCTGCCTGCACTGTGTCAGCTGTAAAGTTTGGCAAAGGAGGGTTAATGCTGTGGCATTGCCTTTCAGGGGTTGGCCTAGGCCCCTGAATTTCAGTGAAGAGAAATCTTAAAGCTTTAGAATACCAAGACATTTTGGACAATTGTATGCCTCCAACTTTTTTGGAAAGTAGCCCTCTCTCAAAGAGCCACCTAAGGGAATGTGGTTTTCCTTTAATTATTTGCTTAATACATTCAAACGCCTTTAAACTGACTGCCGGAAGAGGGGAGATAGCTGTTTTAGAAGTTCTTGTCCCTAGTCAGTACAAAGCAGGGTGCTGTATAGCAATAGAGAGGCCATGGTTGTGAGACTTACAGGGTAAGGATTCTCCTTGAAAAGAGTGCTAAAAAGACACTTTGAAAGAGAGCTACTTTTACTGAAACATTTTTTCCCAAAATTCCAATAGAACAAGTATGGCCTATAATTCTCCACATACTTTTTGGTATTCTCAAGGAGAATCCTTACCCTGTCCAACTTTGCAAGAACAGTCTGAGGAAGACCTCTTTTCAGTTCCAGCATGGCTGTGCCCCAGTGCACAAAGCAAGGTCCATAAAGACACAGTTGGAGGAGTTTGGTGTGGAAGAACTTGACTGGCTGCACAGAGCCCTGACCTCAATGACACTGAACACATATTGGAAAAACACTCATGGCTTCTGTCATGACCAGATGAAGAAGTACAAGAAACCTTCTTTCTTCTAGACATAAAGGATGCCTTACTAGGTATAAATAGGCCATGGAAGAGAGGTCTATCATCTCTGTACTCCCCCTGATATATTTATACATAGTTATTAGGTCGCCCCTGAGTTGTCTTTTTTTCTAAACTAAATAACCCCAATTCTGATAATCTTTCTGGGTACTGTAATCCTCCCATTCCCCGTATTACCCTGGTTGCCATCTTTGAACCCTCTCCAGCTCCACTATATCTTTCTTGTACACTGGTGCCCAGTACTGTACACAGTATTCTATGTGTGGTCTGACTAGTGATTTGTACAGTGGTAGAATTATTTCCTTGTCATGGGCATCTATGCCCCTATTGATGCCCCCCCTGATTTTATTTGCCTTGGCAGCAGCTGCCTGACACTGGTCACTACAGTTAAATTTACTAAGTCATTTTCCATGTCAGTCATTCCGAGTGTATTCCCATTGTGGCACTTGTAGTCCGCTGCAGGCATCCTCCATTGTATGCATTTTTATGCTGGGGATCGCCCCTAGCAATGGACTACAAGGGCAGGATCTGCTCCCCCAGTATAAATGCACAACCGCATTTGGGGTTGAGCACCTCCAGCCATTTGAGACCACGTTCTTTGTTGTTTGTTTAAATTTTATATTTGGAGGTGTGTAAACTCCAACATTAATGCGCCTTGAATATCTACAAGGCAGCATTAAGGTAGCACCTGTGATGCCAGGCACCCATATTAGCCAACTCAGGTGGGGCTTGCAGCTTGCCTCCCTCCTCCCATTGCATGTGTGCTCAGTCACGCTGGAGGGTATCTGGAAGGAAGTTGTGAGTCAACCGAATGCTGCCGTAATTGCCCACTGGCCCCTGTTTTGCTTATCAAGCACAGGTAGGATTAGCGTTAGGTCTCGCACCAATTTGAGAAACCTTGGCGTTGGTGTGCGGGCTCTGGTGTGTCCTTCATATAAGGATACACTGGCGAATGTCTCAATTTTAACATCAGTGTTGAGAGATAGCCAATGTATTGTTTACATCTACCACAGTAGTGCACCCATATTCCTGTATTGTATTATTCTAATTGTTACACATCCACACCATTTATCTGGTGCAGGATTCTATTGTGGCACTTGTAGTCCGCTGCAGGCATCCTCCATTGTATGCATTTTTATGCTGGGGATCGCCCCTAGCAATGGACTACAAGGGCAGGATCTGCTCCCCCAGTATAAATGCACAACTGCATTTGGGGTTGAGCACCTCCAGCCATTTGAGACCACGTTCTTTGTTGTTTGTTTGTATTCCCATTTAATACATATTCTCAGGCTGGATTTCAAATGTTGAACCTCATCTGTCACTTTGAAATATAATAAAAAGAATAGGACCCAAAACTGACCCCTGTGGTACCCCACTAGTAACAGTCACCCAATCAGAATAAGTACCATTAATAACCACCCTCTGTTTCCTATCACTGAGCCAGTTACTTACCCACTTACAGTACACGAACTTCGCTCCATGTCAGATGACTGGCGATGTGGGGCAGAGGCTCCTGACATCAAGACCATGCCCCGTTCATGATGTCTGTCACGCCTCCTCCCATAGACTTGCATTGAGGGTGCGTGGCTGTGGCGTCACGGGCCTCCGGCGCTGAACTCGATGCTCTAAACCAATGCCGGGTGCAGTACAGAGATCGTGGGTGTCCCCAGCGGCAGAATCCCCGCGGTCAGACATCTAGGGGCAGGGTACCCCTTTAAGATCAATGAAAGTAGCGTTATCTGCATAAAAAGGCTGTTTTTGGTTTTCTGAGCACCTCCAGAAAATAGCTGCACATTGTTGCCAGGTGACTGACAATGCCAGGGGTGGGAGGCCACTATTGTAATATGAACCTAGCCTAGTTTAGCGAGTCGGCTTCAAACCACAAATTTATATGTGGCTGCTGTAAAGCATATATCTAAATGTTGTTAAAAACAGCTCAGGCAAGATTGCTGCCCTATAAAAAAAAAAAAAAAAAAAAAAAAAAATATATAACAAGATTTTTGTATGTGGTCTTAATTTGCAGAATTATTTTTTTTTAAATAAAGACTTATGCTTCAAATCCTGCAGTGTCATGACTGTTGTGGGGAAAGGCCACGTGGTGGCAGGATTTACCTAAGAAAATGATGCTATGGTGCAATTCTCTAGGAATAGCTCAATATTACCTTAAATCAGAGGTGGGGAACCTTTTCTCTATCGAGGGACATTTAGATATTTATTAGATTCTTCGTGGGGCATAAACAATGATTAAATTAAAATTAGCTGCTATATTTAGTCAAATATTTAACTTTCTCACCCATAATGTGATGGCTGAAACTGCTTCTCTATGGTAAGGTGTGTGATGTTTCCTGGTATTAATGATGTTGCTACTCACAACTGCTTTTAAAGGTTTGTGTCAGTCAGTCTGGGGATTGCTTGCTTTTGTATGTAGTTCTCCCACTGCATAGAGGACCCCACTAAACAGGCGTGGCCGTAAATGTTGGCACCCCTGAAATTTTTCTAGAAAATGAAGTATTTCTCACAGAAAAGGATTGCAGTAACACATGTTTTGCTATACACATGTTTATTCCCTTTGTGTGTATTGGAACTAAACCAAAAAAGGGAGGAAAAAAAAAGAAAATTGGACATAATGTCACCAAACTCCAAAAATGGTCTGGACGAAATTATTGGTACCCTTTCAAAATTGTGGAAAATAATATTGTTTCAAGCATGTGATGCTCCTTTAACCCCTTAAGGACTTAGCCCTTTTTCACCTTAAGGACTCGGCCGTTTTTTGCACATCTGACCACTGTCACTTTAAACATTAATAACTCTGGGATGTTTTTACTTATCATTCTGATTCCGAGATAGTTTTTTCGTGATATATTCTACTTTAACATAGTGGTCAATTTTTGTGGGAAATTGCGTCCTTTCTTGGTGAAAAATCCCCAAATTTGATGAAAAAAATGAAAATTTTGAATTTTTCTAACTTAGAAGCTCTCTGCTTGTTAGGAAAATGGATATTCAAAATAATATTTTTTTGGGTTCACATATACAATATGTTTACTTTATGTTTGCATCATAAAATTTATGAGTTTTTACTTTTGGAAGACACCAGAGGGCTTCAAAGTTCAGCAGCAATTTTCAAATTTTTCTAAAAATTTTCAAACTCCCTATTTTTCGGGGACCAGTTCAGTTTTTTAGTGGATTTGAAGGGTCTTCATATTAGAAATACCCCACAAATGACCCCATTATAAAAACTGCACCCCCAAAGTATTCAAAATGACATTCAGTAAGTGTTTCACAGGAATAGCAGCAAAGTGAAGGAGAAAATTTAAAATCTTCATTTTTTTACACTCGCATGTTTTTGTAGACCCAATTTTTGAATTTTTGCAAGGGGTAAAAAGGAGAAAATGCTTACTTGTATTTGTAGCCCAATTTCTCTCGAGTAAGCACATACCTCATATGTCTATGTAAAGTGTTTGGCGGGCGCAGTAGAGGGCTCAGAAGGGAAGGAGCGACAAATGGTTTTTGGGGGGCATGTCACCTTTAGGAAGCCCCTATGGTGCCAGAACAGCAAAAAAAAAAACACATGGCATGCTATTTTGGAAACTAGACCCCTCGGGGAACGTAACAAGGGGTAATGTGAACCTTAATACCCTACAGGTGATTCACGACTTTTGCATATGTAAAAAAAAAAAAATTTACCTAAAATGCTTGGTTTCCCAAAAATGTTACATTTTTAAAAAGGGTAACAGCAGAAAATACCCCCAACATTTGAAGCCCAATTTCTCCCGATTCAGAAAACACCCCATATGGGGGTGAAAAGTGCTCTGCTGGCGCACTACAGGTCTCAGAAGAGAAGGAGTCACATTTGGCGTTTTGGAAGCAAATTTTGCTCTGGGGGCATGCCGCATTTAGGAAGCCCCTATGGTGCCAGAACAGCAAAAAAAACACATGGCATACCATTTTGGAAACTAGACCCCTCGGGGAACGTAACAAGGGGTAATGTGAACCTTAATACCCCACAGGTGTTTCACGACTTTTGCATATGTAGAAAAAAAAAAACATTTTTTTTTTACGTAAAATGCTTGGTTTCCCAAAAATTTTACATTTTTAAAAAGGGTAATAGCAGAAAATACCCCCCAAAATTTGTAACACAATTTCTCCCGAGTACGGCAATACCCCATATGTGACCCTAAACTGTTGCCTTGAAATGCGACAGGGCTCCAAAGTGAGAGCGCCATGCGCTTTTGAGGCCTAAATTAGGGACTTGCATAGGGGTGGACATAGGGGTATTCTACGCCAGTGATTCCCAAACAGGGTGCCTCCAGCTGTTGTAAAACTCCCAGCATGCTTGGACAGTCAGTGGCTGTCTGGCAATACTGGGTGTAGTTGTTTTGCAACAGCTGGAGGCTCCGTTTTGGAAACAGTGGCGTACCAGATGTTTTTCATTTTTATTGGGGAGGGGAGGGGGGCTGTGTAGGGGTATGTGTATATGTAGTGTTTTTTACTTTTTATTTTATTTTGTGATAGTGTAGTGTAGTGTTTTTCGGGTACAGTCACATGGGCGGGGGTTCACAGCAGTTTCTCGCTGGCAGTTTGAGCTGGGTCCCCCCTCAGCACTCCAGGCTGCACTTTCTGTGTTTGGACTTCGGTCCAAAGTCTGTGTATGAGATGGGGGAAAATGTGCTCTTGAGCTTTTTTAAGCACAAATAAAACATAGAAAACTTCATTTTTTTAAACAAAGTATATTGGAAATATTTTTTGTTTACCATAAGGAGTGCAATAGCAAAAATTCGTTTTAATGAGAGTTACCCTTTAAGGGTGCCAATAATTTTGTCCAGCCCATTTTTGAAGTTTGGTGTGACATTATTTCCAGCCAACAACAAGAGGTGCAGTGCACTCACCGCTCGGTCCGTGATCAGCTGCTAACAAATCCGGTCCAGGGTAGCGGGATCACCCGGTGTTCCACAGAGCGCTCGGAGGCATTATTTCCAATTTGCTTTTTTTTCCTCCCTTTTTTGGTTTAGTTCCAATACACACAAAGGGAAGAAACATGTATAGGAAAACAGGTGTTACTGCAATCCTTTTCTGTGAGAAATACTTCATCTTCTAGAAAAATTTCATGGGTGCCAACATTTACGGCCATGACTGTATGTAGGACCCCCCCCCCCCCTGTAGATAATTTACCCCCCTGAATGTAGAACCTGTAGGTAGTTTGTGCTCTGTATGTAGTTTGCCCCCCCTGTACGTGGAATATCCCTGTAGGTAGTTTGCCCTCTTTATGTAGGACCCCCTGCAGATAGTTTGCTGCCTGTGTAGGTAGTACACTTTGAAATTAGGGCCGCACGTAGTCTGCCTGCTCATGTAAGTTGAACCCCTTTAGTGAGTTTTCCCCATGTAGTCATCTTGCCTCTGTAGTTGGGACTTCCTGTAGTCAGCATGCCTCTGTAGTAAGGACCCCATGTAGTCAGCTTGCCCCTGTAGTTAGGAACCCCTGTAGTCATCTTGCCTCAGTAGTTGGGACTTCCGGTAGTCAACTTGCCCCTGTAGTTAGACTACCCCTGGAGTCAGCTTGCCCTTGTAACCAGCTTGCTCCTGAATTTAGCCTGCCCCTGTAGGTAGGGTGTTGTGATGGCTGGAACAGTTTCTCTACGTTGGGATGTTTGATGTTATCTGGTATGATGTTGTTACTCACGGTTTGCGTTGGTCAGTCTGGGGGTAGCTTGTTCTTGCAGGCAGTTACCCCCTCCCTCTATAGCTTGCCCACTGCATAGAGGATCCCCCCTGTAGGTAGGACCTCTCTGTATATAGCTTTGCCCCTGTGGATAGGACCCCTTATAGTTAGTTTGCCCTGTGTATGTAGGAACCTCATGCAGATAGTTTGCTCCCTTTAGGTAGGGCCCCCTGTTGTGTGCTTGTGCCTGAAGTAGTGGATCCTCTACCTGTGTGGCTGATGACTCGGACCATATCGGGGAGCGGAGTCTAAGGTGCCGCTGGTCTTCACCAGAGCCCGCCGCAAAGCAGGATGGATTTGCTGCGGCAGGCAACACCCAGGTCGCTACCCCCGACACGGCTTGACCACACAGGTAACTGGGCAAGACGGGGTACCGGAGGATGAGGCAGAGGTGTAGTCAATGTAGCAGAAGGTCAAGGCAGGCGGCAAAGGTTCGGAGTCAATAAACGTAGCAGGAAGGTCTGGAAACACAGGTAGGCAAAACAGGCTATGGGAACACTTTCTCTTAGGGAATGAGCACTGAAGATCCGGCCGGAAAGTGTGGCTTATAGAGTAGTGTCAGGTGTTACACATAATTATGGGCTTACTGGCCCTTTAAATTTCAGAGCTCCAGCCCTAGGAGACAGGGACACGCGCGTTGGAGCTGAGACACAGTGGAAGAGGTGGCAGAGGAGCGAGGTAAGTGACGGGCCGGGATTCGCATGCGGCGATCGTGCGGCCGGAGCGCAGGCTGTAACACTTTGTCTCTAAAACTGTCAAGAGAAGGCTAGGTTTGCTATGCAGATTTGTTCCTGCTCTTGACAGTTCCCGAGACAGACAGAGGTGTCAGCAGAGAGCACTGTGGTCAGACAGAAAAGAAATTAAAAAAGAAAAGAATTTCCTTTGCAGCATACAGAAGATTTTTTAATAGAAGTAATTTACAAATCTGTTTAACGTTCTGGCACCAGTTGACTAGAAAAAAAAACATTTTCACCGGATTACCCCTTTAAACATTGATCTTCAATTAAACGTTGCTCATATATCAGCAATTCATATCAGACATGGAAATAAATGGTTACCCTGCTCTGCCTCAACAGCATTTTTGATGATAAAGACAGCAGTAACATAAAAATGCACATACCATACAAAAAATGAACCAGCACAAAAAAGGCTTGTGTTGTAGTATTCCTTGGAGTTGTGTCCCCTGTCAAAAGTGATGCCATGGCGTCACATACATTGTATATAAGCCTCACAGGTCTCTGCGGTCTCTTTGTTCATCTATGTCACATGCAAACATGTATGCAATACCATCACAGTATTTGCAGTGGGAGACACCAGAACACTGGCAAACTTAGGGGACAGAAAAGCCTACAAGATTGCTAAATGTAAGTGTGTATGGCATTTACAACTTATTTATATTTGGTTCAGTTCAGCAAATAAAGCTTATTAAAAATGTTTTACAGAAACGTGTATACTCTTTAAAATTCCTAAACCGTGTCCTCTCCTCAGGTTTCCACCATGTTGCCTCAGGATGTAATACTTTAGTAATTATACCACTGACTTGCTTTGACTTACTGTACCACCAGCAGCCAAGACATGAGATTCTTTAGCCTAATGCATCAACTGAGCAGTGAAACTGAGACTAAGAAATCCACATTTCAGGTATGAGTCAAGATCCTGTTTACACCAATACAGAGAAAAAGTAAACCCAATGACAATGCAATCCAAAGTAGTTTACAAGTGACTCATACTTGATTATTAGAAACTTATGCAGTGTGGCTATGACTTAAATTTTATTTTGTTTTCTACATTTTCTTTTCTGTTAAAGGAAATTGAGTAAAAAATAATGCAGCTATTACTGTTACTTGTAAGGGAAGAAAAAGTTAAAGTAGTACTCTGCTGTCAAGTTGTTTTTCTCTTAAATTATTCCCAGGCTGCCGCTGTACTCCGGTATCGCTGCTCCCATCCTCCGCCAACAGTCATCTTTCTGGTTGGCGATGGTCGATATGTCATACTGCGCTCAGTTAATCTCTTACCGCAGCGATGTCTTGCCTCATCCGCTGAATGGCTGAGCTGCAGTGTGTGACATTTTGAACCCTGCCACCAGAAAGAAGATCAGTGCCCCGGCTCCCAACATCACACTACCAGTAAATGTTTTTAAAAAAAAAAGTTTGACAGTGGAGTACGCCTATAATGGAGTATTCCAGGATTTTTTTTTATTTGACTATGCTACAGGGGCTGTAAAGTTAGTGTAGCTCATAATATAGTTTCTGTACCTGTGTTTGATGGCTGGTTTCGCAATTATGTGATCTTTGTCCCGATGTTTATTTTTAACAGCATATAGAATGAGTGTTGTCTCAGGTTTTCCCAGGTTGCAGTACAGCCCGAGGCATTATATCACTAGACAGGTGCTCAAAGGGAGCCTGTCTGCTTCAATGGGTGGAGTGACTGCTAATTCGGGGGGGGGGGGGATTTTTCTCCACAGGACAGCAGGGAATTGTCACAGGTGTGCTTCAATGCCTTGGGTTGACTGATGTGTGGGAGGGAGAAACATGACCTCACACTTACAAACAAGGGATCTTGGGACTAGTAGTTGGAGGGAGGGAACTCCAACAGGAAATATCCAGTTTACACAATGAAATCAGCAGAATTATGTTGGACTCATAGCATAGCCATTTAGCACCAAGACAAGTGCAGATCCTTCCTAAGTATGTCCATTACTGTCTGGCAGGTAAATGCTAAAATCACCTTTTGGGGAATAACCCCTTTAATACCTCCTGTGGATTCTTACCTGTCCATTTTAGTAAAAACATACACAATAGCGCAGGCTAATGCACTTTGCATAGAACAGTATACAGTAATAAAAGTAAACCCCACTTGTTTGGGAACATGAGTAAAATAGTCATTCTCTAAAATACTATTCCTTAAGGGTACCTCTTCTTACCCAACTTCTATAGTCTCCTGCCTCCCATCCTCTTGGTCATTGCTCACATACAGTAGGTACACGGCGTCTCCCATCCTTTGCACTAGACCGTGGAGGCCACCAAATGATTACGAGGTAGCATTGTGTATGGTGCAGCAGTGCATGCTTGGCTACTTTTTCGGTCAAAATGACAGATGCCACTGTAGTTTTCTGGTTGCTGCTGGTGTCTGTCATGTGAGTAAAATGGGAACAAAAGCTTTAGTAATACATATTTGTAGAGCCACTTTATTATTCTTTTCTGCCATATTAATACTTTAACCCCTTAAGGACTCAGTTTTTTTCAGTTTTTGCATTTTCAATTTTCCACCTAAAAATCCATATGATGGCTTATTTTTTGCGCCACCAATTCTATTTTGTAATGACATCAGTCATTTTACCCAAAAATCTACAGCGAAACCAGAAAAAAATCATTGTGCGACAAAATAAAAAATGCAATTTTGTTACTTTTGGGGGCTTACGTTTCTACTCATTGTAAAAATGTAAAAAATGATGACACCTTCTCTTTATTTTGTAGGTCCATACAATTAAAATTATACCCTACTTATATAGGTTTGATTTTGTCTTAGTTCTGGAAAAAATCATAACTACTTGCACGACACTATAACACGGGACTATAACATTGCACACACTGATTTCCTACACTGATCACTGCCATGCAACATCATGGCATTGATCAGTGTCATCGCCGCTCGACTGCTCCTGCTTGGATCTCAGGCACGGAGCAGTAATTCGGCGATCGAACGCAAGCTGTTCGGGATGCTGCAATTTCACCGTGGCAGTCCCGGTAAGGTTTCGGATTCACTTCAGCTTCTGAAGGGTTAATACCGGGCATCACTGCGATCGGTGATGTCCAGTATTACCCGCGGGTCCCGGCTAATATACGTCCCGCATCGTTGAGGCGTTAAATGGGCACTGTCAGATACAAAAACGTTTTTTATGTTGTGCATCTGTAATGTCCGTTTTCGTCTATTTTAGTTTTTTCCGTTTTAGGCCCTGATCAGACTGTTTTTATGTGTGAACAGGTTTTGTTCTAATTCTTCCTGTGCTTGGAAGAGTTAAGGTTCGCATCCTATTGAAGCTCGGGTGTGGCTTTAAACCCCTAGATCTGCTGCACTCTGTTTTGCTGGTGATTGAACTACTTTGACTATGTTTTATCATGCACCTTAGATATTGTGCAATTCTGACCATGTCTGCTTTATCATGCACCTTGAATTTATCTTGTCATATTTCTGAGTTTTAATCATGGTTAATAGTCCTGATTATTATTGATTTTAGTCTCTAGTACTTTTGGCGGTTTTTAGGATTCTTGTATGTCTGTTCTGCTTAAGCCTTGTATCTTAGTCTGTGTTCTGGTATCCTGGTTCCTCCATGTAGTGGAGTTTTGCTTTGTATAATTCCTGTTTTGGTATCCTGACCTGTATTCCTCCATGTTGTGGAGTTTTTTTTTTCTTATCCATTTTTTAGAGTTCATGATTGCTGATCTTATGTGTTTTTAGTACATGCACTGATCAGTGTTTCCTCTGTATATTACCATTGGTCTATAGTGTCCTCTGTTCTTTATCACTGATCTGTGTCCTCTGAACTAGAATCCGTTTATGTTGGTGTTCTGTGTCCAGTGTGAACAGTGTCCTATTTTCCTGATTTGTTTAGTTCATTTAGAACTAGAACATTTAGTTCTTTAGAACATTCAGTTCTTCTGTTCATCCCCTGCATCTTTTGGTTTCTGCTGTATACTTATTCCATACCTTGTCTTGTTCATTAATTCATGTCTTCCGTTTATCTTCTGAACTGTATGTTAGTACACTATATTCTGCCCGGTTAGTTTGTTTATATTCTGTCTGGTATATCTCCTTGTTTGGTGGTTTTCCTGTTATGTTTCTGGCCTGGGACCGACTATGTATATTATTAATTGTTTTTACGCCCACTGCACTTTAGCTCAGGAACAGACCAGCACCGTGGTTGTCGATCCGCCATTACGGGCGGATGGGCAAGTAGGCAGGGAGAGTGTTATTAGGGACAGCTTAGGGCTCACTCTTCCTATCCCACTAGTCAGTCATGACAAAACATTAACCTTTCTAATATACTTCATAAGAAAATTTTATTTCCTTTTTATGAAAATCATGGCATATAAAATAATGGCTTTACCTAAGCTGAAGCACAGGCATGGGCAAAGTCCAATAAAGTGAAGGTGGGCTAGCACTCCTCTGTGCTGTCTTCTGTCTGATAGAACTCCTCTGTGTGCCCCTCCCGTGCCTTTAATGACCTGAGGAGGCTGCTTATCCTGCCAATATTTGGTCCTCACTCTATTGCTTTCTGCAAAAGCTTGCAAAAATATTTGTAAATCCTTCAACCCACAAGAGGCTCTGTCCATTTTTGAAGAAAATGGCGAGTATGACACAAACACAAAGAAAAGCCACACATTTTGCTACTATTGTACAAGTTTTCTGATGTAAACCATATGACCAACGTCGTGACAGTAATGTATGAATAGGATTTTTTTTCCTATTTAACTGGGCCCAGACCACATTAAAGGAAAAAATATTTGATCATATTGATCAAATATTGATTTTTCTACATTTGCACTGATAAAGATATGATCAGTCTATAATATAATGGTAGGTTAATTTGAACAGTGAGAGACCGAATTACATTAAAAAAAAATCCATAAAAATGCATCAAACAGCAAAATGTCTAGCTACTTGTCTTTTTATACAAGTAATGAGCTGGATTTGGAGCACTCTCTTGTTCACAGAAGCAATCAGTCAATCTCATTCTAAACTTTCCACCATAGCCAAGACCAAAGAGCTGTCCAATTCGGTATTCGGGTGTTCGATTTGATTTTTCGGATACATTCGGTATTCGGGTTTTTATTTTCTTTCGGATACATTTGGTATTCGGGTACATCCAGGAAAATCTTTTTTAAGCAGGGGACCATTATCGGGAGCGTGTGTGTGCAGGAAAAGAGGGCAGCCGCAGAGATCGGAACATTGGAAGACAGGTAAGATAATATAATTTTATGTGATTTATTATTAATACATAATGTAATGTTGAATGAATGAGTAAAGGAATGAATGAATACTGTATGAATGATTGATGTGTTTGATTTTCGGGTGATTTATGTATAACATGTCATGTCACTTGTGCTAACACTGTTACTGTTACCAGGGTGCCTCCAGCTGTTGCAAAACTACAACACCCACCCCGCATTTCCTGACAGCCAAAGGCTGTCTGGGCATGCTGGGAGTTGCAGTTTTGCAACAGCTGGAGGCACACTTTGGCAAACATGCGCAAAGTTTTTTAATTAATTTTCAAATTCCCCTCGCTTTTTTCAGAAATAGGTTAGTAGGTCAATGACATGCATAATAATTGCCGTGGGAACATTTTTCATTCATAAAACCGCAGGCTTAATTGGATAATTGCCGTTTAGAACATTGGGACCCCAAACGTTCTAAACGGCAATTATCCAATTAAGTCATTGACCTACTAACCCATTTCTGAAAAAAGCGAGCAGAATTTGAAAATGAATTAAAAAGCTTTGCGCATGTTTGCCAAAGTGTGCCTGCAGCTGTTGCAAAACTGCAACTCCCAGCATGCCCAGACAGCCTTTGGCTGTCTGGGCATGCTGGGTGGGTGTTGTAGTTTTGCAACAGCTGGAGGCACCCTGGTAACAGTAACAGAAAAAGTGTGTAGCGCAACAGTATTAGCGCAAGGACCAATAAAAAAAATTAGAATTAATTCTTTACTTTCGTTTATGGATAACGAATGCATTCGTTATTTACCGCATGCATTCGGTAAATAACGCATGCATTCGTTATTTTGCTATTCGTATTATCGTGGCTATTTGGGAATGTTCAAAATATGTAAAAAGAAGATAAACTGGCACTGCTATAATATCCCTGGGGTTAGGCAATCCCCAACTCTTCAGTGCAGCACAGTCACCTATAATAAGCCTCAAGGTGGTGCTCAGCACAATAATGAAGTCTTCAAATACAGCAAACAACGTAGAAAAAAGGCAGCGGCAGCTCACCAATTAAAGCAGGGCTTCTTTATTTTTAGCGGGTTGACATACAGGTGTAAGTTTCACAAAAACAGAGCGACGTTCGTTTCACACAGGAATGTGCTTCTTCTGGCTCTCAACACTATGTCAGCACTACCTTGGTTATATACAGGTAACAATTATGATATATGCCGAGCCGGAGGCGCCGCAGGATGACGTTCGCCCCCACCCACCTTCCGGCATCTCATCAATCTCAGGTGTGCGGAATCCCCGTCCCCCGGGGACGCCGGCGCCCGCGCCGCAACAGGAGTTACCTGTCCAGCGCCGAAGCCGCCGCCCCCGGACCGCCCGCGAGAGGAGGGGCCCCGCACACCTTCCACTCAATATGTGAAGCGTCCTCTATAGCACTCCGTATCTCCATGCTTCACCATGAGCAACCATGGACATCGGGCCCAGGGATTAAACATCGTAGGAAACGTGTGTCAATGGCGCATCCAGGCGAAGCAGGGGATGAGCACGGATCCTTCAGAACTGAGGTACGCATGTGGGAACAGAAGTAACCTGAGGTAAATTTCCCTACAACCACAGGGGTGCTTAACATAAAATAACAACAATGTGACACAAATACATTTTACATATACAAATGAAGTTAATAAAAGACAAACATTATTAAGTTATAGCTCTACAGAAAAACACTCATATCCAATTTATCGTTAAGACCAAGTGGACCCATTGCATTACTTTTAAGGATCCACATGGCTTTGCGCTGTAACAATGCCTTATCGCGATCTCCACCATTTCTAGTGGGAAACACTGTTTCCACCCCTGCAAATTTAAGTACTCCTGCATCTCCTCCATGGTCCTTTCGAATGTGATCAATAAGTCGTGGGCACCCCGGCCCCGTGGTTATTGATTTAATATGTTCTCTCACTCTTACATATAAGTTCCTGATCGTCTTTCCTAAATAGAATCTACCACAAGGACAGGATAGTGCGTACACAACATATTTCGTTTTACACGTGATGAATTGACGCACTTCCCAGTTAATTCCTCCCAAGTTTAGAAATTTTACTTCCTGGTTGTGACAGCAAAATGCACATTGCTTGCACTTGTAATTACCTTGTACCTTCAGCTGTCGCAACCAGTTAGTGCTCGGGTTAGAAAATTGGTTCGTGCCCAGAAGACTACTTAAGGTTTTATTTTTTCGGTACGAAAAAAGAGGTTGATTAGTTGCAGTACTTTTTAAATCATC
Organism: Hyla sarda; assembly: GCF_029499605.1. NCBI lineage: Eukaryota > Metazoa > Chordata > Amphibia > Anura > Hylidae > Hyla > Hyla sarda. The sequence continues at coordinate 129,065,962 of NC_079191.1, read as the reverse complement.
ATCATTTTCTATCAAGTGCCAATGTCGCCTGATCGCAGCTTGTACGCTGGCATCCATGGGGGAATGGTTGAACGAAAAGACGAACCTTTCTTTCTTCTTTTTCTGTGAAGAGTTAGAACACTTCCATACATTGGCCTTTAAATAAGCCTCTTCCACCAGTTTGCCAGGGTACCCCCTGTCGACCAGGCGACCAGCTAGTTCTTTTGCCTGCAATTCAAAAAATTCAGAGGTTGAATTCAATCGTTTCAGTCTAACAAACTGACTATAAGGCACAGATCTTTTTATGTGAGGGGGGTGGAAGCTCTCAAAATGTAACAGTGAATTCACCGCAGTGGGTTTTCTGTAGCCACTGGTGATCCACTGTCCTTCACCCACCTCAACCTTCACATCTAGAAATTCGAAGGAGGCACCCCCAAATACCGAGGTGAATTTCATGTTCATGTCCTCATTTTTGTTGAGGTATTCCACAAACATCTCAAATTGCACTTGTGTCCCAGACCAGATGACAAATATGTCGTCCATATAGCGAGAGATTGCAGCGACATGACTCGAGAACGGATTCCTATCAGAAAAGATATATTTCTTTTCAGATCCAGCTAGATATAGGTTAGCAAATGAGCACGCCATTGGCGTGCCCATCGCCGTTCCCGAGTCTTGCCGATACCATCTCTCGCCAAACATAAAAGCGTTATGTGACAGAATAAACTCCAGTGACTCGCAGATGAAATTCGTGAATTCTTCCTCTTGCCCTAAATTGACCAAGAAGTCTCTCACCACCTTCTTGGTAGGTCGTTCCGGGGGTCGGCTCGGCGACTTATGGATCTTAGGTAAATAGTACCAATACGGGCATTTTGGGAATCTAGGGAACAGTTTCACAGCAGTGTTGTTAGATATAATTCCTCTTTCCACATATTTTCTTAATAGAGATTGTAGTTTCGACTGATATCTAAGGGTGGGGTCTGCCTCTAATAGCGTATAAACTCTGGGGTCACTGAGTTGTCTCATTGACTCATCTCTATATTGCTCTCTGGTGAGTACAACTATATTACCTCCTTTTTCCGCCTTACGGATAATTAACTCTTTGTGGGAGCGTAACCAACGTAGCGCTCTCTATTCACCGGGGAGCAAATCAGAGCTGGACTCAGGGTAACAAAGTGATTTAACATCCTGTCCCACTAGTTTAGAAAATAGATCTAAATTTCCCCCCGGTTGGAGTGGGGGGCAGAAAGTTGATCTATTCCCACCACAAAATACAGTATCCTGATCCCGATTCTGCATATCTAGAGGGCCCTCATTTTCTTCAGTAAGACTACATAAAAGTTCGGCTCCACTAATTACGTCTTCCTCTAATTCAGTCTTAACTCGTAAGCCAAGGGGACCCACATTCAGTGGCATTTCTCCTGGCTTCTTAATTTGCATAGGTTGTCCTTTTTTAGAGAAGAACTTTTTCAGTCTTATCTTTCGAACTGATTTGAAAAGATCAATTTGAAAGTTCACCTCATCAAATGGCTCGGTCACACAGAAATTCAGTCCTTTTTCCAACAGGGTCACACAGTCCATGGGTAACTCAGTCTCTGAAAGATTAATAATATTATTTATACGCTATTAGAGGCAGACCCCACCCTTAGATATCAGTCGAAACTACAATCTCTATTAAGAAAATATGTGGAAAGAGGAATTATATCTAACAACACTGCTGTGAAACTGTTCCCTAGATTGCCAAAACGCCCATATTGGTACTATTTACCTAAGATCCATAAGTCGCCGAGCCGACCCCTGGGACAACCTATCGTCTCGGGGATCGGCTTGGTGACTGAGGGTCTGACGAAATATATTGACTGGATTCTGAGACCCCTATTGGAAGGTTTACCAACATACCCTAAAGATACGGGACCATGTCTAGAGAGCCTCAATTCTGTACGCTGTCAGACGGGTTTTAGTCTTGCTTCTATTGACGTGGAGTCTCTCTATACCAGGATGCCACAATTTGTAGGGGTTCCGGTGGTGAGAGACTTCTTGGTCAATTTAGGGCAAGAGGAAGAATTCACGAATTTCATCTGCGAGGCACTGGAGTTTATTCTGTCACATAACGCTTTTATGTTTGGCGAGAGATGGTACCGGCAAGACTCGGGAACGGCGATGGGCACAGCAGTATAAGAAATATATCTTTTCTGATAGGAATCCGTTCTCGAATCATGTCGCTGCAATCTCCTGCTATACGGACGACATATTTGTCATCTGGTCTGGGACACAAGTGCAATTTGAGATGTTTGTGGAATACCTCAACAAAAATGAGGACATGAACATGAAATTCACCTCGGTATTCGGGGGTGCCTCCCTCGAATTTCTAGATGTGAAGGTTGAGGTGGGTGAAGGACAGTGGATCACAAGTGGCTACAGAAAACCCGCTGCGGTGAATTCACTGTTACATTTTGAGAGCTTCCACCCCCCTCACATAAAAAGATCTGTGCCTTATAGTCAGTTTGTTAGACTGAAACGATTGAATTCAACCTCTGAATTTTTTGAATTACAGGCAAAAGAACTAGCTGGTCGCCTGGTCAACAGGGGGTGCCCTGGCAAACTGGTGGAAGAGGCTTATTTAAAGGCCAAAGAATGGAAGTGTTCTAACTCTTCACAGAAAAAAGAAAGGTTCGTCTTTTCGTTCAACCATTCCCCCATGGATGCCAGCGTACAAGCTGCGATCAGGCGACATTGGCACTTGATAGAAAATGATGATGATTTAAAAAGTACTGCAACTAATCAACCTCTTTTTTGGTACCGAAAAAATAAAACCTTAAGTAGTCTTCTGGGCACGAACCAATTTTCTAACCCGAGCACTAACTGGTTGCGACAGCTGAAGGTACAAGGTAATTACAAGTGCAAGCAATGTGCATTTTGCTGTCACAACCAGGAAGTAAAATTTCTAAACTTGGGAGGAATTAACTGGGAAGTGCGTCAATTCATCACGTGTAAAACAAAATATGTTGTGTACGCACTATCCTGTCCTTGTGGTAGATTCTATTTAGGAAAGACGATCAGAAACTTATATGTAAGAGTGAGAGAACATATTAAATCAATAACCATGGGGCAGGGGTGCCCACGACTTATTGATCACATTCGAAAGGACCATGGAGGAGATGCAGGAGTACTTAAATTTGCAGGGGTGGAAACAGTGTTTCCCCCTAGAAATGGTGGAGATCGCGATAAGGCATTGTTACAGCGCAAAGCCATGTGGATCCTTAAAACTAATGCAATGGGTCCACTTGGTCTTAACGATAAATTGGATATGAGTGTTTTTCTGTAGAGCTATAACTTAATAATGTTTGTCTTTTATTAACTTCATTTGTATATGTAAAATGTATTTGTGTCACATTGTTGTTATTTTATGTTAAGCGCCCCTGTGGTTGTAGGGAAATTTACCTCAGGTTACTTCTGTTCCCACATGCGTACCTCAGTTCTGAAGGATCCGTGCTCATCCCCTGCTTTGCCTGGATGCGCCATTGACACACGTTTCCTTCGATGTTTAATCCCTGGGTCCGGTGTCCATGGTTGCTCATGGTGAAGCATGGAGATACGGAATGCTATAGAGGATGCTTCACATATTGAGTGGAAGGTGTGCGGGCCCCTCCTCTCGTGGGCGGTCCGGGGGCGGCGGCTTCGGCGCTGGACAGGTAACTCCTGTTGCGGCGCGGGCGCCGGCGTCCCGCGCACATGAGATTGATGAGATGCCGGCCGGAAGGTGGGTGGGGGCGAACGTCATCCTGTGGCGCCTCCGGCTCGGCATACGTCATAATTGTTACCTGTATATAACCAAGGTAGTGCTGACATAGTGTTGAGAGCCAGAAGAAGCACATTCCTGCGTGAAACGAACGTCGCTCTGTTTTTGTGAAACTTACACCTGTATGTCAACTCACTGAAAATAAAGAAGCCCTGCTTTAATTGGTGAGCTGCCACTGCCTTTTTTCTACGTTGTTTAATGTTCAAAATATGTTTTCGTGCATTCGGATCGGTCCGAATGCCCGAAAATGGTAAAATTCGGTAAATTAGACATTTGTGCCGAAACTAATTGCACATGTCTACTGTCCAAGGATGTCAGGGACAAGATTGTAGACCTACACCAGGATGAAATGGGCTACAAGACCATCATAATGCAGCTTGGTGAGAAGTTTATAACAGTTGGTGCGACTATGCCATAAAGGACTGAAATCCTGCAGTGCCTCCACCTGCTCAATAAAGCATATTCACAGGTATGTCTGAAGTTTTCCAATGAACCATTCATTGGGCCAGGGATCAAATGCAAATCAATTCATAACTTATTTGAAATGTTTTTCTTGTTTTTTTATTTTGTATTTCAGTTTCTCAATGTTTAAAAAAGCCTACCTAAAATTATAGACTAATCATTTCTTTGTCAGTGGGCAAACGTACAAAATTATGAGGGGCTCAAATACTTTTTTCTTTTACTGTAAAAAATAGTAAGAATATTCCCCCTCATGTATCAATGTAATGACATTTAATTACATCACATAATATAGTGTTTGTTTGTTTTTAAATATGGTTTTGGGGCCCCAATGAAAAAAAAATTGTAAAATGACCCCAAACTACCATTGGTATCCTTCGGCATCAGGGCCCCTACAGACACTAGGGCTACACCCTTATCTTTCATGTACAATAACAAAAACAATAAAGGGGTGTATTTAATATAGACTATCCATCTATTCTAGATTCTGCTTTGGTGATATCGTTCTCTAAATATTTATAATAACATGGGTTAAATTAGGCCAACAAAAGTTGCCTGAAAAAGGCCAGCACCGGATATATGTGACTTTTATTTTTTAAAAGGCTTCAGTGTATCAGGTTATATGCACTAGCATAATGTGTACTTGTGCAGAACACAAAAGCACCTTCCATTCTAGTACACAGTATACTGGTGAGTACAAACAGATACTATAAAAGAATCTGAGATGAAATGAAACACAATGCCCTGTGTTGTGTCCCACAGACCACCTGTCTTGATGAAAGCAAACACCAAGGGTTAACAGATTTTTCAACGCCCCACAGAATGCCCTGCCAACAACACAAGCACCTCTGGTCTATGTCATAAATTTTTATTCTTGTTTTGTCATTCACATATTTCTACCATTCTAGTTTGGGATGGAGCTGTTAGCATAGGAAAACGTATGTATGGCTATGTCCAGTCTTATACTGATAGGCCAGGAGGAATGTATCTCGGCAGCACCACAGGTCCAAAAGATTAATAGATGAAAATTTGGGGGTGCAACTACCAATATGCAGAGCCCCAGTGACTGCATATTATTTTGCAATTTCTAACCAGCTTTACAGGCCACCATTTGTTAAAGGGAACGTCTTGTCAGAACATGACCTAGTGTTCAAATCAGGTTTTCATGTTAAACATGTTTTATATGAATTTTTGGTGATTTGCTAATTTTCTATTTTAGTATATGCATCTTAAAAATCCTGACACCTTGCAATTCTCATTCTGGGATCACTAGGCCTAATAATCAGCTGTTACCGTACTTTGTTTTCGATAGCAATAACTTTTTAGCAATCTCAGACAACAGTAAGGCTAGGTTCAGACTACGGAATTTCCGACAGAAATTCAGTCGTAAAATTTCCGTCAGAAATTCCGCTTGCTAAAATGTCTAGTGTAGTGAATGGGTTTCCGTTCACAAATTCACACTTCAGAATTTGTGAAGCGGAAAATCCGCTTTGAAAATCCGCTTAGAAATTTCCGCCTGAAGAAAGGCGGTGCTCTTTCTTCAGACTGAATTTGGAAATTTTCAGCCATGTTCTCATAGTCTAAGGAGCTTCGGTCTTGGTGGTCCTTTGTGGCATCTTCATGTTAAAGAACTGCTGAAACTGTTCCTTCACATCTGAAATGAATGGTCACTAACTCAGTAAAGTACAAGTGAAGGAGTTACAAGGATCCTATAGAAGAGCAAATCTCAGCTTTCTTAATTCATTTGATTATTACTTTTGTGTGATGCTGTACTTAATTCTGGGAAAAATATAAAGTGTACCTGTCAGAGTACATATATGCCCTAGGCTTACTCACTACCTGAGGTTGATCCTGTTTGTGTGCTTAAATCCTGGTTTTCATCAATTTATGGTTCCTAGTTTCTTTGTTTATGTTGCTAACACTGAATGCAGTTCACTGAGAAGGAGGGGGCATTCCCTTGCTTGCCTTCACACTCATGTGGGAATTTCATTCTTCACTCCTCTGAGCTGACAACTGGCTATTCTGTGCAGTGTGGCTCTGTGACACTGTGGCTCACAGAGCAGGCTGACTGACAGGCCGAGAGCCTGCACAGAGCCCTGCTTGTCCAGCCCATGTGTGTTTTGTCTCAGCACAGAGACATACAGGCAATAGCTGCTGGGACAAAGAAAGTGTTTTAAACAGTAGAGGGACCCCTGGTGGTAAGTATGAAGCATTTTTTCACCCAAAATATACACATTTTTAACCAATGTATACTAGACAAATACATTTAAAGTTATTATCTACATTATATAAAAGTTTTTGCAAATCACAGTGCCCATTTAAAGGGGTACTCTGGTGGCAAACTTTTTTCTTTTAAATCAACTGGTGCCAGATAGTTAAACAGATTAGTAAATTACTTCTATTAAAAATTCTTAATCCTTCCAGTACTTATTAGTGGCTGTATACTACAAAGGAAATGTTTTTCCTTTGGGATTTATTTTCCGTCACGACCACAGTGCTCTCTGCTGACACCTCTGTCCATTTTAGGAACTGTCCAGAGCAGCATATGTTTGCAATGGGGATTTTCTCCGGCTCTGGACAGTTCCTGACATGGACAGAGGTTTCAGCAGAGAGCACTGTGGTCGTGACAGAAAAGAAATCCAAAAATAAAAGAATTTCCTCTGTAGTATACTGATGCTAATAAGTACTGGAAGGATTAAGATAATTTTATATTATTAATTTACAAATCTGTTTAACTTTCTGACAGCAGTTGATTTAAAAAAAAAAAAAAAAAAGGTTTCCACTGGAGTACCCCTTCATGTTTTCAGCTTTGCAGTACTAAAAACCAGGTAGGAGAACACATTAAAGGTTTATTCACCCCTGTTGTTGTTGACATTTTACTTTTATGGACCTAATACAGTCAGATGTATATTTCCCCTACATCACCTCATGTAGTTTTATGCACTCCTGTTTTCCCAAGGGTTTGCTGAGTAATTCCTTTGACTCAAGTAAAATGACTGCAGCTTTCAGGATATCCAAACCACATAGCTTGAGATTGACCTGCTCCTTTCTCTGTAATGGGAATAATTACAAAACATATTTCAGGCAATCATCTATAACAATTTTGTAGATTTTACTGCAGAAGTGAAGGGAACATTGCTGTTCTAGGATAGGAAAATAGGTGTTATTAAGAATATAGTGTGGGTCTGTAATGATAGATCATACATATACACACAGTGAATTTCTCTGCAATATTTCTAATATTTACTGAGAACTGATGACTATATTTGGTATAAGTAGGGGACTAGAATTGTTCATCACAAACATTTCCACTGAAACATATCAGGATACTTGCTTATTTTCCACCTTATTCAGTTCAAACAATAGTCAGTTCTAGAAGAGCACTTTTCAAGTATTTTTGTCCTTTGTAAAAACTTTTGACATGTCATCCAGACATTTCAGAAGTTAAGATCGCAACGCTCAGTTCTGAGACCTGCTGCGATTGTGAGTAATAGCCGGCAGAAGTGCAGGGGAGTGGGCGGCATGCTCCGCTCCTCTGCGATGTATATATTGTGTAAACTTTCATTTTTAAATCCCCCGCCGGGAGCCCTGAATGGCTCCCGGCGGGGTTTTTAAACTACTACTGTGACCGCCCCAAATTTATGCCCCATGCATATTTATAATAATTTGTTGGCCCAGTGTGCAGTGTGCATATCCTTATTCACAATGTCCTTATTCCCCCTTCCCGCTGCCTTCTCTTCATCTTCTTGGAGCAGGGCAGCAGTGGGGACTGGTGGCGGTGAATGAATGAATGCAGCCAACATGTCTCACGTGTAGGCTTCATTCATTCACCACTGGTGCCGCCCAACCTGTCCCCACTGCTGCCCTGCTCCTAGTGCAATCAGAGCGCACCGCCGGGACATGTCTATTCTCTGCTGCTCATCTCTGTACCCGACGGAAATGAGCAGCAGAGAATAGACATGTCCCGGCAGTGCTCTCTGATTGTGCTAGGAGCAGGGCAGCAGCGGTTGCGGTGAATGAATGAAGCCTACATGTGGGACAATAAGGACACTGGGGGGGGGTATAAGGATATGTACACTGGGGCCCATAAATTATTATAAATATGCATACATTTGGGGGTCCCAGTAGTAGTTTAAAAACCCCTGAATGGCTCCTTGGTGCCGGCCATTCAGGGCTCCCGGCATGGGATTTCAAAATAAAAGTTTACACAGTATATACATCGCAGGGGAGCGGAGCATGCCGCCCACTCCCCTGCTTTATAACTGCTGAACACATCGGGTCTCAGAAGTGAGACACGGTGAGATCACTCCTTCAGCCCCTGTACTACCACCCCCAACATGGAACAGACTCGGTTCCATGTTGGGGGTAGTAGTAAAAGCACTAATGTAGCCTCCCCAGCTGCCGGCAGACTCTCGCAGCTGGGGATACTACTACTCCCATAATGGAAACGAGTCTGTTCCATGATGGGAGTAGTAGTAGTCCATCAATGCTGCAGGAGTCTGCTGATGTCACCTCTTCTGAGCATGCTCATAAGTAATAATGGTTCAAAAACTGATATTATAAACAAGGGGGCAAACCCCTTAAGGACCGAGCCCTTTTTCACCTTAAGGACCGGAGCGTTTTTTGCAATTCTGACCACTGTCACTTTAAACATTAATAACTCTGGAATGCTTTTAGTTATCATTCTGATTCCGAGATTGTTTTTTCGTGACATATTCTACTTTAACTTAGTGGTAACATTTTATGGTAACTTGCATCCTTTCTTGGTGAAAAATCACCAAATTTGATGAAAAAAAATGAAAATTTTGCATTTTTCTAACTTTGAAGCTCTCTGCTTGTAAGGAAAATGGATATTCAAAATATTTTTTCTTTGGGTTCACATATACAATATGTCTACTTTATGTTTGCATCATAAAATTTATGAGTTTTTACTTTTGGAAGACACCAGAGGGCTTCAAAGTTCAGCAGCAATTTTGAAATTTTTCACAAAATTTTCAAACTCGCTATTTTTCATGGACCAGTTCAGGTTTGAAGTGGATTTGAAGGGTCTTCATATTAGAAATGCCCCATAAAAGACCCCATTATAAAAACTACACCCCCAAAGTATTCAAAATGACATTCAGTAAGTGTATTAACCCTTTAGGTGTTTCACAGGAATAGCAGCAAAGTGAAGGAGAAAATTCAAAATCTTCATTTTTTACACTCGCATGTTCTTGTAGACCCAATTTTTGAATTTTTGCAAGGGGTAAAAAGGAGAAAATTTTTACTTGTATTTGAAACCCAATTTCTCTCGAGTAAGCACATACCTCATATGTCTATGTTAATTGTTCAGCGGGCGCAGTAGAGGGCTCAGAAGGGAAGGAGCGTCAAATGGTTTTTGGGGGGCATGTCACCTTTAGGAAGCCCCTATGGTGCCAGAACAGCAAAAAAACACACATGGCATACCATTTTGGAAACTAGACCCCCTCAGGGAACGTAACAAGGGGTAAAGTGAACCTTAATACCCCACAGGTGTTTCACGACTTTTGCATATGTAAAAATAATAATTATTTTTTTACCTAAAATGCTTGGTTTCCCAAAAATTTTACATTTTTAAAAAGTGTAATAGCAGAAAATACCCCCCAAAATTTGAAACCCAATTTCTCCCAATTCAGAAAACACCCCATATGGGGGTGAAAATTGCTCTGCTGGCGCACTACAGGTCTCAGAAGAGAAGGAGTCACATTTGGCTTTTTGAAAGCAAATTTAGCTCTGGGGGCATGCCGCATTTAGGAAGCCCCTATGGTGCCAGAACAGCAAAAAAAAAACACATGGCATACCATTTTGGAAACTAGACCCCTCGGGGAACGTAACAAGGGGTAATGTGAACCTTAATACCCTACAGGTGTTTCACGACTTTTGCATATGTGAACATTTTTATTTTTTTTTTTACCTAAAATGCTTGGTTTCCCAAAATTTTTACATTTTTAAAAAGGGTAATAGCAGAAAACACCCCCCAAAATTTGAAGCACAATTTCTCCCGATTCAGAAAACACCCCATATGGGGGTGAAAAGTGCTCTGCTGGCGCACTACAGGTCTCAGAAGAGAAGGAGTCACATTTGGCTTTTTGAAAGCAAATTTTGCTCTGGGGGCATGCCGCATTTAGGAAGCCCCTATGGTGCCAGGACAGCAAAAAAAAAAAAACACATGGCATACCATTTTGGAAACTAGACCCCTCGGGGAACGTAACAAGGGGTTAAGTGAACCTTTATACCCCACAGGTGTTTCATGACTTTTGTATATGTAAAAAAACATTTTTTTTACCTAAAATGCTTGTTTTCCCAAAAAATTTACATTTTTAAAAAGGGTAATAGCAGAAAATACCCCCCAAAATTTGAAGCTCAATTTCTCCCGAGTACGGCGATACCCCATGTGTGGCCCTAAACTGTTGCCTTGAAATACGACAGGGCTCCAAAGTGAGAGTGCCATGTGCATTTGAGGCCTAAATTAGGGATTGCATAGGGGTGGACATAGGGGTATTCTACGCCAGTGATTCCCAAACAGGGGGCCTCCAGCTGTTGTAAAACTCCCAGCATGCCTGGACAGTCAGTGGCTATCTGGCAATACTGGGAGTAGTTGTTTTGCAACAGCTGGAGGCTCCGTTCTGGAAACAGTGGCGTACCAGACGTTTTTCATTTTTATTGGGGAGGGGAGGGGGGCTGTGTAGGGGTATGTGTATATGTAGTGTTTTTTACTTTTTATTTTATTTTGTGTTAGTGTAGTGTTTTTAGGGTACAGTCGCATGGGCGGGGGATTCACAGTAGTTTCTCGCTGGCAGTTTGAGCTGCTACAGAAAATTTGCCGCAGCTCAAACTTGCAGCCGGATACTTACTGTAATCCTCCGCCCATGTGAGTGTACCCTGTATGTTCACATTGGGGGGGGGGGGGAACATCCAGCTGTTGCAAAACTACAACTCCCAGCATGTACGGTCTATCAGTGCATGCTGGGAGTTGTAGTTTTGCAACAGCTGGAGACACACAGGTTGTGAAACACCGAGTTTGGTAACAAACTCAGTGTTTTGCAACCAGTGTGCCTTCAGCTGTTGCAAAAGCTACAACCCCCAGCATGTACGGACAGCGGAAGGGCATGCTGGGTCTTGTAGTTATGCAACAGCCGGAGGCATACTACATTGGCTGGGGATGCTGGGGATTGTAGTTATGCAACAGCTGGAGACACACTGGTTTACTACTTAACTCAGTGTGCCTTCAGCTGTTGCAAAACTACAACTCTCAGCAGTCACCGACAGCCAACGGGCATGCTGGGAGTTGTAGTTATGCAACCACCAGATGCACCACTACAACTCCCAGCATGCACTTTAGCTGATTGTGCAAGCTGGGAGTTGTAGTTACACAACAGCTGAAGGTACACTTTTCCATAGAAAGAATGTGCCTCCAGCTGTTGCAAAACTACAAGTCCCAGCATGCCCATAAGGGCATGCTGGGAGTTGTGGTGGTCTGCCTCCTGCTGTTGCATAACTACAGCTCCCAGCATGCCCTTGTTGCATGCTGGGAGCTGTTGCTAAGCAACAGCAGGAGGCTGTCACTCACCTCCAACGATCCACACTGCAGGACTGTCCCTCGCCGCCGCCGTCGCTCCTGGGGCCCCGATCCCAACAGGGACGCCGGGGATTGGGGTCCCCAGCACCGGGGGTCATCTTCCCGCACCCGCTCACGTCCTCCGGAAGAGGGGCGGAGCGGGTTGTGGGAGTTTCACCCGCAGCAGGCGCCCTGATTGGTCGGCCATTAATCCGGCCGACGAATCAGGGCGATCGTGAGGTGGCACCAGTGCCACCTCACTCCTGCAGACTCTGGCTGTTCGGGGCCGTCTCTGACGGCCCCGATCAGCCAGTAATTCCGGGTCATCGGGTCACTGGAGACCCGATTGACCCGGAATCCGCCGCAGATCGCTGGACTGAATTGTCCAGCGATCTGCGGCAATCGCCGACATGGGGGGACATAATGACCCCCCTGGGCGATATGCCGGGATACCTGCTGAACGATTTCAGCAGGCATCCGGCTCTGGCTCCCCTCCGGCTAGCGGTGGGGGCCGGAAATGCTCAGGGCGTATCCATACGCCCTCGGTCCTTAAGGACTTGGAAACGGGGGCGTATGGATACGCCCTAAGTCCTTAAGGGGTTAAAGGTTCATCCATTTGCCATAGACTTCAATGTTACATTTATAATATCTGTTTCTATTCCGTTATTTTTGATGGAAGAAAAAATACTGCATGCAACGTCTTTTCTCCCGTCAAACCCCCCCCCCCCCCCCCCAAAAAAACAAACAGGAAGCAAACGTGTGCAAACGGGTGATAAAGGATTGTAAAAAAAAATCCCATTGACATCAATGGGATTATTTTACAGCATTTGGAACCTGTTTAAAAAATGTCAAACGGATTGCAGAACGGGAATTTATTAACGGGGGCAGACAGCCATGTGAACGAGCCTTAACGCTTAAAGGAAATCCACAACCACTAAGAATTATTTTTTTTTTTTTTTCCCCACATTGTACCATTTAAAAAAACCAAATTAAAACATTGTAGTTAGCTATAAGACCTGGTTAAGGTCTGTGCCTTTAGTAATTTAGGTTTCAGGTCCTTGAATAACTTGAAATACTATAAGCCCCTTTCACACTATAAAAATTCATCCGTAATGATTTTCAAGATTTTTATGACGGACATTTATTGCGGATTTATAGTGTGAAAGGAGCCTTAAATTGAACCAAAAAGAAGTTCCTAGCTCTTCAAAGAGTGCTGATCAGAAACTCCCACCAATCAAAAGTTATGACATCACATTTTAAAAATGAAACATATTTTTTCAATATTTAAAATTAAGTATTCCACCCTTTTTTTTTAGACTTTGGATTATGTTATTTTGTTTTACCAAATATGTCAATGTAGCTGTAAAGAATTGGGATTCCAGAGAGCATATCTTGCTATCTAAGCTATAGTGTTGTACAATGCCCTACGGCTTTTAGTTACCCATTGAACGGTTATGGTTGACTCATGGCTGATACATGCGGTGGATATATCTGTGGGGCGAACCATTAACATACTACTAGCAACATGTCAGTGTGACTCACTGTTTCACTCCTTATTTTTAATGAAGTTCCTGGATACATGTTTCAGACAAATAGTTCTGGGTCCATATTTGGATTTGGAAAGTGAATTTGAACATTATCTTCTAAAGTGACTTAGCTCTTATGACTTTGGGCAGAGGAGATATTTCTCATGAAAATAATGAATCACCATTGCTATTACCAGGCATGTGACTGAGAATGTTTAGAATGATACCTAGCTCACAACTGAGCAAACAATTGTGCACATATTCACTTTAGCCTAGAGCTCGATGATAACAATTGGTCTCCCATATGTTACATCAAATTATCAGAATCAATGCAATGCAACCACAATGTAGCCCTATGGGAAACAAGGCCATAGGTGACCATGACCAAAATGAAGCTGTAGTCTAAAAGAAAATCTATCATCAGCAGGGCTCAAGTCCTGCAGGAACGCATGTGAACTGAGTTCCTGCACTTTTTTTTAGAGCAGGAACACCGTTCTCATTAGCAGGAATCCTGCAGGACCAGCCTTTAAGTGAAAATCTTGGGTGAGTTCCCACACTTTTTTTTCCCAGGACTTGACCCCTGGTCATCAGTGTCACCTGCACGTACCTCTTGATACAACCGTGTAGTGCAAGTGACACTATAACTTACCTATCCCGGGTCTGTGGCCCCGTTCGCCCTTTATCCTACTTATTTGGGCAGCAGGCTTGGTGCACAGGCGGCGCTTCTTCAAGCCTGCTCGCACCCAGGCAGAGTGAGGAAACAGCAGCCACAATGTTTCCTCGAGCACCCCCAGTGCATATTCCTAGGCCAAGTTCACGTTGCTTAATAGGTACACTGAGGGTATGCACTGCACAGTATAATTTTTTGTGATGTCCTATTGCATAGGCAAAATGACTTGTTATTTGTATTTATCAGGCCAGTAAAATTACAAAAATACACAAAAAAAGTGCTTTAATTTGCAATATTCATTTTCTTTGCCGTGATGTGTAGTTTTTTTTCTTTATTGGTGCCATTTGTAGTGGTGTAGATGGAACTTTATGATCCACTATTCAATTTTTTTCCTTGTATACTCTTCACATTCAGATTTAATAACTTTATATATTTATGGTTTAGAAAATTCTGTGTTTGTAGTTGTTTTTTAATTTACATTTGTATTAAAAAAAATAGAAAAAGGAGTGATTAAAAATTGTTATTATTAGGGGATGTTTAGCTTTTTTTTGTTAGTTATTTTTTAAACATTTTTCTTACTTTTTTTTTTTTTTAACATACTCTTTACGTCCCTCTAGGAAACCTGTATGTGCAATTATTTGATTGGTCATACAGATCAATGCAGTGCTGTTGCTCATTCAGTTAGTGATCTGCTAGAACAGTCCGCCTATTGCAGATCGCTTATAACAGCCAGAAAGGTTCAGCAAATAACCCTTCCATCACTACTGCTCACTCTTTGCCTCTTTGCCGCCTCGATTTTATCATTTTATGGACCTTTCTGTCCCTTCTAGTGGCTTTACAACATGATGCTTCCTATTGTGTAGATGGTGGTCCTAGGCAATAGCTTTCAATCCCAGGAGAAGGCACCTACAGTAAAATGGCCTAAAGGGGTACTCCGGTGCTTAGACATCTTATCCCCTATCCAAAGGATAGGGGATAAGATGCCTGATCGAGGGAGTCCCTTTGCTGGGGACCCCTGTGATCTTGCACGCGGCACCCCGTTTGTAATCAGTCCCCAGAGCGTGTTCGCTCCGGGTCTGATTACCGGCGACCACAGGGCCGACGGCGTGTGATGTCATGCCTCAACCCCCGTGTGATGTCACGCTCCGCCCCTCAATGCAAGCCTACGGGAGGGGGCATGATAGCTGTCACGCCCCCTCCCATAGACTTGTATTGAGGGGCGGAGCGTGAGGTCACACGGGGGGTGGAGGCATGATGTCACACGCCGCCGGCCCCGTGATCGACAGTAATCAGACCCAGAGCGAACGCACTTCGGGGACTGATTACAAACGGGGTGCCGCGTGCAAGATCATGGGGGTCCCGAGCGGCGGGACTCCCGCGATCAGGCATCTTATCCCCTATCCTTTGGATAGGGGATAAGACGTCTAAGCACCGGAGAACCCCTTTAAAGAAACCATGTTTCCACTGTTACTGCAGAGCGGGGGACATTAGTCAGGGGCTCCAAGTGTCAGCATAACCCAAATTTTGTATGAAACATCTTATAGAGCAGGGGTAGGCAACCTGTTGGTAGTGCTGTGCCCAAATTTTTTTCTAATACGCTTGGTGTGCTGGCAACATGGGTGTGGCCTGCTGTGGGTGTGGCTTGCTGTGGGTGTGTTTTGTGGGGATGTGGCTTGTCCCAGGGTGTTTTTTTTTTTTTCCAGAATTGTCCCTATATATTGTTCTCGCTGTAAGGACCTTACAGTGAGAACAGCGATTTTAACTCAGAACTGTATAATACAAATCCCAGAATCAGACCCCACTATAATACACACCCCAGAATCACCACCCACCATAATACAGACCCCAGAATCACCACCCACCATAATACAGACCCCAGAATCACCACCCACCATAATACAGACCTCAGAATCAGAACCCACCATAATACAGACCCCAGAATCACCACTCACCTTCATACACACCCCAGAATCACCACCCACCATAATAGAGACCCCAGAATCATCACCCACCATAATAGAGACCCCAGCATCACCACCCACCATAATATAGACACCACCATAATACAGACCCCAGAATAAGACCCCACCATAATACAGACCCCTGAATCAGACCCCACCATAATACACACCCAAGAATCACCACCCACCATAATATAAACCCCAGAATCACCACCCACCATAATACAGACCCCAGTATCACTGCCCACCATATCAGACCCCACCATAATACAGAATCAGACCCCACCATAATACAGAAGCCAGAATCAGACCCAAGAATCACCACCCACCATAATACAGACCCAAGAATCACCACCCACCATAATACAGACCTCAGAATCAGACCCCACCATAATACAGACCCCAGAATCAGTCCCCACCACAATACAGACCCCAGAATCACCATCCACCATAATACACACCGCAGAATCAGTCCCCACCACAATACAGACCCCAGAATCACCACCCACCATAATACAGACCCCAGAATCAGACCCCACCATAATACAGACCCCAGAATCAGACCCCACCATAATACAAACCCCAGAATCATCACCCACCATAAAAGAGACCCCAGAATCACCACCCACCATAATACAGATCCCAGAATCAGACCCCACCATAATACAGACCCCAGAATCATCACCCACCATAGAAGAGACCCCAGGATCATCACCCACCATAGAAGAGACCCCAGAATCACCACCCACCATAATACAGACCCCAGAATCAGACCCCACCATAATACAGACCCCTGAATCAGACCCCACCATAATACAAACCCCTGAATCAGACCCCACCATAATACAAACCCCAGAATCAGACCCCACCATAATACACACCCCAGAATCACCACTCACCATAATACAGACCGCAGAATCACCACCCACCATAATACAGACCCCAGAATCACCACCCACTATAATACAGACCCCAGAATCACCACCCACCATAATACACAACCCAGAATCACCACCCACCATAATACACAACCCAGAATCACCACCCACCATAATACACAACCCAGAATCACCACCCACCATAATATAAACTGCAGAATCACCATTCACCATAATACAGACCCCAGTATCACTGCCCACCATATCAGACCCCACCATAATACAGAATCAGACCCCACCATAATACAGAACCCAGAATCAGACCCCACCACAATACAGACCCCAGAATCAGACCCTAGAATCACCACCCACCATAATACAGACCCCAGAATCAGTCCCCACCACAATACAGACCCCAGAATCAGACCCCACCATAATACAGCTTAAAGCAGCGCTAGCTCGCCTGTGGATCCAGGACAAGTGTCCTTGATCCCCATTAGGGGAGTGAGCACATCTCCGCCCGGAGCCCCGCGTTCCCCTCGAAAGCGTCACGCGTGCCAGGGGTTGCCGACCCCTGTTATAGAGCATTAAAACACAAAACCTAGCACGTAAATAAATTGCACAATGAAACAGCGCAGAAGAGATGGGAGGTCATTTACTCCCTCTTTTATCTTCTCAGTTTTTAGTAATGTACAATGCAAAATGGAAAGTAATTTCTCTGAAAAGAAAAGCAATCCTTGAAGACAAAATATTTCTGAGCAATTCCATATTTACCAAGTGTCAACCAAGTGAAACACACAAAATACACATTGTCAGTGTAACTCCTGCGAGTTACGTCAATATCTGCAAAAATGTAAAATGCCTGTGAAATGCAGAGTGGTGTAAAAAAATCAAGAGTATAGCATGTCAGCAGCGTCAATGACAAACGGCATTGTTTTTCTAATCTCTGTCTGGCAAGGGAATATTTTCCTGCTTCTACATCCTAAAATAATCCCAACTTTAGTACATAACGTGAAGACTTGCTCACATATGCCTACTGTGACCTACGCCACGCAACACTGGGAGCCTGTGAGTGAGATCCAGAGCATCAATAGTGCAGCCAGCCATCTGCTACAATAGACTGACTCTCTGCAGAGCTGTGGATGAAGCAGAGCACAATGATCAGGCCTATGGTTTACTGGAATGTAACAGTATCTCTTGGCGCTTCCAGCCCTGTTTAACATTTTACAGAATTTGGCAAGAGCTGAGAAAATGCTGCAAGAAGCAGTCACAGTGTGAGCTTTTCACACAGAAACCACATGGTGATAGTCACAAGATGGTACAGAGATAATGGACTGGACAGAGTGCTCAAAAGATCCAGTACTGACACAAGTGTATAACTATATAGCATATTACAATAGCTGAAATGGCAAACTGGGCAAATGATTCTTAAAAATAAAGAAATTTAACATTGAATAAGAAGGAGACCTGTGATGGGCGGAATGAAAGACCTAAAACTGCTCCCCAGGCCACTACCCGATCTCCCCTGCCTCTCCCTTTCCCTTTCTTTCTCCCTCTTTCTTTCCTTTCCCTCCCCTCTTTCTTTTTCTCCCTTTCTTCTCGCTCTCTCCTTTGCTTCATTTTGATCTCTCCTTTTCTCCTTTCCCTCTCCTATTACCTCTATCGACCTTTACTTTTCCCTTTCTTTGCCTTTACCTTCCCGTCTCTCCTTCCTATTCCTTTCTCTTTTTCCTTTTCCTAAACTCTTATCTTTCATTTCCCTCTTCTTCTACCTTCCCCCTGCCACTACCCGATCTCCTCTGCCTCTCCCTTTCCTTCTCCCTCTTCCTTTCCTTTTCCTCCCCTCTTTTTTCTTTCTCCCTTTCTTCTCGCACTCTCCTTTGCTTCATTTTGATCTCTCCTTTTGTCCTCTCCCTCTCCTATTACCTCTATCGACCTTTACTTTTCCCTCTCTTTGCCTTTACCTTCCCCTGTCTCTCTTTCCTATTCCTTTCTCTTTTTCCTTTTCCTCTACTCTTATCTTTCATTTCCCTCTTCTACCCTCCCCCTGTTCTTACCTTTTTCTATCTTATCTGTCTCCTTTTCCCCTTCTTGCTCCCTTCCTTTTCTCTCTTTCTATTTTCATATTCCTCCACCATTTATCCCTTCATTCATTCTCTTGCTGTTCCTCCTACCCTTTACCTTTTCCTCTCTGTCTTTACCTCCCCTCTGTCTCCCTATCCCCCTATTTCTGCCTTAAAGGGGTTTTCCAAAATTAGAAAAATCCTATTGCTTCTTTTATGTGTGTGGCATAAACAGCACCAGCCTGTCCACAGTTTGTGTGTAGTACTGCAACTCAGTGTCAATTCAATTCAGTGGAGCTGAGCTGCAATACCAGACACAACCTGTCACAGGAGTGGTGCTGTTTTTGCAAAAAAGAAGCAGCATTTTTCTAATACTGGACAACCCATTTAATTCTCTCCTCACCTCTTTCCACTATAATGTGATAACAGTATCACCGTCAAACTAGACACAGCTACCTTGGTCTGCAGATTGGTGCTTTGGTGTGGGTCAGGTATAGTTTTTTTAATCAGGGTCTTTGTGCCTTAAAGGGGTACTCCAGTATAAACAATTTTTTTCTGATCAACTGGTGCCAGAAAGTTAATCAGATTTGTAAATAACTTCTATTTAAAAATCGTAATCCTTCCAGTACTTATCAGCTGTTGTATACTACAGACCACACTGTCCATGTCGAGAACTGTCCAGAGAAGGATAGGTTTGCTATGGGGATTTGTTGCTGCTCTAAACAGTTCCCGACATGGACAGAGGTGTCAGCAGAGAACACTGTGCTCAGACAGAAAATAACTATACAACTTCCTCTGGAGTATACAGTAGCTGATAAGTACTGGAAGGATTAAGATTTTTATATAGAAGTAATTTACAAATCTGTTTAACTTTCTGGCACCAGTTGATTTTAAAACATTTGTTTTTCACCGGAGTACCCCTTTAGGTTTCTTTACTCATCATAAATCAGATAATCACCCTCTTCAGACAGAACACGTTATATTATCTATGTTTTCGCAAACTAACAAAGCTATCTGTATATTTGTATTTATTTCACATGATGTTTTTGTCTATATGATTCCGGTATATTGTTTTCTATTTGAAAACCGTATACAGCCGTAAAGCAACATGTATTCACTGACCTACCATACAAAAACGTACACAACTAGATGTAGCCTGTTTTTTCTGTGTATAAAACCGTGGTGTAGGAACTTCTCATGACCACCAGGGTGTAGCAGAAGTCCTCTCCCTATCTCCGTCTCTTATTTGTATACTATAGCAAAACAAAAAGAGCTCTATTATAACATCTAAAGACATGTAAGTAAGATAACAGTATAACTCGGCGTGCTTACAGTATATGATGTAAAGAATCAGTGAGATCAGTGAACTAGATTTTAGTGGAGGTGTAGAATATCTATCTCTGGGGACAGAAGAGTCCACAATAGACAGTGATAGTGAAATCTGTGATAGGACATTCTCCAGTAATGCTATAACCCATAGTTCATCCTGAATGAGAAGTTCCAATACAAACAAAGTGTAGTTTGTTCCCATGGTCAGAACACCACAGATTGAATGTCAGTGTCTGCAAACTCTGCAAGACTTCAGCTTAAATGTGCCTGTATGCATTGGAAAGTAGTGCGTCATTATATTGCTCATGATCAACACCTGATACATTGGACCTCTTGGGCTATGACCACATAGCACTGTCATATATTTCATTTAGTAGTTCAATATTGTCCAAATAATACTGCCATAGACTGCCTAAATAGTGAGGAGTTAAAAATAAGCCCCTGGTGGTCTAGGGTAGAAGTGCTAGGTTTAAGATAGCAAAAGTTTACATATAAGGAAATATAAGCCAATTGTAAATCTGACCCTGTTTGTATGGCCATGGTACCTCATGGCAAAGAGTTAATATACACAGTACATATATAAAGTGCTCTATAATGCTGTAATATTGCAGTACAGTTGTTAGTATAATGACAAGTACCATGCGTCCAAGGTGTTGAGCAGGAGGAAGATCTCAGCTCAGATTTGTCTGTTGATGTGCTAAGCTCCACTTTGTTAGAAGATCCATGATGAAATTTCTAAAATAAAAGCAACTGAATAAACCTGAAACGAACATCATAATCGTGAGTTACTACCGGGCTGGGTCTGTATATGATGGACACTTCTTAAACGTTTCTATATCCTACAGTATGTGATCATATTGTAGCTGAAAGGGAGAGGTGGAACTCCTTTGTGGGACTATACACTGTATTGTTTGAATTTTGGCAGACTCTTTGAACTGTGTTGTTATAAGTACCATGTCCTCATATACTACATCAGTGTTTTCCAACCAGTGTGCTGTTGCAAAACTACACATCTCTGCATGTCCGGGCACCTAATGGCTGTCCAGGCATGCTGAGATTTGTAGTTTTGCAACAGCAGGATGGAATCTCAAGCAACAAAAACAGGTTTCTTTTTTTGAAACAGCTGGTGGCACACTGGTTGGGAAACATTGTCCTATAAATTAGACCGTTTCATAGAATATTGTTTCTGCTATTATTTGTTGTAGCATAGCTGTATAGGGAGCATGCCTAATGGAGAGGTCTGTAACATACATACTTTGTCCGGCTCAGTCTTCTGTTCAACGCACCCGGCAGCTTCTTCCATTGCCCTGACATCCTTGAGGGCTGTTTGTCAATGAGTGATGTGGGTAGGCGATCAGCTCGGCACTAGCGTTCATACGTCACCCGAAGTTGGGATACCTGAATATCCGGACTTTTGACTGTGACCTGACTACTCATTGCCTGCTGATTTTGTACTACACCAATATCTAGGTTTGACCCACTGCATGTCCTGACTCTGCCCTAGTTTGTTGCCCCCTTGGTTTCTGACTGGGTTTAGTATGGCTTTGTCTGTGTGTTGCTGACCTGGTTTGTCTGACTATTCTGATGCCCATGCACTTAAATCAATGTAGGGACCGTCGCCCATTTAGGGGCCGCTGGTTAGGGCAGATGGTCCAAGTAGGTAGGAACAGTAATTGGGGTAAGATCCAGGTTGCACTGTTCTCTACACTGGACATGACAGGGTCATTCTGAGTTTAATGTTTTTGTTTCTGTGTAAATGGTAATAGAATAGTACTATGGCAATATCCAAAGGTTAGGTCATTTAAAGGATGTAGGGTCCTATGTCTGAAGCGAGTGTCACAGAATAGTGCTATTGTCATATCCAATGGTCAGGTCACGTTGGGGGTGCAGTATCCTATATCTGTATAGTATTATGGTCCAGTGTTCATTTGTAACATGTGTTGAATGTATTTATTTGCTGTTAATATGACATCTGGCAGAATTGGTGTTCTGTGTCTGTTTTCAGTGAAGCAGAACTTTACTGTGACCTTGTCCAGTGCTGAGGTCATCTTAAGAAGATGTAGAGTTCTATGGCTGCATAGACTGTTCTGCACAAGATACACACATATGTACCAGCCATCAGCAAAGTGTTCCTGGAAATAGTATTCAAATATTGGCAAGCCTGACGTGTTCTGCCCGTGTCCTCTCCACTTGTAGAGTGAAATACAAGTTATTGAGTTTAGAGACAAATCTTTGTCTGCTATGAAACAGCACCCATTGAAATACCA
The DNA here is from genome assembly GCF_029499605.1 of Hyla sarda. Taxonomy (NCBI): domain Eukaryota; kingdom Metazoa; phylum Chordata; class Amphibia; order Anura; family Hylidae; genus Hyla; species Hyla sarda. The sequence goes on along the minus strand of NC_079191.1, from coordinate 129,043,455 downwards.
GCTGGAATTAAGTGAACAGTGTTTTATTTAGATAGAAGCTCAACAAAATGCAAAACTTTCTACCACAGCTACGTCATTCTGCTTTTAAAGACACATATCTTCGAATGCTCAGGCTGTCCAATGGGACCATTACTATGGGGCAACCTAAGGAATGGAACAGAATTTTATAAAGTGAAAGAGATTCTCAGTTATGATGATAATATTAGCATGTAAGCATTAGTGGCAAGCTATCCAGGTCCAACCAGCACTAGTAAAAAGCCCTCTCCATAAACCCTATATGGGGATCGACTATATAAGCCAAAACAGAAAGAACATATATATTGGCCCCAATAAAGGGGACCAAGTGCTTCCATGTCTTACAACTGAGAGTTGAGCATTTTCCTTTAAATAATGAGCCTAATAGAGTTTCTCCAACAAATCACCAGGAGTTACTAGGTGGCTTCATTGCAAAAAGGGGTTACCTAGCCAGGGCAACCTATGTAGGGCTGGAATCACATGGTGTAAAATACAATCAGAAAAATACTATGGGGGAGATTTATCAAAACCTAACCAGAGGAAAAGATGCCCAGTTGCCCATAGCAACCAATCAAATCGCTTCTTTCATTGTGCAGAGGCCTTGTTAAAAATGAAAGAAGCAAGCTGATTGGTTGCTATGGGCAACTGGACAACTTTTCCTCTGAATAGGTTTTAATAAATCTCCCCCTATATGTTTTAAGATAGAAACACTTTAAAAAGAAATGTTTCATTTTTATTGTTGCAAGCATTGATTTAAATTGTAAAGGTGGTTTTTTTTACATACTGAAAAAGGGTTAAAAAAAATCACCATGTCAATAATGGCACATACAGTAGAGCAAAAAAGTATTTAGTCAGCCACCAATTGTGCAAGTTCTCCCACTTAAAAAGATGAGAGAGGCCTGTAATTTTCATCATAGGTATACCTCAACTATGAGAGACATAATGAGAAAAAAAATCCATAAAATCAATTATCTGACAAAGACCAAAGAGCTGTGGAAGGACACCAGAAACAAAATTGTAGACCTGCACCAGGCTGGGAAGACTGAATCTGCAACAGGCAAGCAACTTGGTGTGAAGAAATCAACTGTGGGAGCAATTATTAGAAAATGGAAGATATACAAGACCACTCATAATCTCCTTCGATCTGGGGCTCCATGCAAGATCTCGGTCGGTTGTGTAAAAATGATCACAAAAATCCCAGAACCACACGGGGTGACCTAGTGAATGAACTGCAGAGAGCTGGGACCAAAGTAAGTAAGCCAGTACATGTCCGGGCCCGTCTGAAGTTTGCTAGAGAGCATTTGGATGATCCAGAAGAGTATTGGGAGAATGTCAAATGGTCAGATGAAACCAAAGTAGAGCTTTTCGGTAAATACTCAACTCGTCGTGTTTGTAGGAGAAAGAATGCGGAGTTGCATCCAAAGAACACCATCCCTACTGTGAAGCATGGTGATGGAAACATCATGCTTGGGGCTGTTTTTCTGCTAAGGGACCAGGATGACTTATCTGTGTAAAGGAAAGAATGAATGGGGCCATGTATTGTGAGATTTTGAGTGAAAACCTCCTTCCATCAGCAAAGGCATTGAAGATAAAACGTGGCTGGGTCTTTCAGCATGACAATGATCCCAAACACACCGCCCGGGCAACAAAGGAGTGGCTTCGAAAGAAGCATTTGAAGGTCCTGGAGTGGCCTAGCCAGTCTCCAGATCTCCACCCCTTTGGAGGGAATTGAAAGTCTGTGTTGCCCAGCGACAGCCCCAATACATCACTGCTCTAGAGGAGATCTGCATGGAGGAATGGGCCAAAATACCAGTAACAGAGTGTGAAAACCTTGTGAAGATTTACAGAAAACATCTGACCTCTGTCATTGCCAACAAAGGGTATATAAAAAAAGTATTAAGATGAACTTTTGTTATTGACCAAATACTTATTTTCTCCCATAATTTGCAAATACATTCTTTAAAAATCGAACAATGTGATTTTTTCCCCCCATTATGTCTCTCATAGTTGAGGTATACCTATGATAAAAATTACAAGCACCTCTCATTTTTTTATGTTGCAGAACTTGCACAATTGGTGGCTGACTAAATACTTTTTTGCCCCATTGTATTTCCCATTGACACCAGTGGTACATGGTATGTAGGTGTAGGGTATAACAGACATATTTAGATGCAAAATTTTCATGTAGCAACTTGTTATCTTGAAGGAGCATCTGTCATCACTTTCATGCTGCCTGAGCCATGAGTCATTGAGGCAGGTTACATTGGCTTATGTCTGGCCTTGATTGATAGATCTCTCCCATACCCAAACAGGAAGAGATCTGTCAATCAAGGCTGGTTGGTTCGGGGAGGAGCAAGTTCTCCCCATCAATCTACATTAAATAACCCACAATGAGACTTTGAAAACAGAATTTTAAACTGTTTTGCTAATTTAGCAAAAACAAAAAAACTTACATTTTGCATTGGAGTTGCCTCCCCACCAAACTAAGTAATCGAGAGAGAAGAGCTTTGGTAAGAGAGATGACCAATAACCCAATAGTCTGTTTGGCTGAACTCCAAAGACCCAGTGTTCAGATGGGAGAAACTTCCAGAAGGTGAACTTGTGGCATCATGTCCAAGAAGACTGGAGGCTGTAATCACTGTCAAAGATGCTTCAACTAAGTCTGGAGTAGAGGGTCTAAATACTTATTTAGAATACTTTTTTTATCGACTGACACTTACTTGTAAAAGATGTCCAGAGCAATTTCTATGCCACTTAGGAAATCAATACATTGTAAGAGTTTTCCTCACCTGCTTGTTACATTAAGGTGAGAGAGGAGTCAGGACATGCTGTGTGAGATAGGACCAATTAGCAGACTCCTATTCTTTTGGCGCACAACCGTGCCTCATTTCCCAAGATAGCATGATAGAAATGATGACATTCATGCAAGCTGCTGAGATGCATGTCACTTAATATTGGATTGGTCGTGCTTTTATTTAATTATTTCAATCATACTTTCACTGCTGTGAGCGTTCTCTCCTTCCCTTTATGGGCTCAGGATTCAAAGAACTGCTGAAGATAACTAAGTACAGAGCTCAGCTATTCCAGCAGCTCTGTGACTAATGAATAAATTAGTGGCACGCATGCTAAACCTAGGTGGTGGGGCACCGTTATAGAGATTACCGGGAGGTTGGGGGCCCAGTGGTCCAACTCTACAATCTCACACTTTTCCTCTATCCTGTGGATAGCAAATAAGTTAGGGTAAAGGGGTTGAGTTAATTTAAGTTAGAATAACCCTTTAAATTATGGATATAGCCAAGCAAGTACTTCCTGACTCCTGTTCTCCTAATAGGTGAAGGTTCCAGAGGTGGCACATAAGCAGCTAAGATAGAAATGCTTTTTAAATACTAAATTACTAATATGATATAAATCATATTGGACAGAGTATTACTTTTGTGTATTTGGATGGGTTGTTACAAACATTGTGTTAACAAAAAAAAAACAAAAACACACATTTCAGCACAATGCTGATCCTGTGGAGAACAGACCGATTAGTTTTACAGCCCATGTTGCTCTGGCCTGGGTATCTTGCCAGCTGCTGATGCAATAACACAACACCTGCTGGTAACTAAAATTAAATTTAGAAAATCTATGGGTTGTACTAGAAGGCAGACCCCGTTGTATTATGTATAATATGACAACAAGAACATCAATAAAGTAAAAATGAGTAGTGGGCACTGGGCTCATTTATATTAGCTTCTATGGACTGATTAGATTTTAGTGTTACATGAATATGAATCCAGCAGATTTGTGAGTGGAATAGATGCACAGAGATAAGGACCGTACAGCAAAAAGTGTTTTGTGTAAATTATCATATAAATATGGACCTTAAAGTAAGAAGAAATATGCAAAGCCCTCTATTCACATTGCATCATGTAGCTCCTGAAATACACACATATGTGTAAGATGGCCAAGTATCCAGCAGAGGTATTTCCCACAGTAAAGTCACTGAAACTAATACTGTCAAAATGACAAGCAATAACCATATGTCTAGACTACGTGTCACATAAAATGATAATGTAGTAAAAACAAGATTACTTAATAAAATAAATGACTTATTACATCTAATGACATAAAACACCAATAATCAAGTCATGTTTTAGGCCAACAACAGTAATATTTTGTAAATGTCACATAGAGGATGTTGTAGAAATGTATAGCCTTTAAAAAAATACAATTAAAACCCCATTTTGACAAAATCGGTAAGGAGACAGCTCTCACCTCCCACTGGACACAGGTGTGCGCGGACTGGCGGAAGCGCAACCGCCCAATACAGCAAACAGAAGAGAACGTCCAGCACTCGATGTCCGTAGCAATAGTGTTTATTGGCATAAAAACAGATACGTGAACAGGACAGAGCGTAAGCCTACGCGTTTCAGGTAACAAGACCCTTAGTCATGGCATAAAACAACCCCAAAGGTAAAACTATTTATAGTATAACAATTAATCATGTGACTGCCTCAGCGAATAGTGGTAAAACATGGAACTGGATTACAAATATTTATAAATTTTACATATACGGAGGCAAAGAAATAGACATGGTAACAATATCTTTTCAAGACTAGTTATAACATAAATGGATAAATAATCTAGTATCAAAAAATGACTTATAAAATGTTATCTCCATATACTGTGGTTTACCCTGTGCAACCATGTCATGGAACCCCAGATTATTAGACCCAATGCAACAATAAGACGACTATGCTAAAAAATGTTGCAATTGGTATCGGAGTCCCATGTCATGGACGCACAGCGTAGAAAAAAGGAGAGGAAAGGGCATATCAATACGTAAGAATAAGATCATGTCTTAAATTAAGTCCAGCTGGTTGCCGGGTGCCCAGTAGGAAAATCCAATAGGACTCCCGATTCAGGAGAGATCTCCTCAAATCACCACCTCGTGACATCCTCTTAACACGTTCTATTCCTACTACCCTAAAGGACTCTGTGTTACCCTGATGTATATCCCTGAAATGTTTAGATAATGCTGAGATATTGAATTGTAGATTTGAGCAGTCAGACAGATGTCGTCTAATTCTTACTTTCAATGGTGTGGACGTACAGCCTACGTATTGGCACATGCATGTCTCACAGGAGGCCAAATATACCACATATTTCGAATTACAGTTAATGTATTCTTTAATACTATATTGTTGGTTATTACTGTATGACCTGAAATCCCTCGATACATGCATGTGTCTGCAGGTGACACACGTATTGTGGCCGCATTTCCAATTACCTGGACTATGGAGCCAGGTTGGATTGCTAGGGGTAACACTGGTACCGAACACACTGGGTGACAATTTATTACCCAGAGAGGGGCCTCGTTTAGAGACCATTTTAAACCCTGAAGACGTGATTTTTCCCAGGATCGGATCCTGATACAAAATAGGAAGATATTTCTTCATAATCCGTCCTATTTGGTTATACTGTCTGCTATACTGGGTAATGAAGAATGGAACAGATTCCCCACTTTTGTGTGTCTCCTTATCTTTGTCTGTATGTATGATAAGTGACTCTCTACTTAGTCTGTCTGCCCTATTCTTGGCTAGCTTAAGTGTTTTGTCATCATAGCCCCTGTCTCTCAATCTAATATGTAGTTGTAGAGTGGAGTCTGAACAACTACATATTAGATTGAGAGACAGGGGCTATGATGACAAAACACTTAGTAGACTAAGTAGAGAGTCACTTATCATACATACAGACAAAGATAAGGAGACACACAAAAGTGGGGAATCTGTTCCATTCTTCATTACCCAGTATAGCAGACAGTATAACCAAATAGGACGGATTATGAAGAAATATCTTCCTATTTTGTATCAGGATCCGATCCTGGGAAAAATCACGTCTTCAGGGTTTAAAATGGTCTCTAAACGAGGCCCCTCTCTGGGTAATAAATTGTCACCCAGTGTGTTCGGTACCAGTGTTACCCCTAGCAATCCAACCTGGCTCCATAGTCCAGGTAATTGGAAATGCGGCCACAATACGTGTGTCACCTGCAGACACATGCATGTATCGAGGGATTTCAGGTCATACAGTAATAACCAACAATATAGTATTAAAGAATACATTAACTGTAATTCGAAATATGTGGTATATTTGGCCTCCTGTGAGACATGCATGTGCCAATACGTAGGCTGTACGTCCACACCATTGAAAGTAAGAATTAGACGACATCTGTCTGACTGCTCAAATCTACAATTCAATATCTCAGCATTATCTAAACATTTCAGGGATATACATCAGGGTAACACAGAGTCCTTTAGGGTAGTAGGAATAGAACGTGTTAAGAGGATGTCACGAGGTGGTGATTTGAGGAGATCTCTCCTGAACCGGGAGTCCTATTGGATTTTCCTACTGGGCACCCGGCAACCAGCTGGACTTAATTTAAGATATGATCTTATTCTTACGTATTGATATGCCCTTTCCTCTCCTTTTTTCTACGCTGTGCGTCCATGACATGGGACTCCGATACCAATTGCAACATTTTTTAGCATAGTCGTCTTATTGTTGCATTGGGTCTAATAATCTGGGGTTCCATGACATGGTTGCACAGGGTAAACCACAGTATATGGAGATAACATTTTATAAGTCATTTTTTGATACTAGATTATTTATCCATTTATGTTATAACTAGTCTTGAAAAGATATTGTTACCATGTCTATTTCTTTGCCTCCGTATATGTAAAATTTATAAATATTTGTAATCCAGTTCCATGTTTTACCACTATTCGCTGAGGCAGTCACATGATTAATTGTTATACTATAAATAGTTTTACCTTTGGGGTTGTTTTATGCCATGACTAAGGGTCTTGTTACCTGAAACGCGTAGGATTACGCTCTGTCCTGTTCACGTATCTGTTTTTATGCCAATAAACACTATTGCTACGGACATCGAGTGCTGGACGTTCTCTTCATTTTGACAAAATGTTATATAAAAAGGAAAAAAAGCTTTGATCAGAAAGTGTTGATGTAGTAACAGAACTCCATTCAATATACAGGATGGGCCATTTATATGGATACACCTTAATAAAATGGGAATGGTTGGTGATATTAAATTCCTGTTTGTGGCACATTAGTATATGTGAGGGGGGAAACTTTTCAAGATGGGTGGTGACCATGGTGGCCATTTTGAAGTTGGACATTTTTAATCCAACTTTTGTTTTTTCAATAGGAAGAGGGTCATGTGACACATCAAACTTATTGGGAATTTCACAAGAAAAACAATGATGTGCTTGGTTTTAACGTAACTTTATTCTATCATGAGTTATTTACAAGTTTCTGACCACTTATAAAATGTGTTCAATGTGCTTCCCATTGTGTTGGATTGTCAATGCAACCCTCTTCTCCCACTCTTCACACACCGATAGCAACACCGCAGGAGAAATGCTAGCACAGGCTTCCAGTATCCATAGTTTCAGGTGCTCCACATCTCGTATCTTCACAGCATAGACAATTGCCTTCAGATGACCCCAGACATAAAAGTCTAAGGGGGTTAGATGGGGAGACCTTGGGGGCCATTCAACTGGCCCACGACGACCAATCCACTTTCCAGGAAACTGTTCATCTAGGAATGCTCGGACCTGACACCCATAATGTGGTGGTGCACCATCTTGCTATGGGTGTCAGGTCCGAGCATTCCTAGATGAACAGTTTCCTGGAAAGTGGATTGGTGGTCATGGGCAAGTTGAATGGCCCCCAAGGTCTCCCGATCTGACCCCCTTAGACTTTTATCTTTGGGGTCATCTGAAGGCAATTGTCTATGCTGTGAAGATACGAGTTGTGCAGCACCTGAAACTACGGATACTGGAAGCCTCTGCTAGCATTTCTCCTGCGGTGTTGCTATCAGTGTGTGAAGAGTGGGAGAAGAGGGTTGCATTGACAATCCAACACAATGGGAAGCACATTGAACACATTTTATAAGTGGTCAGAAACTTGTAAACAACTCATGAAAGAATAAAATTACGTTAAAACCAAGCACATCATTATTTTTCTTGTGAAATTCCCAATAAGATTGATGTGTCACATGAGCCTCTTCCTATTGAAAAAACAAAAGTTGGATTCAAAATGTCCAACTTCAAAATGGCCGCCATGGTCACCACCCATCTTGAAAAGTTTCCCCATCACATATACTAATGTGCCACAAACAGGAAGTTAATATTACCAACCATTCCCATTTTATTAAGGTGTATCCATATGGCCCACCCTGTACATAGACAGTCAGAAGAATCAAGGTTCAGCCTCACCCATTTTTGTAGTGAGCAAGAAGACAAAAAATGCATCCTTATTTTAACTCTTCTGTATTCCTGGATACAGGTCCTAGACCAATGTTTTCTAACCAGTCTGCGTCCAGCTATTGCTATACTATTATACCCAGCATGCCTGGACAGCCTTTGGATCAACAGCTTGAGGCACACTGGTTGGGAAACACTGTCCTAGACTAAACCAGAACCCCCCCCCCACCACCACCACCACCACAACCACCAAAAGAACAATGGTAAAGTGAATGTATCACCAGATACTCAAATATATTCATTTTTCTAATTGGTTTCTATTTTATGATTGTAATTTGTTTTTATTTAGTTTTTGTACATTATTATAGAAGCTGCCATTTTGCCTGAACTGTTTTTGTTTTACAACATTTAGCGATATGCTTTACAGCAGGATCCTTGGACATAGAAACAATAGACAGGACCTGTCCTATTCACATAAATTGGAGATGTAACTGAACATTCTCTGGGACCTTTTCACTGGTCATTCAACAGGGAAGGGGGGCTGATCTGTTAGCAACAGCTATTGTGTGTTCCTCTGTTATCTATCTACAATGTTTTGCTGTACTCCTATATGTGCTGAGAAGAAAGGAATTACTGAGAAATAGTCTGTACAGCAGAAGATTAGAAAAAACATTACCAAAATCCTTTACAAATGTGGTCCACATAAAAACCTGATTAAAACAATGGGTAATTTTCTGATGACAAATTCCCTTTAACTCATTCCTGCCCTATAAACTATAGTTAGGTTATGGGTGGGAATATGTAGATGTGAAATGTTGTACATTTACATTATCTTACGTAACAGGTCTCACTGAGAAATGGCTGCCAGAAGCAGAAATGACCTCTAATGCCGGGCAGCAGCAATCGCTAAAAAAATGCTAAACATATTTGGAATTGCCGTGTGCATATTGTTTGAACTATTACAATATAATATTTATGCTCTCACACGGTAAACGGCATTTACATATAAATAAATAAAACAAATGCCAAAAATGCTGATATTTGGTCACATCATATATCAGGAAAAAAAAAAGGCGATCAAAAAGTCCCATCAAAACAAAAAAGGTACCTGTGAAACTACAGATGATGGCATAAAAAATGAGCCATCATACATCCTCATATACGGAAAATTAATAAAGGTTTCAGGGGTCAGAAAAGGACAATCTCAGGCAATCTCACAATAATAGAAATACAATATGAATTTGAATAAATCTTAATCGCTTTGACCTGCAGAATAAAGAAAACATCATTTTTACCATAAAGTGCACTGCGTAAAAACCTACATCTCCAAAAGTTGTTAAATTGTGTGTTGTTTTTTTAATCAATTTCCCCTCACTTTGTCATTACAAAGTACAATTGGTCACACAAAATACTAGCCTCTTAAAAGGTGAGGAGGCCAAAATGAGCTGTGTCCTTAAGGGATAAAACAGTAATTGTTTATCTTTTGATTTTATGTTTGTTATTTATTTATATATATATATATATATATATATATATATATATATATATATATATTAAACATTACAAATACTAATATTTTACAATGCATAAAAACTTAAAGGTAATATGGAAATCATATCTGTATGAGGGATGTGGTTTATAGTAAAAACTACCTAAAGGGGTGGTCCTAGGAAATATTTCAACCTACTTATTGGGTGGTCCTGGGTAATGAGGCAAACTAAATGTGGGGCCTTGCTAATAAAGGGTGGACATATGTAATTTGGGAAACTCCCCACAAGGAGGATCTGGCTAATGGCAAAAATGATTTACATAACCTATACTTCTATAAGGCACTAATGTAGAGGGAGAAACTTCCTACAGTGGCTAACCAAGCTAATCTATAAATTATGAACAGGGGAGACCTGGCAAACCGTGGAAACTGCCTACATAAGGGTGCCTGTCAATCCAATAAGGACGACTATCTTCATTTCCAGTGAGGGTGCCTATCTACCAAATTATGGATCTACCTACCTGGTTCTCCTCACTCACATTGCTTTGTGTGGTGATATTTTCTGTACTTGTAGATGGTATAGGGTTTTCATAGTGTGGACCTTCTGTGCTACAAGTGGCAGCTGGCCAGGCATGCAGAATGGGGAAAACTGACACTAAAGAGAGCGTCAGATGAAGCAAAGCTGATTAAGGTGTTTATTAACAGAGCAGGTACAATGACAAAAGCTAGATGAGATGGCTACAGATACAGGCTGGAACAAGCTGCAAGCAGACAGGAATCATGGTGACAGTGCAAGTTCATACACATGAGATGCAGGTCAGAGCACAAAGGTAAAGTCCAGTATACAGCCAGGAATCAGCAGACAGGGTAAGCAGGCAGACAGAGACCGTAGCAGTTCAGGATACACAACATTGCTGAGGCCAAGAACAGCAGGTGTGGCAGACATATATAAAGTGCTTGGCTGTGATTGGAGGACGATCAATTAGTGAGAGCACCTGTCTCTATAAGACTCATGCTGCATTCACACCTCATTTTTACGATACGGGTGCCGGATCCGGCTGGGGGGGGGTCAAACCGGGCTCATTTTTGTCCTGTATGCAGTTTCCTGACCAGACCTAAACCGTAGTATACTGCGATTTAGGTCCAGTCACAAAAGCAGATACGGATAAAAAATTAGCCGACCGGAATCACCATTTGACTCCGATCGGCTCATTAAAGTAAATGGATTTCAGCGCTGGTCCGGCTGGGGTAGGGGAGAGCCCAGTTTGCCCCTCCCCCAGCCGGATCCGATAACTGTGACGTAAAAAGGAGGTGTGAATGCAGCCTTAGCTAGTGCTCGTGCGCAGATCCTAGTTGACAGAGCAGGAACTGCACCAAGAGACACACCAGAGCAGCAAGACCAGGAAGTACATAAAAAACATGGCACGGAGGATGGTGCCTGACGCTGGTAAGAACCAGGACACATGGTATGCTGCTGGTGGTTGTCAACCAGCAGAAATACACTTAGTTTATCATTTTGGTGGAAAACATGTCTCAAAAATACCTGAAAAAGATTTATGTCTTTTAATAATTTTTAAGGCCTCTGTCATGTCTCCATAACTGTCCTTTGGTCGATTCACGTCACACCTCTTCAAGGCACTACGTCACAATTTTGCCATCACTTGCGCCACACATGTGGCTTGAATAAGCACAATGAAAACAAAAGCAACATTATCCATAAATTCCCACCAGTGTCTTGCTTTGGCTGGAATTCAGTCTCCTTAAAGCTTTGCATTCATCTGTAGTTACATTTTGATGAAATTATAAATACAGATGAAAATTTGAAGTAAAATGTTCATATGTCTCCTTGTGTCTACATTACTACTTCTAATAGTCTCGTAGGCTGCATCCACAATCTCAAGCTTGATCTGCTGAGCTTTCCACTGTCCATCAAGCTGAAGATACATCACACTGTTGCCAAGTTACATGACTTAATGTGTTACAGATGTTCTTACACCCCTCTCCTATGCTAGAGCTTTGTCTTCCCTTACATTTATTTTGGCTTAGGCAGGTCAATTATCGACTATTACATTCAAGCCACCAATGAATTTGCATTCAATAATACATTTTCCTTGGAAAGGTATATTGGACATCTCTGGAATATTGTTGTGTTAGCAAAATGTGTGTATTGGTAGAAATAAAAACTATACTGAGGGACTGTATTTTCAGCAATTGGTACTTGCGGTGTGGACATTGTTTAAAACATTAGTGTCATTGATAAAAAAAACAAAAAACTTTTGACGCGTCACACAAACATGCCAAAAGTTGTGATCGGTGGGGGTCTCAGTGCTGACCACTAGAAATAGCCAGAAGAACAACCCCCTGGCATGCCTCTGTGACTGATTGCAGCAGTCACATAATGAGTCTATGGAGCCCGCCCCTACAATTATCCGTCACTGAGACCCCGACTAATAAAAAGTTTTACATGTCTGTGTAACATAAATACAAAGAATCACCAGTGAGACCGCACCAGTTCAGCATATTACAACAAATCCATGGACTAGATTTCATGAGACTTCCAGACATAAGATAAAATGATAATATGATGCTTCTAGAATAAAATTGAATTGGATGCTGGACACATTGGGGGAGATTTATCAAAACCTGTCCAGAGAAAAAATTGCCCAGTTGCCCATAGCAACCAATCAGATCACTTCTTTCATTTTTAACAAGGCCTCGGTAAAATGAAAGAAGCGATCTGAGGAAATTCTTCAAGGAGTTTCCTTGCTGAATCCCAAAATGGACCCTTAATTTGCATGGAATTTTACTGCAGAAGTAAGCGTCGGAAATCAAAGTCCCATGGACTAATGGGATTTTCGGTCTGATTCCACCAAAAGAACTGTGAACTGAGCAGAATCCTTCCATTACAATCAATGGGAGTCTGCTGCAAATGTCAGTAGTGTGCATGGGCCCTTAATGGGATGCTGCCCAGACATGTCAAAAGTTTTAAGTGCACCAGGTTTCACTCCTGAGACCTGCTGTGATTGCTAGATATAAGCCAATGAAGTTCACAGCATTGCATCCCACTCCCCAGCAGGCTGGCAGATCTGACCTTTTCATTGTATAGACTTATAAAGAGGTCAGTTTTGACTGACAGCTTGGGAGTGAGCCACATGCTGCTGGAAACTTCCCCGACTTATAACTAGAGATCACATTGGATCTCAGGAGTGAGACCCAGTGCGGTCAAAACTTCTGACACGTCTGGGCAACTTTCCCCATTGACTACAAACTGCAACAGAAACAAAGGCAAGTTATAGTGTATGTTGCTGTGGATTACCCGGGATCTGCAGCAAAATCTGCAACTGCAGGATTTATAAATCTATTTTAAATTAAAAGGACAATTGACAGCAGAGTCACCCACACTATCCTGAATTCACAGGTGACCCTGTTTCTAACGTTTCTTATTGTGTGAAAATCGGTGCATCTGTTCAAGACATATTCATCTTGCTGCTAATATGGTCATTTTTTCATATCTACTTTCTCCTGCCTGCAAGATGAATATCTCCTGGATGGCTGCACCAATTTTCACCCTATAAGAGGCATTAGAATCAAAGTCCATCTACCTGTATATTCGGATTAGTGCCAGTGACCATGCTCTCAGTTTCTCTATAATTATTATTATTAAAAAAAAAATCCACAGTGGCATATCTGTACAAAAATCCATGGTTTGGTGTGGATTTGTCAGTTAACTTTCAGTGGAAATTTTCTGTAGGAAATCCGGCCTGTGCGAGCTTACCCTATGGACAGGTGGGGCAATGGATGTGTACAGTGGGGATCAAAAGTTTGGGCACCCCAGGTAAAAAATTGTATTAACGTGCATAAAGAAGCCAAGGAAAGATGGAAAAATCTCCAAAAGGCATCAAATTACAGATTAGACATTCTTATAATATGTCAACAAAAGTTAGATTTTATTTCCATCATTTACACTTTCATGTAAATGGTGTCTGCAAAAGTTTAGGCACCCTGCAGAGTTAATATCTTGTACTGCCCCCTTTGGCAAGTATCACAGCTTGTAAACGCTTTTTGTAGCCAGCCAAGAATCTTTCAATTCTTGTTTGAGGTATCTTTGCCCATTCTTCCTTACAAAAGTCTTCCAGTTCTTTGAGATTTCTGGGCTGTCTGTCACGCACTGCTCTTTTAAGGTATATCCATAGATTTTCAATTATGTTGAGGTCAGGAGATTGTGAAGGCCATGGCAAAACCTTCAGTTTACGCCTCTTGATGTAATCCCCCGTGGATTTCTAGGTGTGTTTAGGATCATCAACCATTTGTAGAAGCCATCCTCTCTTTAACTTCAGCTTTTTCACAGATGGCATCAAGTTAGCATCCAAAATTTGCTGAAATTTTATTAAATCCATTTTTCCTTCTACTCGTGAGATGTTCCCTGTGCCACTGGCTGCAATACAACCCCAAAGCATGATTGATCCAGCCCCTTGCTTAACAGTTGGACAGAGGTTAACAGAGGTTCTTTTCATTAAATTCTGTTCCCCTTCTTCTCCAAACGTACCTTTGCTCATTCCGACCAAAAAGTTACATTTTAACCTCATCGGTCCACAGAACTTGTTTCCAAAATGCATCAGGCTTGTTTATATGTTCATTTTGCAAAGTTCAAACGCTGATTTTTGTGGTGAGGACGTAGAAGCGGTTTTCTTCTGATGATTCTTCCATGAAGACCATATTTGTACAAGTATCTCTTTATAGTGGAATAGTGTACCATAACTCCAGTGTCTGCCACATCTTTCTGGAGGGACTGTGCAGTCAAACGTGGGTTTTGAATTGTTTTCTCACAATCCTGAGAGCTGTTCTGTCTGATATTTTTCTTGGTCTTCCAGATCTTGCTTTAACGCCCACTGTTCCTGATGACTGCCATTTCTTAATTACATTCCGAATAGAGCACATTGATATCTGAAAAAGTTTTGCTATCTTCTTATAGCCTTCTCCAGCTTTGTGAGCGTCAACTATTTTTAGTTTCCGATTTCTAGACAACTGCTTAGAAGAACCCATGGTGCTGATTGTTGGGGCAAGGTCAGATGAGTCTGGGCATTTAAAACGAGGGATGCACCGATATATCGGCGTCCGATACATATCGTCCGAAAATAGCTATTTTGGGGAAATGCCGAAACAACAAAAAATTTGCCGATAATGACCCACCTCCCCTGCTCGCCCACAGCACAAGTTACAAACACTGCCAGTGCCAGAGGCGTAGCGTGGGGGGTGCAGGGGGGGCCGGCCACACTGGGCGCAACATTTGGGGGGGCGCAACATCTGTATACTAAAAACCAGGGGGCCTCCAGCTGTTGTGAAACTACAACTCCCAGCATGCCCGGACCGGCAAAGGCTGTCCGGGCATCCTGGAAGTTGTAGTTTCACAACAGCTGGAGGCCCCCTGGTTTTTAGTATACAGTATTAGTTTTTATATGCTCTGGTCGGCCCCCGCCTGCAGCCACACACGGGAGCCGGCCCGGGCACATAAAAAGAAGTATTCCTATCCCGGACATCCCTGAGTCCCGAAAAATCTTTTTGGGACATAAGGATGTCCGCCGGTCACTCACCATTCCCCGGCCAGTGCGCGTCCTCCTTCGGTCCTTCACTTCTCCGCCTCTATGGTAGTATGCACGGCACGGGACGTCCCGTGCGTACAACCATAGAGACGCAGGAGGACCGCAGGATCGTCGCAGGAGAACGCGCGCTGGCCAGGGCCTGGTAAGTGACCGGCGGCTACTCCTCCGGTCCCGGCACCTACTGCTATGGTCCATAGGCCATAGCAGTAGATGTGACCCCGGCTCGGAGGAGCGGTGACCGGATCACTGTGGGGGCAGCAGTACAGACATACAGCCTCCAGCCATACACTGTATATGGCTGGAAGCTGTATGTCTGTGGGGAAGCTGCCTACTATTGTGGGGGAACTGCCTACAAATGTGGGGGGAGCTGCCTACTATTGTGGGGGAAATGCTGACCTAATGTGGGGGAGCTGCCTACTATTGTGGGGGAACTGCTACTATTGTGGGGGAGCTGCCTACTATTGTGGGGGAACTGCTGACCTAATGTGGGGGGAGCTGCCTACTATTGTGGGGAAACTGCCTACTATTGTGGGGAACCTGCCTACTATTGTGGGGGAAATGTTGACCTAATGTGGGGGAGCTGCCTACTATTGTGGGGGAACTGCTACTATTGTGGGGGAGCTGCCTACTATTGCTGGGGAGCTACCTACTATTGTGGGGGAGCTGCCTACTATTGTGGGGGAGCTGCCTACTATTGTGGGGGAGCTGCCTATTAATGTGGGGGAGCTGCCTACTATTGTGGGGGAGCTGCCTATTAATGTGGGGGAACTCCCGACCTAATGTGGGGGAGCTGGCAATCTAATGTGGGGGAATCTAATCTAATGTAATGAGCGGAGCGCTGCATTTTACCAGAAGACGGGGAGAAGTCATTTTCGGTTTCGGCCGGACATTTTCTTTTATTTCGGTTTCGTGCACCTCTATTTAAAACCTTTGAGATTGACATCACCTAGTCTTCCCAGATGATGATTGAGAAGAATCCATGACACTGGCAGGTCTCAGCTTTGCAAAGGGGGCAGTGCATGCTATAAATTCTGCAGGGTGCCCAAACTTTTGCAGACACAATTTTTTTTTGTTTTCTGTTATTTTGAAAGTGTAAATGATGGAAATAAAATCTAACTTTTGTTGACATATTATAAGAATGTCTAATCTGTAATTTGATGCCTTTTGGAGATTTTTCCATCTTTCCTTGGCTTCTTTATGCACATTAACACAAATTTTTACCTGGGGTGCCCAAACTTTTGATCCCCACTGTACATACTAAGACTAAACAGCATTTTTAAACTAATACTTTTTACAGTGAGTTTAAACGGGTACTTCACTGCCCCAGCGTTCGGAGCATTTTGTACTGAACGCTGAGTGCGGGGGTCGCGACATAATGGCCACACCCCCTCAATGCAAGTCTATGGGAGAGGGCGTGGCGGCCACCACGCCCCCTCCCATAGACTTGCATTGAGGGGCCGTGGTGTGACGTCACAACCCCTGCACTCAGCGTTCAGAACAAAATGCTCCGAAGGCTGGGGCAGTGGAGTACCCCTTTAAAGGATAGCTCCCACCATCACTTTTTTTTATTTTTTCTGTCCCTGCCTATTACCCATCTATCCCTAACCCCCTCCCTGCCTTTAATAATTTTTTTTACATATTAAAAATGCCTTTTTGTCTGCCTGGTAGTGTGCTCACTACCAGGCAGACTTCCCCAGAAGGCACAACGTCACTGATGCCTGCTGGGGCCGACACTTCCGCCCGTAGTTCACCTATACAGGGTGCCTCCAGCTGTTTCCCCACTACAACTCCCAGCTTGACCTGACATCTATTGGCTGTCAGGGCATGCTGGGAGTTGTAGTGGGGAAACAACTGGAGGCACCCTGTATAGGTGAACACCAGATCTGTGATGGCCACACATACCGCTCCCCGCCGCGCAGCCCGCAACCCCCACGGCCCCGTCGCGCCGCTCAACTCACTCCCCCTCCCCCTTAGTTCACCCATTCAGAGTTCACCCACTAGGAGGGCGACCCCTAGTGGCCGAATTTAAAAGTGATTTTAAACTGGTTTAAAATCACTTTTTTTTTATTAAAGTATATTAGAGATATGTTGTAGTACTTAAGTACTACAACATATCAATTTTTTGATTTCATGACATTGCCCATTCAATGTCTAGGAAGCAATGGCAGATCATGTACTGAGAAACTCACTCACATTACAGAGTAGTGTTTCCCAACCAGGGTGCCTCTACCTGTTGCAAAACTACAACTCCCAGCATGCCAGAAATGCTAGGAGTTGTAGTTTTGCAACAGCTGGAGGCACCCTGGTTGGGAAACACTGGTCAAGAGTATAAATGGCCTTGACTGCTGATAATGTAAGTGGTGCAGTTGTCCACTAGCTACCAAACAGCATTTCCTCATTTGAAGTAGAAATCAACGGAAAACACTAAAATATAACTTTTATTTAGGTCATATAAAATGCTTGCAGAAAAGGACCATCCAACCAATCCAAAATAAACAAACTGGCCACATCAGTTCAGATGAATAGGTAGGGAACCAAATATAACAAGATACCAAACAATCCCCCCCCTCCCACTGAGACTTGTTGCCAGCTAGCAGGGGTGGACTGACAACTCATGGGGCCCCCCATGCACCCGTACCCATATAGATGCCCTGCCCACATACAATAAATACATTTTTCAATTCATAAAGAAAATATAGCAAAATAACATAATTTTGCTATGTTTTTGGGGCTGTTTCAATACAATATACTGTATTTTACGGTTAAAACTACACATTATCTTCATTCTGTAGGTCCACAGATTACAACGATACCCAATTAATGTAGGTTTTGTTGTATTTTTCTACTTTTTGTGAGGAAATTAACAGGCATAACATTTTCCCATTCTGAACCCTATAACACCCTATTTCCGTATACAAGGCTATATGAGGGACAATTTTTTTGTGCCATGATCTGTAGTTTTTATCGGTATAATTTTTGTTTAGATGGGAATTTTTGATCGCTTTTTATTAATTTTTTTATGGTATATGATGTGACCAAAAAGCAGCAATTCTAGACTTTAGTATTTTTTTTACATTCACGCCATTCACTGTCCTCTCCTAATCTCACCACTGAGTGCTGACTGTCATCACCCCTTGACATCACCACTGAGTGCTGACTGACATCACCCCGTGACATCACCACTGAGCGCTGACTGACATCACCCCCGGACATCACCCCCAATATCACCACTAAGTGCTCACTGACATCAACCCCCAACAAGTAATGTAAAGTATGTACACCAGCAGAATAGTGAGTACAGCTCTGGAGTATAATACAGGATATAACTCAGGATCAGTACAGGATAAGTAATGTAATATATGTACATAGTGACCCCACCAGCAGAATAGTGCGTACAGCTCTGGAGCAAAGACCAATTAGTAGTGGGTGTGGTCGTGTTCCAGTTCAGCTGTGTCTGCTGTGCCTCCTGAGCTCCAGGGAGTCACCATCCTTTCCACCTGGAGCCTGCTTCCTCCCCCCCAGGGAGGGAGTGGGTATCCAGGGATGAGTGAGGGAGGCGAGGCCCAGGCTTCTGCTCCCCAGAATAGGCCGCAGGGGAGCAGGAGAGGCCAGCAAGCGACCTGTACATCAGAGGATTTGGGGGTGAGGCGCTCCACCCGGAACCGCAGTAATGTGGCTCCGACTCCCCCCCCACTGAGGCAAGAAGCCGCAGGGATGAATCCACCTCAGGAATGTTGAGTGCTGCCGGCGGAAAGCTGGGTTCTTCAGAAAGAAGGCAGAGTGCTCACGGAGGTGAAGCCGACCTCAGTGAGGAAGGCTGGGGAATGCTGAGGACCCGGGAGTCTATTTCCACCTATGGCTCCCAGGTAATAAGTCACCTCCGTGAGAATGAAGACGTCTGTAAAGCTGCCAGGAGACTCCGAGAGGAACTGCGGTGTGCCCGTTCCAGGGGCAGAAATCCAGGCTCAGATAAAAAGATTAATGTCTGAAGTTGAAGCTTTGGTAAAGAGAAAAGCTGTATTAAGAGAGAGGAGATGGACGGAGAACAACAGCCAGATCAACCTGGTAGCCTGCAGCAAGACCAGCACGCCCCGTACAGTGGGCCCCCTGCTCAGCAGCCAGCAGTTTCACCTGCCGACTCAGGGGAGGACAGTGACAGCAGCAGCCAGGGAGGGGCGATGATGGCCCAGATTAGAATGCTAAAATCCCCAGTGTGTCCTCAGAACCTGGTATTCGGAAATTAACTCCCAGATGAGGCACCTGGGGGGTAAGAAGAAGAAAAAGAAGACCAAGCCAAAGCAGCAGTGGTAAGTTACATCTACACCCCCCTCCCTGTAAACCCTGAGTCGGCCGCAGGGTTAGATCATTGTGCGAGCCCCGTTACCCAGCCCAGCCCGTGTTCTGTGGTGGACTCGGTGCAAAGGTGTGGGGAGAGTACAGGTACTAAAAGGACGCAGAGCTCCATGCCTGTTTGCAGTAGCAGGGATGGAGCAGAGAAGGCATCGGCCGAAAGTCCGGACAGTGAGGGAAAAATGTTGTTTTGCATTGGCGCCGCTGATCCCATTGATCAGCGGCGCCCTGATAGGTCTGGAGAAATTGCTGGTGAGGCACAGGGCACTAATAAGAACAGGGCTGGGGCCTCCTCTAGACCGGGTAAGCATGCTGCCCGGTCCCTTAAAAGGGCCAGTGGAGGTTGTCCCAGCCCTAGTGCCCCATGATGCCGAGGCAAAATTCATCATCATCATCTGCTGCTGCCGATTTATCTGTTTCTGGTCCAGCCAGTGTGAATGAGAAGGTAAATGGGGGTGCGGGGTGTATGGCTGGGGAGAGGATGGAAGTTGATGTTACCAGGGAAAGTGTTTTTGAGGGAGGTGGTGGTGGTGGTGATGATGGTGCTAGAAAAAATGTTGTCGGGGACCATGTTATTGGGGTTGGTGCTGATGTTGTTGTTGGGAGTGGTGGGGATGTAAATAGTGGTGTAGGGTCTGGTCCGGTTGCCCCCCCCCCCCAGTGGTGACAGACCCTAGGAGTTATGCAAATGTTACTGCTGGGGGTAGTAGGATACTTTCCTCGTCTCCTGACTCTAGGGACGGTTTATTGCAACAACATCTCCTGGAAGCTCCTAAAAAAGGGGAAAGGTCGATCAATGTAGAGGGGAGAGCAGTTGATTTGTCATTCTGGATAGAGAGGCATGGTCATTCTGCCTTCCGAGAGGAAAGAGGGGGGGATATTGTGTGGTCCCTCCCAACAGCCGGGCCAGGTAGTAATCGTAGGAATGTGGTTCGTCTTCGGTGGCAGGGCAAAGATATGTGTCCATCAAGGACCAAAGTGGTTGAGCGCTTACTAAAGATGGGCTTCAAGGCAGTTGACATCTATGCCTTGATACGTCCCTATGGTTCTCCTGAATTCGATATCAGTTTTGTTCAGCCGGAGGGGCTTGAGCTTTTCTGGTCGAACTATGAATTGGTAAAGAATGAGCCCGGCTGGTGAGACTTGCAGGCATTGTCATGGGAGTTCCCCAGAAGAACAGGGACGAGTTTGGCATCTGGTCAGGAGCCTGGACGTTTTTGGTAAAACTTAAGCATTCAGGAAATACAGTTACTCATATTCCATCCTCTGCCTTTCTCGGTAGGGAGCGTATCCAGATTTTCTACCGAGGTCAGACGAATCTCTGTCACAGGTGTGGTGACCCCACACATTTCAATGCAAACTGCCGCATCTTGTGCAGAGATTAGGTGTCACCTGTGTGGGGACTTAGGTCACCCATTCAGTCGTTGTCCTCATTCTTTCGCTAATGCGGTCTTGGCCCCAGCAGATGAAGATCACGAGCCGGAATCTGCTGGGGAAGGGGCTAGCAGACGTGAGGGAACTGAGGGGTCAGTGAGGAACAGTAAGAAAAAGACACCAGCCCAACTAAGACATCTTGATAAACGCCAAAGGGATAGGGTGATGGGGAAAGCCCGGGTTACCGGGATGGCCTCTAATCCTGTCCCAGAGGCTAACCTTGCTGCTGAGACCCTGAGGAATGACGAGCTGGATAAGGAGGTCAGGAGGATCCAGAATGAGGAAGGTGCCATCTCCTCAGATAGCGTGGAGGAGGATGATGGGGGATGGCAGAAGGAGACATGAAAGCGGGGTACAAGTAGAAAAAGGGGAGATTTAAGATCCCACCCTGGTTCTGGTGTCAAAGGAAGGCAAAACTGACTCCCCTCTGACTGGTCTTTCCAATCGATTCCGACCCCTCAAGGACATCTCTTCATCTTCTTCAGAAGGGAAGGCTGAGGGTGAGGTGCTAAAGGTGGCGGTGGGGCGTCCGGGGGGCGCCGAGTCCTCTTCTCCTGAGGAGGTTATGTCCTCTGGGGAAGGGACTGGCCTGGAGTCTGGAGACGAGGAAAGTAAAAATGTTTTGGTGTAATGGATACTTCAGTATCTCTCAAGAGGGTGAAGAGTTCTTCTGATATGGAGGGTGAAAAGGGAAGTGGGAAAAAGAAAGCTGCCTAACTTTATCACCCTTGATGGCGGCACCCTCTCCGTTGACGCCGGCGTCCATTAATGTCGCCAGCATAAAGTCAGATACGCCTCGATTTGCAGCTTTTGATTCTTTTAGCCGTATGAATGCCGACATTTTATTTTTGCAGGAGACCAGGTTAACAGATACGCCATCTATATTTAAAGCCAGAAGGGAGTGGAGGCATGGACCCTCCTACTGGTCTCTTGCGGCAGAGCCGTATAGCGGAGTGGCGGTCCTTTTTACCGCAGCGGTAGAATGCCGAAGGGTTGTCGAGTTAGAAATGGGGAGGTCCTCATGAAGGGACAAGAACTTTGCCTTATTAACATCTACAGACCACAGTCTAAGTGGGACCGGAAAGGTCTCTTTATGAGGATCAAGCCCTCTCTTTTTACAAGTCAGCAGGTGGTTTTTGGAGGGGACTTTAATGCTGTCACGAGGCCCCAAGACAGGGGAGGTTCCAGAGACAAGCTGACTTATGATAGCGTCGCCCTTAATAGCATAGCGAGTGAGGCTCGCCTGGTGGATGTCCACATCCGGCACACCCCAGGTAACGCGGGATTCACCTATCATAGGGGTAGTTGTAGGTCCAAAATAGACAGGTTTTATTTAAAGGAGGAAGCAGTCTCTTCAGCAGTGTCTGTTGTTGAGGTGGAATTCTCCAACCACGGTTTAATTTTGTTTTCTCTGAATGTTACAGAGACCCCCGAATGAGCAGAGGCTATTGGAAGCTGAATTCGTCTCTCTTGGAAGAAGCAGATATAAGGCAGTCCTTTGAGGATTTTCTTCAGAGCCAGGTACCATTGCTGGGCCTTTGTAGCAGTAAGTCAGAGTGGTGGGAGATCTCCAAAAAAAAGGGTTGCGAGATATTTCCGCCAGCTCTCAGAAGCCTAAACAGGTACCGCTTGTACCAGGGCCTGAGTAAGAAACTTGAGCACCTTCTCTCGACTGGAGCTAGCCTAGAGTGAAGTCCTTGCTGATGAGGTGTCAGTACGATAGGCACACATCTTTGGTTTTTGAGAGGGATTACAGAAACTGCAAGATGTCAGTGAATAGTAAAGTAGTCTCAGGACTGATTGATAGTACGGGATCCTTGAAAAGGTCCAGATCAGGGATCCTGGAGGTCATCAGATCCTTTTTACTTGCACCTCTTGGGAAGGAAAGATCTAGATTGGGATAAGGTATCAGCTTTCTTGGCTGAAACTGTCCCTGAACCAGGAGTAGACCCCTCTCTTGATGTTTTGACAGAGATGAACCAGGAAGAGGAAGTCAGGATGGCGATTGATGGGCTTGCCCTCAAGAAGTCACCCGGTCCAGATGGCTTAACATCTGAGTTCTATAAGACCTTTAAGGATACTTTGGTTCCCCTCTTGACTGCGGTATTTAATGAGTGTCTATCCTCGGGTACTCTGCCAAAGTCAATGAGGAGGTCAGCACTGATGATCCTGTCAAAGGGTAAAGACCCAACCCTCATTGAGAATTGGCGTCCCATAGCGCTTCTCAATGTGGACAGAAAGATTCTGGCGAAAAGTGTTGTTTAATCAGCTTGTGGAGTTTGCACCCCGGCTCCTTTTGGGGGCTCAGCACTGCTCTGTTCCGGGCCGCAGTACCTTTAGTGCTGTTCTCAGTGTCTGAGAGTCTGTGGAGCAGGGTAGGGCTGGACACTGGAAGGGGTACTTGCTGTCCTTGGATCAGGCGAAAGTGTTTGATTGGGTTAACCATGAGTACCTCTGGTCTGTTCGTGAGTACCTATGGCCTGACGGGGGGGGGGGGGGGGGGGTGGTTGTTGATTGGCTTAAGATCTTGCTTGCAGGGGAAGAGAGTTTCCCACTTGTGAATGGTTGGATTGGCCACTCTTTTGAGGTTGGGTCTGGCATCCCTCTGGGTTTTCGTCTGAGCTCGTTGCTGTACGTGTTTGCAATTGATCCATTTCTTAGGAGGATTGATTGTGGACCGTTGGCTGCGGTGCAAATGGACCTGGCGGTGCCGGATTCAGCTCTGAGGGCGGTAGCATATGCTGATGATGTCACTGTGTTTGTCTCCTCACAAGAGGAGGGCCGATGGGTGATGTCAGAGGTGGACCACTACTCGGAGGCATCCCTGTCCAAGATCAACCAGGATAAGTGTGAGAGTCTCTGGCTGGGAGGGGGAGATCCTCGTTTTGATCTCCCGGATGCCCTTCCAGAGCCCCAGGAATCTCCAAAAGTCCTCGGCATCGAATTTGGCCAAGGGGATTACCCCAAACAAAACTGGGACAGAAGGCTTAAGATCGCCACTCAGAAGGTGGATCAGTGGAAGGGTTGGTCTTTGACCCTCAGGGAAAGGGTAAACCTTATCAAAACATTCCGGCTTCCTTTGCTGTTATATCTGGACAGTGTATGCATGTTGCATGAACCTCTCTGGACCCGGGTCTACAGTGTGTTCTTCCAAATGTTATGAGGGAATAGACTGAACCTATTGAAGAGGGAGGTTACTTATCATACGAGGAGACTAGGGCGGTTGTGTATGGTCAACCCCGTGGTATTTCTAGCGAATACCTTTCTTAGAGGGTTCTGTCTTCTCATTTCCAGAGGCCATTGATGCTCAAGGATTGCTCAAGTCGGGATCTGGAGGTTGGTTTAAGGCTTTTGAATTCTATCAGGATCCCCTTGAAGTTTTGGGACTTGACTTGGCGCTGCTTCCATGGGAAGCTGTGTGTGAGGGACAATCTGAAGTGCAGGAGCTCTGAGGACCAGGGATGTCCCAGCGAGGATTATGTGGATGCATGCTGGAAAACATGGAGCATTTTCTGCTTCATTGTCGCTTTAACATAGAGGTTTACAACAGGGTGGGCGCTTCCATTGGTTGGCCTAGGCTGGCAAGTCTCTCCTATGCGGAATGGGCCTATGGGGCATTCAGAAACCTTGGAGGATGGGACCGGAGCACTTTATTCCTAGTTAGCTCAGTGGTCAGGTACTACACGTGGAACGCACAGTGTTTAGTGTCGACACAGCGTAAAATCCTCCCTGTGGGTGAGGTGGTTAGGAACATACTAGGTGACCTGGTGAAGGTGCGTTCTCTGGAGTACGAGAGGCTGGGTGCTGGCAGGGCTTCTCATCAGTGGAGGGGCTCTGCCTTTAAAGTGCTTTAGCCTGTTGTCTCCCCCTGGTGGTGGGCGAATGCTGACACAGTCTTTTTGTTTTGTGCTGTAGGTATATGGTAATATAGGGCTTGCAGGCTCTGAACTTGGGCTTTGTGTAGCTGGAAAGCCTCATTGTTGTTTGGTTTGCATAGTTTGTACTATTTTTGTATATTTTCTGTTTGTGCATTTATATATATTTAGTGTTTATATATTTAGTGTCTGTATTTCAGCATATTATTTTTTCTAGGGGTTGGTTTGTCACATTGTGTTGGGGTTTAGTTTAGGTTGGGTGGTGGGAAAAAGGGGGGTTTCCATGGGACTCTATATACACAAAAAATCCTGGACTGGTTCATGGACGTCTGTTATCATGTACTGGGGGTATTGGATGCGGGACCAGCTCACGGCCAAGGCCAAAAAAATAAAATAATAATAATTTGTATTATCTGTTTGTGGTGTTTGGTGGTTTGTAACACAAATTAATTATTTATTTATTTATTTTGGGTGAGAAAAATGCAACCGGGCCAGGGGTTTTTAGTTTAATTATTAGTATTAGGGTTAGAATTGTTATGATTATTATTCTTTGTTATTGTTATTATTATTAATTATTATTATTATTATTATTATTATTAATAAGTGGTGTTTAGTAGTTTACATTTGTGGGGTTATCATAGTGGTGTGTTTGGTGAGAATGTGGCGGGACCAGGAGATACTTTTATAGACATTTATGGACTCATTACTTGTATATATTGTATGTTGTTTGTATTATTGTAATGTTTTATATTTTTTAATAAAAGATCTACAGGAAATAACAAAGGATCAGTACAGTATAAGTAATGTAAGTACACAGTGACCCCACCAGCAGAATAGTAAGTACAGCTCTGGAGTATAATACAGGATATAACTCAGGATCAGTACAGGATAAGTAATGTAATATATGTACACAATAACCCAACCAGCAGAATAGTGAGTACAGCTCTGGGGGTATAATACAGGATATAACTCAGGATCAGTACAGGATAAGTAATATATGTACACAGTGGCCACACCAGCAGAATAGTGAGTACAGCTCTGGAGTATAATACAGGATATAACTCAGGATCAGTACAGGATAAGTAATGTAATATATGTACACAGTGACCCCACCAGCAGAATAGTGAGTACAGCTCTGGAGTATAATACAGGATATAACTCAGGATCAGTACAGGATAAGTAATGTAATGTATATCCACAGTGACCACACCAGCAGAACAGTGAGTACAGCTCTGGAGTATAATACAGGATATAACTCAGGATCAGTACAGGATAAGTAATGTATGTACACAGTGACCTCACCAGCAGAATGTGAGTTTAACTCTGGGGTATAATACAGGATATAACTCAGGATCAGTACAGGATAAGTAATGTATGTACACAGTAACCCCACCAGCAGAATAGTGAGTACAGCACCCAACCAGGGTGCCTCTAACATGCTGGGAGTTGTAGTTTTGCAAGAGCTGAAGGCAGCCTGGTTAGGAAAAACACTGCTGTATACAAAGACTTCACACCAACAGATTGCAGGAATAACTCACCACATACATCTCTGCTCTCCTGGCTTCTCCAGGAACTTTAGCTCCGCCCCCATGTCACATAATCGTGACATCACCACAGGTTCTAAAATAAATCATTCCCCTACAGCAATCAGAAGGTACAAAGCAGGTCCTGAGCGGGTAGTCGCTGCCATTATGTTCTGTGTGGAGATCCCTGTTTATAAGTGACTGCCGACCAGGACGTGCATGATGCAGAGGGAGCGGGGCCCCCTTTCTTTCCTGGCCATGCGGGGCCCGGAGCATGAGCTCCAAAAGCTCCAATGATAATCCGGCCCTGCCAATGATGCATCAGCAATGCAAAATATATCCCAATGTTTCAATCAGATAAGGATGGCAGAGACAAAGATTTCATAGAGAAGAAATAGGGATCTAGTGAGAAGATAGGGCCTAATGGATGAACCGTTCTAGGCCCTATACCCCAGAAAAAGGTTCCCAGACTTCCCCCAATCCTAGGCCGAGTGGAACACCTTAAAAAGGGCAGCCCCGCACCAGAACCTACCCCTCTCTTCCCTTGCAAAACCCTACAAAAAACAAAATCTCTTCAGTAGGGTGGCAGTCACTCTATGCACTCATCCTCAATACAGATCAGTAATAGTAATAGGCCAGGGTACTTACTGTCTCCTATCCACATACCTAGTGGATAGAGAGCCTCATCTTCCCCTAAATTATACTACTAGCATAAGGGGCTAGGATTAGGGGTAGGCTGGGAGACTTTTTCTATGGCATATTAGTTAGGGACCATCTATCCATAAACCCCCCCTCCCTAAAGTTTTATCTCCCCACCCTACCCTGTGTCCCTACTCCTTTCCTATAGATTCTTTGTATATACCATCCATTGTCCTTTAATTCCCATGTTGGGATATATTTTGTGTTGCTAATGCAACATAACTTGCTACATTTGGTGACCTGCACATTCATCTGAACTGATGCAGCCAGTTTGTTTATTTTGATTTGGTTTGATGGTCTTTTTTTCCAAGTGTTTTTATATGACCTAAAAGTTATTTTTTATTGTTATTCCAGTGATTTTGTTTTTTGTTACACTAGGTGATTTCTCATTTCAGCTATTTTTTTCAATAGAAATAGTCCTGATTCTGCTAAATATGATTAACTCTTGAATGACACCCAGACATTGTATTCTAATGTGTTCTTTTGGGAAATTTTATGTGGAAACATGTTTCGAACAGATTCAATCAGTTTGGGGAATGACACTAGAGATATTGTACAATACACTGGATGGCATTGTGTGGCAGAAAGGGCAAACACATTCAAGAGGAGATCAAACATCCCAGAGTTTTCATGGAATCAATGATAGTATTGAAGATTTATCTAGCACTCAGTCGCAGGAGATAACAATACAGCCTTTTACGTCTGTAAACTGATTTAACCTTACCTGGTACCTGCTCGGCTCCATGTTCAGCCCCTATATGTGAGTATTGTTTTTATAGTGTACGTGCAGGGAAGTAGCATTCCTCTTGGAATTATAAATAGTACTGAATTCCCTCTTTATCCTGATGGGCACACTGATTTATCACACTAAAGCTCTGCTCACATCTTGTTTAGGACAACTGATCAAACTTTTCAACAAACCTAACTTCATACCTACATACAAAGCTCAAAAAAATAAAGGGAACACTAAGATAACACATCCTAGATCTGAATGAAAGAACTAATCGTAAGAAATACTTTCATCTTTACATAGTTGAATATGCTGACAACAAAATCACACAAAAATTATCATGGAAATCAAATTTATCAACCCATGGAGGTCTGGATATGGAGCCACACTCAAAATCAAAGTGGAAAACCACACTACAGGCTGATCCAACTTTGATGTAATGTCCTTAAAACAAGTAAAAATGAGGCTCAGTAGTGTGTGTGGCCTCCACGTGCCTGTATGTCCTCCCTACAATGCCTGGGCTTGCTTCTGATGAGGTGGCGGATAGTCTCCTGAGGGATATCCTCCCAGACCTGGACTAAAGCATCCACCAACTCCTGGACAGTCTGTGGTGCAATGTGGTGTTGGTGGATGGAGTGAGACATGATGTCCCAGATGTGCTCAATCAGATTCAGGTCTGGGGAACGGGCGGGCCAGTCCATAGCATCAATGTCTTCCTCTTGCAGGAACTGCTGACACACTCCAGCCACACGAGGTCTATCATTGTCTTGCATTAGGAGGAACCCAGGGCCAACCGCACCAGTATATGGTCTCACAAGGGGTCTGAGGATTTCATCTCAGTACCTAATGGCAGTCAAGCTACCTCTGGCAAGCACATGGGGGCTGTACGGCCCCCAAATAAATGCCACCCTACACCATTACTGACCCACTGCCAAATTGGTCATGCTGGAGGATGTTGCAGGCAGCAGAACGTTCTCCACAGCGTCTTCAGACTCTGTCACGTCTGTCACATGCTCAGTGTGAACCTGCTTTCATCTGTGGAGAGCACAGGGCGCCAGTGGTGAATTTGCCAATCTTGGTGTTCTCTGGCACGTACCAAACGTTCTGCACGGTTTTGGACGGTAAGCATAACCCTCACCTGTGGACTTTGGGCCCTCATACCACCCTCATGGAGACTGTTGCTGACCGTTTGAGTGGACACATGCACATTTGTGGCCTGCTTGAGGTCATTTTGCAGGGCTCTGGTAGAGCTCCTTGCACAAAGGCGGAGGTAGCGGTCCTACTGCTGGGTTGTTGCTATCCTACGGCCTCCTCCATGTCTCCTGATTTCCTGGCCTGTCTCCTGGTAGCACCTCCATGCTCTGGACACTACGCTGACAGACACAGAAAACCTTGTTGCCACAGCTCGCATTGATGTGCTATCCTGGATGAGCTGCACTACCTGAGCTACTTGTGTGGGTTGTAGACTCTGTCTCATGCTACTACTAGAGTGAAAGCACCGCCAGCATTCAAAAGTGACCAAAACATCAGCCAGGAAGCAGAGGAACTGAGAAGTGGTCTGGGGTCACACCTGCAGAACCACTCCTTTACTGGGGGTGTCTTGCTAATTGCCTATAATTTCCACCTGTTGTCTGTTCCATTTGCACAACAGCATGTAAAATTTATTGTCAATCAGTGTTGCTTCCTGAGTGGACAGTGTGATTTCACAGAAGTGTGATTGACTTGGAGTTACATTGTGCTGTTTAAGTGTTCCCTTTATTTTTTTGAGCAGTGTATATTGAAAAGAATTAGGACATTATAGGCCTTATTTTCTACTTTTTTTTTAAACTTGGTGTGTGGCATAAACTATATGCCCACCAGTTTTAGGAATTTATAGGGGTTATTTAGGAGAAAAAGAGTTGCTTCCTTCCACAAACAGCACTATTATTGTGATCAGGTTGTGTTGTAATACCACACACAACCTGAGATCAGGTGTGGCGCTGTTTTTGGACGAAAGCAATTTTTTTTTATTCTAGCTAACACCTTAAAGAGTACCTGTCATCAAACCAAATTTTTCTAAATTAACTCAGATTATATTCCCTAACTCACCCTAACACCTCCCCTGCCATAAAAAAAAAAAGATTCAGAGCTGTAAAAAGCTCTGTATCATATCTTTCCATTGTGTGAGCTCCCGTCAGCAGAAAGTGGGCGTTTCCCACTGAAGCCTACCTCACGGAAGCCTACGAGAGCTGTGCCATGCCCCGCACACACTTCCTGAGTTTTGGTCTCCTGCCAGGTCAGGAGGAGAGCAATCTAACGGTTTGATTTGTGGCAGAGAACAGAACAGAGCCACCTAGGGGCCATTTTTTCAAGCACATTAAAAAACACATTCTGGTTGAGAATTTTAACAGCAAGTAAATAGCAAAGTCTCTTATAATTACACATAGAACAACATATTAAAAGTTTAGTTTGGTGACAGGTACTAAGTGCAACTGTCATGAGGTTTGGGGTGTATAACCTAACCACAGCGTGTGTATGGTGTGTAAAATATGTCTCCAGCCTTACTTTTATCCATCTTATTACTGCTTTTATTAGCTCAAAAAACACTTTTATATGCAGCCACTGACAGTTGGATAATGGCCCTGCGGCCGGCACGCCTATCCCCTCTACACCAGTGCTGGGACCGCTGTGTGATTGACACACAGGTCCTAGCGCATGCGCCCCTTATCTTTCATATGTGAGCGCCGACCGACATTACAGAGCAAGCGCTCCGGGCAATACTGGAGGCAGAGAGTGAGCGCCGACCGACATTACAGAGCAAGCGCTCCGGGCAATACTGGAGGCAGAGAGTGAGCGCCGACCGACATTACAGAGCAAGCGCTCCGGGCAATACTGGAGGCAGAGAGTGAGCGCCGACCGACATTACAGAGCAAGCGCTCCAGGCAATACTGGAGACAGAGAGTGGGCGCTCTCTGCCTCTAGGGAATGCAGAAGCGCCCAGCATGTCTCCCGCACGGGGAGAAGAGGAGAAGGACGGGCACTGTCCGTGCGCACAGAGGTGTCAGCAGCTGAAGTGAGTGATTTTGAACTAATAAAAGCCGTAATAAGAGGGATAAAAGTAAGGCTGGAGACATATTGTACACACCACACACCGTGGTTAGGTTATATGCCCCAAACCTCATGACAGTTTCGCTTTAAAGAATGATGGAATTTATCATTGTGCAATTTGTTATTTTTACCCCCGTTTGCCTGGGGCATATTTCATGTGTACTTCCCCCAAATCTATCAAAAAGGGGCACGTTCTTTATAAACCGTTTAAAAGTGTAGATCTAAGCAAGTTTTACTTTTTTGCAACAATTTAAAAAAGTTAATAAATCAATAACCACTGCAAAAAGCTAACCATGCCACACTACATACAAGTTGTCTTCTTGAAAGAGTCACAAAATGTTTGCGAAAATCACCTCTGCTAAAATGTGGAACTTTTTCAAATAAATGCTCCCTTTGTCATTACAATGCTGACCAGGTTATAGGGACGTGCTGAGGAGCATTGTGAAAGCAAGTGTCAGCAGTGGACTGAAATAGCAGGCTGCCACAAACAGCATCTGAACATATGGAGATCCCTACCAAAACTCAGATGGGGAGCTTTATCAAAACCTGTCTAAAGGAAGAGCGGTGCAGTTGCCAATAGCAACCAATCAGATTGCTTCTTTCATTTTTAACAGGCCTCTTTAAAAATGAAAGAAGCTTTCTTATTGGTTGCTATGGGCAACTGCACCACTCTTCCTCTGCACAGGTTTTAATAAATCTCCCCCAGAATGGCCTGTGGCTCCCTGTAGGTGAACCTTTGGTTTCCAAAGAATAGGGGATAAGATGTCTGATCGTGGGGTGGAGTATCTCTTTAACCTCTTAAGGACGCAGGGCGTATGGATACGCCCTGCATCCTGAGTCCTTAAGGACGAAGGGCGTATCCATACGCCCGAGGGAATTCCGGCCCCCACCGCTAGCCGGTTGGGGACCGGAGCCGGATGCCTGCTGAAATCGTTCAGCAGGCATCCCGGCATATCGCCCAGGGGGGTCATTATGCCCCCCCATGTCGGCGATCGCTGCAGATCGCTGGACAATTCAGTCCAGCGATCTGCGGCGATTCCGGGTCAATCGGGTCTCCAGTGACCCGGTGACCCGGAATTACTGGCTGTTCGGGGCAGTCTCTGACGGCCCCGAACAGCCAGAGCCTGCAGGGGTGAGGTGGCACTGGTGCCACCTCACGATCGCCCTGATTCGTCGGCCGGATTACCGGGCGACCAATCAGGGCGCCTGCTGCGGGTGTCACTCCCGCACCCGCTCCGCCCCTCTTCCGGAGGGCGTGAGCGGGTGCGGGAAGACGACCCCGGGTGCTGGGGACCCCGATCCCCGGCGTCCATGTTGGGATCGGGGCCCCAGGAGCGATGGCGGCGGCGAGGGACAGCCTGCGATGGAGCAGCAGCAGGAGGTGAGTTACAGCCTCCTGCTGTTGCTTAGCAACAGCTCCCAGCATGCAAAAAGGGCATGCTGGGAGCTGTAGTTATGCAACAGCAGGAGGCAGACCACCACAACTCCCAGCATTCCCTTATGGGCATGCTGGGACTTATGGTTTTGCAACAGCTGGAGGCACATTATTTCTATGGAAAAGTGTACCTTCAGCTGTTGTATAACTACAACTCCCAGCTTGCACAAACAGCTAAAGTGCATGCTGGGAGTTGTAGTGGTGCATCTGCTGGTTGCATAACTACAACTCCCAGCATGCCCGTTGGCTGTCGGTGACTGCTGAGAGTTGTAGTTTTGCAACAGCTGAAGGCACACTGGTTGAGAAACTTAGAGGTTTTTTTTTTACCTAACTCAGTGTTTCACGACCGGTGTGCCTCCAGCAGTTGCAAACTACAACTCCCAGCAGTCACCTTACACCATGCACCGTACATGCTGGGAGTTGTAGTTTTGCAACAGCTGGAGGCACACTGGTTTTGAAACACTGAGTAAGGTCACAAACTCCGTGATACATAACCAGTGTGCCTACAGCTGTTGCAAAACTAAAACTCTCAGCATGTACAGTCTGTCAGCTCATGCTGGGAGTTTTAGTTTTGCAACAGCTGGATGTCCCCCCCAATGTGAATGTACAGGGTACACTCACATGGGCGGAGGCTTACAGTAAGTATAGGGCTGCAAGTTTGAGCTGCAGCAAATTTTCTGCAACATCTCAAACTGCCAGCGAGAAACTACTGTGAACCCCCGCCCGTGCGACTGTACCCTAAAAACACTACACTACACTAACAAAAAAAATAAAATAAAAAGTAAAAAACACTACATATACACATACCCCTACACAGCCCCCCTCCCCTCCCCAATAAAAATGAAAAACATCTGGTACGCCATGGTTTCCAAAACGGAGCCTCCAGCTGTTGCAAAACAACAACTCCCAGTATTGTCGGACAGCCGTTGACTGTCCAGGCTTGCTGGGAGTTTTGCAACAGCTGGAGGCACCCTGTTTGGGAATCACTGGCGTAGAATACCCCTATGTCCACCCCTATGCAATCCCTAATTTAGGCCTCAAATGCACATGGCGCTCTCACTTTGGAGCCCTGTCGTATTTCAAGGCAACAGTTAAGGGTCACATATGGGGTATCGCCGTACTCGGGAGAAATTGGGCTTCAAATTTTGGGGGGTATTTTCTGCTTTTACCCTTTTTAAAAATGTAAAGTTTTTGGGAAAAGAAGCATTTTAGGTAAAAAAATTTTTCTTTTTTTTACATATGCAATAGTCGTGAAACGCCTGTGGGGTATTAAGGTTCACTTAACCCCTTGTTACGTTCCCCGAGGGGTCTAGTTTCCAAAATGGTATGCCATGTGGGTATTTTTTGCGGTCCTGGCACCATAGGGGCTTCCTAAATGCGGCATGCCCCCAGAGCAAAATTTGCTTTCAAAAAGCCAAATGTGACTCCTTCTCTTCTGAGACCTGTAGTGCGCCAACAGAGCACTTTTCACCCCCATATGGGGTGTTTTCTATATCGGGAGAAATTGGGCTTCAAATTTTGGGGGGTATTTTCTGCTTTAACCCTTTGTATAAATGTAAATTTTTTGGGAAACCAAGCATTTTAGGTAAATTTTTTTATTTTTTTTTTACATATGCAAAAGTCGTGAAACACCTGTAGGGTATTAAGGTTCACTTTACCCCTTGTTACGTTCCCCGAGGGGTCTAGTTTCCAAAATGGTATGCAATGTGTTTTTTTTTTTGCTGTCCTGGCACCATAGGGGCTTCCTAAATGCGGCATGCCCCCAGAGCAAAATTTCCTTCAAAAAAGCCAAATGTGACTCCTTCTCTTCTGAGACCTGTAGTGCGCCAGCAGAGCACTTTTGACCCCCAAATGGGGTGTTTTCTGAATCGGGAGAAATTGGGCTTCAAATTTTGGGGTGTATTTTCTGCTATTACCCTTTTTAAAAATGTAAAACTTTAGGGAAACCAAGCATTTTAGGTAAAATTTTTTTTATTTTTTTTACATATGCAAAAGTCGTGAATCACCTGTGGGGTATTAAGGTTCACATTACCCCTTGTTACGTTCCCCGAGGGGTCTAGTTTCCAAAATGGTATGCCATGTGGGGTTTTTTGCAGTTCTGGCACCATAGGGGCTTCCTAAAGGTGACATGCCCCCCAAAAACCATTTGACGCTCCTTCCCTTCTGAGCCCTCTACTGCGCCCGCCGAACAATTAACATAGACATATGAGGTATGTCCTTACTCGAGAGAAATTGGGTTTCAAATACAAGTAAAATTTTTCTCCTTTTTACCCCTTGCAAAAATTCAAAAATTGGATCTACAAGAACAAGCGAGTGTAAAAAATGAAGATTGTGTATTTTCTCCTTCACTTTGCTGCTATTCCTGTGAAACCCGTAAAGGGTTAAAACGCTTACTGAATGTCATTTTGAATACTTTCGGGGGTGCAGTTTTTATAATGGGGTCATTTATGGGGTATTTCTAATATGAAGACCCTTCAAATCCACTTCAAACCTGAACTGGTCCCTGAAAAAAAGCGAGTTTCAAAATTTTGTGAAAAATTGGAAAATTGCTGCAGAACTTTGAAGCCCTCTGATGTCTTCCAAAAGTAAAAACTCATCAATTTTATGATGCAAATATAAAGTAGACATATTGTATATGTGAATAAAAAAAAAATTATTTTGAATATCCATTTTCCTTACAAGCAGAGAGCTTCAAAGTTAGAAAAATACAAAATTTTCCAATTTTTCATCAAATTTTGGGATTTTTCACCAAGAAAGGATGCAAGTTACCAAAAAATTTTACCACTACGTTAAAGTAGAATATGTCACGAAAAAACAATCTCGGAATCAGAATGATAACTAAAAGCATTCCAGAGTTATTAATGTTTAAAGTGACAGTGGTCAGAATTGCAAAAAATGGCCGAGTCCTTAAGGTGAAAAAGGGCTCAGTCCTTAAGGGGTTAATAATAGCATGAAGGGAAGTAATATGAGCAGCTTGGTTGCTGTTTACTGTGGGCCTCATAAGTGACATAGCCTGTTTCTATATTAAGTATGGCTATGTTCTGATGATGCTAGTGCCCAGGTTAATACTTTCCTCCAACATGTAAAAAAGTAATCTATCATTTACCATTGTCTACTCATTGTGACCGACATTGTAAAAAAGAAGGAAAGAAAAAAGCTGCATTTTCTTCTTCCAAAGTACAGTAACCAAATTCACTTCTTCTCCTTGTAATATGTTTTTATGACAGGTTTGTTTCAAGCCTAGTTCACATTTTGTACAGCAATAACATACACCCATGAAAACCTATTAGCAAACTGGAAGTAAAGAGAGAAAACATCAGTCATAGTGTAAGAGTCCAACAATCATAATCAAGTGTTACATGACAAAGAGAAGGAAAACAGGATAGGGAACGAAAAGCAAAATACAACCAGGTCTTCTCACAAAACATTTGTATGCGAGCCAAAAGGCCACATTCCTGCTGCCAACACCCACTTTGTTTGACGTCAACAATCATTAAAAAATGTCTCCAGTTGCCAAGACGATACATGCAATTGTAAAGGAACTGCAGGTGTGGGAGTGCAGGCTCTATCTTGCTGAAAATGGAAGCTCTTAAGGATGACTTGCAGATAGTCATAAAGTTTACTGTGCCTTGTAAGTGGCTTACTGTAACTTTCAGTTCAAATCCCTTGTAGTCTCTTATGGAAAGATAACATTTTGCCGAGCAGTTTCCACTTAGACTTTTTAGCCTGTTATAAAGACTTCTTTTTCAAGCTACACTGCTCTTATCTACCTCTTGACCTCTACAACATCACTTGCATATTGTAAACAATTTTTTATATGAACAATATACACAGATAATATTTTTAAAAGAAAAATATATATATTAGCCAATACTTATCATAACTCCTCTGTTAAGATACTGAAGTCAGACCTCTGGGGGTCATTTTGGATATACTAAGGCCTCAGTCTTGGTCACCATTACCAACTTACTAACATATGTGACCCACTATGTGATTAATGGCTTTTCCTAATGAATAAGGTGAACAAGTTTGTGTGCTGGTGGAATAGAAGTAAATGTCCTGCAAAAAACGCCTGATAAAGCAGTAATGTACTGCTATTATGACAGATATTCTTTTGGGGGGAATATCACAGAGAGATGTATGCATCATGTGAGAGGTCGGGTGATGTGCCCACAGAAGTGTTATGCAAGAGGAAGGGTTCATCCTAAAAGGGAGCATATGAAGACATGCTGTCACCAACTGGGCTCTGTGGCCAGATATGGATGGGGAAAATATATGCTGCCATTAAGAGGTGGCACTCCCAGTGAGGAAGTTTTAATGTCCTGTCATAGGAAGGGATAATAGATCTCTTTTTAATTTGGGGAGAAATGTGCTATCAGAAAGGGATGTCAAAGAAGGGGAATGTGCTGCTAGAAAGAAGGAAGATGTGCTTCCAGTGTTGGGAAAATGTGTTGTTAGAAAGAGAAATCAAGGATAGCATAAAGTTGTTATGTCGAGATAGGACGAGAGTGGGGGGGGGGGGGGGGTTCTCCCGGGCCTCCATAGGTATTATGTAGGCACACTTATATCCCAACTCAAGCCATTCTTGAATTATGCACCGCCATCACCTTGGGTTCAAATAGAGAGCTGGCTACTTGGGGAAGGGCCATCAAAAATATTACTATACTTACCAATATGAGGAGTTAGATTGCCATCTAGATGCTCCCCGCTTACAATTGCCGGTATTAAATGTTGGTCGTTATTACATAGTCAGACGCAGAACGTAAATCCCTCATTTCTAACACAAAAGAAAACAATATAGAAAAACAACCAGGGAGCGCTACTTTCAAAAAACCAAGTCTTATAATGTAATCAAAATCAGGGAATAGAATGTGACTCACCTGGCTTAGGTGGTGGTCCCTATAATTAGAAGACCACCACTAACACCTCCAGAGCCACGTTCACGTTGTTCAATAATGTATCACTCCTCCACCAATACGGTATCCATATAGGAGATCGCAGGGATGTCCAGATATACCTCAGGTAGATCCGTATAAATAAAAGCATAAAGAAAAAAGGAGGAGAAATTTTCCAAGCGCTCAGAGAAGTATTGAACTATCATTCACAAGGTATTATGGATGAGGACTTACTCCACAGTGGGGGGGGAAGTGTTATTTAAAACATATCCCCCCTCCTCGTAGGCATATCACACAGACTCGAGACCAAGACAATCACAGGCTTCCACCCGGGTACTAATCGATTCCGGACCAAGGAGAGCAGACCACTGGACCGACAGGCTAAATTCTCATTGTAGTTTATAGGACACATGCGACACGTTTCTGAGGTATTATTGGCTTGCGCCACCTCCTTCATCAGGCATATAATATATAAAACACAAGCAGTTTAAATACCTTCACTCTGGGTCTTCGCATGTGCTGTCTTCCGGGTGGCACCGCGTGACATGTGACAGACTTCCGGCCGGCGTCCGATCACATGACTCCACCATGCGTTCCAGGAGACGTCATATCCTGCAGATGGTGGAACGCAAACATGAACGGAGACCGAACATTACAGAAGACCCAAAGGTCAGGTGACAAAAAAAACTTACAATTATAAAAATTACCATTTAACTAACATCATAGATAAAAAACTGTATATAAACATATAATTATACCAAAATACATAAAATATTCTTAAAAATAATAATAAAAAATTATAAATAATTGTTAGTACACCTGTTCTAGACTCATTAAGACCATGGGAAAAAAGAGAGTATTAAGACGGAAGATCCAATACATCTCCTTGTTACAGAGTGTTTTATAGTCTCGTTGTTTAATTTTCTCTACAGAGGAAACTTTCATGGCTCCAACATTTTTTTCATGATGGGTAAGAAAATGTCTGGATACACTATGTAAAGTGTATCCATTTCTAATGTTGGATCTATGTTTATTTATTCTAACTCTTAAACTATTAATAGTCCTCCCTATATATCTAAGCCCACAAGGGCACTCTATCATATATATGATAAAATCACTACTGCAATTTAAAAATTCTTTGATAAAATAAGGTTCAGATTCCCCTTCAATGGTTATTTCCATCCTCTTATTACAAATATGTGTACAACATTGACACCTGTTTTTGCCGCACTTAAATATTCCCCTGGTCTCCTGCAAAAATCCTTCTTTATACAATGTTAATTTGGATTGTTGTTTGCAGGGTACAGAGGGGGCAAGAATATTTTTTAAAGTCTTGCTTCTCCTAAAAATACATTTAGATTTTTTTGGGATATGTTCTCCAAGTAAAGGATCACTAGTAATCAAATGCCAGTTTTTTTGCAATATTTTGTTAATCTCCGCATGTGAATTATTGTATCTAGTGATAAACGTTATATTAGAATTAGAATCGCTTGATATTGGTTCTTCATCTCCGTTTTTGTTACTGGGTAAACACTCTACTTGAGAGAGTGTTTTTATTTTCTGCTCTGCTCCCTCAATCAAAGGTGGCGGGTATCCTTTTAGCTTAAAATGATGGCGCAATGTACACAGCTGTTGGTGGAAATCCACCTCAGCTGAGCAATTGCGTCTAATTCTTTTCATATGCCCGTAAGGTATATTGTTCTTCCAACTTTTTTTTATGGCAGCTGCTGTAGTCTAGGTAGCTGTTTGCATACCACCACCCATTTCAAGGAGGTGGATGCAAACAGCTACCTAGACTACAGCAGCTGCCATAAAAAAAAGTTGGAAGAACAATATACCTTACGGGCATATGAAAAGAATTAGACGCAATTGCTCAGCTGAGGTGGATTTCCACCAACAGCTGTGTACATTGCGCCATCATTTTAAGCTAAAAGGATACCCGCCACCTTTGATTGAGGGAGCAGAAAATAAAAACACACTCTCAAGTAGAGTGTTTACCCAGTAACAAAAACGGAGATGAAGAACCAATATCAAGCGATTCTAATTCTAATATAGCGTTTATCACTAGATACAATAATTCACATGCGGAGATTAACAAAATATTGCAAAAAAACTGGCATTTGATTACTAGTGATCCTTTACTTGGAGAACATATCCCCAAAAAATCTAAATGTATTTTTAGGAGAACAAGACTTTAAAAAATATTCTTGCCCCCTCTGTACCCCGCAAACAACAATCCAAATTAACATTGTATAAAGAAGGATTTTTGCAGGAGACCAGGGGAATATTTAAGTGCGGCAAAAACAGGTGTCAATGTTGTACACATATTTGTAATAAGAGGATGGAAATAACCATTGAAGGGGAATCTGAACCTTATTTTATCAAAGAATTTTTAAATTGCAGTAGTGATTTTATCATATATATGATAGAGTGCCCTTGTGGGCTTAGATATATAGGGAGGACTATTAATAGTTTAAGAGTTAGAATAAATAAACATAGGTCCAACATTAGAAATGGATACACTTTACATAGTGTATCCAGACATTTTCTTACCCATCATGAAAAAAATGTTGGAGCCATGAAAGTTTCCTCTGTAGAGAAAATTAAACAACGAGACTATAAAACACTCTGTAACAAGGAGATGTATTGGATCTTCCGTCTTAATACTCTATTTCCCCATGGTCTTAATGAGAGTCTAGAACAGGTGTACTAACAATTATTTATAATTTTTTGTTATTATTTTTAAGAATATTTTATGTATTTTGGTATAATTATATGTTTATATACAGTTTTTTTTATCTATGATGTTAGTTAAATGGTAATTTTTATAATTGTACGTTTTTTTGTCACCTGACCTTTAGGTCTTCTGTAATGTTCGGTCTCCGTTCATGTTTGCGTTCCACCATCTGCAGGATATGACGTCTCCTGGAACGCATGGTGGAGTCATGTGATCTGACGCCGGCCGGAAGTCCGTCAAATATGACGCGGTGCCGCCCGGAAGACGCCACATGCGAAGACCCAGAGTGAAGGTATTTAAACTGCTTGTAATTTATATATTATATGCCTGATGAAGGAGGTGGCG
Source organism: Hyla sarda (assembly GCF_029499605.1). NCBI lineage: Eukaryota > Metazoa > Chordata > Amphibia > Anura > Hylidae > Hyla > Hyla sarda. The sequence continues at coordinate 129,002,971 of NC_079191.1, read as the reverse complement.
CAAGCCAATAATACCTCAGAAACGCGTCGCATGTGTCCAATAAACTACAATGAGAATTTAGCCTGTCGGTCCAGTGGTCTGCTCTCCTTGGTCCGAAATCGGTTAGTACCCGGGTGGAAGCCTGTGATTGTCTTGGTCTCGAGTCTGTGTGATATGCCTATGAGGAGGGGGGATATGTTTTAAATAACACTTCCCCCCCCCACTGTGGAGTAAGTCCTCATCCATAATACCTTGTGAATGATAGTTCAATACTTCTCTGAGCGCTTGGAAAATTTCTCCTCCTTTTTTCTTTATGCTTTCATTTCTAACACACACACCATTAACTCTTTTGCACCATTTAATACCAGACTTTATTATTTCTGGATGTTTGATCCCAATTATACACACAGGATTTTTACAGGTGCATCACATATTGACATCCAAAGGGCCCAGGGGACGGGTATATTCTGAAGCAAGATTCCACTACACACGAGCCCCTTCTAAAGGCTTGAAGCCTATTTATGATTTATTAGATGAGGCACCCCTGCATTTTACACTCCAACATATATTAATTGGGACCAATGATGGAGGAGATGTGGAGACCAAGGGATGGTTTTACATACTCTCAGGTCATGCCCCCCCCCCCCATCTCACAATTATGAAAGGAAGGTGGAGGCCCTTTTAGGAAACATATTCCCATCTTTTCCGTTATTGTTCCCTCAAATGGCTCTTTTATTAGTGGGAATTCAAGATATTTCTTTCAAGCATACAACTCTCTGTTGTAAAATATTGGCAAAAGTAAAAATAGCAGTGGTGCCCTATTGGAAATTGGCAACTGTTCCGACATCGTCAGAAGTGACGGTTTCTATTAATTTAGCCTGTAAATATGAACAAGCAAATGTATATACAGAAAATGATGCATTGGGCGGATTGGCTGATATCTAATAATTTCCCCCTATGTTATAATGTATAGCTTTATTTTTATTATGGAATTTTGCTAAAGATCTGTACCATGGAACTAAAAGTTGTGACGTATTGTCTGCTGTTTGTATGTATTGTCTCTTGTGTTTTGTTAATGTTAACATAATAGCAACAATAAAAAAATTTTACTGGAGGATGTGCTGAACAAGAATGGCAAAGATGTGTTACCAAAGAGTAAGGGTCTATTCACACAGCAGAATTTTCGCTCAAATTAAAGCCCATAGACTTCTATGGGATTCCGCACTCCCATTCACACTTCTGAGTTTGAGGCAGAAATTCTGTCGCGTGAATAGACCCTACGGGAAACCTAGTGCACAGGGGGATGTGGAGAAAAAAATGGAAAGATGTGCTGCCAGAGGTGCCGGGAATGTGTTACGAGAAAGAGGGAAGAGATGCTGCCAGAAGTGGGGTAATGTGCTATCAGAAAGATTTGCTGCCATTGGTTTGGGATGTACTAACAGAGAGGGAAGATGAGCTGCCAAAGAGTGGAGGGTGTGCTGAATGCCAAAGATGTGTTGCCAAAGTGTAAGGGAAACCTAGTGCTACCCAAAGAAAGGGAAAATTTGTTTGAAAAGGAAAAATTTCATGGTGACATTAGTTATTAACTAGGGGTGTTATATGGACCCAGCATAGTACTATGTGGCTGTATTATTTGGTGTTACTGGACATTTTGAGCCTCTCCCCCACCTGTCTGTATATTCGCTCTCCCCTGTACATGTATATACTATCAAGCAAGATGAAATAAAAGAAGCTTGAATTATCCATGAAGACCCGGTGAGTGCTCCATTCTTTCTTAGCTTGCTGTGGAATTATCACTTTCACTTACCTGATGTGAGCACCTGGAAGGTCGGATAGAGTACAGCAGTAGCGGTTTAGTGGACAGCTATACAGCAGTGCCGGGCGCCTTTCTATCTAAGGACTATACAAATAAAATATGCCATTTCGTACATTGTTTAGAAACACAATGCAAGGCGGACCCATATAGCTAGACTGCAGTATTTGGTAAATGCAAGATAAAACCCTTGTGCTGTGTGCCACAGTCTTTTCCATCCTCTTACTTGATATCCTGTGACTTTTGGAATACACTGTATATATAGGGTACTGTACTATATTTTGGAACTGTAACCATTATATGGTGCTCCACGAATATTAAATATGTAGCAGAGCTTTAGGAGAGGGCGCAAATAAACATGACAGCTTATCATTACCCTTAACACCCTCTCTATGGCATTTCTCTAAGCTGGGTCACAGGCACTGTAAGGAGGGTCAACCTATTCACTTACTTGACAGATTTCATTCTTTTCGTGCAACCACTTTGATAAAGTGAATTTTAATCCTACAATAGATCTGTTTTTGTCAAGTGAGAAATACATTGATAGAATGTGCTTATACACAGCTTAAATCTTCGACTGCAAGACTAGTTTCAGGTTTGTATATTGTGTTTCCATAAATCTAGGTAACATGCAGCACAATGTAATTTTTCCTCAACTACTCATACATGGTCTAAAATGTTTACATCATATTCATGCGGTATATTTTATAGTGCCAACATATTCCCCAGTGCTGTACGAATTATCCCAATTCACATCAACCACGATCCCAATGGAGCTAGCCATCATTTCCCTGTTTTAGACTCGCATATATACTCCATGGAAAATTTCAAATGAAGACAATGGGGGAGATTTATCAAAATCTGTCCAGAGGAAAAGTTGTTCAGTTGTCCATAGCAACCAATCAGATTTTTTCTTTTATTTTGCCAAGGCCTTGTTAAAAATGAAAGAAGCGAACTGATTGGTTGCTATGGGCAACTTTTCCTCTGGACAGGTTTTGATAAATCTTCCCCAATGTACCTACCCATAGGTTATGTGGGAGGAAACCAGAGAACCCTGTGGAAACAAATGTATACAAGATTGCTTTGCTTGTGTTCAGACTGAGTAATACAGAAAGAGGGTGCTGAATTTTTAGTACACCACCACATCCTAGAACAAGACATCTCGGAATACGTCTTCTCTTTTTGAATCCACTGCAGTGGTAAGGCTGGGTTCACATCACGTTTTTACCAATAAGGACCGCATACGTCTGGGAAAGCTAAAACCTTGAGCTCCCGTATCCCTGCCATATGCCGCCCGTATGTAATTCATTTCAGTGAGCCGACTGGAGTGAAACGCTGACTCCGGTCGGCTAATTTTTGCTCCACATGCGGTTTTCTACCGGACCTCAAACCGTGGTCGACTACGGTTTTAGGTGCGGTGGGAAAACCGCATATGGGGCAAAAATGAGCCATCCGGAGTCAGCGTTTCACTCCGGTCGGCTTATTGAAATGAATTACATATGGGCGGCATACGGCAGGGATACGGGAGCGCAAGGTTTTAGCTCCCCCCAGCCGTATGCGGTCAAGTATTGGTAAAAACGTGATGTGAACCGAGCCTAAGAGGAGAAGACGTCCTTCACTGGTTCACATTACCCAAGGGGCCAACCTACGCCAGTGTACTCCTCTTCATAGCATCTGTTTGGTCATTCTTCATGGCATGCATGTCATAGTGCAGCCTGTAGGCCCAAACGACCGGCCAGTCAACTGGTGGTAATTTTATGTAAAATCAGGAGGCTTTTATCAGTTGCAGTGCACTGCAGCTGACTAGAGTGAAACACTGACTCCGGTCGGCTGTGCAACAAATGTTATACATGAATCACTTGTCTCTTATAGAAAAAAATGCTGTCTATAAACACTCTTTGTCCTGTAGATTTTTATATAATCTCAGGAGTATAAACCAGCCATGAACTATAGAGATTTGCAATTGACTCTTATGTAAATACACAGAGATCGGTGAGGCTGTGATAAAGATATTTTATTATTATGCAATAAGTCTATATGGCACCTGGCAATGCACTGATCCTTTATGGCAGTAAACATGAATTTAAAGCTTATCTGTACTTTTGACCCCAATTGTTCTTAGGAATGTATAAATGACTTTCCTCGAGTTGTCCCTAGATGCGGAGTTCATGTCTGAGTTCTGTCTCTGTAGCGTCTATACCTCACAGGATAAGAGGTTCAGGTGTGCCTGTATTTCTTTACATCTGACATAGCTGTCACAATGCTGCCATCAACCCTATAATAGGATTTCAGTGCACAGCGAGTATTTTATATGTACACAGAGTACAAAGACAAATCACTGTTGTCGGGAAAACACAAACGGCTTATTGTGGAACATTCGCACCAGGTAAGAACAAGCAGCTGCTGTGGGTATTAATGCAGCCCTATAACCCAACTCTATACACTGCTGTGTCACCTGCCATAAATCACTGGGTTTTCAAAGGCAAAGAAGGAATTTATGAAGTACAGTACATTGCAGCAAGAGGAAGCTTGCATCTCCACTGGAAAATCATTACTGGTGCAGACTGGTGTCACACAGCACTGATGTGATGGATATTACATTATTAAATAAACTGTAGTGAAGGACTATCAAAAATATGTAAACCTAATCTATAAGGATAAAGAGTCTAGGCTGCTGTTTTTTTAATCAAATGATTTAAAGAAATTTTGAATGTTAACAACCTCTCTACATTTGAGATTGCTATCAGGGCATATGGACACCATGGAAAGGATTCATCACTCGGGATACCTTTCTATGAGTCTTGTACAGTATGATTTTCGGATGATTCCTGTTCATTCATGTGACAGTTATCACCACTTGCTGAACTGAGAGACGCTGGTTTTTCACTCCGGCAGATTGGTACAAACGTAGGCCTAGATGTCAGCACTATTCAGTTTTGGGTGTCCCAGTGTTTGGGTGACAGCACGAGGTGTACAGAATGGTGCAAAGTGATTCATTATGTACTGAAAGTGAAATTTACCATGCCTAGGCTGTCGAACAGTGTGTACACAAATCATCAGAAGACACTTGCACAACATTGGGCTAGAAGCCATTCATCAATCTACAGGTGTTCCATTGACCGCATGTTACCTCTTTCGAAAACTATCATGGTGCAGAGCAAGACAAAAAGGAGGCTGGAATGGAGGAATATCCTCTTCGGTGATAATTCCCGCTTTTGTCTCAGAAAGCAATGATAGCCGGAGATTGGTCTGGAGACCATGTGGGCATGAGGAGGCCTTTGTAAGTGAAGGTCACATTGGTCCTACCTGGTGATCATTGTATAGGATGGCTTAATATATGGTAAATTAACAGTGTTACATTGATTTGGTCATGTAACCAGTGGTGCAGCCATTTCTCATTAGTGTCCCAAGAGTCGTTTTTTTCAACACAACAACATCAGGCCGTATGTTGCTATGTTGTGCAACCTGATTGGTCTAAATGGGCTACTATGGCCTGCGGCATCTTCAGACTTGTCTACCATGGAAAACATCACATCCTTGGACAGCAATTGCAAAGGGAACTGTTGCCAATATAGTCAACAGGACATTCTTAAGAGAACTATTAGAATTCCGAGTTTAACGGGTCTAGTTAATTTACTATGCACTATCATGTCTACAATGTTCTTACATTTTCTGAAAGCAATTAAAGGTTTGTTAGTGGTCGTGTGTACCCTGCCCAACCTCTTTGTCGCCATGTTTGAGAGAAGATATATCTTCTCAGGAGATAACTCATTCCTCAAATATATCCACTGTTACAGGAGATTCATGGACGATTCATTGTTTGGAAGAACATGGAGTCCTCTTTTGAGGATTTCATGTCCGCTCTAAATTCTTCCAATGAGGTTCACATGGAAGACTGGTCGCCATGAATAAGAATTTGTAGATGTTTTGATTAGATTAAAAGATGGTAATCTGAGCACGATCGGGTATAGAAAACCAACGGCATGTACTGCCTTATTACATTACACAAGCTACCATCCAGAACATGTCCGTACAGCAATGTCATACGGACAGTTCCTAAGGCTTAAACGTATAAACAACAACCCCTCAGATTGTACATCGCAGCCTAATGACTTACAGCAACATTTGCTAAAGAAAGAATACCCCGCCTCAGTTATCATAGAAGCAATGGAAAAAGCAGAAAGACGCCACCAGAGAGACCTGTATAAACGCAAACCCTCAAAGGAGCCTCGGGATAGCAGGGATAGATTCTCTTTTGCGCTTAAATATAGTCCAGTAGCTTTAAAATAAAAAGGTCTATGATAACTGGTTTCTATTACAGAATGATACAGATCTAGCACCGGCAACAACTAACAAACCTTTAATTGCTTTCAGAAGATGTAAGAACATTGGAGACATGATAGTGCATAGTAAATTAACTAGTCACGTTAAAACCAATTGGCTGTGCGGCTCAATTACTCCTGGCAACCATCGTTGTGGTACCTGTTCATGGTGTAGATACTTGTGCACAGACAAGTCTATCACCATAGGAGGCGAGCAAATTCATTTTAAAGAATCTTTCTGCTGGAGAACCTCCCATGTTGCATACGGCATAAAGTGCACATATGGGAGGTTTTATATTGAATGCACTATCCGCCCGAAGAATACACGATTCAGAGAACATGTGCATTCTCTGAAAACTAAAAAAGGGTCTACTAGATTAATAGACCATATGATAGAAATGCACAATAATAATCTAAAGGATCTAATGTTCTTCGGTATCAAGCGGGTATGTGCAAAAGAAGGGATCAATAAGCGCAAAACCCCTTAATGACCAAGCCCATTTTCACCTTAAGGACCAGAGCATTTTTTAAACATCTGACCACTGTCACTTTAAGCATTAATAATTCTGGGATGCTTTACTTTTCATTCTGATTCCAAGATTGTTTTTTCGCGACAAATTCTCCTTTATGTTAGTGGTAAATTTTTGTCGATATTTGCATCCTTTCTTTGTGAAAAATGTCAAAATGTGATGAAAAAAATTGAAAATGTTGCATTTTTCTAACTTTGAAGCTCTCTGCTTGTAAGGAAAATAGACATTCCAAATAAATTACCGTATTTATCGGCGTATAACACGCACTTTTTAGGCTAAAATTTTTAGCCTAAAGTCTGTGTGCGTGTTATACGCCGATACACCCCCAGGAAAGGCAGGGGGAGAGAGGCCGTCGCTGCCCGCTTCTCTCCCCCTGCCTTTCCTGGGGTCTAGAGCGCTGCTGTCGGCCCTTTTCACCCCCTGGTGAAGCCAGGGAGAGAGAAGCGGCGCCGACAGCCAGGGGGAGAGAAGGGGCAGCGGCACCCATTGCCGGCGCCGCTGCCCCGTTGCTTCCCCCCATCCCCGGTGGCATAATTACCGTCAGACGCACGACGGAGGCCTGGAGCAGCGCGGACCGGACTCAGGTAATTATGCCACCGGGGATGGGGGGAGGCAACGGGGCAGCGGCGCCGGCAATGGGTGCCGCTGCCCCTTCTCTCCCCCTGGCTGTCGGCGCCGCTTCTCTCCCCCTGGCTATCGGCGCCGGCACCGATAGTCAGGGGGACAGAACGGGCAGCGGCGCCGATAACCAGGGGGTGAGAAGGGCCGACAGCAGGGCTCTAGACCCCAGGAAAGGCAGGGGGAGAGAAGCGGGCAGCGACGGCCTCTCTCCCCCTGCCTTTCCTGGGGGTATATCGGGGTATACACGCGCACACACGCACCCTCATTTTTTCATGGATATTTGGGTAAAAAACTTTTTTTACCCAAATATCCGTGGTAAAATGAGGGTGCGTGTTATAGGCCGGTGCGTGGTATACCCCGATAAATACGGTATATATTGATTCACATATACAATATGTCTACTTTATGTTTCCATCATGTTTTTACTTTTGGAAGACATCAGAGGGCTTCAAAGTTCAGCAGCAATTTTCCAATTTTTCACAAAAATTTTCAAAATCTGAATTTTTCATGGAACTAGTTCAGTTTTGAAGTGGATTTGAAGGGCCTTCATATTAGAAATAAACCATAAACTACCCCATTATAGAAACTACACCCCTCAAAGTATTCAAAATGACATTCAGAAAGTTTGTTAACCCTTTAGGTGTTTCACAGGAATAACAGCAAAGTGAAGGAGAAAATTCAAAATCTTCATTTTTTTTACACTCGCATGTTCTTGTAGACCCAGTTTTTGAATTTGTACAAGGGGGAATAGAAGAAAAAGACCCCCAAAATTTGTAACCCAATTTCTCTCGAGTAAGGAAATACCTCATATGTGTATGTGAAGTGTTCAGCGGGCACAGTAGAAGGCTCAGAAGGGAAGGAGCGACAATGGGATTTTGGAGAGTGAATTTTTCTGAAATGGTTTTTGGGGAGCATGTCACATTTAGGAAGCCCCTATTGTGCCAGAACAGAAAAAAAAACACATGGCATACTATTTTGGAAACTACACCCCTCAAGGCATGTAACAAGGGGTCAAATAATGTGTAAATAAAAAAATAAAAAATGTTTTCACTAAAGTGCAGTTTTTCCCCCAAAAAATTTACCATTTTTACAAAGGGTAATGGGAGAAAATGCCCCCCAAAAATTTGTAACCCCATCTCTTCTGAGTAAGGAAATACCCACCCAAGTCGGATGTATAAATAAAAAAAAAAAATTTTCATTAAAATGCAGGTTTTTCCCCAAAATGTAACATTTTTACAAGGGGTAATAGGAGAAAATGCCCCCAAAAATGTGTAACCCCATGGAAATACCCCATATGTGGATGTCAAGTGCTCTGCTGGTGCACTACAATGCTCAGAAGAGGAGGGAGAATTTGTTTGGAATGGAAGTCTGGGGCCATGAGCATTTACAAAGCACCCCCATGGTGCCAGAACAGTGGACCCCCCCACATGTGACCCCATTTTGGAAACTACACCCCTCACAGAATTTAATAAGGGGTGCAGTGAGCATTTACACCCCACTGGTGTACATTACATTCTTCATTTTCACGGACCACTGTTTCAAAAATCTGTCGGACACCTGTGGGGAGTAAATGCTCACTGCACCCCTCATTAAAATTCTGTGAGGGGTGTAGTTTCCAAAATGGGGTCACATGTGGGGGGGGGGGTGTATTTCTGGTACTATGGGGGCTTTGTAAACACACGTGGCCTTCAATTCCGGACAAATTTTCTCTTCAAAATCCCAATCGCGCTCCTTCTCTTCGGAGCATTGTAGTTCGCCTGTAGAGCACTTTACATCCACATATGGGGTATGTTCTTATTTAGAAGAAATGGGGTTACATATTTTGTGGGGCTTTTTCCTATTTTCCCTTGTGAAAATGAAAAATTTAGGGTAACACCAGCATTTTAGTGAAAACATTTTTTTTTCTAATTCTCCCATCCAACTTTAATGAAAATTCGTCAAACACATGTGGGGTGTTAAGGCTCACTATACCCCTTGTTACTTTCCGTGAGGGGTGTAGTTTCCAAAATAGGGTCACACGTGGGTATTTATTTTTTGTGTTTATGTCAGAACCGCTGTAAAATCTGCAACCCATGTCCAAATCACCAATTTAGGCCTAAAATGTACATGGTGCATTCTCACTTCTGAGCCTTGTTATGCGTCCGCAGAGCATTTTACATTCACATATGGGGTATTTCCGTACTCAGGAGAAATTGCGTTACAAACTTTGGGGGTCTTTTTTTCCTTTTATCTCTTGTGAAAATAAAAGGTATGGGGTAACACCAGCATGTTAGTGTAAATTTTTTTATTTTTTTTACACTAACAGGCTGGGATGGACCTCAACTTTTTCTTTTCCTAAAGGATAAAAGGAGAAAAAGCCCCCCAAAATTTGTAACACAATTTCTCCTGAGTACGGAAATACCCCATATGTGGCCCTAAAATGTTTCCTTGAAATACGACAGGGCTCCGAAGTGAGAGAGCACCATGCGCATTTGAGGACTTAAATAGGGATTGCATAGGGGTATTCTACGCCAGTGATTCCCAAACAGGGTGCCTCCAGCTGTTGCTAAACTCTCAGCATGCCTGGACAGTCAGCGGCTGTCCGGAAATGCTGGGAGTTGTTGATTTGCAACAGCTGGAGGCTCCATTTTGGAAACACTTCTGTGCAATATGTTTTTCATTTTTATTGGGGGGCGGGGGGGGGGGGGGACAGTGTAAGGGGGTGTATATGTAGTGTTTTACTCTTTATGATGTGTTAGTGTAGTGTAGTGTTTTGAGGGTACATTCACACTGGTGGAGGTTTACGGTGAGTTTCCCGCGAGGAGTTTGTGCTGCGGCGGAAAATTTGCCACAGCTCAAACTTGAAGCAGGAAACTCACTGTAAACCCACCCATGTCAATGTACCCCAAACCTCCAGCTGTTGCAAAACAACAACTCCCAGCATGCACTGAGAAGTGCATGCTGGGAGTTATACATTTGCAACAGCTGGAGGCACACTGGTTGGAAAACCTTCAGTAAGGTTCTGTTACCTAACTCAGTATTTTCCAACCAGTGTGCCTCCAGCTGTTGCAAAACTACAACTCCCAGCTTGTACTGATCGCCGAAGGGCATGCTGCGAGATGTAGTTATGCATCAGCTGGGGGTACGCAACTACAACTCCCAGCATGCTGAGACAGCTGTTTGCTGTGTGGGCATGCTGGGAGTTGTAGTTTTGCAACATCTGGAGGCCTACAGTTTAGAGACCACTGTGTAGTGGTCTCCAAACTGTAGCCCTCTAGATGTTGCTAGGCAACTACTCACCGAATTCCGTAGGATCACCGCACCAGGGAGCCGCATCGCCGTCCTCTGCCACCCGCCGCCGATGGGTAAGTGGACCTCCGGCGCCGGTCACTGTCAGTTCTCTCGTTCTGCCCGGACTACTGTGGGTGGGCAGAACGTGGGAACCAAACTTTATCCCCCCCCGCCCCCGATCTCCTATTGGTTGGTCGTTTCTGACCGATCAATTACAGGGATAGGAGGGGTAGAACCCCTGCCACCTCACTCCTATCCTTTCAGGGGGATCGGAGGTGTCTTGGACAACCCCGATCCCCTTATTTTCCGTATGACCCGGAATCGCCGCAAATCACCGGTGTGAATTCACCGGTGATTTGTGGTGATCGCCGACATGGGGGGGGGGTGTCTCAGGACCCCCCTGGGTATTGGCACAGGATGCCTGCTGATAGATATCGGCACGCGTCGGGGACCGAAATTCACATGGGCGTACAGGTACGCCCTTGGTCCTTCAGTACCAGGGCTTCAGGGCGTACCTCTACGTCGGTGGTCCTTAAGTGGTTAAAGCTATACTGAAATAAGAAAATAATGATGACAATAATTCAATACATTTCTCTGTGCCTTAAAGTACTGTTGTACCATCATTTGTTTACATTGTATGAACCATACCAGGCTGAATGAAGGCCCTGTATTTATTGAACTGCTCTCTTATGTCATGTGCTGCATAATTTGAAATATTTTGGGTTCACACATTTTCTCAGATCCCATGTGGCCGTCCTTGCACTTTTACCCATCTCTTGACAACATGTGACAATGGATTTCTCACTGAACCCGAACATTTTTGAATCTTTTAGAAACATCAATTTGTATGTAATTCTCGGAAGATTCTTGTCCAATCATGCTGAAGAGGTGACAGTAAGATATGTATACTATAGAGCATAAGAGGTATGATAATTGGGGGTGAGAGCACCGTCACATGACTGACAGGCAGCAGTACTAGCTATTCAGGAAGTGGCATGCCTTTAGTTCTTCACAAATTCACTATGGGAAATCCCATTCAGATACTGTATGTAAGTGCAGAGTGAAACAATACAGTCATTCAAAGGACCTAGGTCACCCAGACCAGCTCTGTCCATATGACTACTGGGACATGATGACATCGTCAAGCATGATTCCTGACTCTTGACCCTCTCTATAAGCTAGAGCAGGCTGTAGAACATGGTGTCTATGCAACTGAATAACATGAATAAATGAATCATTTCCACCAAGATGCTGATGACAGCAGATCACAAATGGTTTCAGGAGGTAGATCCATGGAGATTAGCTAAGACTAGGTTTATCACATTAAAGGGGTCTTCCGGTGGGACACAATTTTTTTTAATCAACTGATGCCAGAAAGATAAACAGATTTGTAAATTACTTCTATTTAAAGGAGTACTCCGGCCCTAAGACATCTTATCCCCTATCCAATTCCCGCCGCTGGGGACCCCTACAATCTCTCACGCAGCACCCATCTCAGAATCGCTCTGCTCAGAAAAAGTGTTCTAAAGTTATTACCATTTAAAGAGAGCCGGTCAAATAAAAAAAAAAAAAAAAGACCCTGGTCATTAAGGGGTAAAAAATGGGTCCATCCTTAAAGCATACCGGTCAGATCCAACACAGGGGCGTACCTAGAGCATTTGGCACCCGGGGCGGACCCTTTGTTTGGCCCCACCCGTACCCCCCCCCCCCCCTTAATTACACCCCGTCCCAGGAGCGGACTGACAACACTCAGGGCGCACGGACCAAAAATGCAAGGGTCCCTGCTAGGCTCTGCAGCTGGTCAATCATCTGCCACGCCCCTATTCCACCTAAATCCCACACACAATAAACTAAAATTTATATATATATAAGAAATACTTTAACATAGGTAAATTTCCATGACCAATAATACTGGTATACAAGGAGTAAATATATACCACCACACAATAACTGGATAATACCGCCATACTGTACTGAATAAAACCCCTATACACAGACCAGTATACTATAAAGGATCTGTATAAGTGATTACATACAGGACCATATGGCGGTAGATATCAGCTGTACACAGGATCTGTATACCATATAAGTGATTACAGTTACATTTTGGGACTCACAATTACGTATTTTCTGATCAGCGGCGTCCGCTTTCCTTTTCTTCTGCGTCTGGATAAGACCGCCAAGTGGATCTCTTAATATCTGCAGGAAAAACATGTCAGACTCTGCATTTTTCCAGTGCCCTCCCCTCCTCTACAATCTTTCTATCTATAGGCCCACAAACTGTAATAATGCCCTCCTTGGTGTTCTGCACAGTAAAAGGGCAGGTAGGGAGGTAGCCAGGTAAATAGGTAACTAGGTAGGTAGATCAGGAAGCCAGATATGTAGGTAGGTGACAAGTTAGGTAGGTAGGTAGGGGGCTAGCTAGATAGTTAGGCAGCCATGTATGAAGGCCAGGTATGTACATAGTTAGGTAGCTGGGTATGTAGGTAAGTAGTTAGGCATCCAGGTATAAAGTTAGGTAGCCCCCCTTCCCTGTAGGTATAGGCAGCAGAGTTAACCCCCCTTTCTCCTTAGGTATAGGCAGCAGAGTCCCCCCACCCCCTTTCCCCGTAGGTATAGGCAGAGTAAAAAAAAAAAAAAAAAAACTCCCCCCGTTTCCCATAGGTATAGGCAGAGTTGAACCCCTTTTTTCCCTTTAGGTATAGGCAGATTCCCCCCCCTCTTCCCAATTGGTATAGGCAGAGTTACCCCCTCTTCCCCATTGGTATAGGCAGTTACCCCCCTCTTCCCCATTGGTATAGGCAATTACCCCCCCTTTCCCCATAGGTATAGGCAGAGTTACCTTCCCCCCCCCCTCTTGCCCATAGGTATAAGCAGGTACACCCCCCTCTTTCCCATAGGTATATGCAGTTACACCCCCCCTCTTTCCCATAGGTATATGCAGTTACACCCCCCCCCTCATTCCCATAGGTATATGCAGTTACATCCCCCCCCTCTTTCCCATAGGTATATGCAGTTACATCCCCCTTTCCCATAGGTATATGCAGTTACATCCCCCTTTCCCATAGGTATATGCAGTTACACCCCCCTTTCCCATAGGTATATGCAGTTACATCCCCCCTTTCCCATAGGTATATGCAGTTACAGCCCCCCCGCTTCCCCATAGGTATATGCAGTTACACCCCCCCTTTCTCATAGGTATATGCAGTTACACCCCCCCTTTCCCATAGGTATATGCAGTTACACCCCCTCTTTCCCATATGTATGTGCAGCTACACCCCCCCTCTTCCCCATAGGTATATGTAGAGTAACCCCCCCTGCCCTTAGGTATATATAGAGTAACCCCCTACCCATAGGTATATGTAGAGTAACCCCACTCCCCTATAGGTATATGTAGAGTAACCCCCCCCTCCCCATAGGTATATGTAGAGTAACCCCCCCCCTCCCCATAGGTATATGTAGAGTAACCCCCTCCCCTCCCCATAGGTATATGTAGAGTAACCCCCCTCCCCTTAGGTATATGTAGAGAGAAACCCCCCTCCCCTATAGGTATATGTAGAGTAACCCCTCCTCCCCTATAGGTATATGTAGAGTAACCCCCCCTCCCCTTAGGTATATGTAGAGTAACCCCCCCCCTCCCCTTAGGTATATGTAGAGTAACCCCCCTCCCCTGTAGGTATATGTAGAGTAACCCCCCTCCCCCATTGGTATATGTAGAGTAACCCCCCTCCCCTTCCCCATAGGTATATGTAGAGTAACCCCCCCTTCCCCATAGGTATATGTAGAGTAACCCCCCCTTCCCTATAGGTATATGTAGATTAACCCCCCCCCCTCCCCTTAGGTATATGTAGAGTAACCCCCCTCCCCTGTAGGTATATGTAGAGTAACCCCCCTCCCCCATTGGTATATGTAGAGTAACCCCCCTCCCCTTCCCCATAGGTATATGTAGAGTAACCCCCCCCCTTCCCCATAGGTATATGTAGAGTATCCCCCCCCCTCCCCTTAGGTATATGTAGAGTATCCCCCCCTCCTCTTCCCCATAGGTATATGTAGAGTAACCCCCCCCTCCCCTTAGGTATATGTAGAGTAACCCCCCCTCCCCTTAGGTATATATAGAGTAACCCCCTCCCCATAGGTATATGTAGAGTAACCCCACTCCCCTATAGGTATATGTAGAGTAACCCCCCTCCCCTTCCCCATAGGTATATGTAGAGTAACCCCCCCCTCCCCATAGGTATATGTAGAGTAACCCCCCCTCCCCATAGGTATATGTAGAGTAACCTCCCCTCCCCTTCCCCATAGGTATATGTAGAGAGTAAACCCCCCTCCCCTATAGGTATATGTAGAGTAACCCCTCCTCCCCTATAGGTATATGAAGAGTAACCCCTCCCCCTCCCCTTAGGTATATGTAGAGTAACCCCCCCCCTCCCCTTAGGTATATGTAGAGTAACCCCCCTCCCCTGTAGGTATATGTAGAGTAACCCCCCCCTCCCCCATTGGTATATGTAGAGTAAGCCCCCTCCCCTTCCCCATAGGTATATGTAGAGTAACCCCCCCTCCCCCATAGGTATATGTAGAGTATCCCCCCCCCCTCCTCTTCCCCATAGGTATATGTAGAGTAACCCCCCCTCCCCTTAGGTATATATAGAGTAACTCCCTCCCCATAGGTATATGTAGAGTAACCCTACTCCCCTATAGGTATATGTAGAGTAACCCCCCCCTTCCCCATTGGTATATGCAGAGTAACCTCCCGTCCCCATAGGTATATGTATAGTAACCCCCCCTCCCCATAGGTATATGTAGAGTAACCCCCCCTCCCCTTAGGTATATGTAGAGAGTAACCCCCCTCCCCTATAGGTATATGTAGAGTAACCCCTCCTCCCCTATAGGTATATGTAGAGTAACCCCCCCCCTCCCCTTAGGTATATGTAGAGAGTAACCCCCCTCCCCTATAGGTATATGTATAGTAACCCCCCCTCCCCATAGGTATATGTAGAGTAACCCCCCCTCCCCTTAGGTATATGTAAAGAGTAACCCCCCTCCCCTATAGGTATATGTAGAGTAACCCCTCCTCCCCTATAGGTATATGTAGAGTAACCCCCCCCCCCTCCCCTTAGGTATATGTAGAGTAACCCCCCTCCCCTGTAGGTATATGTAGAGTAACCCCCACCTCCCCCATTGGTATATGTAGAGTAACCCCCCTCCCCTTCCCCATAGGTGTATGTAGAGTAACCCCCCTCCCCTTCCCCATAGGTATATGTAGAGTAACCCCCCCTTCCCTATAGGTATATGTAGAGTAACCCCCCCTTCCCTATAGGTATATGTAGATTAACCCCCCTCCCCTATAGGTATATGTAGAGTAACCACCTCCCCTTCCCCATAGGTATATGTAGAGTAACCCCTCCTCCTCTTAGGTATATGTAGAGTAACCCCCCCCCTCCTCCCCTATAGGTATATGTAGAGTAACACCCTCCCTCTTCCCCGTAGGTATATGTAGAGTAACCCCCCCCCTCCCCTATAGGTATATGTAGAGTAACCCCCCCCCTCCTCCCCTATAGGTATATATGTAGAGTAACCCCCCCTCCCCATAGGCCTATGTAGAGTAACCCCCTCCCCCCATAGGTATATGTAGAGAACTCCCCTCCTCCCCTATAGGTATATGTAGAGTAACCCCCCCTCCCCCATAGGTATATGTAGAGTAACCCCCCCCCCACCTCCCCTTCCCCATAGGTGTATGCAGAGTTGAGAAAAATAAATAAAAAAAAGGATGCTCACCTGATATCCCACGCAGCGATCTCCTCAGCTGCAGGGTCCGCGTCTTCTCCCCTCCACAGTACAGGCGCCGAATGAGTGACGTCACCGGCGCCTGTACTGCGTGCTGCGTGGGGGCAGAGGTCACGTCTCCTCTGTGTAGCTTCAGATGCGGCTCACACAGAGGGGACGCCTTCTCCTGTATGTACGTGTATCGGGCATACAGGAGAAGGCACCGCTGTCTGCTGGGGATCTGGGACGAGTGTCCCGGATCCTCAGTAGTGGTGGCAGCGGCGAGTCAGTCCACCCCTGGCACCCCCCTTGTGAGCGGCACCCGGGGCGAGCCACCCCCCCCCCCTTAGTACGCCACTGATCCAACAAAAATTTATTTTTTTATATATCACTCAGTACCTAATCCTGACCATGTACATCTAATTTTTATGTCTCTAGCACCTTTATTTATTTTATTACACTTTTGATTTAGCTCACTAGTCTGAATTCCTCTCAAAGGGAGGGGGCGTGGCCTCACTGTGCAGGTCTCCGCCCCCTCCCTCAGTATGCTTTCTGCTCCCATCTCCCCTAGCATTAGCAAAACTACAACTCCCAGCTTGTCCTCACTGACAGCAGGGGGACACAAGCTGACAGTGGGAGGATTTTCTCTCTAGCTGTGAGCCCTGCGTTCACAGCTGTCAATCAAGGAAGTGTGTCCATGACATAGGTGATGATGCATGCACACAGCAGGACTAGTATGTGTCCAAGCAGGCAGGGGGGGCAGTTGTTTGACTGGCTTTTTCAGTATGAAACCTATAGGAACCTATAGGTTTTGTATGCTTTACAACATATCAAAAGTTTTTGTATCTAATAGTGCCCATTTAAGTGGTTAATGGGACTATTGTTTTCTATGAAGGGGGGGAGAGGGGAGATTTTTGTTCTTTTCTAATTTTTCAATTTTTGAATATAATTTTGGCATCAATAAAATGTTGTTGTATAATTGATATTGGTAAAATATTTCAGTATATGGGAGGGGAGTGGATAAAGATTGTATACATCTGAACACACCAAAAGCTTATGAGGGAATTCTTATAGTCTGTTTCTGACTCTGCACTTCTTCATTCTTTACCTGAAAACCATGAAGGATTGGTATAGAGGTATGCAGGAAAAATGTAAAACCTTTCATTATCTAAAAAATAATCTTGCTGAACCTGAATACCACTTTAAAGGGGTACTCCAGTAAAAAGGTGTTTTTTTAAGCATGCTTAGGCTGCTTGTTTAATAAAAAATAAAAAAAAACATGAATAAATATATAAATAAAAAGACTTTTTGCTGAAATACCTCTAAGTTTTTCTCATGTATAGTTTCCCTCACTCTAGGGGTCACAACTGACTTTTACTACAGAAAAAAAAGTAAATAAAAATATGAATAGCTTTTTAATCATTTCAGAGAGGAGAACAATAGAGAGGTTTGTATCATTTTTAGGAGCGGTGGATATATCACTGCATTAGTAGACAGTTTCATCGTTCCTGACTCTAGGAATGCTGGGCGACAATCCAAGGTATTGCTTGTAGTTTCTGAGCCCTGGGGAAAAGCTTGTACCAAAAACAATTCTCACATTCTTGGTGATGCTGATTCACACGGTGCAGGATCCACAATATGGTCATTACAAAGGCAGTTTATGACAAACATAATATGGTGGCATTTCTGCGTCTACATTAGGGTGCGACCATAGGTCTAAAGACCCAAACTGGGGACATCTTAGATCCCTATGATGCTTTCAATTCAGATTCACAGACCTCCAATCAGACCAGGAATTGCAGCCATTATATAGATGCAGAACAGCAGCTTTATTATGCTTTTCTTAAAGGGTATTCCAGCGTTTTGCAACTTCTCCGCTCAGAATAGAGGATAAGTGTCTGATTGCCAGAGTTCTGAACTCTATAATATGTAAACAAAAATAAACAGAAACATGTGGTATCGCCGTGTGCGTAAATGTCCAAACTATAAAAATGTAACATTAATTAAACCGCACGGTCAATGGTGTATATGTAAAAAATACCAAAGTCCAAAACTGCATATTTTTGGTCACTTTGTTTACCCTAAAATAGGAAATGTTTTACCTCTTAAGGACCCAGGGCATACCTGTACCAGGTATGAGCAGTCAAACGGCAGAATCATTGATCAATGTTATCCTATGGGATAACAATGATCAATGTAAAAGATCGGTGTGTGCAGTGTTATAGCCCCCTATGGGAGCTATAACACTGCAAAAAAAGAGTGAAGAAAAAAAAAGTTAATAAAGATCACCCAATAAAAGTTTGAATCACCCCTTTTTCCCCATTTAAAAAAATAAAGTGTAAATAAAAATAAACATAATGTTGTATCGCCGCGTCCAGAAATGTTTGAATTATAAAAATATACCATTAATTAAACCGCAAATTGTCAATGGCGTACGCACAAAAAAATTCCAAAGTCCAAAATAGCGTATTTTTGGTCACTTTTTATATAATGAAAAAATGAATACAAAGCTATCAAAAAGTCAGATCAATACTTAAATGGTACCGCTTAAAACTCCAGATCAAATTAGCCCTCATACTGCCCCCTCTTATACTGTCCCCTACATGGAAAAATTTTAAAAGTTATAGGGGTCAGAAGATGATAATTTTAAACTTATAAATTTTCCTGCATGTAGTTATGATTTTTTTTTCAGAAATAATACAAAATCAAACCTACATAAGTAGGGAATCATTTTAATCACATGGACCTACAGAATAAAGAGAATGTGTCATTTTTACTGCGTACAAACGGAAACCCCAAGTTACAAAATGTCATTTTTTCTTCAATTTTGTTGCACAATGATTTTTTTTTTCAGTTTTGCCGTAGATTTTTGGGTAAAATGACTGATGTCATTACAAAGTAGAATTGGTGGTGCAAAAAATAAGCCAACATGTGGATTTTTAGGTTCAAAATTTAAAGAATTATGATTTTTTAAAGGTAAGGAGGAAAAAGAGAAAGTGGAAAAACTGAAAAACCCCAGGTCCTTAAGAGGTTAAACATGCTAATTTTAGTACAAAAAGTAATTTTTTTTAAAAGAAGTAAAACAAAATCAAACTTATATAAGTAGGGTATCATTTTAATTGTATGGGCCTACAGAATAAAGAGGCGTCATTTTTACCAAAAAGTGCTCTGTGTAAAATCGGAAGCCCCCAAATTTACAAAATGGCTTTTTTTGTTCAATTTTGCCCCACAAATATTTTTTTTTTGTTTCGCCGTATATTTTGTGGTGAATTTATTGATGTCACATATGGGTCTGTAGGTGAAGAATTGAAAGAGTTATGATTTTTAGAAGGTGAGGAAGACAAAACAAAAGTGGAAAAATGAAAAAAACTAAAAACAAAACTGATGTTCTACAGGGGTTAAGTGGAATGAAGGGGAGTACAGGTAGGTGAAATATCTGTTCTGAGCCCCTTATTTCCTTAGCTAGTTATCCAGGTGCTCTGTCTGTACGGATGGGAATATATAATGGATTGTGATCAGGACTCCTTCACACATACTTTTTGAATAGAATGTAGGAAAAAATACATATATGAATTATTATTGGAAGTCATAAGTTATATGTCATACAATTTTTTTTCAATGTATTTTATTTTTAGTAAACAAATAATCCAAAATCTATAAAAATCTATAAAAAAAAATATCACTATTATATTTTTTAAATCAACTGGTGCCAGAAAGTTAAACAGATTTGTAAATCACTTCTATTAAAAAATCTTAATCCTTCCAGTACTTTTTAGGGGTTCTATACTAAAGAGAAATACAGTGGTCCCTCAACATATAATGGTAATTCGTTCCACACGAGCCATCGTTTGTCGAATCCATTGTATGTTGAGGGATTCGTGCAATGTTAAGTATAGGAAGCTATACTCACCTGTCCCCGCCGCTCGCAATGGTGTCCCCGCCGCTCCTGATGGTGAACCCGGGCCTCCGCTGGGCTCTCCGATGTCTTCTCCGGTCCTCCGCTGTCTTCTCCGGTCCTCCGCTGTCTTCTCCGGTCCTCTGCTGTCTTCTCCGGTCCTCCGCTGTCTTCTCCGGTCCTCTGCTGTCTTCTGCAAGGCCTTACTGGGCCTGCGTAGTGACGTCATTACGCCGCTGCGTACGCCATTCCTATTGGATGACGTGCGCAGCAGCGTATTGACATCATCGGAGAGGGCCGAGAAGACACCCGGAGGGCACCCCGGAGCATCGTGGAGGGGTTAGTAATACTTACCGCACCACACGGGGAACATTAAGCTGCTATCCGGCAGCAGCTTAAGCATTTTGTGCTGCCGGTAGCACTTAATGCCCCGACATAAAAAAGCATCGTATGTCGATGCTGACATCGACATGCGATAGCCTCTGAGAGGCCATCGTATGTCGATTTGATCATATGTCGGGGCCATCGTAGGTCGGGGGGTCACTGTACAAAAAAGAAATGCATTTCCTGTGATGTCCTGACCACAGTGCTCTCTGCTGACCTCTGCTGTCCATTTAAGCAACTGTCCAGAGCAGCATATGTTTGCTATGGGAATTTTCTCCTGTTCTGGACACTTCCTAAAATGGACAGCAGAGGTCAGCAGAGAGCTCTGTGGTCAGGACATCACAGGAAATGCATTTCTTTTTTGTATTTCTCTTTAGTATACAGCCCCTAAAAAGTACTGGAAGGATTAAGATTTTTTTAACAGAAGTGATTTACAAATCTGTTTAACTTTCTGGCACCAGTTGAGAAAAAAAAATAAAAAATAAAAAAAATAAAATAAAAGGTTTCCACGGGAGTACCCCTTTAAAATACTAGATATAAAAAAGTCCCATCCTGCTTGTTCAACTGCTGGCTACCTGGGCATGATGGGAGTTGTAGTTCTGCAACCGCTGGAAAGTCACAGGTTAGGGGACATTGGTCTAAAGTGTAACAGACTATAAATCTGTGTCTTTTCAGTACTCTATACATATGTACAGCTGGCACTACTGGTATTTTGTGAATAGAATTATGTTGTTAATAATGTCATTACAACTTGTGACCAATAGGTGGCATGTAGGGTCCTCTGAATGACTTCTGTCACAAGAGCGAGGGTTTAGAGTAGGATATTACATTCAGTGCTTGTAGTAAATGTACTGTATATATGTCTATTGTATAACCATGTGCATAGAGGCATTTATAAATATTGACATATGTATGGATGTATAACAGGCTTGTATACTTTCTTGTGACACTCTCCCCAGGGTAGTGCTTAGAGTTGGGGAGTAAGTATCCGCGCCTGGTCTGACCA
This sequence comes from Hyla sarda, assembly GCF_029499605.1. NCBI lineage: Eukaryota > Metazoa > Chordata > Amphibia > Anura > Hylidae > Hyla > Hyla sarda. The sequence goes on along the minus strand of NC_079191.1, from coordinate 128,981,388 downwards.
CGTGCTAGACTTTGTGCACTGTGTTCTGCTGGAATCCAGTTGATAATACTTTGTTCTCTCTTGGATTAGAGATTTCCTTAGGAACTGTGTCTGTTTTTGCTTTGAACACAGTCACAGTGCACAACGTTATAAGTAAACACAAAATCGTCATACAGGAGACAGAAATAGCAATGCTAGACGGTTCCCATCATGAAGACTATTAAGGGTATATACAATAATTTGCATGTATTTGTCCTAGCAGACATGAATTTTATTCATACAGTATATGACACATTCTAGGAAAGTAATGCAGTGTCCACATTAGAGGGCATTCAGACACAGTGTTATAGAGGCTGTTCAGATTAGAGAAAAGGAACTGCTTTGTTCCTACAAACAGTTTTGCTCACAGCTGTATTGCAGCTCTTAACATTCAAAGGCGTTATCAGGTGATGGAAACATTCTTTACAAGGGGTCAGGCTGGTTTGAATAAATACTCACCTGCCCATTCCCCACCACTGCTGTTTTGATGTGCCCGCTCCCCACTGCTCACTGCTTCCTGATCTACAGGGTGGGCCATTTATATGGATACACCTTAATAAAATGGGAATGGTTGGTGATATTAACTTGCTGTTTGAGGCACATTAGTATATGTGAGGGGTGGAAACTTTTCAAGATGGGTGGTGACCATGGCGGCCATTTTGAAGTCGGCTATTTTGAATCCAACTTTTGTTTTTTCAATAGGTAGAGGGTCATGCGACACATCAAACTTTTTGGGAATTTCAGAAGAAAAACAATGATGTGCTTGGTTTTAACGTAACTTTATTCTTTCATGAGTTATTTACAAGTTTCTGACCACTTATAAAATGTGTTCAGTGTGCTGCCCATTGTGTTGGATTGTCAATGCAACCCTCTTCTCCCACTCTTCACACACTGATAGCAACACCACAGGAGAAATGCTAGCACAGGCTTCCAGTATCCGTAGTTTCAGGTGGTGCAGAATGGGCAAAACAAAAATTGGAACAGGACTCTCAATTTACGCATTAGTTTTTGTTCAGTGATGAGGCAAACTTTTATGTGAATGGTGAAGTTAACAAACAAAACCACCACTATTGGTCTGACACTAACCCACATTGGATAGATCCCTCCAAGACTGTTGGAACACAAAAATTGATGGTATAGTTTGGTATATAGGGTACAAAGATAGTGGGGCCATTCTTCATCAATGGAAACCTCAAGGCCATTGGATATGCGAAATTGCTACATGATGATGTGTTTCCCTCTTTATGCTCTGAAGCTGGCACGTTCCCTGCCTTTTTCCAGCAAGATGGTGCACCTCCACATTATCCTGTCAGGTCCGAGCATTCCTAGATGAACAGTTTCCTGGAAAGTGGATTGGTCGTCGTGGGCCAGTTGAATGGCCCCCAAGGTCTCCCGATCTGACCCCCTTAGACTTGGATCTTTGGGGTCATCTGAAGGCAATTGTCTATGCTGTGAAGATACGAGATGTGCAGCACCTGAAACTACGGATACTGAAAGCCTGTGCTAGCATTTCTCCTGCGATGTTGCTATCAGTGTGTGAAGAGTGGGAGAAGAGGGTTGCATTGACAATCCAACACAATGGGCAGCACATTGAACACATTTTATAAGTGGTCAGAAACTCGTAAATAACTCATGAAAGAATAAAGTTACGTTAAAACCAAGCCCATCATTGTTTTTCTTGTGAAATTCCCAATAAGTTTGATGTGTCACATGACCCTCTTCCTATTGAAAAAACTAAAGTTGGATTCAAAATGGCCGACTTCAAAATGGCCACCATGGTCACCACCCATATTGAAAAGTTTCCCCCTCACATATACTAATGTGCCACAAACAGGAAGTTAATATCACCAACCATTCCCATTTTATTAAGGTGTACCCATATAAATGGCCCACCCTGTACATTTCAGCGGCTGAGGCAGGTCAATGATTAGATTAACTGGCATTCCCAGGGTACAGAGAAAGGATGAATAAGCAGTGACCAGCAGGGACTGGGCACCATCAGAACACAAGCAATTTTTCGAAAGGGCTCTGTAAGCTATTAAAACATTAAATTAAAATAAATTATATAAATAAGGCCAAATTCACCCTCCCCTACCCTTGTTTTTATTCATCAGGGTAAAGGGAACCTGTCACACTGAAAATGCAGTCCAGTCTGCAGGTATCATGTTATAGAGCAGGAAGAGCGGAGCAGACTAGTATATAGTTTTGTGGGAAAAGTTCCAGAATAAATTTTCATTTATTCATGTAAATATCTGCTCATTCTTTAGGTAGTCATGTCGGTCCTGACCTCTCTCTGTATGTATCACCATGTATGACCGCCCACATGACTACTTATTGACTACCCAGAATGAGCAGATATTTACATGAATAAATAACAAGTTATACTGAATATTTTCCCACAAAACTATTTATTTGCTCAGCATCTTCTGCTCTATAACATGATGGCTGCAGAGTGAGCTCTGTTTTCAATGTGACTAGTCCCCTTTAAAATACAGCAAATTGCTATACAGACCATTGTACACTAGAACTGTTCTTAGTCATACTTACCTGGAGCTGGCGTGCTTTCTTTATGCAATTGCTTTTACCACTGGGGGTTGGCTGACTACTAAAGACTCACATGCTCTACACTAAGACTGAATTCCTCAAGGGGTCATGCAGACACATGGCAGGGAGCTGACCCTGTTTTGTATGTATTATTAGCTCTGGCCACTGCAAGAAACGTAGCCAGCCAGCATCTGAACCACCCACTCATGGCCAGCTCCACTCTCTCCCAAGTAGTAAGGTGATTACATGGGGTTGTTACAATGTTTCACCCAAGTAGTATGGCGGGGCCATGTCACAATGGTCAAGGGGGCGGCGAGATTAGCTTTTGCCTTAGGTGACAAAAATCCTTGAACCAGCCTAGTATGTGTATGTGTGTATATATATATATATATATATATATACACATACATACATACATACAGTGGTCTCTCAACAGACGATGGTAATCCGTTCCAAATGAACCATCGTTTGTTGAAACCATAGTTTGTTGAGGGATCCGTGCAATGGAAAGAATAGGAAGTTATACTCACCTGTCCCCGCCGCTCCGGACCGTCACCACTGCCCTGGATGTCACCCTCCATCACTGTCACCACGTCCCCGCTGCTCCGGACATCTCTGCTTCCCCGGGATCCTCGCTCTCCGTGATGACGACGAAGGAGAGGGCCAGTGATGCAGGGGATCCCGAAGAGGACGCTCCGGAGCCCCGAGGACAGGTAAGTGATCATCACCGGACCACACGGGGCACCGTAAACGGCTATCCGGCGGCAGCTGAAGCAGTCTGCGCTGACGGATAGCCGTTTATATGATGGCCCCGACAATCAAAACCATCCCATGTCGATGCTGCCTTCAACATGCGATGGCCTCTAAGAGGCCATCACATGTTTAAATTATCGTAGGTCGGGGGGTCACTATATATATATATATATATATATATATATATATATATATATATATAGATAATATATAAACCCAACACAGTTCATACAGCGGGGTGAATGCTCCCTAAACGTGGCCCGAAGTGATCACATCTATGCAAAAGAATATATATACTATGACGCATGACCCGCACTGAAATAATACTATATCACCCAATGTGAAACGTTCCAGAACTGAACACTATAGTATCATGAAGCAATAATTACATTCTACCTTCTGCACCCTGTTGTTTTCCTGTTATAAAGCCAATTACGTAGTCAGGAAAAACTATTTTCTAAGTTGCTCAGGCATATCTCCTTGTGACCGGAGTCTGTGCTAAGGCTGAGTAGAATTCCTCCTGAGAATTGCGGTTATTTTATGCCGTGTATCAGATAGTGAAGATGTCTTCTCTTTTGGAGGATGGGGGGACTGAAGCATAGGTAAGCTACCTCCACTGCTCTTCCTGAGCTTGTTATAGTTGGGGGCACAGGCAGATCCATATGTTCCGGATAAGCCCAATAGCTTGGTTCCATTACTAGATGGTACAGTTAGAGGAGGCTTCTTCTGTGCACCAGTCATGATGTGAGATGAAGTTGGCTTGTCTGGAGTATATTGCCTTTGTGGTACCGGGAAGCTTCCGCCGCTTCTTTTTATTTCAAGCAGTTGTTGTTTAGCCTGTGTCAAGGCCTCGGTGAGCTCATAGCGTTCTTCACACTCCATGCGCACAGTTTCCTTCAGGAATTCAATCTACAAAGAGGAACTTATTTAGTTAGGCGCAGTATGAGCAGCTGTTACAATAAATGTGTATACATCACTCTACGGCTGTGTTTCCCAACTACGGTGTTTCCAGCTGTTACAAAACTACAACCCCCAGCATGCCCAGACAGCCGAAGGCTGTCTGGGCATGCTGGGAGTTGTAGTTTTGCAACAGCAGGTGGCACACTGATTGGGAAACACTTCTCTAAAGCAATAAAGCCAGGCAAGCAAGTAGGTAGATGGGTAACCTGCACAATACAGCTATTTTGAATTAGGAACAAAGTGGTAACAAATTAAAGAGAATTTACATTGCATGACATTACTTATATGTAATATTAGTAAGAATATTTCAGATTGAACCCTATTAGTAGCACAATGGTTTCTGATTTTTACCTAGAAGGCCATGAAGGACAAAGGAAAGTACATTTATTTTAGGGACAAAGGAACCACCCATAACAAATATCAATTATATAAAAAAAAGTGTCCTTATCCCCTTAACGATGAGCGCCATAAATGTACGTCCTGGTGAGATGGTACTTAACGCACCAGGACATAATTTTACGTCCTAAGCATAACCGCGAGCATCGGAGCGATGCCCGGATCATGCGCGGAAGGTCCCAGCTGCTGATCGCAGCCAGGGACCCGCCCGTAATGGCGGACACCCGCGATCCCGCGGATGTCCGCCATTAACCCCTCTGATGCCGTGGTCAATACAGATCACGGCATCTGCAGCATCGCGGTCACTTAAATGGATGATCAGATCGCCCGCAGCGCTGCCGTGGCAATCCGATCATCCAGCACGGCAGACGGAGTCCCCTATGGGGACTATTAAAGTGTAAATATAAACGTAAAAAAATAAAGTAAAAAAAATTTGAAATACCCCCTCCCCCAATAAAAACTTAAATTATCCCATTTTCCCTATTTCACCCCCAAAAAGTGTTAAAAAAATATTTTATATACATATTTGGTATCGCCGCGTGCGTAAATATCTGAACTATTAAAATAAAATGTTAATGATACCGTACGGTGAATGACGTGAATGTAAAAATAAAAAAAAAGTCCAAAATAGATGCTATTTTATAACATTTTAGTCCCCCAAAAATTTATAAAAAATGGATTAAAAGTTCTATATAAGCAAATATGGTATCAATAAAAAGCACAGATCACGGCACAAAAAATGATTCCTCATACCGCCGCTTATACGGAAAAATGAAAAAGTTATAGGTCTTCAAAATAGGAGGATTTTAAACATACTAATTTGGTTTAAAAGTTTGTGATTTTTTTTAAGCGCAACAGTAATAGAAAAGTACTTTATCATGACTATCATTTTAATCGTATTGACCCAAAGAATAAAGACCACATGTCATTTTTACCGTAAATTGTACGGCGTGAAAACAAAACCTTCCAAAATTAGCAAAATTGCGGTTTTCTTTTTAATTTCACCACACAAATAGTATATTTTTGGTTGCGCCATACATTTAATGGTAAAGTGATTGATGGCATTACAACGGACAACTGGTCGCACAAAAAACAAGCCCTCATACTAGTCTGTGGATGACAGAATAAAAGTGTTATGAAGGCGAGGAGGAAAAAACAAAAATGTTAAAACATTTTTTTTATATAACTGTTTATTTTCATTTAAAAAAAAAACATACAATATCAACATTAAGTGAAATATACAAGATTGGGAAAATAACGCTTTCAATATTTTTGGTCTGCAACACATGTAGAGTAGCTAATTGTCTGCGTCCTTAAGGCCCAAATGGGCTGCGTCCTGCATGGGTTAAGGACCAGGGGTTTTTCCGTTTTTGCACTTTCATTTTTTCCTTCTTACCTTTTAAAAATCATAACACTTTCAATTTTGCACCTAAAAATCCATATTATGGCTTATTTTTTGTGCCACCAATTCTACTTTGTAATGACATCAGTCGTTTTACCCAAAAATCTACGACAAAACAAATAAAAAACCATTGTGCGACAAAATTGAAGAAAAAACGCCATTTTGTAATTTTATGGGGCTTCCGTTTCTACGCAGTAAATTTTTCGGTAAAAATGACACCTTCTCTTAATTCTGTAGGTCGATACAATTAAAATGATACCCTACTTATATAGGTTTGATTTTTTCGTACTTCTGGAAAAAATCATAACTACATGCAGGAAAATATATACATTTAAAATTGTCATCTTCTGACCCCTATAACTTTATTTTTCCACATATGGGGTGGTACGAGGGCTAATTTTTTGCGACGTGATTTGAAGTTTTTAGCGGTATCATTTTTGTATTGATTGGACTTTTTGATCGTGACCAAAAATATGCTATTTTGGACTTTTGAATTTTTTTGCGCGTACGCCATTAATCGTGTGGTTTAATTAACAATATCTTTGTATGATTTCGACATTTCCGTATGCGGCAATATCTGGCAATTCCACATTTTTATTTACACAGTTGTTTTTTTTTTTTTTTAATGGGAAAGGGGGGGGGGGTTGATTCAACCCTGCACACACACTGATCTTTTACATTGATCAATGGTTTCTCATAGGAAACCATTGATCAATGATTCTGCCGCTTGACTGCTCATGCCTGGATCTCAGGCACTGAGCAGTCATTCAGCGATCGGACACCAGAAGGCAGTTAAGGGGACCCTCCTCGTGTCCTACAGCTGTTTGGGATGCCGCGATTTCACCGTGGCGGTCCCGAATAGCTCACTAAGCTAGCTGGGGGTAGTTTAGTTTCACTTTAGACACAGCGATCAACTCTGAACACAGCGTCTAAAGGGTTAATAGCACACGGCACCACAATCAGTGCCACGCACTATTAGCCACGGGTCCCGGCCGTTGTTAGAGGCCAGGCCCAACCCGCTATGACACGGGGGCCACGCTGTAGCCCCACGTTATAGAAAGGGAGCGGACTCAGGGTGTACAGGTATGCCCTTGGTCCTTAAAGGAGTACTCCGCCGCTAAGACATCTTATCCCCTATCCAAAGGATAGGGGATAAGATGTTTGATCACGGGGGTCCCGTGATCTTCCACGCCGCACCCCGTTAGAATCAGCCCCCGGAGCGTGCTCGCTCTGGGCCCGATTACTGGTGATCAAGTGGACGGAGCATAGTGACATCATGTCTCCTCCCCCTCCATAGGCTTGCATTGAGGGGGCGGAGCGTGACGCCACACCGGGGCGGAGCGGTGACGGCACTATGCTCCGTCCCCGTGATCGCCAGTAATCAGATAACGCGGGGCTACGCCGTGGGCTGATTCTAACGGGGTCCGGCGTGGAAGATCACGGGGGTCCCCAGCGGCGGGACCCCCGCGATCAGGCATCTTATCCCCTATCCTTTGGATAGGGGATAAGATGTCTTAGCGCTGGAGTACCCCCTTAACAGGTTACAGAGGTACTCTGTTAAACAGATTTGTAAATTACTTCTATTTAAAAATCTTAATCCTTCCAGTACTTATTAGCTGCTGTATGCTCCACAGGAAGTTGTATTTCTTTCTGGAGTTCTTTTCTTTCCGCTTTCTCTCTGCTGACACCTCTGTCCGTATAAGGAACTTTCCAGAGCAGGAATGGTTTGCTATGGGGATTTGCTCCTGACATGGACAGAGGTATCAGCACTGTGGTCAGACAGAAAAGAATTCCACAAACAAATACAACTTCCTGTGGAGAATAGAGCAGCTGATAAGTACTGGATTAAGGATTAATTTTATTAAATGGAAGTAATTTACAAATATGTTTAACTTTCTGGCACCAGTTGATTTAAAAATAATAACTGGTTTTGCAGCAAAAATTGCAAATACAGTAAATGCTTCCTAAGACTTGAAATCAGACTTTTCTATCACTGTTGGGAAATGTTCTATGGATGTTCTATTGAGACCTATTGGAATCCAAAACTTTAATTTTCTCTTCTAAGCTATTTCTCGGATGTAGACTTGAACTTTGACTTAGAACTGTTTTCTTATGGTTAAAAGAAACCTATCACTAAATTTGGAGAGAGAACCCAAAACCATGATGTGACACTGCTTTGTAATACCCCATTCCCCTGTTAAAATAGTACATTTCACTATACTGAATTAAAACAAGTTATAAAATAAGTTCTATTAATCACTATCCAAGAGACATCTGGGCAGTAATGGCGCAATATGTAGTCACGATGTCCTGGCTGTTAACATATCCACTCTGCCCTGACTGACATCAGTCAGTTTTGTCTTATGGTAAGTAATTTACATAGAACATGCACTTTTTATACATTATTTCCAACAACAAATAAAGTCACTTTGTTTAGAGAACAACATTTAAAAAAAAATATATGCAGATCTTTATTTGAAAACAATTCATAATAACAAGGGTATTAAAAAGAAGGAGCTGATACATCATAAGAAAGCGGCATCACTGGAAATCCGCATTATAGTTGATGACATTCACTAGGGTAATTGTGTATACATATATATATATATATATATATATATATATATATATATATATATTGTGATCAGGTGGCAAGGAAAGGGTGTATTTTCTTCGCTCACCCTGAAGTATCTCTCACCTGCTTCTTAATTAATGAGGCAGGAGGGAAGGGAGGTGTGTATATAAAATGGAGAGTCAGTCTAATCTGTGCTCTTCCTAGGAGACAGCAAGTGGGCTGTTGGTGAGAGACAGAGCCTGCTGAGGAGTACACAGCCCGAGCTATGAGTGGCTCAAAGAGTGACATGAATTGTGAGTAGAAGGTTGCAGGGGACATATGTTTAACCGGCTGAGGGAAGCTCAGCGGTTGTTAGTCAGGACAAGCTGATCTGTTTAGTCAGTGACCAGACGGTCTAGGATTTTGTTTTGTTCCTGCTTTTTGTTTATTTTTTTTCCCTGCAATCTGTCTAATAAAACTGGCAAGGTGCCAGATTTGCATTATATACGTTTGTTTGCTGGTTTATTGAGAAGAAACGCATCCTGTGGCGTAGTCCAAGACGATCCCAGAGTGAATCCCCGAGGACGGTTCCTTACAATATGGTGGAGGATGTGGGCAAACCGTTGCCAAGGGCAACCAACGGATGAGTTGCAGTTGAGGCGTTGCTAGGAGCAACCCCCTGCATGTTGCAAGTCGGATGAGCCCAGCAGAGCAGTTCAAGCACAGTTTGGTGTCTGTGGAGGAGCGTTGCTAGGGGCAACGGATCACGATTTTTTTTCAAGAAATTGGGACAACCTTGAAAGGCCATTGCTGGGAGCAACCGACGTGGGCCACAAGCTGTGGTCGCCAAGACGGAAAAGAGGACCCGTGAGTTACTGGTGGGTGGAATCCCACTACTTGTGGAACTGGATTGCTGCCAGACTGTTTGCAGAATTATGAAAGACGTTATTCCATTCGTGAAGTCCCGACCAGAGTTTGGTAAGACTATTCCAATTGACTTTGAAACGTGTTTTGAGACAGTGAGCCATATAATGGAGGTATGTGCGGAACTTACAGTAGAAATTATTTTGGGTAGAGACTTTCCATATTTCTGGCAGTTGTGGGATGAGGAGAGTGAGCCAGAGAATCTGCACACAAATGTTCCGGAAGGAGTGAGGACTGGGGGGGTCTCTACTGGACTGTGTGAATGGTGCTGTATATTGTGAACCCATGCAGGCTGATAATGTTTTTCTTGAAACACTTATGTTAATGTGTTCTGATGTAAAGAGTTCTATTCCCACCTCTCGCAGGACAAAAGAAAACCTGTGTGAGCTGGAAATAGAAGGTCAAAAGATGATGGTTTTGTTAGATCCAAAATGTGTAATAAGTCTGGTAAAGACCTGCTGCAGAGAGCCAGACCCTGCGGTAATGCCTATACAGGCCGCTAATTGGGGTTATAAAACAGTTAGTGTGTGTATTTCTACTCCCTATGGTACCATAAGTCACAAGGTAGCAATAGAGCCTACCTTAGAGTATGAAGTAGTGCTGGGGAAGGATTTTCTGTTTTTTCAAATATATAAAGCTGGAAGATGACATGAAGATCTTAAAAGAGAGTCTGGAAGCGCAGAACGAAACGCGCTGAAGGTGCCACGTAGCTGCCTTGGTTTTGTTGGGAGCGCAACTCTACGAGCAGGTGGCTGTGCTGGCGGACAATGAACAGTTGAGGAAACAATTGCTGTCTTCGGAAGATACTGTCAGGGACTTGACAGAGTTACTTGACAGTGAGAGGATGAAGTCCGCTAAGCTCCAGTGTAAGCATCGGAACTATGAAAAAAAGGAAGAGGACCAGGAAGTTCTAAAAGAGAGCAGAGACCAAGCTATGGTGGAATTGGCTCAGAAAGGCTTCTGGGGCAGAAGTTACGGGGTACAGGGATGCTTTCTTTGAAGCCCGGTAAAAAGTCCTCTAATGCTAAGATTGAGGCGAAGCCCTGTAAGAAGTCCTCTGAAGCTAGGACTGAGCTGAAATCTGGTGTGAAATCCTCTGAAGGGGAGGCTAAGGAGAAGTCAGGTGGGAAATCCTCTGAACCTGAGCAGACCAAAAATTCTGAAGGTAATGCTGAGTCAGAGAAATCCTCTGAAGCAGAAGCTAAACCAGAGTCAACCTCAAAAGCTGTAAAGAAAATGGCACAACAGCTGTAAAGAAAATGGCACAACTGAAGCTACAGGTGAAGAGAAGAGTAAGCCTGAAGAAGCTGCAGAGAAGAGCCAAACAGTAGTAGAAGCTGATTCTACACAAGAATCTGAAGGAGCCAAAGACTCTGAAGCCAAACCTGAGGATGCTGGTGCCCCTGAAGAGAAAGCTGGAAGGGATGAGGTGAAACCATGTGAGAAATGCACTGAAGTCAAAACTGTGGTGAAACCAGGTGGGAAGTCCTCTAAAGTTGAAACTGAGATGGACCCATGTTGGAGGTCCTCTGAAGCTACAGAGAACAAGACAGTGATTGGTGAAGCCACTGAGGCCGAAAGATTCTCTGAAGCAGAGGCAGAGGTCCGGCAAGCCAGAAGAAGACAAAGGTTAGAAGCATCAGTCCTCTCTCTCCTTAATTTCAAGAACCCTGCCCACACCAGGGTGAAGAACCTGGTACTGGAGAGGTGTGACCGAGAGACTTGTAATTGGTGGCTGGTAAAAGTCCGGAAGAAAGAAGTCAAGGACTTCAGAGACTGTGGGACAAAAGTTGTCCGAGAGAAAGGAAAGGCAGATGGTTTCTGCCTTTCAAATACATGTGCTCCTTCCCGGTGGTCTGAGCAAAGGGGGGGGATATGTGATGAGGTGGCAAGGAAAGGGTGTATTTCCTTGGCTCACCCTGAAGTATCTCTCACCTGCTTCTTAATTAATGAGGCAGGAGGGAAGGGAGGTGTGTATATAAGATGGAGAGTCAGTCTAATCTGGGCTCTTCCTAGGAAACAGCAAGTGGGCTGTAGGGAAGAGACAGAGCCTGCTGAGGAGTACACAGCCCGAGCTATGAGTGGCTCAAAGAGTGACATGAATTGTGAGTAGAAGGTTGCAGGGGACATATGTTTAACAGGCTGAGGAAAGCTCAGCGGTTGTTAGTCAGGACAAGCTGATCTGTTTAGTAAGTGACCAGACGGTCTAGGATTTTGTTTTGTTCCTGCTTTTTGTTTATTTTTTTTCCCTGCAACCTGTCTAATAAAACTGGCAAGGTGCCAGATTTGCATTATAAACGTTTGTTTGCTGGTTTATTGAGAAGAAACGCATCCTGTGGCGTAGTCCAGGACAATCCCAGAGTGAATCCCCGAGGACTGTTCCTTACAATATATATATATACACACACATACATACAAATTGCTAAAGCACAACTGGTCAGCGATGGTGCTCAATTTGCACAATTAATTATCATGATTTTAACTTGGCAGAACCTCACAAAAAGTTTAACGTGCAAGACCAGGATCATAATCTAGTTCCTGTTTCTCTAAGGGTACAAAGGTGCAAAGCAGATCCATGTTGAAATGCCACAAACGTTGTGTCACCCTGGTCCTTCATACCCTACTGTTTAAACGTTGGGTTTTCAATTTTAAAATTGACTATTTCAGTGTTAAAAGTGAAAAACCCAGTGGAAGGCCTGTTTCTGTCTCTGTGCCTGCAAATGTGAAAGGCATCCATGACATGATCATGGAGGACGGCCAAATATCAGCCAAAAGTATTGCTAAATATCTGGGAATATCACTGGAGAAAGTCGTTGCCATTATCCACAACGACTGGGAAATAAGAAAGCTTGCTGTGAAGTGGATCCCAAAACTTATGAGAACAACAAAAGAGGACAAGGCCTGGTAACACACTGCAGGTGAAACAATGGCAAAACTAATGTCTTTAGGCTTTCAAGTAATGCCCCATCCATCCAATTTGCCTGATCTGCCTACCTTTTACCTTCTGTTTATTATAGATTTCCTGTTTTTTCTGAACCTTGGTATAGATAACAATCACATATTAATACATAAGATGATACTTTCTATTTCTTTCTACCATTAGCTAAATAACATTTTACTTGGTATTCCGGGCAAAAACATTTTATCCCCTATCCAAAGCATAGGGGATAAGATGTCTGATCGCATGGGGGCCCGCTGCTGAGACCCCCAGTGATCTCCCTGCAGCACCCGCATTCTATGCGGGTGCTGAATCTCCAGTTTCAGAAACCTTGGGGTTTCCGGGACTGGGGACGTGATGCCACGCCCCGCCCCCTCCATTCATGTCTATGGGAGGGGGCGTGACGGCCATCACGCCCCCTCCCATAGACATGAATGGAGGGGGCATGCATATTAAAATTTTTTTGTATAGATCACAATTCTCATAACTGGGTTTGGTTTCTATCTTTCTTATATAGAGGTTAGCGGTTATGGATATGTTGTACAACTTTACTGCCTAAAATATTTTACAAACAATGGTTCAGCTGGAATTGATTCTTGATGGAAACTTTAAACAACTTCTTACTATTAGAATCTCCTGACCTTTCAATTCCTTGGTTAAAACATTTATTAGGTGTTAACATTTGGACTGCTGTTTCATAAGTCTTTTCTACTGGTTGAACACTAACTGCATACTTATGATGTCTGTATTGATTTACAATTCCACATTGAAAACTGTTTTTATAAAACTTAAAATAAAATAAACTGTTGAAATATGTACCGTATATACTCGAGTATAAGCAGACCCGAGTATAAGCCGAGACCCCTAATTTCAACCCAAAATCCCAGGAAAAGTTATTGACTCGAGTATAAGCCTAGGGTGGGAAATACATCATCCCCCCCTGTCATCATCCAGACCCCCGTCATTAACATCCTCATCATCATCACCGCCTGTCATCATCCAGACCCTCATCATCATCACCTGTCATCATCCCCTTGTCATCATCCCACACATCCCCCCTTCATCATCCCCTTGTCATCATCCCCACGCCCCTTCATCATCCCCTTGTCATCATCCCCACCCCCCTTCATCATCCCCTTGTAATCATCCCACACCCCCCCTTCATCATCCCCTTGTCATCATCCCCACCCCCCTTCATCATCCCACCCCCCCCCCTTCATCATCCTCTTGTCATCATCCGCCCTCAGTGGTCTTCAACCTGCGGACCTCCAGAGGTTTCAAAACTACAACTCCCAGCAAGCCCGGGCAGCCATCGGCTGTCCGGGCTTGCTGGGAGTTGTAGTTTTGAAACCTCCGGAGGTCCGCAGGTTGAAGACCACTGCGGCCTTCCACATCATCCAGCCCCCTCTCACCCCCCTTTAGTTCTGTACAGTACTCACCTCCGCTCGGCGCTGGTCCGGTGCTGCAGGGCTGTCCGGTGAGGAGGTCGTCCGGTGGGATAGTGGTCCCGGGCTGCTATCTTCACCGGGGGCGCCTCTTCTCCGCGCTTCCGGCCCGGAATAGAGGCGTTACCTTGACAATGACGCAGAAGTACGTTGGCAATGAACGTACCTCTGCGTCGTTGTCAAGGCAACGTGACTATTCTGGGGCCGGGCCCGAAGCGCTTAGAAGAGGCCTCCCCGGTGAAGATAGCAGCCCTGAACCACTATCCCACCGGACGACCTCCCCACCGGACAGTCCTGCAGCCCCGGACCAGCGCCGAGCGGAGGTTAGTACTGTACAGAACTAAAGGGGGGTGAGAGGGGGCTGGATGATGTCAAAGGCCGCAGTGGTCTTCAACCTGCGGACCTCCGGAGGTTTCAAAACTACAACTCCCAGCAAGCCCGGACAGCCGATGGCTGCCCGGGCTTGCTGGGAGTTGTAGTTTTGAAACCTCTGGAGGTCCGCAGGTTGAAGACCACTGCGGGTGGAGAGTTCACTCGAGTATAAGCCGAGGGGGGTGTTTTCAGCACGAAAAATCGTGCTGAAAAACTCGGCTTATACTCGAGTATATACGGTAGTCATAATTGTGACTACTACAAAATGATGTCAGCGCCTGATTAACAACACATTTTAAAGCATACAACAGGCTATACGTCAGCTACATTTCATCAACCTGTCAAAACAGGATACAGACGTATAGTCCAAAATGCCCATTTACTTTAATGGGCTGAATTAAGTTGTAGTGTGAATGGGGCCTTAATATTTACTCAGGTTCCTTTTTAAAAATTTTTTTTACATTTAACCCCTTAAGGACTCAGCGTTTTTCCGTTTTTGCATTTTCATTTTTTCCTCATCACCTTCTAAAAATCATAAAGCTTTCCATTTTGCACATAAAATTCCATATGATGGCTTAATTTTTTGCGCCACCAATTCTACTTTGCAGTGACGGCGAAACAGAAACAAAATTAATTGTGCGACAAAATTGAAGAAAAAAAATTTCATTTTGTAACTTTTGGGGGCTTCCGTTTCTACGCAGTGGATTTTTCGATAAAAAAAATACCTTATCTCTATTCTGTAGGTCCATACGGTTAAAATGATCCCCTACTTATATAGGTTGGATATTGTTGTACATAACTACATGCAGGAAAATTTATATGTTTAAAATTGTCATCTTCTGACCCCTATAACTTTTTATTTTTCCGCGTACGGGCCGGTATGAGAGCTCATTTTTTGCGCCGTATTCTGAAGTTTTTATCGGTACCATTTTTGTATTGATCGGACTTTTTGATCACATTTTATTCATTTTTTTATGATATAAAAAGTGACCAAAAATATGCTATTTTGGACTTTGGATTTTATATGCGCGTACGCCATTGATCATGCAGTTTAATTAATGATATATTTTTATAGTTCGAACATTTACGCACACGGCGATACCCCATATGTTTATTTTTATTTACACAGTTTTTTTTTTTATGGGAAAAGGGGGGTGATTCAAACTTTTATTAGGGAAGGGGTTAAATGACCTTTGTTAACTTTTTTTTTTCACTTTTTTTTGCAGTGTTATAGCTCCCATAGGGAGCTATAGCACTGCACACATTTATCTCTTATACTGATCCCTGCAAAGCCATAGCTTTGCATGGATCAGCGAGATAGGGGCTCGATTGCTCAAGCCTGTAGCTCAGGCTTGGAGCAATCAAACCCAGATCGGACGCGACGGAGCAAGATAAGGGGACCTCCGCTCGCGTTCTAGTTGATCGGGACATCGCGATTTTATCGCGATAGTCCCGACTGAGCTGCCAGGAAGCGTTTACTTTCATTTTAATAGGGTTAATAGCACGCGGACAACAATCGGTGCCGTGCGCTATTAGCCCAGGGTCTCGGCTATGAATAGCAGCCCGAACTGACCCGTGTGATGCGTTTTAAACACGGGGACCGGGCGCAGGGTGTACAGGTTCGCCTTGCGTCCTTAAGAGCTTAACCCCTTAACGACGTAGGACGTATATTTACGTCTTCCGCCGGCTCCCGCGAAACGGCCGGGACCCGCAGCTAATACAGGACATCACCGATCGTGGTGATGCCCTGTATTGACCCTTCAGACGCGGTGATCAAAGCTGACCGCCGCGTCTGAAGTGAAAGTATCCCGGCTGCTCAGTCGGGCTGTTCAGGACCGCCGTGGTGAAATCGCGGCGTCCCGAACAGCTTATAGGACATCGGGAGGGCCCTTACCTGTCTCCTCGGTGTCCGATCGACGGATGACTGCTCCGTGCCTGAGATCCAGGCAGGAGCAGTCAAGCGCCGATAACACTGATCACAGGCGTGTTAATACACACCAGTGATCAGCATGAGAGATCAGTGTGTGCAGTGATATAGGTCCCTATGGGACCTATAACACTGCAAAAAAAAAAAGCAAAAAAAAAAATGTGTTAATAAAGGTCATTTAACCCCTTCCCTAATAAAAGTTTGAATCACCCCCCTTTTCCCATAAAAAAAATAAGTGTTAATAAAAAAAAATAAACATATGTGGTATCGCCGCGTGCATAAATATATATATCATTAATTTAACCGCACGGTCAATGGCGTATGTGCAAAAAAATTCCAAAGTCCAAAAAAGCGTATTTTTGGTCACTTTTTATACCATTAAAAAATGAATAAAAAGTGATCAAAAAGTCTGATCAAAACAGAAATCGTACCCATCAGATCCCGGTGCAAAAAATGAGTCCTCATACCGCCCTGTATGTGGAAAAATAAAAAAGTTATAGGGGTCAGAAGATGACATTTTTAAACGTATAAATTTTCCTGCATGTAGTTATGATTTTTTCCAGAAGTACGACAAAATCAAACCTATATAAGTAGGGTATCATTTTAACTGTATAGACTTACAGAATAATGATAAGTTGTCATTTTTACCGAAATATTCACTGCGTAGAAACGGAAGCCCCCAAAAGTTACAAAATGGCGTTTTTTCTTTGATTTTGTCGCACAATGATTGTTTTTTCCGTTTCGCCATAAATTTTTGGGTAAAATGACTCATGTCACAGCAAAAAGCAAAATCTTTATTTTTGAATTTCTTTTTTGTGTTGCCCACAATGCTCTCTGCTGACACCCGATACCCATATCAGTGTATGGCTGGAGGCTGTATGCCTGTGTACTGCCTCACTTCAGTGCTCCGTCCACCACTCCTCCGGTCCGGCCATAGCAGTAAGTCCCTGCGTACACTACCTCATGGTGGCCCCTGCGTTTTTAAAGTAAACGCGGGGCCGCAGAGAGGTAACCAGGGCATCACTGTGTCCCGAAAACATCTTTCGGGACACAGGGATGTCCTTAGGCAGCGGCGGCAGGCGGGCCGGATAAATGTCCTCGGCGGGCCGCATGTGGCCCATGGTCCGTAGTTTGAGGACCCCATGTCTAATAAATAAACATAAATGGGTAAATAAAGCTATTTTACTACCTTTATGTGATGTTTCATCCTTTTTGCTTTTGATACAAACTATTTGTGGGGTTGTTTAAAGTTGGTCCCCATGCTTAAGATGGAATGGATACATCTGTCGCACAGATCAGTATTATATCAGATTCATTAACCATTTAAACTACAGGGTCCTCCAGTAACCCAACTTCCTGTCTTGTGTACATACTGTAACAGACTTCCTGTTCCGGTGTACATTCTAATCAAGAATTCAGATAGCTCTATCTCCCTATGAATTTATTTACCAATATAGTTTCATTTATTAGACAGTTAAAAATAGGTTTCATTGTTAGACAACCCCTTTAAACTTTAAAAAGAGTCTGCGGAAGTTCCACAAACGCCATGGTTCCTTCAAATAGATGATCAGTGGGGCTGTTTAAAGTTTGTCCCCATGCTTAAGATGGAATGCATACATCTGTCGCACATATCCGTATATTATCAGATTCATTAACCATTTAAACTACAGGGTCCTCCAGGACCAACCATGAGGTATGTGGTTTCAGCAGAGATAGGAGAATCGTACCTCTTGCTTGGCTTGGTCCAGGTGGTGCTTCAGTTCTGAACAGTTTAAGTTCAGTTCTTTCAGTTTCTCAGCTTTTGTGTGAATGTCTTTTCTCATTTCTTCCGAAACAGAGATACTGTGGTCTTGTTCTCTTTGTAATCGAAATTCCAGCTCAGAGACTATTTTTTTTAGGTTTGCGACCTCATAATCTTTAGCGTGATCTTTCCCAGTAAGTCTTGCCTGAGCTTCCTGTAATTTCCTTTCCAGCATGTTGACCTCTGTGTGCAGTTCATTGCAAGCTTTGGATATAAGTGCAGGTATCTGTAAGACATTGGAATAATCTTATTGATGACTACCACAGTGGATATGTATATATGTGCAGTCCAACTAAAGGAAAAAATGTGAATGAAGTTCCCAGTGCTGAGGTTTAGGGATGGGTCAGGATGCTGACCTTGTGTGCCTGCAAAATGTAAAAGGGACTTGGAGGTTAATGCACAGTCCATTTTCTCATGGTAACATTCTTTCCCACATATATATCACTGCTTTTCATGTGGAGGTGCAGACCACATAGCACAGAGGACGAAGGAATCTGTACGGCCCTCGCTTCTATTATAGTAGCAATTGATATCTCTTAGGTTATGTGCATATCAGCAGTGATACATTTATACTTATCTTTTTGTTTTTGTACAGCTAAAAACGGACTTAACAAGTGATTTATTATTCTTCCATTTGTCATCCATCTTCTGTCTATTGTGAAATACAAAACTATACATTCAAGGCAGGCATCCATATCTAATTCATATTTAAAATTCTAAATTATTTCCTAATTATGCCCAGATAATATATATTAGGGCTCCAATGCCTTAAGATTTTGGGGAACAGTTTATATCTAAGACTTCATTTACATCACAAGTTGTGCTTCCGAGGCATGGATACGTCAAGAAACCGTGAAAGTGAGATGCCAATGTATCATTTCAATGACTCTAGCGTAGTCAACAGTTCGGGCTGTTTTCTAAAGATATCTGAGCTTTATCTTGGACTAAAAATTGCTGCAAGCCGCACTTCTCAGTCAGAAAAAGTTGTATACGCTTAGGTACTGGCTTGACTACGCTTGGGCCAATGAAATGAATAGGGCGTATGCCTGTCCGAGCCCACATACATCAGCATTTCAGTTTTATGACATCTTTGAGCCTCAGAGGCACTTACAGTGTGAACCTAGCTTTATCTAGTTGTTTTACCTGACGTGCTTGGAAACAAATACAGTATAGTCCAGCTCATTAGTACGGAGTTGCAGATACTGGCAAATAGGTTACAAAGAGATTAAACAAGTTATATTTTAATATAGAATAGAATACCTCCTCCGATTGATATGCAGGGCACTGCTTCTAGAACTGAGCTCTTTATGTCAAACACTTAAAGCAGGGTGGGAGAGAGAAGGGACCCGTGATCTCCCTGCTGCACCCAGCGTTCGTTTAGAGCATCAGGTGCAGTGCCAGAAGCTCGTGACGTCGGCACGCCCGCCTGTGATATCACAACCACACCCCTTCAATGCAAGTCTATGGGAGGGGGCGTGACATTCCCCCTCCCATAGACTTGCATTGAGGGGACGTGGCCGTGACGTCACGAGCCTCTGCCCCGCATCGCCAGTCATTCAGCTTGGAGCAAAGTTTGCTTCGTGCATCGCATGTCTGGAGTGCTACGGCCGAGATCCTTTGGATAGGGGATAAGATGTCTAGGAGCAGAGTACCCCTTTAATCTCCTAGTGACTTATATGCCGGTATCTGCAGCTCTGTGCCCGGCAAAGGGCAGACAGATCCCCTGTAAAGGGGTTCTCTGGAGAAAGAAAAACTGTTTGCAAATGAAATTGTAGTTAACAAAATCAAAATGAAGCAAGACAGTGCAATGACTAACAAGAGGCCGTATAAAACGGACATTTATAAAAGAATATTCTGAGTAATGAATGTAGATGTGGAAAAATGAGCAATGAGTATAAAGAAGGAGTGACACAGTAATGATAATGACAAGACTGATGATTGGATTCTCTAGAGAACGAGATGAATGAAAAGTGTGAACAGGTAAATAGAGAATTGCAGAGCAGCAGTTCATTGGCAGAGTGCAGAGGCTGATTACAAGAGGAGCCAAAAATAAGGTTAGAGATGAGGAAGAGATGGCGGAGCAATCACTTAGACTGCCATCAATCACACGTGTGCTACAATACTACAATTCTGTAATGAATGCATATTGCAAGTATTGTTATTACACATGCCGTGTATTTCAGAAAGCTGCCTAGTATATGGCTAATATAAGGTTCTAATGCAAATTTACTGCCAAAACAGACAGCATTTCCTTTATTGACTGATTTGTGCCCTATTTATGTAAAACTCAATAGCTTCATTACAGCTTCAATATTCTTCCTCCAGATTGGCAGAACATCCAAGTTAAACAGGAATATGGATGCTTGGCATAGGCCATGAAATAGTTTGGTTGTAATTTTACAGTAATCTGGGAAGGCTGTAGGGTTTTGTCCAAATATGGTAGAAATTTTCCGGTGCAGATCTTGGAACAAATGTACAGTAAATGCAGATTTTGCAGCACATTTATCATGGATTGAAGTGGTGAATTCGGCAGTAAAAACGTGCGACTGATCTGCAACAGAATAATCTCTGGATTGGAAATGTTCCTTGCAGAAAAAGTATGCAGCATGCGGATAAGATTCTTGGAGGCAAAATCACCTCTATTGGGCGGGTATTGTCCACAGATAACATACATTTCTGTCCTGTGTGGATCTTTGAATCTGTATTACGGATGTATGTCCTGGCCCCACTGCAGGTCTGATGTCAGTTCAGGTTATCAGACCTGCAGTAAGACAGGGACTTCCCTCCGTAATGTGGGAGCAAAAATGGCCATGAAATATGCTCATGTGGACGTTTAATGGAGAATTATTGTTGCTTTGTGATGGTCTTACACCAAATATACACATTGCTACATGCAACATTTACAGATCATGCTGCTGGATATTGGATTAAAATGTAAGAATTTTTATTGAATTTTTGCAGGATTTTAAAGATTATGGCATCCAGGCAAATAACTGGTATACACTACAACTCTGACCCTTTATTGCCACTACATTTAAAGGGAATGCCTCACCTATGCATTTTCTGTGACCTTTTCAGAGGTCATTCTACAGGGAGGGTTTTGCTGATCTGTGAGCAACAGCTAATCTCTTATCTATACACTGGTGTCACATTTCACTGTACTCCTGTATGTAATGATATGTACAGAACAGGAAGTCTCAGCTTAGTTTTAGGCCTAGTGGCCAGAATGGAAGCTGCAAGCTTTTCGGATTATTTTTTAACTATGGAAAATAAATGAAAGATTAGAGAAAACACAATCACAATATTCTTCTCAAAAAATGGTCACAATAACTTGATTTAAACAATAGGTAATTTTCGGATGACACATTCCCTTTAACAGAAGCCTGTGTAGAATACTTCTGCAGCAGAGACATATCGACCCTGATTTATTATTGTAAACCCAACATGTTTTGTCGGGTTGTGCGCCAGAAATTCTGCCTGCCGCAGAATTCTGTCTCATTGCGTGTCTGTTGGGGAAAGGGGGCGTGGTCACATAAAAGGGGCGTGTTCCCGACATTTCCACAAAAACCCTACTAACATATTTACTAAGGTTTACATAGAAAATGTGGTGGATTTGAGCTGAGGAAAACCAGACAGATCAGAACATGTGTAAAAAAAAAAAATGTAGGGAAAGCTTAGTAAATACTGTGGAAAAAATTGTAGGGAATTAAACCCACAAAGAAACCTATACAGTGGTCCCTCAACATTTGATATTAATTGGTTCCAGGAGAACCATCATATGTTGAAACCATCATATGTCGAGTACATATGTCTATGTGTAAAAATGGTAATTGGTTCTGGGGCCTCAGAACCATTGTTGAATACATATCATATGTTGAATACATATCTCTATGGGAAACTGCTAATTGGTTCTGGGATGACCATTGTATGTGGAGTGTATGGGGAGTGTTTAACAAACCAGGGTGCCTCCAGCTGTTGCACAACTACAACTCCCAGCATGCATGTACAACCATTGACTGTCTGGGCATGCTGGGAGTTATAGTTTTGCAACAGCTGGAGGCACACTGATAGGGAAACATTGATGTATGGGGTGTATAGTGTGTATATGTATTGTATGTGATGTGTGACATCGCATACAGTACTGTACAGTTCTTTAAATACCTTCAGGGGGACAGAATGTCCTCCATTACGATCCTGCCGACTACAGCTCTATAGGAAAGGAAGGGGAGGGCAGCCAGCAGCTCATTGGATGCCTGCAGCAAGTTGTTCCAGGCTATTGGCTATGGCTGCACTGGGGGGGGGGGGGGGGCTTACACGGAGCTCACAGTGGAAGCCTGGACAGCATGTGAGTAACAGGAGGCAGAACGGGGCACATTAAACAACTATCTGTCAGTTGCTGAAGTTGTCAGCGCTGTCAGATAGCTGTTTCTATGATGGCCCCAACACACAGCAGCATCATATGTCGATGCTGCCTTCAACATACGATGGGCTCTGAGAGGCCATCATATGTTGAAATGATCATATGTCGGGGCCATCATAAGTCGGGGGGTCACTGTACTCCACTCAGGGCCATTTTGTTTTTTTACATCAATAGCTCCCATTTCTCATTCCCTCCTTTTTTTGTTCTGAATATTGCTCTAGACTACTGGCTACCAACAGTTTTCTAAGGATAGGTGCCCATTTATATGTAATCTTTGGAGTTTTTGCCAAACTGTCTTTTTTTAAGAATCTGAATTCCACTGAGCAGCGCCAATGACAATCTCCACTCTTCTTCTCTGCTACTCTCCTAGTTATAGGAAATTCTACAGGATGGGATGATGAAAACCCCTTTGCTAGACGGGAGACAGAATTAGAGAAGACCTTTCTAGTTTGTGAATGGAATGGGGTTTTGGGCTTTGGAGAATGGAGATTGGAAGGATTTGAAGCAGTCATGTCTTCTTCTCTGTGACTGGACCGAGGTAGAACAGCTGAAAAAAATAGTTTTTTTTAGTTTTTATACAAACTGTGGCATTGCATGCAGCATATGAAAACAGTGACAATACTGTTCGCCACATCTTTAAGGCAACAAGACAGTTTTTCAAGTACTATGATTTTACATGTTCTCTTTAAAGGGGTAGTCCCCTGTAAACATCTTCTCCCCTATCCAAAGGATAGGGGATAAAATGTTGGCTTGCGGGGGTCCCTCCGCTGCGGCACCCCAGTCAATTGGTGCATGGAGCGAACTCTGCTTCGTGCCCAATGAATAGCGATGCTGGCCGCCCACCGGAGTACCCCTTTACGTCCTGTAAGTTTTAAGATGTGGTACCTATAAATCAGATTTGCTTTTCCAGCACATCCCACAGATGCTCCACCAGATTGAGATCTGGGTAATTTGGAGGCAAAGTCAATACCTTGAATTTTGCATTCCTCAAACCATTCCTGAGCAAATTTAGCAATTTGACAGGAAATCTTATCCTGCTGAAAGAGACCATTGCCATGTCTGAATGTTACAATTTTAATTTAGATGATACATGTAAAAGTATTTGCCAAGTCCAATGGTTTCCTAGCAGAACATTGCAGATAGGATCATTACTGCCTCCGTCTTTTACTAATATTGCATCCTGATGGCATATATTTCCCAGTTAAGAGACGCACATGCACTGAACCATCAATATGATGGAAAAGAAGACATATCAACAGAAAAGGCCACAATTTTCCATTGCGCCATAGTCCAGTTCTTATGCTTAGGGTCCAGTGTAGGCACTTACTCCAGTAGACAGAGGTCTGCAACTACACAACCGCATACACAGCAATCTTCAATGCCCTGTGTTCTGGCACCTTTTTACCATGCATTAATTTTAAACAATTTGTTCTACAGCAGCTCTTTTATGGGATCGGACCACACAGGTTAGCCTGCTGTTTAGGAGATGCTCTGACCCAGGCATCAAGCTATCACAATAAGATCATTACACATGTCCATTTTTTCCTGCCAAACATATCCTATCCTACCTTTTTACTGATGCCATTGTATTATTGACATTGTGTTATTGCCATTATACTGAAAATACAAATAAATACAATATAAATATATTTGAACAAATAAAAATATAAATCTAGACAAATACATGGCAGATGAAGAATTGTCAGGATAATGATGATATTTATGGCAGAATGATCAATCATGATCAGGTTCTATGGTGTGATATTTTCTTGCCTTCACACTGGGCTTATTGTTACAATGACTTAAAAAGGATAAAATCGTGAAGATAATTGGACAGTGTACACAGGCTTTCGGCTGTTTGGACACCAGCAGGTTTTCATCAGGTTTTCTAGTTTGTTTTTGAAGCCAATAAGTGGATTAAAATAAGAGACAGAATATCTGCCCTTTATACTTTCTTACCCTTCATGATACACACCTGGTTTTGGCTTCAAAAAATGAATGGGAAAAAAACCCTGATCAAAACCTCCATGTACAGGCACCCTTTGGAAAGAGCTGAAAATAATTTTAACGCAAGGACGACTCAAGGATCTATTTTTAATGATGACTTTTGGGGGAACGTTTTGCAAGCCCATCATTTCCTCATAGTTCATAAAGAAAATTACAATTACGGTATGTGCACGTTCCAGCCTTTTAGTCTAACTATACAACCAGGGCGGAAAGCCTCCCCGGATCAATTCAAAGCCTAGTGAACTCATTATGTTGTTCTTCAAGGCTTTGACCAGATTAAAGGTGTACAGTGGGGCTCTGATAAGTACTGGAAATAAATATATAATGTAGTGAAGTCATAGGGACAGGAAGCGGAATGGAAGTACTTCAAGCTGAATTCATTGGAATAACAGAATATACACAGATCAGCCATAACATTATATAAGACATAATGTGAATAACATTGACATTATCATTCTATAAGTTATTAAAGTTTTGTGTCACATAAAAAGTACAATGAGCAGTGTGGGTACCAGCAAATGAAGAGAGTACAAAATATCATCGGTCCACTCTCCACAAAAAAGAATTGCTGTAGTAGACATAAGGTGTCAAAGCCAATCAACACAGTGTCAAAAAAAAAACCATAAGAAATAAACACAACCAATAAAGAAATTAAAATACAGCCCAAATCCCAACCTCTGGGAAAGTAATCCGCGTAAGAGAAAGAAGTTTCCAAGTTAATAAAAGGAATGAAAAACACCAGGACTGTGAGGTGACTGGAACATATTTCTTAAATACCACCGCCAATATAGGAGATTTAGAAGCTTTTAGCGATCCCAAGGTACCCCATAAAAGGAAACTGACACCTGTCAGTTCACCTGCACTAAACAAAATACAGAGAGTTATAGTGCTGGTGAAATGGATTAAAATGAGGTATAATTTAGCCAGATACGTAGTCCAGTTTCAGAGATAGAACACTTATTAGCCTTCATTGCTGATATGTTAGTCAGCAGCTTTGCAGCAGCGGCTTTGAGGGACCCGAATGCTTGTCTCCATCTTTTGTGCTCCCATATGCCTGTTCACAGAGCGCTTATATAGGTGAATGGTCCTACATGACTATTCATAAGGTGGGCATATCAGAGCCAGGGCCGTTTGATGGAATTTGGGGGCCCCAAGCAAAATAGACATGGAGGCCCCCCCCCTATATCCCCTCCCCACCTTACGCACGCAAAGCCTACAAAGCCTCAGAAAAGCAAAACTCTCTGTGCCTCTCATATACAGTAATAATACCCCCACATATAATAATTATAACCCGTCCGGTTCCCCCCCACATAATAATAATGCCCTCTGTACTGTGCCCCTCGCATATAATGCCCACTGTGCTGTGCCCCTCACATATAATGCCCACTGTGCTCTGCCCCTCACATATAATGCCCCTGTCATGTTCCCCTCGCATATAATTCCCCATGTCTTTCCCCCTCAGGGGGCATTATATGTGAGGGGCACAGGACAGGGGTTATTATAAGTGAGGGGCACATGTCAGGGGGGCATTATATGTGAGAGGCACATGACAGGGGGACATTATAAGTCAGGGGGCATTATATGGGCACATAATAATTCCCCTGTACTATAGTGCCCGAGCAGCTCTCTCCAACTGTCACCTTTCTCACATGCTGCTCCGTCCTTGCAGTGTGAGCCGTGGGGACGTGATCTCCGGGCGCCGGCGCGATGGTGTGACGTCATCGTGCCTGCCTGCTGTGGATGGCGTCCCCGCGGCTCACACTGCATGAATGGAGCAGCATGTGAGAAAGGTCAGGGAATGGTGGAGCGGGACAGCTGACAGCTCCTGCTCCACCATGCCATAGGACAAGAGGGGCAACAATCTCGGGGGTGGGGAGGCAATAGCCCTGGAACCACCACTGGCCGGAGGTCGAGCGGCTTTAGTCTCTGCCTCCCGTCCCGCTCCAGGCTCTCGCACTGCTGGTTTGGCTGGTCGAACCGGGATAGGGGCAGTAGAACGGCCTGGCAGAACAAGCACCGGCTCTGATCGGCGCCCCAAGCAATTGCTTGGTTTGCCTGTCCTGTAGCGACGGGCCTGATCAGAGCAGAGGGGATGAAGGTAGGGGTGCTGGGTATGTCTTGTCCCACCTCCATTGTGCAAGCAATTAATTTATTAGCAATGAAATATTACCCAGGCTGTCTCCAGAACCGGACCACGGATCAAAGTATGTTATACCTCATTTTAATCCGGTTCACCTGCACTATAACCCTGTGTATTGGGTTTAGTATAAGTGAACAGACTGTTAATTTTGCTTTAAGGTCTTTCAAAAAAAACAGGACATCTGGTGAACTAGCAACGCTGCTATTGCCGCCAAAAACTTATTGATGCATGTGGTGAGCAAAGGCTTACCTTTTTCATCTGAATACACAGAAGGACTGCTGTAGTGTGAATTGCGGAGAAAGGTAATGATGGCCATAATAGAAAGGTGTCAGAACATAAGCTGCACAGGCACAGAATGGACACAGCTGATCCCTATCCATTACCCAAATTGTCTATAATAGGAATGTGAACTGGACCACGGGGCTGTAGGAGGTAACCTGGTCTGATAAATTATGTTTCCTATTAAATCATGTAGACAGCCAGATACATGTGGGTCATTTACTCGGGAAAGAGATGACACCAGGTCTGATCAATTGAGGCTCTATCTTTTAACTTACATGACTTAAAGGACCTGCTACTAATGCATTGGGCCAGATACCACAGGACACCTTCAGAGATTTTATAGAGACAATGCCTCAATGGGTCAGAGCTATTTAATGAACAAGAGAAGAACCTACATAAGATTAGGTTTCTAATGTTATGGTTGCAAACCTAAGTGAGAAGATTAAAAAAAATGCTACAATAGATAAAACACCTTAAGGTATTCCAGTTATTAGTGCCTGGAATTATTGTCTGTATTAAATGGCATTGGGAAATCTATGTATGAACTCTGCAAACTAATATTACCATTCTCCTTCATATGAACTAAATATAGAGGTGAGTTATAAAGTCTCGCCAGCTTTTCCTCTTTTGAAGAATTTGATCCGAAACTAATCAAATGAAGGCTGTCAGGCACTAAGAGCTAGGTCAAGAGTCTTCAAGTGGTGCCATAAAGGCCATCACATGTCCTCAGGTCAGTAGAGGCACAGGTACTGACTATAATAGCAGAGATCACACTTGCATACAAAATGATTGACCCTGTTCAATAAGGGAACTGCCTTCTGCTTGACCACAACATGCAGTTAATAAGAAACAGAACCCAGTGACATATTAAAAGGAAATATACAAACTCACGAGTAACCTTCTAAATCTTTGTCCCAAATGAGTCACAGCCAAAGGCAGATATTGCGGAACAGCAGCCATACATTAAAAGAACAAGACTTACAATATGGACAGTTCAGTTCTGGACTGGATACACATTCTGTTTGTATTAATTGGCAATGAGAACGTATACAACTGTGGAGTCTGCATCACCATGTTTCCACTGGCATATGTCCATCTTTGCATGTTATATATAGTTATGTATTTTGGCAAGTCATTTTTATTTCTGCCGAGTGCCAGCTTGTTATTAGCTAAATGTAATGTTCTGTGAAAAAGTAAGAGTAAAAATTATGTATATTAGGGTATTTACCCCTGTTATGAGCGCTGGGTAAATCTGCAGCCCTGTAATGAAGTCAATGGCCATTTGTGCCCATTTCAGGCTAATTGATAACCTAGACAGTCTATGGACGTATGTGATTTAAGTTTTCAATGTTTAGTTTACAAAAACATTAGTTGGCTTAATTCAAGCAAGGTAAACATGCCAAAATACGTGGAGCCAAAATTCCGTAGACATAGTAAATGTGGATCAATATTTTGGCTTTACTACTGCCATTTTACACAGTGCTTTCAAAGCCACAAATGGGCAGATTTTATTTTAAAAGTGTCACAATTCTGGCATAATTTATGGAAAAAAAAATTACATTATTTTGAGTTTAAGAAACTTTTTAGATACTTTTCCCAATAAGGAGGCATGGCTTAGGAGAATGGGAATGGCTTTGATAAAATGGGCATGGCTTATGATGTGACACTGTGCTCCAGAAGTGTGTCAGAATTCTGGCACCTACTAAAAGTTGGTCTAAACTTAGACCAGACCGTGAAAAGATTTGACAGATTTCTCTAACAGCCTCATACGCTTTGATTGTTCTGCCACATTCTCAGACTTGTATAGAAAGGTAAGAAATTACGTTGCTCAAAGCCAAATGGATTGGGGGGTCTCAAAATGAAATATTTATTTATTAATATTGATGAATAAAATAAAAATATAAAAAACACAAATAATAGCTGATAGTATAGTCACAGGGCCCTTGTGACACACCAGCAATAAATAGCAATAGATAGTGATAAATACTAAAAAGTAAATGTATGTATATGCACAAAAAGGACCTCTGTAATGAGTGTAAAATAGTAGTAGCATAGTTATTTGTTTCTGGGCAGTCTGCGACTTATAGTCCTCCTGCTGTGATAGGCAGTATCACTTATGTTATGCACCAATAAATACAACTGTCACCACTTGTAAAATTAAACTCTCACCCACCCATACAATGTGTTTTCGTGTGTGATACAGTGGTTAGTTAATGAACGCTCTCCTGATGTAAATGTCTATGGTAGAATATACAGGCACTCCACTTATAGAATGCTCGTTCCTCCGCAGTAAAACAGATCAATGTAAGGTAACATAGATTGGTGCGCCGCACCTCTCACCTCCCTTGATGTTAGTAGTCCGGAGATATTGTTACTACAGTCATGGCCGTAAATGTTGGCACCCCTGAAGTTTTTCTAGAAAATGAAGTACTTTTCACAGTATAGGATTGCAGTAACACATGTTTTGCTATACACATGTTTATTCCCTTTGTGTGTATTGGAACTAAACCAAAGAAGTGAGGGGTACCTTTTCCCAACAGCAATTATAAGATCTCTCCACAGGTGTTCAATGGTATTTAGATCTGGACTCATTGCTGCCACTTCAGAACTCTCCAGCACTTTGTTGCCATCCATTTCTGGGTGCTTTTTGACATATGATTGGGGTCATTGTCCTGTTGGAAGACCCAAGATCTCGGATGCAAACCCAGCTTTCTGACACTGCGCCGTACAGTGCGACCCAAAATCCATTGGTAATCCTCAGATTTCATGAAGCCTTGCACACATTCAAGGCACCCAGTGCCAGAGGCAGCAAAACAACCCCAAAGCATCATTGAACCTCCACCATATTTACCTGTAGGTACTGTGTTCTTTTCTTTGTAGGCCTCATTCCATTTTCAGTAAACAGTAAAATGATGGATGGGCTTTACCAAAAAGCTCTTCATCTGTCCACAAGACATTTTCCCAGAAGGATTTTGTCTTACTCAAGTTCATTTTGGCAAAATGTAGTCTTACTTTTTAATGTCTCTGTGTCAGCAGTGGGGTCCTCCTGGGTCTCCTGTCATAGCGTTAATTTCATTTAACCCCTTAAGGACCAGGCCATTTTACACCATAAGGAACAGAGCATTTTTTGAACATCTGACCACTGTCACTTTAAACATTAATAACTCTGGGATACTTTTAGTTATCATTCTGATTCCGAGAATGTTTTTTCGTGACATATTCTACTTTAACATAGTGGTAAAATTTTATGGTAACTTGCATCCTTTCTTGGTGAAAAATACCAAAATTTGATGAAAAAATAGAAAATTTTGCATTTTTCTAACTTTGAAGCTCTCTGCTTGTAAGGAAAATTCATATTCAAAATAAAAAAAATTTTGGTTCACATATACAATATGTCTACTTTATGTTTGCATCATAAAATTGACGTGTTTTTACTTTTGGAAGACACCAGAGAGCTTCAAAGTTCAGCAGCAATTTTCCAAATTTTCCCAAAATTTTCAAACTCAATATTTTTCAGGGACCATTTCAGTTTTGAAGTGGATTTGAAGGGTCTTCATATTAGAAATACCCCATAAATGACCCCATTATAAAAACTACACCCCCCCCCCAAGTATTCAAAATGACATTCAGTAAGTGTGTTAACCCTTTAAGTGTTTCACAGGAATAGCAGCAAAGGGAAGGATAAAATTCAAAATCTTCATTTTTTACACTCGCATGTTCTTGTAGACCCAATTTTTGAATTTTTGCAAGAGGTAAAAGGAGAACATTTTTACTTGTATTTGTAGCTCAATTTCTCTTGAGTAAGCACATATCTCATATGTCTATGTAAAGTGTTCGGCGGGCGCAGTAGAAGGCTCAGAAGCGACAAGGGGATTTTGGAGAGAACATTTTTCTGAAATGGTTTTTGGGGGGCATGTCGCCAAAACAGCAAAAAAAAAAAAAACAAAAAAAAAAAACAAAAAAAAAAAACATGGCATACCATTTTGGAAACTAGACCCCTTAAGGGATGTAACAAGGAATTAAGTGAGCCTTAATACCCCACATGTGTTTCATGACTTTTGCAAATGTAAAAAAAATAAAATATATTACATTAAATATTACATATAACATTTTTAAAAAGGGTAATAGCAGAAAATACCCACCAAAATTTGAAGCCCAATTTCTCCCGATTCAGAAAACACCCCATATGGGGGTGAAAAATACTCTGCTGGCGCACTACAGGTCTCAGAAGAGGAGTAGTCACATTTGGCTTTTTGAAAGCAAATTTTGCTCTGGGGGCATGCCGCATTTAGGAAGCCCCTATGGTGCCAGAACAGCAAAAAAAAAAAAAACACATGGCATACCATTTTGGAAACTAAACCCTTTGGGGAACGTAACAAGGGGTAAAGTAAACCTTAATATCCCACAGGGGTTTCACCACTTTGGCATATGTAAAAAAAAATAATAATACATTTTACCTAAAATGCTTGGTTTCCCAAAGATTTTACATTTTTACAAAGGGTTAAAGCAGAAAATACCCCACAGAATTTGAAGCCCAATTTCTCCCGATTCAGAAAACACCCCATATGGGTGTGAAAAGTGCTCTGCTGGCGCACTACAGGTCTCAGAAGAGAAGGAGTCACATTTGGCTTTTTTGAAGCAAATTTTGCTCTGGGGGCATGCCGCATTTAGGAAGCCCCTATGGTGCCAGGACAGCAAAAACCCCCCACATGGCATACCATTTTGGAAACTAGACCCCTTGGGGAACGTAACAAGGGGTAAAGTGAACCTTAATACCCCACAGGGGTTTCACGACTTTGGCATATGTAAAGAAAAAAAAAATTACCTTAAATGCTTGGTTTCCCAAAAATTTTACATTTTTACAAAGGGTTAAAGCAGAAAATACCCCCCAAAATTTGAAGCCCAATTTCTCTTGATTCAGAAAATACCCCATATGGGGATGAAAAGTGCTCTGCTGGCGCACTACAGGTCTCAGAAGAGAAGGAGTCACATTTTGGCTGTTTGGAAGCAAATTTTGCTCTGGGGGCATGCCGCATTTAGGAAGCCCCTATGGTGCCAGGACAGCAAAGAAAAACCCACATGGCATACCATTTTGGAAACTGATTTTTTTTACACTAAAATGCTGGGGTTACCCAATTTTTAACATTTTCACATGGGGTAATATGAGGAATTGGGTTACAAATTTTGGATGGCTTTTTCCCCTGACTATAAAAATACATCTACATACGGGGTAACGTGCTGGACGGGCACACAACAAGGCACAGAAGTCATAGAGCTCAGTTTGTATTTGTGGCCTATGGCATATCAGTAGCTGACGGTTACATACATTCTGAGGAAAATACAAAAATGAAACCACATGTGACACCATTACAGAAAGTACCCACCCTGAGGAATGGGTATAGGGGTAAAGAGGACATTTTGAACGCACAGGAGTTTCCTAATTTTTTTTTCCAGGAATCGATAAAGGGTAGCTTTTTGAAAATTGCAATTTTCAACCTATGCTCTGCTTCATTTTTCTGGGAACAACTAACATGTGACTCCGAATTGTCGCCTGGAAATACGACAGAGCTCAGCGAGAACTCTTCGCATTTGAGGCAGATGTTTGTTACGGACCTAACAGTTACATACATTCAGAGGAAAATACAAGAAAGGAACACCCACATGTGAACTTATTACAAACAGTACACCCCCTAAGGAACGTGTATAGGGTGAAGTGGAGATTTGGAACAGACGGGTGTTCCCTTCATTTATTTTCCAGGAATGGATGAAGTGTACTATGGGGGGAAGAAAATTGCAATTTTAGTACTGATATGCCAATTATTTTCCCAGAATGATGACCCAGAGTACAGCCAAAAGTAAAAATGATGCCCGCCCCAAACCCTATACTCTGAATCATCATTCTGGGAAGGGGATGTGTGGGGCCATCCCTATTCTGTTACCTCAAATGCGCAACCCGCTCAGGTGGAGAGAGAGAGCGTTGCGCATTTGAGGCAACTGCAAACCTCCAATGCTGTTGATTCCGTGTCCTATGGCCCATCTTTTAGGGGGAAGAAAAAAAAAGATATTGGGAAAACCTTTTTTTTTTTTTTTTTTTTTTTTATTAGGGGGGGTGTTTTGGTTTAAAATTTGGAAGTCAATGTACCCTGGACTGGTACATTGGAGCCAAATTCTGGGGAATGAAAATTAGGGCAAAGGATGGAAAATTTAGTACTCCATGGAAGTGTGATACTCCCTGAAGCAGCCTATGCAGAGGCCCGGATGATCGGGGCAAGTGTCACATTGGTACGTGGTGTCCTTCCGTCTCCCCTTCCTGTGACACACTCTGCATTTCTTCTGGGTTCGTCCCGTCCTTCCAGTGTTGGGGATCACACCTGGAAAGTGTTGGCCGGGGACGATCCGGGGACTTAAAGTTCCAGAGGTGCTCTGACCCGCTCATTGGCGGTCACAATAGATGAGGGCCTTTAGAACTACCTCTTGAAACTCCAGGAATGTCCCGGTGTTGCCAGCGTTCTGGTACAGTATAAAAGAGTTGTACATGGCAACCTGTACCATGTAGACCGCAACCTTTTTATACCATACGCGTGTTTTCCGCATGGCATTATATGGTTTCAGGACTTGATCAGAAAGATCAACTTCCCCCATATACCGATTGTAGTCCAGAATACAATCGGGCTTGAGGACCGGTCCCACGGTACCTCGCACAGGGACAGGGGTGCTGCCGTTCCCATGAATAGTGGTGAGAATAATGACATCCCTCTTGTCCTTATACCGGACCAACAACAGGTTCTCATGGGAAAAGGCACGGGACTCACCCCGGGGGATAGGAGCATGTAGGGGATGGGGCAGAAGGACTCTTTGATTCTTCCGGACTGTGCCACAAGCGACCGTGGATCTGGCGGCGAGGGATGTGAAGAGAGGGATACTA
Source organism: Hyla sarda (assembly GCF_029499605.1). Lineage (NCBI taxonomy): Eukaryota > Metazoa > Chordata > Amphibia > Anura > Hylidae > Hyla > Hyla sarda. The sequence goes on along the minus strand of NC_079191.1, from coordinate 128,947,580 downwards.
GCATAAAAGTTATCCACGTAAAGGTGGTAACCTTTTATCTAGCAATGGGTGCAAAAGGCCCCAAACGATTTTCCCGCTAACACCCAGAGTGGGGGGACATTCTGGAGGTTCAAAACGGGAATCTCGTCCCTCATACACTATAAACTTGCAAGTGTACCCGGAGGTACTCTCGCAAAGTTTATACATCTTCACGCCATACCGCACCCGCTTGGTAGGGATGTAATGCCGGAAGCTGAGTTTCCCCTTAAAGCTGATGAGAGACTCATCAATAGAGACCTCCCACCCTGGGACATAGGACTCCCAAAATCTGGCCTCGATGTGATTGATGACCGGCCAGATTTTATACAGGCGGTCATACGCAGGATCAGTTCGGGGGGGACATGCCGCATTATCAGTATAATGCAAACATCTCCGAATGGCCTCGAACCGGGAACGTGCCATGGCCATACTGTAGAGGGGTGTCTGGTAAAAGACGTCCCCACTCCAATATTGCCTGACACTGGGTTTTTTAACTATACCAATATGCATCGACTGGAGTCCAGCCGCCGGGTCTAGCTAAAAGTGAGCCCGGGTTAGCGGCGACGAACTGTTGGGCATACAGATTCGTCTGTGTAACCATCAAATTAACAAAGTCGTCACTGAAAAAATGACCGAAAAAGTCCTTTTCAGTGAACCCGGCGATGTTAATTTTGATTCCTGAGTCGCCAACAAACTGAGGGGATGGTGGGCAGCACGGGGCTCCATCCTGCTCGCCAGATCTCTGTGGAATGGCGGGCAGAATGGAGCAACATGCTCCTAGCCCTCACCATCCCCTCCCATTACAATGTGATTGGTGTGGCCACTTTGGCCACCCAATCACAACTGTACTGAGGGGGGTGGCCACAATGCCAGCCCCCAGTACAGCATGGATGGTGATTGGTGGTGTATATTACACTTCCAGTCACCATCTATATCCGGGTCACAGGGTCACACGTGACCCTGATGACGTGGAACCGCTGCAGAACGCCGGTAAGTAGTTACCGGTGCCCTGCAACGATCGCCAGTATAGGAGGTCCTCCGGACCTCCTCTGGCACACTGCCGGGATGTCTGCCGGCGAGCGGCGGGGAACGGAATCGCAGCACATCGCTCTTCTGAATTGACGAGCGATGAGCCGTGAATGTCGACATGGGGAGTCCTCATGACCCCCCTGGGTGATATGCCGCGATGCCTGCTGAACGATTTCAGCAGGCATCGGGCACCGACTCTCCTCCGGCTAGTGGTGGGGGCTGGGAATGGGTCCTTAAGGACTCGGAAATGGGGGCGTAGGAGTACGTCCATTGTCCTTAAGGGGTTAAATATCGACGGATAGTTTGCATGGACACTGATGCTCCCTGAGCCTGCAGGACAGCTGGAATATCTTTGGAACTTGTTTGGGGCTGCTTATCCACCATCCGGACTATCCTGCATTGACACCTTTCACCAATTTTTCTCTTCCATCCACACACAGGGAGATTAGCTACAGTGCTATGGGTTGCAAACTTCTTGATAATGTTGCGCACTGTGGACAAAAGCAAATCTAGATCTCTGGAGATGGACTTGATATTTTTGATATTTTTACACAATTTTGATTCTCAAGTCCTCAGACAGTTCTCATCTCCTATTTTTGTTGTCCATGCTTAGTGTGGCACACACAGACACAAAATGCAAAGACTAAGTGAACTTCTCTCCTTTTTATCTGCTTTCAGGTGTGATTTTTATATTGCCCACACCTTTTACTTGCCCAAGGTGAGTTTAACCCCTTAACGACGCAGGACGTATATTTACATCCTGCGCCAGCTCCCGCGATATGAAGCGGGGTCGTCACATCGCGCCGGTCCCGGTGCTCATCAACGGCCGGGACCCGCGGCTAAAAAAAAAAGTGTTAATAAAGGTCATTTAACCCCTTCCCTAATAAAAGTTTGAATCACCCCCCTTTTCCCATAAAAAAAATAAAACAGTGTAAATAAAAAAATAAATAAACATATGTGGTATCGCCGCGTGCGTAAATGTCCGAACTATAAAAATATATAATTAATTAAACCGCACGGTCAATGGTGTACGCACAAAAAAAAATTCCAAAGTCCAGAAAAGCGTATTTTTGGTCACTTTTTATACCATTAAAAAAATGAATAAAAAGTGATCGAAAAGTCCGATCAAAACAAAAATCGTACCGATAAAAACTTCAGATCACAGCGCTAAAAATGAGTCCTCATACCGCCATGTATGTGGAAAAATAAAAAAGTTATTGGGGTCAGAAGATGACATTTTTAAACGTATAAATTTTCCTTCATGTAGTTATGATTTTTTCCAGAAGTACGACAAAAACAAACCTATATAAGTAGGGTATCATTTTAACCGTAAGTACCTACAGAATAATTATAAGGTGTCATTTTTACGGAAATATGCACTGCGTAGAAACGGAAGCCCCCAAAAGTTACAAAATGGCGTTTTTTCTTCGATTTTGTCGCACAATGATTTTTTTTTCCGTTGCGCCGTGAATTTTTGGGTAAAATGACTAATGTCACTGCAAAGTAGAATTTGTGACGCAAAAAATAAGCCATAATATGGATTTATAGGTGGAAAATTGAAAGGGTTATGATTTTTAAAAGGTAAGGAGGAAATAACGAAAGTTTCCTTAGGGGGTTAAAGGAGCATCACATGCTTGAAACAATCTTATTTTTCCACAATTTTGAAAGGGTGCCAATAATTTTGTCCAGCTCATTTTTGGAGTTTGATGTGACATTATGTCCAATTTTATTTTTTTCCTCCCTTTTTTGGTTTAGATCCGATACAAGGGAATAAACATGTGTATAGCAAAACATGAATTACTGCAATCCTTTTCTGTGAGAAATACTTCATTTTCTAGAAAAATTTCAGGGGTGCCAACATTTACGGCCATTACTGTAGTGTAGTGGCTTCCTTGTAGTGGCAGCTCCGTAGTGCTACCTTAGTGTTCTGACCGTTTATTGCACTGTCAACTCGCAAATGAGAGGATCCTCTGCATAGGATCACAGTCTACCTCTTTGAAGAAGATCGGCAAGCCATTGGGTCGGTGAGCTATGGGAGACAGCGGTGGAGCAAGGATGATGAGATTGTTGATTGCAGGATGGATTTTGAAGTCCAAAAAGTTAGAAATGCAGGATTATCAAATAGATATTTAGCAAGAAGCAATGGTCCCCACTATGTAATGTGGCTGGACACGTTTCAGGCCCACCTTAGGGCCTTTCTTCAGCAGCAAATGATTACAAAAAAAATGGTAGTGGAAAAGGGGAACATAACCTCTTATTTATAGTTAGGAGAGTAACTGATAAAACATGGTGTGGAACAAATGGGTGGGAAAGCATAATGGAGAAGACAGATGTTCCACTGTCATGGCATTAAAGGAACACTATTGGTATAAATAAAATAATGAGATAATGCGAAATTAATCCAAGATTTAAAACTTAATAATAATAAAAATAAAAAAAATTTGAAATAAATATGAATGTAAAAAATATGATGCATGTGAAATAAAAAATATTATGGTGCAGAATAATAAACATAGTAATGAGAATATAAAGAAAATGGGGGAAAGTGGGCATACCAGATAGAAAAGCTATGAACAATGGGATATTGATAGTAGATGTAGGAGATCGGTTCAAATTCTCAGACTGTCTAGTCTACACAATTGGCCAGTTTTACTGAATCTGGGCCACTGTGTTACAACAACAGTTCAACTAAGATGTTAGGGATGTATATCACAAGAAGACTGAAGTATTTTCTAGGATGACCAGCAAAACTGCAGCTCTAGGTTACACAGATAGGTAACCTGTCAGGATCAGGATAAGATAAGTGATACAACTTTGTTTAAATCTACATTTTATCTGTAAATGGTCATCCAAGGTTGGCATGCCATAAAAAAGGGTTGTCTCATAACGAGTGGGATGCGGTGTGGATCCGGCAGGGATAGGGCAGCGACCGGTTTCAAAATTTCCCCGCCTGGTCTGGCATTCATATGCCCAAAATGTAGAGTGAACCCAGTCAAAGGGAGGTCACACCTCAGTACATTTTAATAGTTTTCCTGCTACAAGAGAAATATGCAAGTGTTGTTACTAACCGGCTCATCATCAGGGAGCTGCTTTAATCAAAAGGGTTTGTATCGTACAGGAAAACTCCAGAGAAGCTGCTGAAGGCATTAATGTCAGGCCCATTGAAAAAAATCACACTCCCCGTGTGAAATGTTCTACACTGTAGCTGGACAACATCAACTTTATATTAGTCTTAACAGATGTAAATTTGAGCATGTGTTCAGTAGACTTTTCAGCAATCTCCAACCCTTATTTTACCTGAGGCGCTTATCTTCTTTTCATGGACTTTATTTATTACTTCCTTTTAGTTACTTTAGACAACAAACAGATGTTCACTGTAACCACCACAAATCCGGCTTCTTTCATACCATTTCCTTTTTTTTAAAAGTTTTTTTTTATAATTTTTTTAAAGAATAGTAATAAACAAACAAAATAAATAAAACAATAGAGCTACGAGCCCCAAAGGAGGGACCACAAGGCAAGGATAACAAGTTCCAAGAACAGCTGAATGTGAACAGACAGGCAAAGTCCACATAATAAATTGTATCAGAAGAGTCCCGTATCATTCTTACAATACCCCAAAGGAATAGTCCCAGCCCATCTAGTTCCCAGCAAGAACAAGCCCAGCACACAATACACTCACGCACACAACCCCGGGGGGGCCCCCACCTTCCACTCCTCTATGACAACTGACAATAATAAGCCAACTAAGTCTGTGACCCAGATCTAACCGGAGGATCAGCTGAAGCCTCCAGACGCAACCAAGGTGACCACACCTTATGAAACTTTTGCGAACAACCACGACTTATGCACCAGGCACGATACAGGGGGACATATTTTTTAACCAAGGCCACCCAAGGGGAAAGCGGGGGAGTAATAGTATCTTTCCAGGCCACGATGACTACTTTGCGAGCACAGAAAACGGACTAAGAGATGCCTATACATTCCAGACTCCAATCCATTAACCTCTTAAGGACCCATGACGTATCGGTATGTCATGAGTCCGCTCCCGTTCTATAACGCAGGGGCACGGCTCTAACAACGGCCGGGACCCGTGGCTAATAGCGCACAGCACTGATCGCGGTGCCTGAACGCCGTGTCTAAAGTGAAAGTAAAACCATGCCGGTTAGCTCAGGTAGCAGTACGGGATCGCCGCGGCAAAATCACGGCATCACGAACAGCTTACATGACAGCCGGAGGATCCCTACATGCCTCCATGCTGTCCGATCGCCGAATGACAGCTCAGTGCCTGAGATCCAGGCATGAGCAGTCAAGCGGCAGAACCATCGATCAGTGGTTTCCTATGAGAAACCACTGATCAATGTAAAAGATCAGTGTGTGCAGTGTAATAGCCCCCTATGGGAGCTATAACATTGCGGGGGAAAAAAGTGGAAAAAAAAGTGAATATAGATCATGATCACCTTCCCTAATAAAAGTTTGAATCACCCCCCTTTTCCCATTTAAAAAAAAAACAGTGTAAATAAAAATAAACATATGTGGTATCGCCGCGTGCGGAAATGTCCAAATTATAAAAATATATAGTTAATTAAACCACACGTTCCATGGCGTATGTGCAAAAAAATTCCAAAGTCCAAAACAGTGCATTTTTGGTCACTTTTTATATATCAATAAGTCCTATCAATGCAAAACTTCAGATCACGGCGCAAAAAATGAGCCCTCATACCGCCCCATAAGCAGAAAAATAAAAAAGTTATAGGGATCAGAAGAGGACAATTTTAAACGTATACATTTTCCTGCATGTAGTTATGATTTTTTTCCAGAAGTACGACAAAATCAAACCTATATAAGTAGGGTATCATTTTAATCGTATGGACCTACAGAATAAAGAGAAGGTGTCATTTTTACCGAAAAATTTACTGTGTAGAAACGGAAGCCCCCAAAAGTTACAAAATGGTGTGCTTTTTTCAATTTGGTCTCACAATGATTTTTTTTTCCGTTTCACTGTAGATTTTTGGGTAAAATGATGTCATTACAAAGTAGAATTGGTGGCGCAAAAAATAAGACATCATATGGATTTTTTGGTGCAAAATTTAAAGAGTTACAAGTTTTAAAGGTAAGGAGGAAAAAACGAAGATGCAAAAATGGAAAAACCCCGGGTCCTTAAAGGGTTAAAGGGGTACTCCGGTGAAAACATTTTTTCTTTTAAATCAACTGGTGGCAGAAAGTTAAACATATTTGTAAATTACTTCTATAACAAAAATCTTAATCCTTCCAGTACTTATTAGCTGCTGAAAGCTACAGAGGAAATTCCTTTCTTTTTGGAACACTGATGATATCACAAGCACAGTGCTCTCTGCTGACATCTCTGTCCATTTTAGCAACCATGCATAGCAGATGCATAGCAGATGTATGCTAAGGGCAGCATGGTGGCTCAGTGGTTAGCACTGCTGCCTTGCAGTGCTGGGGACTTGGGTTTAAATACCACTAAGGACAACAATAAATAAAGCGTTACTATTATTATAATAACGTCAGCAGAGAGAACTGTGCTCGTGATGTCATCAGAGAGCATTCCAAAAAGAAAAGAATTTCCTCTGTAGTATTCATCAGCTAATAAGTACAGGAAGGATTAAGATTTTTTAATAGAAGTAATTTACAAATATGTTTAACTTTCTGCCACCAGTTGATTTAAAAGAAAAAAGGTTTTCACCGGAGTACCCCTTTAAGAACACCCAACAGACAAACCTCTGGGGCATAAACATGCAGAAACTCAAGGTGATCTGACAAAAAGTGCAATACCTCCTTCCAGAAGGGAACCACACACGGGCATTCCCACACAGCATGTAAAAGCGTGCCACTGTGAATACAACATCGGAAGCAACTATCGGAAGGTGAAACCCCCATGCAAAGCAAGGGGACGGGTGCATAATACAGACGGAGAATGAGACGAAACTGAATAAGGACATCACAAGCACTAATTACAGTAGGATAGTAGGACAGCACCACCTCCTTCCACTGTTCCTCAGACAGGCCTGGTATATCCTCCACCAATCTTGGATAAGCCAGAGCAAAAGGATCTGGTTCCACAGTCTGAAGCAACCCATACGCCAGCGTAAGTGGTTTGGCAAGGTCGGTGGTACCCAGCAGCAGTTCAACATCAAAAAAGCAGGAGCTACATCCAAGGAACCAAACTGCGCATGTCTAAGTTGAAGATACCTAAGGGTATGTTCACACTACGAAATTCCCATGGAATTCCGTGAGCGGAATTCCACGAACGGAATTACGTGCTGTGAACATAAACATCAGTGTGAATGGGTTTCCGCGAGACCTGTTCACACTGCAGATTTTCAGAGGCGGACAATGCCGCTGCTGAAATTGTTCTGCGCAAAGAAAGAACATGTTCATTCTTTGCGCAGAAATCCGATAACACTGCATAGCCGTCAATGGTGACGGCACAGTGCCGCGCGGTCCTACCGCCGAAGTATTGCGGTGGCGGACGCCAGAATGGAATCTCCGCTCATGGAATTCTGCGAACGGAGATTCCGTTCATAATCCGTAGTGTGAACGTACCCTAAAATAGGCACTCCTAGGGATATTAAATCTGGTCTGCATAGCAGAAGAGGAAGGAAATACGTCCTCCTCAAATAGGTGCATAGCAAACTTGACTCCATGTGAGCTCCAGAATCCGGCCACCTCTAACCCCTGAAGGTGTGCCAAATGTGGGTTACCCCACAGGGGTGATCAAGGAGACACCACCGGCAGTGAAAAGCGAGCTGAGACCACCGACAAGACCAATGCCAACATTTTGATAGGATCAACAAGTAGGAGGAATACCTGTATAGCGTATTAGTCAAGGACTCATAAGACCCCATGAGTGCCCCTGCCAGCGCCATAGCTGCATTAGAGAGATCAAGCTGTGAAGCAAGAACCATACATATTCGGAGCAGCAAGACCACCTCATTGCCTTGGTGCCTGGAGAAGAGCCTGACTCAGTCTCGGGGATCTTTCCTGCCAGTAGAAGGATCTCAGAGTAGCATTCAGTTGTTTAACCCCTTAAGGACCGGAGGTTTTTCCGTTTTTGCATTTTCGTTTTTTGCTCCTTGCCTTTAAAAAATCATAACTCTTTCAAATTTACACCTAAAAATCCATATGATGGCTTATTTTTTGCGCCACCAATTCTACTTTGTAATGACGTCAGTCATTTTGCCCAAAAATCTATGGTGAAGCGGGAAAAAAAATCATTGTGCGACAAAATTGAAAAAAAAAACGCTGTTTTGTAACTTTTGGGGGCTTCCGTTTCTACGTAGTACATTTTTCGGTAAAAATGACACCTGATATGTATTCTGTAGGTCCATACGATTAAAATGATACCCTACTTATATAGGTTTGATTTTGTCGGACTTCTGGAAAAAATCATAACTACATGCAGGAAAATTAATACGTTTAAAATTGTCATCTTCTGACCCCTATAACTTTTTTATTTTTCCGTGTATGGGGCGGTATGAGGGCTCATTTTTTGCGCCGTGATCTGAAGTTTTTAACGGTACCATTTTTGCATTGATAGGACTTATTGATCACTTTTTATTCATTTTTAAATGATATAAAAAGTGACCAAAAATGCACTATTTTGGACTTTGGAATTTTTTTGCGCGCACGCCATTGACCGAGCGGTTTAATTAATGATATATTTTTATAATTCGGACATTTCCGCACGCGGTGATACCACATATGTTTATTTTTATTTTTATTTACACTGTGTTTTTTTTTTTATTGGAAAAGGGGGGTGATTCAAACTTTTAATAGGGGAGGAGTTAAATGATCTTTATTCACTTTTTTTTTTCACTTTTTTTTTGCAGTGTTATAGGTCCCATAGGGACCTATAACACTGACCACACTGATCTTCTATGTTGATCACTGGTTTCTCATAAGAAACCAGTGATCAACGATTCTGCCGCATGACTGCTCATGCCTGGATCTCAGGCACTGAGCAGTCATTCGGCGATCGGACAGCGAGGAGGCAGGTAGGGGCCCTCCCGCTGTCCTGTCAGCTGTTCGGGATGCCGCGATTTCACCGCGGCTATCCCGAACAGCCCACTGAGCTAGCCGGGATGCTTTCGGTTTCACTTTAGACGCGGCGTTCAACTTTGAACGCCGCGTCTAAAGGGTTAATAGCGCGCGGCACAGCGATCAATGCCGCGCGCTATTAGCCACGGGTCCCGGCCGTTGTTAGAGGCCGGGCCCGACCCGCTATGACGCGGGGCCACGCCGTGGCCCCGCGTTATAGATCGGGAGTGGACACATGACGTTCCAGTACGTCATGTGTCCTTAAGGGGTTAAAGAACCATTTAGGAGAAACAATAGGAGACAGATAAAAGAGATAGATAAACTTAGGAAAGTAGATCATTTTAAATATATACACCCGACCTGCTAACGATAGAGGCAAAGAGGACCAACCCCACAGTCTGGTGACAGAAAGCGTCAACAAGGGCACCAGATCCATAAAGAAACCCTGTGAGACAGATACCTCCACTCCCAAATAACGAAAACACTCCACCAACCGAAGGCCCTGAGGAAGAGTAGGCGGGAGAACCACGCTCCTAGATAAAGGCATAAAAGAGGATTTGGCCCAATTAACACGTAACCCCGAAAAGGAGCCAAAGGTATCAAGAAGGTCAAACAAAGATACTAATGAGGCATCAGCATCGGCAAGATAGACTAAGGTATCATCAGCGTACAAAGAGACCTTCTCCTCCAAGGGCCCCCTCCGAATACTATGAATAGACCCAGAGACCCAGATCCCCGCCGCTAATGGCTCTACCGCCAGAGCAAACAGGAATGGTGACAAAGGGCAGCCCTGCCGAGTACCCCTGCCTAGAGGGAAAGAGTCAGATACGTCAAGATTAGTGTGGATGAGGGCCCTAGGCTGATCATACCACAGCCAGATCCAATTCCCAAAACGAGGTCCGAATCGGAGGGCACGCAGTAGGTGCCAAATATAACGCCATTCAACGGAATCAAAGACCTTATAGACATCCAAGCTGCCCACGAATCCCGTAGATGCATCACCCTCCGAGGCAGATAAATTGAGTTGAAGCCTTTTAACGTAGGTAGCCCTACCTGGCATAAATCCTGTTTGGTCAGGGTGAACAAGGGAAGTAATAACCCCCTTAAGCCTATTTGCAAGTATTTTAGCAAGAATCTTGACATCTACATTTAAAAGGGAAATAGGACGGTAGGAGTCCGGCGAAGTCGGATCCTTCCCAGGCTTAAATATAACAAAAATCAAGGCCTCTTTCATGGAGTCAGGGAGTCTCCTCATTTCATAAGCAGCAATATACAATTTTAGCAATATAGGGATTAGCTTCTCCTCGTTTAGCCCATACCAGGTCCCAACCATCCCATTCAAGTCCGGGGTCTTCCTGGGGGGCAGCTCCTTAATTGCCTGAGACCCCTCCTCAAACATAAAAGGAGCATCACGAGTGGAAGCCTGAGAAGGAGTAAGGGAAGAAAGAGAAAGACCCACCAAAAATGGACCAAGCCCTCTGGAACACTAGAATAACTAGAATAATATAAATCACTATAAAAAGGACTTAACCACTTAAAGGGGTATTCCAGGAAAAAACTTTATATATATATATATATATATATATATATATATATATATATATATATATACACATATATGTGTATATATATATAAAGTTTTTTTGTGTGTGTATATTGTGGCAGTGTGGCAAGGAAAGGGTGTATTTCCTTGGCTCACCCTGCAGAAGCTCTCACCTGCTTCTTAAGTAATGAGGCAGGAAGGAAGGGAAGTGTATATGAGATGGAGACTCAGTCTAATCTAGGCTCTTCCTAGGAGACAGCATGTGGGCTGTAGGGAAGAGACAGAGCCTGCTGAGGAGTACACAGCCCGAGCTATGAGAGGCTCAAAGAGACTGCCATGAATTGTGAGTAGAAGGTTGCAGGGGACATATGTTTAACTGGCTGAAGGAAGCTCAGCGGTTGTTAGTCAGGACAAGCTGATCTGTTTAGTCAGTGACCAGACGGTCTAGGATTTTGTTTTGTTCCTGCTTTTTGTTTGTTTCTTTCCCTGCAACCTGTCTAATAAAACTGGCAAGGTGCCAGATTTGCATTATAAGCATTTGTTTGCTGGTTTATTGAGAAGAAACACATCCTGTGGCGTGGTCCAGGACGATCCCAGAGCTAATCCCCAAGACGGATCGTCACATTCTGGTGGAGGATGCGGGCACGCCGTTGCTAAGGGCAACCAACAAGCGAGTTGGAGAGGAGCTGTTGCTAGGAGCAACCCCCTGCAAGATTGAAAGTCGGAGGAGCCCAGCAGAGGAGTTCAAGCACAGTTTGGTGTCTGTGGAGGAGCGTTGCTAGGGGCAACGGATCGAGAATTTTTTTCAAGAAAATGGGACAACCTCGAAAGGCCATTGCTGGGAGCAACAGACGTGGGCCACAAGCTGTGGTCGCCAAGACGAAGCCGAGGTCCCGTGAGTTGTCGGTGGGCGGAATCCCACTGTGGGTGGACTTGGATTGTTGCCAGACTGTATCTCGGATTATGCCAGAAATAATTCCATTTGTGAAGTCCCGCCCGGAGCCCGGTAAAACTGTTCAAATTACCTTTGATACATGTTTTGGGACAGTAAGCCATATGATGGAGGTATGTGCGGAACTTAAAGTGGAAATTGTACTGGGCAGAGACTTTCTGTATTTCTGGCAGCTGTGGGATGCTGAGAGTGCACCTGAGAGTTCGCACACAAAGGTTCCGGAAGTAGTGAGGACTGGGGGGGTCTCTACTGGACTGTGTGAATGGTGCTGTATATTGTGAACCCATGCAGGCTGATAATGTTTTTCTTGAAACACTTATGTTAATGTGTTCTGATGTAAAGAGTCCTATTCCCACCTCTCGCAGGACAAAAGAAAACCTGTGTGAGCTGGAAATAGAAGATAAAAAGATGACTGTTTTGTTAGATCCAAAATGTGTAATAAGTCTGGTAAAGACCAGCTGCAGAAAGCCAGACCCCGCTATAGTGTCTATACAAGCCGGTATTTGGGGTTATAAAACAGTTAATGTGTGTATTTCTACTCCCTATGGTACCATAAGTCACAAGGTTGCAATAGAGCCCACCTTAGAGTATGAAGTAGTGCTGGGGAAGGATTTTCCGTTTTTTCAGCAGTTGTGGGAAGATAGTAAGGTAACTAGAGCAGGAACACCTGATAGGCTCACAACACTTGGTTTTCACCACATAGCAGGGGACAGTAACTCCGCAGAGGCTGAGGACGGGGAGTGTCAGCAGACCCTAGGTATATGTCAGGTGGGAGTGTACCAGACCACTAGGGGAGCTGAAGAACAGTCCACGAGTCAAGTTAAAGTGGTGACTGGAATAGAAGCTACAGAGATGGCTGCGGAAAAACCAAAACTCCGGAAGAGAGTACCAGTGGAGCTGGGGGCTGCACTTACAGTCAAAGACAGAGTCCTAAGTGAAGGAGACTGTGACAAGACAAAAGAAAAGTCTGCCAAGAAGCCGAGAGACAGTTCAGAGGAACTGATCAGGAATCTCCCTGACTCGCTGGTGCCAAGAGCCATTGAAGTTGTTGCTAGGGGCAACAAACTTACCGCCAAGGGATTGCCGGTCAGACGGGAGTGTTTAGCGAGAGTCTCCAGAGTTGCCAACGTGGTGGGAGAGGAAGAGTGCCAGGTGTCGGTGGCACCTGTTGATGATAACAAGGCACAAGTGGCCGCAACCCCGAAAAAGGGGGAGACTTCATCTAGAGATGGAGAAGAGCTGGGTCGAGTGTCTGACAGAGGACCAGAGGATGTCTCAAGGTCTAACAGCGAGAGTGAGGAGACCGCTGTCAGAAAAAGGTCTCGGAAAAGACGAGCTGGCCTTGGGAAAAAACTGGAGCAGATCCAGAATCTGGAAGAAACCCTGCAGATGGTTTCTGTAAAGTTGTTGGAGAAAGAAAAAGAGATACATTGCTTGACAGAGGAGAAGGACAAATCACTGGCCGACTTTAAGAAAGAGCAAGAAGCGAGGCTTCAGCTGGAAAAAGTCCTGGAGCACCACAGAAGTGAGTTTGTGGCTCTGCAGGATGAACTGTCCCGCTCCCAGGGTCTTGTGACCAGCAAGGAGAGTGAAGTGCAGAGTCTGGCCAAGCGGATGTCATTCCAGGAAGAAGTGAGTCTTCTACATGGTGCATATCAGGCTCTGCAGAGTGATCACAGGGCTAGCCTGGTAGCCATGGAAAAAATAGAAAAAGAGAAGAATGAAACGAAGATGGAAGCTGAAGCACTTGCCAGCAATCTGGAGAGTGTCTATAAAGCTAAGAGACAACTTGAGGAGGAAGTCAAGGTGAAGAATGCCCTTGCACATGCTCTTCAATCTGCTCGTCATGACAATGACTTCCTCTGTGAGCAGTATGAGGAGGCCCTGGAACAAGTTGAGACTCTAAAATATGAAAACAAGAACTTGCAACAGGAGATCTCAGATTTATCTGAACAGATTGGTGAGAGTGGAAAATCGATCAATGAGTTAGAGAAGTCCAAGAAACAGTTGCTGGACAGTGAGAAGATGATCTCCACAAAGCTCAAGAGTGAGCAGCTGAAATATATAAAGCTGGAAGATGACATGAAGAACTTAAAAGAGAGCCTGGAAGCGCAGAACGAAACGCGCAGAAGGTCCCACGTAGCTGCCTTGGTTTTGCTGGGAGCGCAACTCTACGAGCAGGTGGCTGTGCTGGCGGACAATGAACAATTGAGGAAACAATTGCTGTCTTCGGAAGATACTGTCAGGGACTTGACAGAGTTACTTGACAGTGAGAGGATGAAGTCCGCTAAGCTCCAGTGTAAGCTGCGAAAATGTGAGAAAAAGGAAGAGGACCAGGAAGTCCTAAAAGAGAGCAGAGACCAAGATATGGCGGAATTGGCTCAAGAAAGGCTTCTGGGGCCGAAGTTACAGGATACAGTTATGCTTTCTCTGAATGCCAAAAAGTCCTCTAAAGCTAATATTGAGGTGAAGTCCTGTAAGAACTTGAAGCTCTGAAGCTAGGACTGAGCTGAAACCTGGTGGGAAATCCTCTGAAGTGGAGACTAAGGAGAAGAGAGGTGGGAAATCCTCTGAACCTGAGCAGACCAAAAATTATGAAGGTAATGCTGAGGCAGAGAAATCCTCTGAAGCAGAAGCTAAACCAGAGTCACCCTCAAAAGCTGTGAGTAAAGAGAATCGCACAACTGAAGCTACAGGTGAAGAGAAGAGTAAGCCTGAAGAAGCTGCAGTAGTAGAAGCTGATTCTACACAAGAATCTGAAGGAGCCAAAGACTCTGAAGCCAAACCTGAGGAAGCTGGTGCCCCTGAAGAGAAAGCTGGAAGGGATGAGGTGAAACCATGTGAGAAATCCACTGAAGTCAAGACTGAGGTGAAACCAGGTGGGAAGTCCTCTAAAGTTGAAACTGAGATGGACCCGTGTCAGAGGTCCTCTGACGGTACAGAGAACAAGACAGTGGTTGGTGAAGCCACTGAGGCCGAAAGATTCTCTGAAGCAGAGACAGAGCTCCGGCAAGCCAGAAGAAGACAAAGGTTAGAAGCATCGGTCCTCTCACTCCGTAATTTAAAGAACCCTGCCCACACCAGGGTGAAGAACCTGGTACTGGAGAGGTGTGACCGAGAGACTTGCAATTGGTGGCTGGTAAAAGTCCGGAAGAAAAAAGTCAAGGACTTCAGAGACTGTGGGACAAAAATTGTCCAAGAGAAAGGAAAGGCAGATAGTTTCTGCCTTTCAAATACATGTGCTCCTTCCCGGTGGTCTGAGCAAAGGGGGGGGGGGGGATATGTGGCAGTGTGGCAAGGAAAGGGTGTATTTCCTTGGCTCACCCTGCAGAAGCTCTCACCTGCTTCTTAAGTAATGAGGCAGGAAGGAAGGGAAGTGTATATGAGATGGAGACTCAGTCTAATCTAGGCTCTTCCTAGGAGACAGCATGTGGGCTGTAGGGAAGAGACAGAGCCTGCTGAGGAGTACACAGCCCGAGCTATGAGAGGCTCAAAGAGACTGCCATGAATTGTGAGTAGAAGGTTGCAGGGGACACATGTTTAACTGGCTGAGGGAAGCTCAGCGGTTGTTAGTCAGGACAAACTGATCTGTTTAGTCAGTGACCAGACGGTCTAGGATTTTGTTTTGTTCCTGCTTTTTGTTTGTTTCTTTCCCTGCAACCTGTCTAATAAAACTGGCAAGGTGCCAGATTTGCATTATAAGCGTTTGTTTGCTGGTTTATTGAGAAGAAACACATCCTGTGGCGTGGTCCAGGACGATCCCAGAGCTAATCCCCAAGACGGATCGTCACAATATATATATATATATATATATATATATATATATATATATAAATAATATATATATATATATATATATATATATATATATATGAACTGGCTCCAGAAAGTTAAACAGATTTGTAAATTACTTCTATTAAAAAATCTTAATCCTTTCAATAATTGTCAGCTGCTGAAGTTGAGTTGTTGTTTTCTGTCTGGCTACAGTGCTCTCTGCTGACATTTCTGTTTGTCTCGGGAGCTGCATATAGTAGAAGAGGTTTGCTATGGGGATTTGCTTCTAAACTGGGTGGTTCCCGAGACACGTGTCATCCAAGAGACAACAGAATGCACCACAGATCCAACGGCACAGAAGCTGAATGTGTTCCTGTCCAAGTTGCTGGTGCTGCAGTCTCTCCCTTTTCAAATAGTGGACTCTGCACCTTTCAGAAAACTGATGGCTTGTGCCGAGCTGAGGTGGAAGTCCTAAGCAGTCATTTACTTGTGTTAGTACCAGCGCTGCACAATTTTGTGGAGCAGAGGGTGTGCCAGTCCTTGAGCCTGTCGGTGTGTACCAAAGTGCACGGCAGCTCCGACGTGTGGAGCTGTAACAACGGTCAGGGACAATACATGTCCTTTATGGCCCACTGGTTGAAAGTGGTCCCTGCACAGGCACAACAGTAACTTGGACAGGTCACGCCAATTCCGTCTCTACGCTCTCAGGCCGCTGGTCCTGTGACAGTGTGCGAATGTCTCCTCATCCTCCACCATGTCATCAGCCTCCACTGCACAGACAAGTCTCAGTGCCCCCCCCAGCATACCATGTGTGCAGGGAACGGCGGAGTCACACTGTTCCTTGCATGGTTTGCCTTGGCGAACGGAGTCACACAGGGGAGGAACTGCTAAAAGTCATTCATCAAGAAATCAAAACATGGCTTACTCCATGAAAACCATGGTGATCGATAAAGGGAAGAACATCTTGTCTGTGCTGCGACAAGGAAGCCTGAGCCATGCGTCCTGCATGGCACACGTGTTAAATCTGGTTATCAGGCGGTTCCTGAAGTGTTCCCCCGATCAGCAAGACATCCTAACAATGGAAAAAAAACTTTGCCTGCACTTCAGCCACTTGTACACCACAAAGCACACCCTCCTTGAGCTGCAGCACCAGAAAGGTATCGCCAAACATAGTCTCATTTGCGACATTTCCACACGTTGGAATTCCACCCTCCATATGTTGGACCGACACTCTGAACAGAGAAAAGCATCACCGATTTCTTGATGATCCAAGCAGATAGGGGGACTCCCCTGTGTAACTCTAATGTCAACCAGTGGAAGCTCATACGTGACACTTGCCGTTTGCTCAGGCCCTTTGAGGAAGCCACCTTATTAGTCAGTCGCCAGGATTGCGGAAAGAACGACGTCATTCCACTGCTTCATTTCTTACAGCACGTGTTGGAAACAATGGTTGGTCAGGGCACTGGAGATGTGGCTTCTACATATCACAGCCACATGAATTGGAAGAGGAGGGGGGACAGTGGAGCACAGTTTAGGTTTCGCAAATTTTATTTTTTTTATAGACCTCTGAGGAGGAGCAGGAGCAGCTAGAGGGTTATGAGGAAGACGAAACAGAGGACCCAGACAAACCGTGGCAGTATGCAGTGGAGTTGGAGGCAGGAAGTCCCTCTGAGACACTTGCACAAATGGCACGATGCATGCTCACATGCTTGCGTAGTGACCGCCCAATTGTCACCATTCGGCAGCGGGAGGACTTCTGGCTCTCCACCTTTATTGGACCCTCACTACCGGCACAAAATGGGGGCCTTTTTTACACCCACTGAGAGGAAGGACAAACTGACCTACTAAAGAGATGTCCTAAGTAGTCAGTTGGCCGATGCCTATCTGCGCCATCGTCCATCCTCTCGCAGGTCTGACTCGGGGGGCCTCTGTGCTCACCTTCCACTGCCATGGCTGCTTGGGAGGGGTGGGGTGGCAGGAGCAGTACCAGCTCCATCATCAGCAGCCTGAGTCTAGAGTCGCTGATGAGTAGCTTTCTTCACCCGCTTAGTGAAGCAACTCATCAGCAGCAGGTAGATGTGGAGCAGGACCTGAACCAGCAGCTTGTGGCATATCTTAACATGACCCTGCCAACACACTTTGAAGATCCACTGGACTTCTGAGCAGCCAAACTTTATTTGTGGCCATTACTAGCAGAGTTTTCCCTGAAAAGGTTGTCCTGCCCAGCCAGTAGTGTGACATCAGATTGGGTGTTTAGTGCAGCGAGTGCCATAGTAAGCCCAAGGAGAACTTGTTGGTCCACGAAAAATGTTGAGAGACAGACCTTTGTGAAGATGAATCAGGCATGCCACAGCCAGGATTTCCACGCACTAATTCCTGATGTATCAGAGTAGATTGACCTTAGTGGCACACCAACACTTCACAAATATGGATAGTGCAAAACATATTTAAGGTGCTGCTCCTCAGTTATAGAAATTCCTCCGCATCCGACCACAAATGAGTATTGAGGATATGCATTCGCTAAAACGTAACTTTTCTTAGGATAAAATATATGGACCCCAATTTTTTTTATATCTAAGAGAAGGAAAGGTGTGCAAAAAACACCATGTGCCACCTACACCACCAAGTATTGATGTGATGCAAAGACAACTAAAAGGTGTAAGGGAACAACGTAAGGTCCATTGTAACAGGTGGGGGTAAAAACTTTCCCCGTATACCCTACTCTCGCACTATAATTTAACTTCTTGGCAAGTGTTACTCACCCTAAAAAGGGCGGCCCCACACAGGATCCTCTCCCTATTTCCACCTACAACCACTGCCATTTCCCAGGGTTTTTAGGTGCAAATAGGGAAAGTTTCCTGTGTGAGGCCACCCTATTTAGGGCAAGTAACACTTGCCAAGAAGGGAAGTTTTTACCCCCACCTGCTACAATGGACAATACGTTATTCCCTTCCACCTTTTCAATGAAAGTTTTACTTGTCTTAAAAAGGGCGGCCCCACACAGGAACCTCTCCCTATTTCCACCTAAAAACCCTGGGAAATGGCAGTGTTTGTAGGTGGAAATAGGGAAAGGTTCCCGTGTGGGGCTGCCCTTTTTTAGGGTGAGTAACACTTGCCAAGAAGGGAATTAATAATGTGAGAGTAGGGCCTTACCTTACAGGGGAAGTTTTTACCCCCACCGGTTACAATGGACCATACGTTGTTCCCTTCCACCTTTTAGAGGTCTTTGCATCACATCAATACCTGGTGGTGTAGGTGGCACATGGTGTTTTTTTGCACCCCTTTCCTTTTGTTAAATAAGCTTCAGGCTGTCTCATTCTGCCACCATATATTCTCCTCAAGCTGATGCCACCACCAGGCTGTCTCATACTGCCACCATATGTTTTCCTCATGCTGATGCCACCTCCAGGCTGTTCCATTCTGCCACTATATGGTCTCCTCATGCTGCTGCCATCTCCAGACTGTGTCATTCAGCCACTATATGGTCTCCTCTTGCTGCCGCCAACTCCAGGCTGTGTCATTCAGCCATTATATGGTCTCCTCTTGCTGCCGCCAACTGCAGGCTGTGTCATTCTGCCAGATTATGGTCTCTTCATGCTGCTGGCACATTAAATAAAACTACTTGAAATCTTCCAACTAAATGTTAAAAAATATCTTTAATCTTTTCAATTGTGAGGCCCTATTGTCTCGTCAGGCTGTTGCCACAGCCAGGTTGGGTAATTCGGGCACTATATGGTCTCCTCATGCTGATGCCACCTCCAGGCTCTGTCATTGTGCCACTCTGCGACAGTGATTCTAATAATGACGCCTCTAATCTGCATGTCATAGTGAATAACAGTATTATTTCACTAACACAGCACACTCCCTATGAGTGTTACAACAAGGCAGTGTTCTACACCCCTATTGAGGCTCTCTGTAGCCCAGAAATAGCTGTTTTTAATAGCGATTCGCCGCAAATAATTTGGACCAAAACTAATTTTTCCGGAAAATTTGGCGAATCGGCCAAATCGAATTATTCAAAAATTTGATCATCTCTAGTTGTGCTGCATTTGAAAAAAATAAAATCATTATTACCCTGCATAAAAGCGACAAAACACTTGTTTGTTGCCTGATCGAGTAATTTTCATTTGGTGTTGAAAAATCATTGGCTGTTGGACACAAATTTTCTTGTGTAATGTAAGGGGATGTGCAACAGATCCGATTGCCGCACGAATAATCCAGTGATCTTTGCACAGTTCTCCCTGAATAACACTCAAGCAGTCTGATAGCTTCTGTAAATGAAAGCCAATCTCGTTTACATGGCGGCTTGGGCTGTCTAATATGGCCTATAAAGGGGTACTCCAAAGGATAAGGGATAAGATGTCTGATCGTGGGAGTCCCACCGCTAGGGACCCCCGCGATCTCACTGCTGAACCTAGCTTTCCTTTAGAGCGTTGGGTGCAGCGTCGGAGGCTCGTGACGTCATGGCCATGCCCCCTCAATGCAAGTCTATGGGAGGGAGCGTGACGGCCATCACACCCCCTCCCATAGACTTGCATTGAGGGGTTATGGCCGTGACGTCACGAGCAAGGAGTGGCCGTGATGTCACGAGCCTCCGCCCCGCATCGCCAGTCATCCGGCATGGAGCAAAGTTCACTCCGTGCACCGGATGTCTGGGGTGCCGCAGCCGAGATCGTGGGGATCCCCAGCAGCGGGACCCCCGCAATCAGACATCTTATCCCCGATCGTTTGGATAGGGGATAAGAGGTCTAGGGGCAGAGTACCCCTTTAAGCCTAAGGACTATACACTTTTAAGCAAATGGCAGGTAAATGGTTACAACTCTATTACTTGTTGGTGTGTTTTAAGGAACAATACTATACAATAGAATGTGCTGAGTTATCCTAAAAACTTGAATACAGTACATGCAAATAGCAAACCCCAAAAAGGGGAGCTATGAAAAAAAAAGAGACCTGAATGTTCACTGTAAAATGGCATAGTGTCCACCACAACAAACTTTACTAAAACATTAGAGGTTTCTGCATTATATATGTTAGTTTAAAAAAAAACTGAAATAAAGACTGGAAACATTTATTTTGTAGATGGAAAATGCTGAAGCCCTCCCTGAGTATATCTGGCCTCAAAGCAATTGAATCGTATAAAGAGAACAACTAACCTTTAATTCTAGTGCATCATTCTGGTTTTGAAAATTCTTCAACATTTCCTCATGTTTTTGCCTCTCGATCGCCAGCTCCACATTTGCCTCTTCACGAAGTTGCTTCTTAGTTTCCTCAATCTTTAGGAGATATTTTCTCTGTTGATTTTCCAATTCATTCTGCATCTTCAAAGGGAAAGAAAAAAATGTAAATATTTTGGAATTACACAATTAACCCCGTAACGACCACAGATGTAAATGTACGTCCTGGTGTGGTGGTACTTAGCGCACCAGGACGTACATTTACGTCATGTACATGACCGCGAGCATCGGAGCGATGATCGGGTCATGTGCAGCAGGTCCCGTCTGCTGACAGCAGCCAGGAACCCGCAGGTAATGGCCAACATCCGCGATCACGTGGATATCTGCCATTAACCCCTCAGATCAATATACATCACGGCATCTGCGGCAGCATGGCTATATTTTATGCTGATCTGATCACCCACAGCACGGCCGCGGGGATCAGATCAGCTAACATGGTGGCCGGAGGTCCCCTCACCTGCCTGCGCTGCCTTCCTGACTTCTTCTACTCTGGTCCGAGATCGAGCAGACGAGAGCAAAAGATAGCTGATAACACTGAACAGTGCTATGTCCTATGCATAGCACTTAACAGTATTAGCAATCAACTAATTGCTATAAATAGTCCCCTATGGGAACTATTAAAGTGTAAAAAAAGAGGTAAGAAAAAGTAAAAAAAAAAGTTTAAAAAAAAGTTTTAAAAAAAGTTTTAAAAAATTTGAGAAATCCCCTCCCCCAATAAAAATGTAAAATATCCCTTTTTCCCCTATTTTACCCCAAAAAATGTATAAACATATTTGGTATCACCGCATGCATAAATGTCCGAACTATTAAAATATAGTGTTAATGATCCCGTATGGTGAACATCGTGAATGTAAAAAGAAAATTGCTGCTTTTTTGTCACATTTTATTTTTAAAAAATGTATAAAAGTTTTATATACACAAGTTTGGTATCAATGAAAAGTACAGATCACAGTGCAAAAAATGGGCCCTCATACCGCCACATATACGGAAAAATGAAAAAGTAATAGGTCGTCAAATTAGAGGGATTTTTAACGTATTAATTTGGTTAAAAAGTTTGAGATTTTTTTTAAGCGCAACAATAATAGAAAAGTATGTAATCATGGGTATCATTTTAATCATATTGGCCCACAGAATAAAGAACACATGTCATTTTTACCGTAAAGCAGACCTGGGCATGGTACGGCCCGCGGGCCACATACAGCCCTTTGACTGGCTCTGACCGGCGCTGACTGTCAGGCCGTACAATGCCCAGGTCTGCACCAGCCTGTGCACTGAGCTCCCGTGCGATGACAGGAAGTGCTGACAGGAAGAGGGAGGGGCGTGCACTCTCTCCCCTCCCCCGCCTTCTCTCTGCCGTGCAGTCTTAGAACCTCTGAAGGCAGAGGAGAGGCCGTGTATCCTGTCTCCCTCCGCCCCCTCCCCTCAGCTCTAAACTCCGGCCGGGTGAGTGTTTCTGTGTGTCTGTGTATATATGTGTCTGTGTGTTGTCTGTATATATATGTGTCTGTGTATTTATGTGTCTGTGTATATATGTGTCTGTGTATATATGTGTCTGTGTATATATGTGTCTGTGTATATATGTGTCTGTCTGTGTATATATGTGTCTGTGTATATATGTGTCTGTGTGTCCGTGTGTATGCGGTTGAACTGCCTAATCTGGGGGACAACTATGCTGCCTGATCAGGGGGACAACTATGCTCCTTGTACTTGGACTTGTAGTGGATTTTGAATCAATTATACAACCCACGCTGACTTTAGACTTGACAGACTTGACTTTGCTAACTAGACTTCTCCCCTGTATTCGTGCTTACCAGGCTTTGACTTTCACCTGTTGGGGGTTCCACGGATAGTGGCTGTGTGACTAGGCCATGGTCTCCCTCAGGTCTTTATTTGACTGTACCTCAGCAGAATCTGGAACTGACTAGTCTAGCTGCTCCCAGGTATATAAGGGAGCAATTTGGAGGGGTTCCATTGGTCACAAACAAGTCACCTGTTTACTTGTACCTTCCTTGGTTACAGAGGTCTTAGTAACAATGTTTAAAGGGGTACTCCACTGGAACACTTTATTTTTTTTAAATCAACTGGTTCCAGAAAGTTAAACAGATTTGTAAATTACTTCTATTAAAAAATCTTAATCTTTCCAGTACTTATCAGCTGCTGTATGATCCAGAGGAAGTGCTTTTCTTTTTGAATTTCATTTCTGTCTGACCACAGTGCTCTCTGCTGAAACCTCTATCCATTTTAGGAACTGTCCAGAATAGGATAGGTTTTCTATGGGGATTTACTCCTACTCTGGGCAGTTCCTAAATTGGACAGAGGTGTCAGCAGAGAGCACTGTGGTCAGGCAGAAAGAAAATTCAAAAAGAAAATAACTTCCTGAGGATCATACAGCATCTTTCTGTACTGGAAGGATTAAGATTTTTTAATAGAAGTAATTTACAAATCTGATTAACTTTCTGGCACCAGTTGATTTAAAAAAAAATAAAAAATAAAAAAAAAGTTATTTCCCAGTGAAGTACCTCTAAAATCAACTGGTGCCAGAAAGTTAAACAGATTTGTAAATTACTTCTATAAAAAAAAATCTTAATCCTTCCAGTACTTTTTAGGGGCTGTATACTACAGAAGAAATGCTTTTCTTATTGGATTTCTCTTATGTCACGACCACAGTGCTGACCTCTGCTGTCCATTTTAGGATCTGTCCAGAGCAGCATATGTTTGCTATGGGGATTTTCTACTGCTCTGGACAGTTCCTAAAATGGACAGCAGAGGTCAGCGGAGAGCACTGTGGTCGTGACAGAAAAGAAATCCAAAAAGAAAAGCAATTCCTTTGTAGTATACAGCCCCTAAAAAGTACTGGAAGGATTAAGATTTTTTAATAGAAGTAATTTACAAATCTGTAACTTTCTGGCACCAGTTGATTTAAAAAAAAAAAAAAAAAAAGTTTTCCACGGGAGTACCCCTTTAACCTGTTGGGGACAAAGGGCGTATGCATACGCCCTTGCGTATCCTGGTACGAAGGGAGTATCCATAAGCCCGTGGGAATTTTGGTCCCCGCCGCGCGCCGGGCGGGAACCGGACCAGGGTGACTGCTGATATCTATCAGCAGGCACCCCGCGCAAATGCCCAGGGGGGTCATCAGACCCCCCCCATGTCGGCGATCGGCGCAAATCGCAAGTGAATTCACACTTGTGATTTGCGCCGATTACGGGTCATGACGGGTCTATGGTGACCCGGTATATAAGGGGGATCGCGGTGTACAGGGTACATTCACACAGGCAGGTTTACACTAAGTTTCCTGCTTAAAGTTTGGGTTGCAGCAAACTTTTCGCCGCAGCGCAAATTCCTAGCGGGAAACTCACCGTAACACGCCAGTGCGAATGTACCCTAAAAACACTACACTAACACAAAATAAAGGGTAGAACACTACATAAACACCCCCTTACACTGCCCCCCCCCAATAAAAATGAAAAAGTTATTGTACGGCAGTGTTTCCAAAACGGAGCCCCCAGCTGTTACAAAACAACAACTCCTAGCATTTCTGGACAGCCACTGACTGTCCAGGCATGCTGGGAGTTTAGCAACAGCTGGAGGCACCCTGTTTGGGAATCACTGGCGTAGAATACCCCTATGTCCACCCCTACGCAATCCATAATTTAGCCCTCAAATGCGCATGGAGATCTCTCACTTCAAAGCCCTGTCCTATTTCAAGGAAACAGTTTAGGGCCACATATGGAGTATTTCTGTACTCGGGAGAAATTGCACTACAAATTTTGGAGGGGGGGGGGGGGTCTTTTTCTCCTTTTACCCCTTATGAAATGGAAAAGTTGGGGGCTACACCAGCCTGTTAGTGTAAAAAAATAAAAAAATTGACACTAACATGCTGGTGTTGCCCCATACTTTTTATTTTCACAAGCAGTAAAAGGAAAAAAAGACCCCCAAAATTTGTAAAAAAATAAAATGCTTTCACTAAAATGCTGGTGTTACCCTACATTTTTCATTTTCACAAGGGAAAATAGGAAAAAAAAGCCCCCCAAAATTTGTAACCCCATTTCGTCTGAGTAAGAAAATACCCCATATGTGGATTTAAAGTGCTCTGTTGGCGCACTACAATGCTCAGAAGAGAAGGAGCGCCATTGGGATTTTGAAGAGAAAATTTGTCCGGAATTGAAGGCCACGTGTGTTTTATAAAGCCCCCATAGTGCCAGAACAATGGACCCTCCCACATGTGACCCCATTTTGGAAACTACACCCCTCATGTAATGCTTTAAGAGGTGCAGTGAGCATTTACGCCCCACAGGTGTCTGACAGATTTTTGGAACAGTGGTCCTTGAAAATGAAAAATTAAATTTTTCATTTGCACAGCCCACTGTTCCAAAGATCTGTCAAACGCCAGTGGGGTGTAAATACTCACTGCACCCCTTATTAAATTCTGTGAGGGGTGTAGTTTCCAAAATGGGGTCACATGTGTGTGGGGGGGGGGGGGGGTCCACTGTTCTGGCACCACGGGGGGGGGGGGGGGGGGCTTTGTAAATGCACATGGCCCCTGACTACCATTCCAAACGAATTCTCTTTCCAAAAGCTCAATGGCGCTCCTTCTCTTCTGAGCATTGTAGTGCGCCAGCAGGGAATGAAACGTCCTAAGATGGGGTATTTCCATACTCAGAAGAGATGGGGTTACAGATTTTGGGGGGCATTTTCTACAATTACCTTTTGTAAAAATTGTAAATTTGGGGAAAAAACTGCACTTTAGTGAAAAAAAGTTTTTTTCATTTACACATCAGATTTTAACGAAAAGTCGTCAAACACCTGTGAGGTGTTAAGGCTCACTGGACCCCTTGTTACGTGCCTTGAGGGGTGTAGTTTCCAAAATGGTATGCCATGTGGGGTTTTCTGCTGTTCTGGCACCCTAGGGGCTTTCTAAATGTGACATGCCCCCCAAAAACCATTTCAGCAAAATTCACTCTCCAAAATCCCATTGTTGCTCCTTCCCTTCTGAGCCCTCTACTGCGCCCGCCGAACACTTGACATACACATATGAGGTATTTCCTTAATCGAGAGAAATTGGGTTACAAATTTTGGGGGGGCTTTTTCTCCTATTATCACTTGTAAAAATTCAAAAACTGGGTCTACAAGAACATACAAGTGTAAAAAATGAAGATTTAGAATTTTCTCCTTCACTTTGCTGCTATTCCTGTGAAACACCTAAAGGGTTAACAAACTTACTGAATGTCATTTTGGATACTTTGAGGGGTGCAGTTATTATAAATGGGTCATTTGTGGGGTATTTCAAATTTGAAGGCCCTTCAAATCCACTTCAAAACTGGTCTGGTGATTTTGAAAATTTTGTGAAAAATTGCTCCTGAACTTTGAAGCCCTTGGATGTCTTCCAAAAGTAAAAACATGTCAACTTTGGGACAAATTAAGGCCTTTGCAACAAATCGCACATGTATTATCAATGCAAAAGGTTAACCAGACTATGGCATAGCTACACAATTTTTGAAAAAGCTTCTAAAGCAAAAGTTGCAATGAGAAGTCTCTAAACAGCAACTGAGACAAATCGTGCGACAAATCAACACCACAAAAACAGGATAAAACCAATGATTCCTCCCTTAGTCTCATTGCTGCAGGCGTGCCAGCCCTCCTGAAGCATGGTTCACCCACAATATGATGCTGCAACCCCCATGCTAATGCTTCTCCCATTTTAACAGTAGGACTTATCTAAGCATTGTCGTCAACCAAGATCCCTTCAAGGCAGCTGTTTACCCCTTAGCAGAAGGGCAAGAGTTTCAGCAGGACAATAGTTCATGACACAAGGGTCGTATGGTTGTGGATTGGTTCCAGGAACTCTATATTTTTTCTTCCTTCCCTGACCTTTAGAGTGGCATCTTAAACCTATAAAACATTTTTATTCAGAGCATATCTGTACCTCCACATAATTTACAGCAATTGTGAGAAGTGGTCCTATCTACACAAGCCAACAGAACAATAACCACAACAAATTGCTACAGTTCTGAAGGCCAAAGGAGGTCCAACATCATATGAGATGTAAATCTATATTAAATAGCCATTCTTCTAGTACACTACAAAAGATTGCATTGAAAAGTGGCCTTTTGGGGGAGGGGGTATCTTCTTGGGCACCATACACAATGTATGGTTTACTGAACATTCACTGTGAAGTTCTATAAAATGTCATTCATACTATGATTGTGCATTATTTCCATTAACCTGAAAACCCTGGCAACCTTCATCCTCAGGGGATTTTATCCAAGATGAACTGAGGTATATATAATTTTTTAAACATAAAAACTTATGCCAATGTGATTAGCAATATAACTCCCCTGGCAATGAGCATAAGACAGGAGAGGTTGTGTGATTTCCAATAAGGGACTAAACAGTCATTGTCCTCTAGGGCAGGTGATGGCAAACAATTGTGCCTGGAATTACTCACTGCTCTCTGCAATGATGGACATCACTAATCCTTTATCCTGCAATTTGTGTACAAATGTGAAGTATGCCCATATGCAAACAACAAGTGTACCAGGTGCAGCACCATCAAAAACAGTACAACAGAAGGGGAGGGAGCAAAAGACTGCAGCTTTTCTTGATAAACTTGCATGGGCACTGTTATTAAAATAATTTTTTGCATATGATACAGCAGGTAAAATAAACAAGGTTTGTGATTTACTCCCTGTAAAAAATGTCTTTATGTCCCTTTCATGGCCTTAGAAAGTCAAATTCTCTTCCACTTGTCCTGGGAACCCCTGTGTAATGACACTGGTCTTTAGCCACTGAATAAAAATGGTTTTATATTCTTAACATGGCATGACAACTTTCTGAGCAAACCTTTACTGGGGCTGGAGACAAACCAGTGGGCCCATTAGAGTCAGGTTGTGACAAAAGCGAATGTCCCTGGGCTTGTTACTGTCCCTTTTGACTACAAAAGCCTACTCAATATGCTGGACACGGATGTACAGACAGCTGTGCTCAGGCATGCTTATTCAGATCATACTAAGCAGACATTTACACCAATACACACAACTACTTGTACCCATTGCCTCTTTATGGCACAATCTCCAACTAGGGCCCTCTACTCAGGGCTGCCATCAGAAATTTCTGGGACCCTTACACAGCTCAAGGGCTGGGCCCCCCCGTGGCCCGCTGCCAAGTCCACCCCAATTTAATTTTTTTTTACTAATGATATAATCTAATATACCCTATTCTTGTTATAGTGAAACCACCCTAAAATTGGACAATATTCCCACATACTGGCCCAGATTTATCAAACTGTGTGAGAGAAAAATAGAGAGATTTTCCCACAACAACCAATCACTTTACCAGAGCTCATTAGCTGAGCTGTGATTGGTTGCTAGGGAAAAATCACTATTTTTCTCTCACACAGTTTGATATCAGCAAGTGCTCTGCAGACAGTATAAGTGATTACAGTTGCATAAGGGACTGGGCTGTCTGTCACGCACTGCTCTTTTAAGATCTATCCATAGATTTTCAATTCTGTTGAGGTCAGGAGATTGTGAAGGCCATGGCAAAACCTTCAGTTTACGCCTCTTAATGTAATCCCCCGTGGATTTCGAGGTGTGTTTAGGATCATTATCCATTTGTAGAAGCCATCCTCTCTTTAACTTCAGCTTTTTCACAGATGGCATCAAGTTAGCATCCAAAATTTGCTGAAATGTTATTGAATCCATTTTTCCTTCTACTTGTGAGATGTTCCCTGTGCCACTGGCTG
The DNA here is from genome assembly GCF_029499605.1 of Hyla sarda. Taxonomy (NCBI): domain Eukaryota; kingdom Metazoa; phylum Chordata; class Amphibia; order Anura; family Hylidae; genus Hyla; species Hyla sarda. Next base: position 128,919,225 of record NC_079191.1, on the reverse strand, counting down.
CAATACAAACCCAAAGCATGATTGAACCCCCCCATGCTTAACAGTTGGACAGAGGTTCTTTTCATTCAATTCTGTTCCCCTTCGTCTCCAAACGTACCTTTGCTCATTCCAGCCAAAAAGTTTAATTTTAACCTCATCGGTCCACAGAAATGCATCAGGCTTGTCTATATGTTCATTTGCAAAGTTCAAACGCTAATTTTTGTGGTGAGGACATAGAAGAGGATTTCTTCTGATGACTCTTCCTTGAAGACCATATATGTACAAGTATCTCTTTATAGTGGAATAGTGTACCACAACTCCAGCATCTGCCAGATCTTTCTGGAGGGATTGTGCAGTCAAACGTGTGAGCGTCAACTATTTTCAGTTTCAGATTTCTAGACAACTGCTTAGAAGAACCCATGGTGCTGATTGTTGGGGCAAGGTCAGAGGAGTCTGGGCATTTAAAACCTTTGAGATTGACATCACCTGGTCTTCCCAGATGATGATTGAGAAGAATCCATGACACTGGCAGGTCTCAGCTTTGCAAAGGGGGCAGTGCATGCTATAAATTCGGCAGGGTGCCCAAACTTTTGCAGATGCCATTTTTTCGTTTTCTGTTATTTTGAAAGTGTAAATGATGGAAATTTGTTGACATATTATATGAATGTCTAATCTGTAATTTAATGCATTTTGGAGATTTTCCATCTTTCCTTGGCTTCTTTATGCACATTAATACAAATTTTTACCTGGGATGCCCAAACTTTTGATCCCCACTGTAGACCCCATGCCCCCATATATAGCTGTAGGCCCTTCACAGACATACTGCCTCCAGCCATATACAGTATATGGCAGGAGGCACTATGTCTGTGTACTGCATTGCTCTAGGGCTCTGATCACTGCTACTCTGGTCTGGATCAGGATCTGCTGCTATGGCCTATGGGCCATAGCAGCAGGCCCTGGGCTGTGGAAGCAGTGATCTGAGCTCCGAAGCTGCCCACGTGCTGGAAACTTGCTGGCCCACACGTCTTCCTGTTTCTGTTCCGCGCCGCTCCTCCGGACTGGTGCACGACACATTATTTGGTAGACTTTGCAAATTTAAAGTGACCGCAGCGCGTGAAAGAGTAACTCGGACATCCATGTGTCCTGAAAGGATCTTTTGGGACACAGGGATATTCAGGTTATTCACACATCCTGCCAGGGGGCGTCGACAGCGATCGATGCTGGTCGCGGGCCCGGCCCCTGTAGGTGCCCAGGCCCCTTACATGCGTACTGCCTGTACCCCCCTGATGGCGCCTGCCTCTAATAGAAGCATACTTTATCAACTGGGGCCATAACTTTACTCTGGCTAGCAGTAGGCTCCCAAGGCACCACACGAGGCTTTTGCAGGATTTTCTTCCCTGTCTTTTATTTCAAATAATTTTCTACCTGTAGAGCGGCCCATGACCCATATGTAGAGTCAGGACTTCTCCCTCAGCCTGGTAAGGTGCTGCTAAATGCTGGCACCATAAAAATACAGATGCTCACAGCTTGAAAGCCGATGCTGAGAATCCACTGTCCTCCATCTGCGCCAGACCCAATATATACACAATATGTCACTTCATATGCATTCCCTGGTCTAGTCACATTATTCGCTAGTTTTGTGCCAATCGAGGGCACAAAACCCACCAGGAGAAGGTCAGGTAAGGCCACATGCACCCTATGTGGATTGTAATGTTTCAAGGGTACACAGTTGCTTTGTAAGTATTAATAAGCATGATTCCTACACTACTGGATGTATTGCACTTTATTTTGTTAAATAACAGAGTGAACCCTAGTGTGGATTACTGGAAAAGCTGGCAATCAAAAAATAAACATAAGGTCAGCCCTGTCGTGTACTTGGGTGGAGGAGGTGCTCCTGCTGTTTTACCATTAACTCCTGCAGACTCTTCTTTGTCCATGATGCTTTATCCCAGGGACAAATAAACAGTAGAACTCCAAATAAAGATAGGTCACGACTATGCGCTCTTGAGTGTTACACAGCCTGTTGGCCATTATCTGTATCCATGATCTGACTGTTTAGAAAATAAAAGAATGTGCAAAAGTGGGGAGTGCCATCTGACATCTTTTTTTAGATTACTGGAAAAGCTATCAGCAAGTTAACACAGACCAACAAATATCTGATTGAAAGAATAGAGGCCGATTCTACCTCTAGACTTTGAGACACTGGTAGACTACACCAAATATCATCTTTAAAACATATCACCTAGTGTTAGGCTAGATTCAGAGGGTGCTTTCACATTGGACAACTTTGCTGCAGCTTTCTGTGCAAACTCCACAGCAATGTAGATAAGATTATGACAAATCTCATTCATATGCTCAGAAAAAAATTCACTAGTAATCTGCATGGTGGTTAACATGCAGTGCGGACTTGAAATAGCACAACAATTTAGGAATTTAGGCTCCGTTTGTTAGTGGGTTTTACTTTTTGACTTCAATTGGTAAGTCAAAATCTGCAATGGAATTTCAGATTTTGCTGTGAAAATGCCACTGGATTGACAGCAAAATCTGCAACTGCAACTTTCTAACGTTATTGTTTTAAAATTGACACATTTGTCACTAAAAATCTACAGAATCATGACATCACGTGGACCTGCCACGGCAGTTTATGTTCTGTAACAAAGCACTAAGATAAAAGTCTAAAATCCTTTTCTTTTTTTAAAACCCATTTCACTCGGCAAGCTAAGAAGAAAATAGGATATGTACTTTGCAGTAGATGTTCTAGAAATGATCTTAGAACCATTAAAGTCATAGCAATATAACCTTTCAATGGTTGTAATATGCATTATGGAAATATGAACTTTACAACGGTTTCTTCATTGTAAATATGAACTGTTCCGCTCTCTTGCCATGCAAATGCTAAAGGGTGTTTGTCTATCAAAGAAGAGGTAACTGTGATGCCATAGAAACGTCTAGGATTATGAATAGCAGCTCTGCAGCGCGGCCTAGGATATGACAAGTGAGCTTGTCTATGTCAAAGAGTTCATACACCTATAAAAGCAGGGCCATTACCTTGGTCTCCCAGCTGTCCTCATTCTGCATCCTTTGTTTAAGGGCTCCCTGTAGCTCTTCAATTCTGTTCTGATAGGAAACAATCTGCAGTTCTCTGGAAAGAGAAAGGGAAGCTAAAAACAATGTATTATGTGGTAGCAATTCATCTAATGTTTCCAGTACAGGAACGAGATCTCCTGGAAGCCATACTGTGGCTAAAGGGAATAGGAACTATGACATTACTTTAGGCAATGTGCTAATTCAAAGGTGAAGAAAGGTGGCCCTGTTCTTTTACTTGTAGACTATTTTTCAAAATGTGGAAAAAACTGATCAGTTCACAAACTAAAATATGTTCTGCAGTTTTTAAATATATTAGAATTACAGTGCATACATTATATAAAACTAGCTGAGTACCTGGCGTTGCCCGGGTTTTCCTTCCTAATCCTTGTTGGGGAGGAAAATAAACAAAGGAGGAAGCTTTTGACTTCATATCCAGTTCTCATATATTGTTGTCATATCCCAACCCCATATCCCGACCTCCTATCCCGACCTCCTATCCCGACCTCCTATACCGTCCTCTTATCCCATCCTCCCATCCCGTCCTCATATCCCGACCCATAATATGTGTACCAGGTAGTGAAATATCTCCAGCCGTTTGGAAGTTATGCAGTAACATATATTTCCCATTGACTTGTATGGGACTTTAAACAAACCCCGCCCCTGGAAAATGGGGGTGAGTAAGGGTTAAATCCCCTATCCTATGTTTGTTGTTGACATATAAGTAACATGTGTGCCAAGTTTCATGTTAATATCTTTAGCCGTTTGGAAGTTTTTGTGGAACATACACACACACGTTGAGTTTTATATATATATACTAGCTGAGTACCCGGCGCTGCCCGGTTTTTCCTTCCTCATCCTATTTGGGGAGGAAAATAAACGAAGGAGGAAGCTTTTGACTTCATATGCAGTCCTCATATATTGTTGTTATATCCCAACTCCACATCCCGACCTCCTATCTCGACCTCCTGTCCCGACCTCCTATCCCGTCCTCCAATCTCTAGCTCCTATCCTGACCTCCTATCCTGAACTCCTATCCCGACCTCCTATCCCGACCTCCAATCCCGACCTCCAATCCCGACCTCCAATCCCGACCTCCAATCCCGACCTCCAATCCCGACCTCCAATCCCGACCTCCTATCCCGACCTCCTATCCCGACCTCCTATCCTGGCCTCCTATCCCGTCCTCCTATCCCGACCTCCTTTCTCGACCTCCTATCCTGTCCTCCTATCCCGTCCTCCTATTCTGACCTCATATCTCGACCTCCCATCCCGTCCTCATATCCTGACTCGTAATATGTGTACCAGGTAATGAAATAGCTCCAGCCTAATGGAAATTATATGGGAACATACATTTCCCATTAATTTGCATGGGACTTTAAACAAAAACCCTGACCCTCACAAATGGGGGTAGGTAAGGTTTAAATTAACTATCCTATATTTTAAGTGGACATATAAGTAACATGTGACCAAGTATTATCGAAATATCTCCAGACGTTTGAAAGTTATGCAGTAACATATATTTCCCATTGACTTGTATGGGACTTTAAACATAAGCCCCGCCCCTGGCAAAGGCGGATGAGTAAGGGTTAAATTACCTATCCTATGTTTGTTGTTGACATATAAGTAACATGTGTGCCAAGTTTCATGTTAATATCTTTAGCCGTTTGAAAGTTTTTGTGGAACATACATACATACATATTAACCAAAAGATCACCAAAGAGGTGATCCACTAATCCCCTGTATTTCCCATATATTAAAATACTATAATCTTTATTGAACACAAAAACACCAAAGAACTAATGGGTTAAAAGTATCAGCGTGTTTCTCTTCCCATAGTATTAGTTGTTAGAGTGCCATTCTGGCATCACTGTATCTCCATCTATCTGTGCGCGTCTGCAGTATGCGCACTGTAAGGGAAGAGTGTGCACTGTATTTAAAACCTACTCGCGGCCCCCCTCGACATGTTTCGCCGTACTATACGGCTTTGTCAAGAGGTTTTAGGGCCCTAAAACCTCTTGGCAAAGCCGTATAGCCGCAGGGACATGTCAGTTCCTGACATGGACAGAGGTGTCAGCAGAGAGCACTGTGGTCAGACAGAAAAGAAATTCAAAAAGAAAAGAACTTCCTGTGGAGCATACAGCAGCTGATAAATACTGGAAGGATTAAGATTTTTAAATAAAGTAATTTACAAATCTGTTTAACTTTCTGGCACCAGTTGATTTAAAAAAATAGTTTTTCACCAGAGTACCCATTTAACCCCTTAAAGGGGTATTCCAGGCCCAAATTTTTTTTTATGTATCAACTGGCTCTGGAAAGTTAAACAGATTTGTAAATTACTTCTATTAAAATATCTTAATCCTTCCAATAGTTATTAGCTTCTGAAGTTGAGTTGTTGTTTTCTGTTTAACTGCTCAATGATGATGTCACGTCCCGGGAGCTGTGCAGTTCCTATGGGGATAATTTCCCATCATGCACAGCTCCCGGGACGTGACATCATCATTGAGCAGTTAGACAGAAAACTTCAGAAGCTAATAACTATTGGAAGGATTAAGATTTTTTAATAGAAGTAATTTACAAATCTGTTTAACTTTCTGGAGCCAGTTGATATATATATATATATAAAAAAAAGTTTTTGCATGGAATACCCCTTTTAGGGCCCGGGGTTTTTCCATTTTTGCACTTTCGTTGTTTCCTCCTTACCTTTAAAATATCATAATTCTTTCAAGTTTTCACCTAAAAATCCATATGATTGCTTATTTTTTGTGCCACCAATTCTACTTTGTAATGACATCAGTCATTTTACCCAAAAATCTACGGCGAAAGGGAAAAAAAAACTAATTGTGCGACAAAATTGAAGAAAAAACGCCATTTTGTAAATTTTGGGGACTTCCATTCCTTCGGTAAAAATTACACCTTATATTTATTCTGTAGGTCCATACGGTTAAAATGATTCCCTACTTATATAGGTTTGATTTTGTTATACTTCTGGAAAAAATCATAACTACATGCAGGAAAATTTATACGTTTAAAATGGTAATTTTCTGACCCCCTATAACTTTTTTATTTTTCCGCGTACAGATCGGTACCATTTTTGTATTGATCCGACTTTTTGATCGCTTTTTATAAATTTTTTCATGATCTAAAAAGTGACCAAAAATACGCTACTTTGGACTTTGGCATTTTTTTGCGCGTATGCCATTAACCATGCAGCTTAATTAACTAAATATTTTTATAATTCGGACATTTCCAAACGCGGCGATACCACATATGTTTATTTTTATTCACAGCTTTTTTTTTTTTTAAATGGGAAAAAAGGGGGGGGGGGGATTCAAACTTTTATTAGAGAAGGGGTTAAATGATCTTTATTAATTTCACTTTTTTGTTTGCATAGGGGGCCTATGCTTGTTTGTTTGCATCTATTACATTGACCATTGTTATCCCATAGGATAACATTGATCAATGATTCTGCCGCTAGACTGCTCAGGCCTGAATCAGGCACGGAGCAGTCATTCGGCGATTGGACACACAGAAGGAAGGTAGGGGCCCTCCTTGTGTCCTCCAGCTGTTCGGGACGCCGGGATTTCACTCCAGCGTCCCGAACAGCCCATTGAGCTAGCCGGGAGTAGTTTACTTTCACTTTGGACATGGCGATCAACTTTGAACGTCACGTCTAAAGGGTTAATAGCACACAGCACCGCAATCAGTGCTGCGCGCTATTAGCCATGGTCCCGGCCGTTGTTAGAGGTAGGGCCCGACCCTCTAAGACGTGGGGCCATGCCGTGGCCCCGCGTTATAGAAAGGGAGAGGACTCAGGACATTCAGGTACGCCCTGGGTCCTTAAGTGGTTAAATTGGAAATATAGTGTCACATAGGTATACCATAGATGTTTAGGATGGGCATACACTAAAAGTTGAGACACCATTTAAATATAATGAAGTACAGAAATAGAAAAAAAGTCAAACAAATTTAATGTAAATCATTAGATTACGTAAAAGATAAGAGAATTTATACCTAAAATAATATGTTTTTTAGTCACCTTTTTAATAATGTTTTGTTGTGGCAGCTATTCTTGTAGAAGTGACAACAGGATGTGCAACCGTATAGGTTTTCACTTCTGGATTAGCTTTAGTAACTGATAGTAAAACTGTCACCTGATGCTCTTATTGACAGAACATGCTGACAAAATGACAGTTTTATTGGTTGCTGAGAAGCAAATGTGAAGGTGACGTCCAATATGGCTGCATTTCCCACTGTCACCTTAGAAGAAATGCTGCAACAAAATAGAAAAAAATCACTGTAAAAAAATCTCTGTTAAAAACACTAAATTATTGCAATGCATACAATCTGGGTGGAGAACCTATTTAAGTGGACATGATGATAGAATGTAGAAATGATAGTAGGATAGAAATTTATGGGGGCAGGTGGGGGGGGGGGGGGGTGACACTTGTAGGAGGCATACATGTATAATCTGTTTGGCTGTGTTCCGCTCCATGCTATAAATGACCTTATATAATATTCGTAAGCACCTTTCCTGTTTCATATTAACCACTTCTTCCTCTGATTGCTTTAACACTTCCTTCATTGTTTCTAGCTCTGTTTCCAAATGGTGAAATCTCCTTTTGTAATTTTCCTCCATCCTTCTCATTTCTGTGATCTCTTTTTGTAACTGTGTTATGTCATATGTCACTGCCTCACTGTTCTCCCTTAGATCCTTTGTCAGCCTAAAAGATTAAAGAGAAACAAATATAAAATGAAAGGAATGACATAAATACATATTACCTGCAGTCACTTGTCATTTTGTTCTATAAGTTTATATGGCAGTGATGACATTAAAACTGTTGGAGGGGAACGTAACATTCTGAATACTCAATATTATTCATTAGGAAAACACAAAGTAAATCTGGAAATAGTCAATATAGTGGTCCTTCAGGTTACAATAAAAATTGTATGGACAGTGTAAGTTAAAAATCTTGAAACTAAAGCTAGGTTCACCTCTACGTTGGAAGCTTAGTTAAAGGTCTCATTGTCAGAACCCATCCCAACAACAGGACAAAAAAAATGCTGCAGGCAGTATTTTTATGTCTGGTTGAATTTTGTCAAATGAAGGGACACTATACCAGAAACTCGAAAGACCCCATTATAGTTGACGAGGAGCTCCGTTGATGTATATTGTGCAGTGGACAGACTGGCCCTGTTTGTCACTGCTGAATAGAACTTCCAATGAGATAAGAACTTAGCCTAAAACACCATGGAAAACTATTAATTCTGAAGCCCTCAAATTGTCAAACAGCCAGATGACTAATGCAGATGAAGCAACTCATTGCATATTAAAGTGAGAAATAACTGCTAGAAGCTACAAATAAGTTTATACATACTAGAAAGGTGGTTTTTCAGGATCCTATGTGTAATAAAATGGAGCAACCCTCATCTGGTGCCCAAGGGAGCAGCTTGTCCCGAAACAGGTAAAGAGCAGCACAGTACATGTAACACCATACTGTACTGTAGGTAAGCGTACTAGACAGCACTGCACTTCAGTAATACAGGTGTCCACTTATTGGTCAAATCTTCCCGCCATTCATATGTGCTGCAGTTTCAAATTTGAATGATCCAGGAAAACTGTTGCGTGTTAAAAATAGTAAAACTGGGGATACCGTAACTGTATAGCTCCACTGCATTGACAAAATAATAATACACCCAGATAGAAATGTTGACCTGCTGCCAAATCCTGCATGCAATTATGTCTGATCAGACACTGGGTCTTGCCACATGAGGGCGTAAAACTACTACCCCTGCTACCCTATGAGAAAACTCTCCGAGGCTACTTTTGTGTAGTGTACCGCTTGGTGAGAGATCATTAAAGGCGTACTATGGTGTTTTCTTTTTTTTATTATCTCCTGTGCTCAGGCTCCAAAACTATGCAAAACAAAACAAGCTCCGATATCTGTGTCCCATTCTCCAGTCCCTGTCTTCTTCCGCTTCCTGCAGGTCGGTGAGTCACGCTGCTCTCAGCATATCACCAGCCGCAGCAATGTCCCGCTGCAGCCGGAGATACGCTGAGCGCAGCGTGACTCAACGACCCGCAGGAAGCAACAGGGGAACGTACAGTAGGCAGGTGAGTTAAAGTTTGTTTTGTATAGTTTTGCAGCCGGGGCACAAAGTATAATAAATAAAAAAAACACTATAGTACTCATTTAACTGTTAGACATGCCTCTACATTGCACTAGAAGACATTTTGCCCAGCTGAAAAGACTTAAGACCAAGAGGAGAAGGATGGTTGTTTCACAAATGGCCTGCCATCTAGGCTGTTAGGAGCAGTGGTTGTGTGAAGGCCCGCACACACAGTGAATATGCTCAGACTACAACTAGAAAAGATAGTTTGATTGGCTGTCAGGCATGAGCAGCTACTACAGTTTCCTTCTCCACCCACCAGACACAAGCAGTATTTTCATTACACACCTCTGTCTACATGGAATATTTCCAGGTACTTATCAGAATGTGTGTGTTTATCCAATATACATGTGATTCACTGATTTGACAATAAATACATTGTTCTATAAAGAAGTTACAGGTCTCCAGTGCAAAGAGTCCATGTGCCTACAAGAACATGTGAAGTGTCGGTCTTGGCACACAGACTCTAGCGCTCTACATTATGGCAGACTCTAGCTTTCATTGTTTAAAGAGATATTCAGAGTTCTTTTTTGCACCATGAGCTGAAGTTTGTAACAGTACCACTTTTGTCTATTTCTGGCTCTTTGATTACTTGTGATGACATTTTTTCTAGATTGTGATGTAACCAAATATTAGCAAAATTGGAGTTTGAAATTTTTAGCGTTTAGGCCATGGACCGTGCAGGCTCAGGAATATACAAATTTAAAGGGGTACTCCGCTGCTCAGAGTTTGGAACAAACTGTTCCAAATGCTGGCGCTAGCGTCGGGAGCTCACGACATCTTAGCCCCGCCCTCTCATGCCATCACACCCCGCCCCCTCAATGCAAGTCTATGGGAGGGGGCGTGACAGCCATCATGAGGGGGCGGGGCTATGATGTCTATGACAGTTTGTTCCAAATGCTGAGAAGCAGAGTACCCCTTTAATAGTGTGGACAATTACGCACATCGTTACAACAAATACATTTATTTGTTTATATTATTTATTTTTACAGTGTTTTATTTGGGAAAAGGAAGTGATTAAAATTTGTATGGGGGGGGGGGGCATTATATTTTTTAAAAACAGTTTTCTACTTTTTTCCCCATTTTTGTGGCCCCACTATAGATCACAGTGTTTAAACAATTAAATAACAAACATCAGAGCGATCTCTGATGTCCGCCATTACCTTTGTTCGTCAGTATATGTTGGGGTTACAGACTGTGCTATTCCATATAGAGGCATGTAGTAAAAAATGTTTGCTGTTCAGTATATTTTTCTTACTCATGAGTCCACGTATGACAAATCTTTCAGGCATACCTATCAGGCATATACTTTGGAAAAATACCTCCGATGTATACCTGTGATGGACACCAGGAGATGCAGCGTGAAAAAACCCTAAGGATAGGGGATCAGTTTCAGATCGTGGGGGGTCCGACTGCTGGGAGCCCCCCCCCCCCGATCTCCTGTATGGGGTCCCTGCTCTCCATCCAAATGGCGCGTGTCGACCACCACACAAAGAGGTGGCCAACATGCTCCCTCAAAGCAGCTCTATGGGAGAGTTGGAGATTGCAGAGTGCAGCGCAGCACAGGACTACTGAACTGTGACACCTGCCTGTTTGGGTCTGCTTGCTTGGTCGCAAGACTGTTTGAAGGGTCTTGTTCTACAATATATAGACAATGGTTAAATTGTGAGCATTTTATTTTTAAGGCTGCTTTCACACTATAAAAATTCATCCGACATGAATGTCCGTCATAAAAATCTTGAAAATTTGCCGTTAGAAAATCCCTAACGGCAATTAGAAAATCCCATTATAATCTATGGGATTTTTCTAATGGCATTTTTAACCCCTTTTCGCCTGTTAAGGCTGCTTTCACACTATAAAAATTCATCCGACATGAACGTCCGTCATAAAAATCTTGAAAATTTGCCGTTAGAAAATCCCTAACGGCAATTAGAAAATCCCATTATAATCTATGGGATTTTTCTAATGGCATTTTTAACCCCTTTTCGCCTGTTATTAATAACGGATGTTATTTTGTGACGGGCGAATGAACGGAAGAAATAGTGCATGCACTCTTTCTCCCATCACTATCACCCGTCACAAAATAACGGCCGATTTTCCAGATTTTTATGACTGACGTTCATTACGGATGAATTTTTATGGTGTGAAAGAAGCCTTACAATAAACATGAACATATATAATTACCTCAATATTATGGCATCTTTATCCATTTCTATTCTCTGAAGTTTATTTTGAAGGTCATTTGCTTCTTTTGTTGTGCTTCTGTTGTAAAAAGAGAAGTTTTATGAAAAATCATTAGTTCATTCTGAATACCTACCTACAGTCCGCAGTTTAAGGAGTAAAATGAAGAATACCTTGAAGGGGTACTCCAGTGGAAAAAAAATTTTTTTTAAATCAACTGGTCCAACAACGTTAAACAGATTTGGAAATGACTTCTATTTAAAAATCTTAACCCTTCAAGTATTTATCAGCTGCTGTATACTAGAGAGGAAGTTCTTTTCTTTTTAAATGTATTTTCTGTCTGAACACAGTGCTCTCTGCTGACACCTCTGTCCATTTTAGTAACTGTCTAGAGTAGGAGCAAATCCCCATAGCAAATCTCTCCTGCTCTGGACAGTTTCTGACATGGACAGAGGTGTCAGCAGAGAGCACTGTGGTCAGACTGAAAATTAATTTGAAAAGAATTTCATCCGGAGCATACAGCAGCTGATAAGTACTGGAAGGATTAATATTTTTAAATAGAAGTAATTTACAAATCTGTTTAGCATAAGTCTGCTGCTGGTGACCGTTAATCTCATATACAATACATTCAGAAACATTACAGACTCTTTTACCTTTTTTTTCACAATGGCTGACATTTATCATTGTAGGTGTAAGTGAAGCATTTTTCTACACCTTTTTTTTTTGTGTGCTGGTGATATGTAGGAGCACCAAATTTATTAAATGGTCACAGAGCATTTGAAAAATTTTGTGCAGGTCACATTTTCTGAAATTTCTCTAAGCTAAGTCTGGGCTGGTGTAGTTTTAGAGACTTTTAAGTGGCTTTGCGCCTTTTCACAAAAGGCACAGTTGATAAAACCCTTCCATATCATGTGTATTGCCAAAATCAGTGGAATACAACTCAAAATCAGCAGAAATGTGTAAACCAAAAGGCGCAAAAAGGGCACAAATAAACCCTGCTTGCGCCTTTTTTGCGCCTTTTGTAGACACAAAAAAATGTCAGCCAATGTGTTGTGGCCTTAGGAAAAAAGTAAGGAAAAAAAATCTAAATTTCTTTCATCATTCTGCACTTAATACACCATAATGACAAAATGAAAACAAAAGTTTCCACATTTTTGCAAATTTATCAAAAAGTAAAAACAAAAATTTTGCATTCAGAACCTTTTGCTATGAAACTTGAAATTTTAGAAATTTGCCAAAATTTCTAAAATTCTGTTTTTACTTTCTCATTGTGGAAGACTGAGTACAGACTAATGAGGGGAGAGTTTTTAGTTTTTTTTTAGCACAATGCGTAACATAACTAAATGTGAAAAAGTGCAAGGGGTTGAAAACTTTACATATACATTGTATTTACTGTTACACACTGCGGACTACTGAGCCTGCCTGCGGAAGCCCACGATACTCACGGCCAGCACCTTTGGCCCACCAAACAGCCAGTGATTGGCAGTATTATGAAAATACTGGTCACAGAGAGAATGCTGTCAATCACTGGTGTGTGGGCGGGCAAGCCAGAGCGGCTACTAAGAAAATCAGGTACTACTTAGGGTCTATTCGTGCTGCAGTCCGCAGAGTTTAGCAGTGATTAAAGGAGACCTAAGGCAGATACACAGAAAACTCTGGGTTTTACTCTTGGTCTTGGTCACTAGGCTTATGATGCTCTCCAAAAGCTCTTTAAAAGCTTCCACATAATGTTGCATAGTTACATAGTTCATAAAGTTATTAAGTTTATCAAAAAAAGGTCATCAAGTTTTAACCTATATCCCTATTGTGTCCCTTCTGTGTTGATCCAGATGAAGGCAAACAACCCTTAGGCTGGTACCAATTGCCCCATACTAGGAGAAAATTCCTTCCTGGCTCCAAATATGGCCATCAGAATAAATCCCTGGATTAATGTTCTGTCCCTTTAGATCTAGAATCAATAACCTGGACTGTCATTACTCTCTAGAAGCACAACAAAAATAGAAAAATATAGCTGCACATCCACCATTTGTATTTTGAACTACTTGCTTCTTAGCAAATAGTACAAGCCCACTCACCACGTCAAGGCTACCTAGTCAGAGTGGGTCCCTAACCTAACACTGGCATAGCACCGGGCGGCAACCATTGCCTCCGCGACACCAAGCCCACAGAGGGAATGACTCAGTGGCTTTATTTTTATTTTGCATTTGTAGTCTGTCCCCTCTTTCATAGCCAGCACTCCGCTCCCCCCATTCTGCCCAGGCATTTTTAATCAGCAGGAGACTGCATATGGGTTTCCCCCTAACATTCTCCCAGCCCTCTGGCAGGGAGCACATGGTATGGGTTCACACTGGTGTGGTGCTTTGTGGCAGCCATTGTTGCTGTGATGCTTTGTCTGTGGGTGTGGCCTGGAGCCGGGGGCTTGTTCGGGCAGCAGTCGGGCTGCATGGCCACTGGGTCATTGGGGATTGTGGTCATCGCCCGGCGCTGCGCCAGTGTTGGGTTAGGGACCCACTCTGACTAGGTGGCCTTGACGTGGCGAGTGGGCTTGAACTTATTGATCGAAATGTATACTAACAACCTGTTAGTTTTAGAAATTACGCTGAGAAGCAAGTAAATCAAAATACAAATGGTGGATGTGCGGCTGTGTTTCTCTATTTCTGTTGTACATTTGTAGACTCTCTAAAAGCACATCTAGTTAGCAGCAGGAAAGGCATAAAAGATACAATATAAAGAATTAGATACCCTATACTGTACAAACTAAAAAGTGCCGCTTCCAGCCTGTTCTTTGGTCTAAAGTAGATGTCCACTACTGAACACAACACTGCTTGTTATTTCAAACCATATAGATCCACTGTATGCTGAACTATTGCATAATATAACCATAGCAGTTTGATCTGTTTTTTTTTATAAAGAGCTCCAAATTCCCAGCCAAGATGTTGAGCTAGATGATACGATTCTGTCTGCCAGCAGCCACTACTAAGGGGAGCTTAAGGGGGTACTCCAAAGGATAGGAAATAAGATATCTGATCGCGGGGGTCCCTGCTGCACCCGGAGTTCGTTTTGAGCGGTGGGTGCAGCACCGGAGGCTCGTGACATCACGGCCACGCCCCCTCAATGCAAGTCTATGGGAGGGGGCGTGATGGCTTTCACACCCCCTCCCATAGACTTGCATTGAGGAGGCATGGCCGTGACCGCGAAGTCACGAGCCTCTGCCCCGCATTGCCAGTAATTCGGTATGGAGCAAAGTTTGCTCTGTGCACCGGATGTCTGGGGTGCCGCAGCCGAGATTGCGGGGGTCCCCTATCCTTTGGATAGGCGATAAGATGTCTAGGGGTACCCAGTTAAGAGCAGTGGTTGTTGATAAGAATTCAGAAGTTGATACTGCTGTCGCATGACAGAGGTACTTTAAATGACAGTATTAAAGCATTTCTAAAAAATTATATATAATGTTATATCTGTAGCTGACATTTAGCCTAGGGCTAGTTGGCGACTAAATCTACTGAAAGTGCAAGTGGCCACTTTCAGAAGTTGTAGTCTACCAAAATGGATTTCTGGCCATGGCTGTGGTAACTTGCATTACAATGCAGGCATTGTGATACTGCCATCTTTGGCCACATGAGCCACAGCCAGAGCCATCATATAGTCTAAGCCTTATGTGACATTCGAGGGGCCTCATGAAAAACCTCATTAATATTCATAACCACAATACAGATTGGTAAACTATAAATTGGTAAAACATAATTTAAGCGAATACTGCTCTTGTATAAAAAGAAGCACATTTATATTACTCTCACAATGGAGGCAAGCAAGAGTAGCATGCAGCTGCTGGATGACCCAGATATGCTGATGCAGTTCTAGTGATTAAGGTTATTACGGGAAGATTCATTGAGGCCATCGCATGTCATCATATAATTAGAAACATAAATAATTCTGCCTTATCAGGCAAGGTGGAGAAAAGTGAAAGGAGATTTTTAAGATTTAAGACCTTTGACACATCAATGTGTTCGTATGTTGAGAACATTAGTAAGATGGTGGCATGGCTGTCATATAAAGTAGGTAGGCATGTGTATATAGGAAATTAGGCATGTATACACTGGCATCATTATCTAAATGTACAGACCTATGTGTCCTATTGACATGTATACTGAATAGCTGACATGCATTTTAATACTATGATTTAAATGACAAAGCTTTTTTTTTACTGACATAAAATTCCATAGACACTTTGGTGAAAGGCAAAATGCCATGAATATAGGGGGCATTTATAATTGCTTTTGCACAATTTTCATGTTGTGTTTTAAGTGATTTTCTGGCTTGAAAGGCGATGCTCCTTATTTATTTGTAATATTTTGAACCCCATAATTGTAAGCGCTGCGGAATCTGTAGGCGCTATATAAATAAATAAATAAAAATAAAATCAGTAATATTGCACAAATTTTTTTGCACGTTGAGTTTGCTTTGTCATTTTTGTGTGGGGCATGGCTTAGTGTGTTCAGATTGATTTGTTGCATTTATTTTTTGTGCAGCAAATTGTGCAAAGATACTTCAATTCCTAGGTGGCATAGGATGTGGGAAGTTCATTGAAGAATGTTCATTGTAACAATTGACTTTGATGGGAAAGTCTAATGGAAAAAACAAACAAAACATGCTTTAGATGTGGCTTTTTTTTTCTGAGAGAGATTAGTCCATAGGCTGCTTCATTGGACTACATAATGTAAAAAAAATTGTATGGCTTTTTTTTTTTTACATGCATTTAACACTTACAAAGTAGCCAGTATACTAACTAGAAGCCTATGATGTCCTGTGCTTCTCCAAATAATATCACTGAGAGTGCCAATTTACAGAGGCTGTAGTTGATATACATTAAAACTTATAGTTCTAGTAAAGTAATAATATGACAATCACTAATGGCTCTAGTGATTTTTACATTGGTAGTTACAGGAAAGATACCCACTATAACAGATGGCTCTTATGAAAATGCTGGGAGTAGAATACTGTATTACAGAATGTCATTACTGACAAAAGATGTGAGTCAGAACTACGGTATACTATGACTGATGGTAACAACATCACACTTCACTAAATATAGCATACACGTCCTCCCCACATGCATGTATCATTGCAAGCCAAGGCCAGAATAAGTATAACAGTAAGAGACACACTAATACTCATTCATAATTTGCAGCTCTTGTGCGGGAAGAATGAATGGATTATACTGGTAGGAATCTAATAGATGAATGTAGTAAAATGTAACAACACAAAACACTGTCTGCAATGATTCCATTTACTAAATCTGTGCATGAGCCACATATTCCTGAATATTTACCAGGCCTCCATATAAGATCAGAGTTGTGTTTCCTCTACAGCTGACTAAATTCTGAGCTGTAACTGTTATGGTAGACAGGAGATATTTAGTCATGGACCCCCTTTTGGGGGCCTACATGCTATGACTGTGTGTACAATCCACAGAATTGCACCCTATAAGCTTAGTGACCACAGTATTTTCACCACCTATTTACTACTTTGTTGGGCCGCCATTTGCTCTTCCATCAACTTTTGCTTGGTAGTTGTTTAAAAAAAAGTCTTTATTTATTATACTGGTCCCAAAATGCATTTGGTTTATTGTTGGGTCTGTGGCATACTTGAGATCTTCAGCCAGATGCTTAGAGGAGCCCATTGCTGTTAAGTGTAAGAGGTGAGAGAAGTCACAGAATTTATAGTTTTGTGGAAGAGGTGGAAGGTTGGGGTCACCATATGCATTAGGTGGTTGGCCAGCCTTGCTAAAATTGGTGCCAGTTACACCACTGGTCACAACTTCTCTGTCTTGAAAAACAAGGAAAGGTTACCAGTGTGGCTAGTGATTGGCTCAGTGGGTACTTATTTAGGTACAGCTTTTTTTTTTTTTTTCTTTTTCATTCCTGCCTGGCAACTTTTAAAGTGAGAAGTGGGATGCTGGACAACCCCTTTAAGTTAATAATGCCTTCTGCAAGAACTGAAAACTGGTTTAAATTTAGTAAATAACTAGTATTTATAACCTTTCGGAGTTCCATATTAGAGTACATTTACATATTCCAATTTTGGTAGTCTTTTTTTTTTAAGGGAACCTGTTACATTGAAAATGCAGTCCAAGCTTCAGGCATACTTTTATAGAGCAGCTTGCTGGGAAAAGTTCCAGTATAGCTTGCCATTTGTTCATGTAAACCTTTGCTCATTCTGGGCTAAGTAGTGAAGTGGGCGGTCCAAGCAGAGGTTTACATGAATAAATGACAAGTTATACCGGAACATTTCTAACAAAACTATATATCAGTCTGCTCTGCTCTTTCTGTTTGATCACATGAAACCTGCAGATTTTCAATGTAACCGGTTTACTTCAAAAGAAGAATTTTTTACTATGGTTTTAAAGTACCATATTTATCGGCGTATAACACACACTTTTAAAACTTAAATTCAAGGCAAAATGTCTGCAATAAATCTTTTTGTCACTGAATTAAAGTGGTCGCAGCAGCGGCTGCTTGTTAAGGATTCGCAGCCTGGCCGCGGCCACTTTAAATCAGTGACCAGTGCGCGGCTCCTGCTTTGTTTTTTTCCTCCCTTTCCCCCCTGCTTTTTATTGTATTGTTTTTTTTTTTATCTTCCTTACCTAGCCGCGCTCAGCAGGCCAGGTCCGGTGTCGGGTCTTGCAAGCTGCGGTCAGTGAAGCAGGATGAGTGACGTCCTCTGCTAGCTCCGCTGCACAGAATCAGGGACATCACTCATTCAATGCTGCTGCTGCTGTGACTAATCTAAGGTGGCTGCTTAAACAAGCAGCTGACGCTGCGGCCACACTGAACAGCGGCGGCTGCAGCTAATGATGAGTGACGTCCCTGATGCTGTGCAGCCGGCAGAGGACGTCACTCATCCTGCTTCACCAACCGCAGCCCGCAAGACCCGACACCGGACCTGGCCTGCCGAGCACGACTAGGTAAGGAAGATGGGAAAAAAAATATATATATAAAAAACAAGGGAGGAAAGGGGATGCTGAGAGGGGGGCATGATCAGAAGGGGGCATGATGTGAAGGGGGCATGATGAGAGGGGGCATGATGAGAGGAGGGCATGATGAGACAGGGGTGCGGGAATGATAAGACAGTGGGGGAATGATGAGAGGGTAAGGGATGAGTGTATATGTGGCATAGGGGCTGATAAAAGGGGAGGAATGATGTGGCACTGGAAGGGGGGACCAAACTGAAGTTCAGGAAAAATCAAAGTTAGAAGGATGATATGGCATTTAGTCTGTCATTTATCTTATATGTATTTTTTTTTAACTTAAATTTCCCTATTAAAATGGGGGTGCGTGTTATACGCCGATAAATACGGTAAATGCCAGATTATCTGCACAAAAAGGGATCCAGAGATAAATAATACAAATATCCAACAGACTAACTCAGGGTCAGAAAGAATTCTCTTCATTGTGTTTTCAGATTTTATAGCTTATTTCGAGCTTTTTTGAGTACTTTCTAGGACCATGCATTTTTCTGCCATCTAAGTGCATCCAACATGTTTTTTCAATTGCAGAATGCTATAGGTGATGAATTCTTTAGGAGTTTCTCTGTGTTAAAAAAATGAAAACATTTCCTGGAATTGCTTTTTGAAATAGTAAAAAAATGTTGCGAGCTTTTCTATTGCTTCACTAACACCCAGACTCTATTATGCACAAGTCCAGCTTCCAGTAGACACACTTTATAAGCATAAGTTAGTATGGGCTTTACTATAATACATGTATAGGGAAATCTAACTCAGTGTGCTGTTTAGCTTTCGTGTAAGTCGTCCAATACTGTAGCTAAGACCAGATAACAAGATAAGAAAGCCCTGGCAGGCAATGTAAGTAATTAGCGGATCGCACTCAATTATTCATTCTTCCCAGTGGAACAAATTAGAGTTCACCTTTCCGTACATTTTGTTCACTTTGTTCAGTTCTACCAGATTTTCCACACAGACCCGTAAGGGGTTAAAAAGGCTGATGTACCTGGAACAAAGAACTAACAAATACTGGCTTTAATCACTTGTTCACCAGGAAAGGAATGACAGCACACATGGGAAGGGGCATGCGGTAAAGCAAGATACGCTGTCTATCTGCTGTCAGTTGCCACGGTGAGGTCCATATATTTATACTAACAGCATCTGCTGATCCCATAGAGCATTGTCTGGGGCCGCAGAACAATATAACCAGAATCTAAGATTTATTTCTCTAGGCAATTCTCATAATACTATATTATGGCTGAGTTGTAACATTTACCTTAATGATGCTTCGATGCTGTGCTCAGCGAGCAGATGAGAACCATTACAGAATACGGCTTTATTTCCCCCATCTTGAAATATTTATGCAAAAGGTTTTAGTGGTAGAAGCAACAGTAACGTGTTTCCACAAATCCCTGCTTATTCTCATCTAACAATAAAATGTACAAACAGTCCAGTACACACCACTGTAGGTTAGTGGTCTTTGTAAATGCTATATATGAAGTCATATTCTAAGCTACGTAACTCAAATATATTATATATATATTTCTATCTATCCACAGCGGCGGGACCCCCGCGATCAGGCATCTTATCCCCTATCCTTTGGATAAGATGTCTTAGGGGCGGAGTACCCCTTTAATGGGAGGTGGGAAATGCAGAAAAGACAGGACATGTCACTTCATTTTTATGCTGTAATGCACTGACACATCGCCCTCCTCATTGCCAGTGGTCGCACTGCCACCACATGGGAAATTATGCTTTACCCATACCCTATTCAAATCGAATAACTTTTTGTGTAATGCAGGACTGGACAGGTCCTCTATTTAGAACAAGAATTTTGCTGATAAAATAATAATCTTGAACGGACAATATCCCTCTATTGAGTCCAAATTCCCTTAGAGGGTCCATAAAAATGTTTTTGTTTTGTTTTTTTGTTTAAATCAGAAAGCCTCTTTAAACTAATACTTAAAGCATACCTGTCATAGTGCAAAGAAAATAAAAAAATTGATATGTTACTCAGGACCCAACCCTGATCATGTGCATATCATTTTTATGTGTCTCGGACCTATATATCCAGAGATATAAGCATTTATCTACTGGTGAGTTACGTTTTCGTTGTGCAGGCTGGAGGGGGCGTGTCTGTCTGTCTCCCTCACAGGAGCAAGCCTGTGCAGTCAGCCAATCAGTACTCTCTACTCTGTAACCCTTTCCTCTCTGGTTTTATGCTGTGTCATGTGTCATAGGAAGATACTTGGAGCTTGCCTGCAGTAATCAGAAGACATTATGGTGAATTCATAACAGGATAAAATGTATAAATATAAGAATAGATCTTTATAAAATTAGTGCAAGGATTTTTTAGATAAAAGTACAGCATTTTTATGAACACATGTTCTATCTGTTTTATCTTCTCCTAGTAAAGCTGGATGCTAATCAGCATAGCTGTCACTATGTGTGTCATTCATCTTTCACAGACTCCTGAATGTCTGATCAACTTCTTTGTCATTCAGGAGTCCGAGAAAGCTTTGACTATTTCAGCATGCTGGGAGTTGTAGTTTAGTAACAACTGAAGCTGCAATGTTTGTAAATAACTGTGTGAGAGCAGTGTTGCCTCCAGCTGTTGTAAAACTACAGCTCCCAGCATGTCCACACATCCTGTATCTGTAGTTTTACATACACAATAGAAATCTCCTATACTGGATACCGGTATGCTTTACGGCCGGTATCCAGTATGCTGTAAAAATCTAGACTAGTCTGTCTGGCTAAAAGACAGGCGACCCCTAATGGTGGCTATTTTGAGCTTGAATTTCAGGTGAAAATTAAAAACAAATTTAACAGGTGTATATTGTGAAATGTCATGTTATAATGAGTCCTGCAATATATGAAAAGTTTTAAATAATGACAGTGCTTCTTTAAAAACCATTAGGATGCAACAGGGGAATAGATAGAGATGAGGGGATCAGAAAGCAAAGATTAAAATAAGGCCTTTTTGTGGTTCTGGTTAATATCACCGCCCTTCTAACCACCTAGGACAGGAAACCTTAATGCATGTTTGCCCCCTTCTACATTCTATAATACATGTGGGTCTGTAGATAAGATCACTGTACAGATTCTATCCTCTCATTATAAAAAAGAATGCAGTCAACCTGGGTTGGTGGTTACTTTTATGTAAAACACAACTTCCTTTTTCTTCCTGTAACTGTAGACTTCACCCTGTACTTTTTCTAAAGTATCCCTAGATAACCTTAAGAAATCCCAGGGTTGGAATCTACTGCTATAGTTTTCTGTATATGTTTTTTTTATTCCATGCAATTTATAAAGCAATACATAAATTACACTATTCCTGATTTCCTGTACTGCTCTGGAGTTCTTCTTCAAACAAGAGGTCCTAGGAATAGTGTTTCTCCACTCCCAGCTTTTATTAACATCTTCGAGGCCCTCAGGTTTTTTTTTTCACAACAGACAAAACATACAAATAATAAAATACCTTAAACCTCATCCCTGCCTTCCAAGAGCACATATGGAAATTTATTAAAAAACTAATTGTCCACGGGACTGAAACAGAGCAAAATCTACTTGTCCCCCATGACTATCCACTTGTCTGGGCCAATTCTCGCTTTTACACTCTCTTGTTTTTCCTCCTCGCCCTATAATAGCCATGAATAACTACTATAATAATACCTTTAAATTTTTCCATAACATATGCTCCGAAACAAAAAAATTAATATTGGTGAAGGGAAATTGAAATAGTAAAAGATAATTTAGTAAATGTATTTGTTTTCTTTTCTACACCATTTACCTTGTGGTCAGCTAACATGTTATTTTGTTAATTTAGGCCGGCCTTATTACAGCAATACCTGAGTTGTATAGTTTCTGTCATGCTCTACTAATTAAAAAAAAAAAAATCTGAACTTTTTAGAATTTTTTTTAATTGCCTTTTTCTGACCCCTTTAGCTGCTTTTGCGCCATAATCTGTTCTTTGTATCGGTACCATTTTGGTATTGATCTGACTTTTTAGGGTCTATCCACACGTAGAGTACTGTATTTATCGGCATATAACATGCACTTTTAAAACTTAAATTTAGGGAAAAAAGTCTGCCTGCGTGTGGCTGCTTGTTAGGTATTAGCAGCACGGCCGCGGCCACTTTAAATCAGTGACCAGCGGTGTCTCCTCCCTGCTCTGCTTTAAAGGAAAACTGTCACTTGTTTTCTCCCGCACTATCCACAGGTAGTAGTGCATAGTGCGGGAGACGCTGATTAAAATGAGCCCTACCTTGTCCGGATCTGCATCGCCGTTCTCCCGCAATAGTTTTATTATGTGTTGAAATCTTCCTGTAACTGGCATGAATTCATCCCCCCTCCCTCCAGTTTTCCCTCTCTTTGCCGCTCCTAACTGGGGGGATGAACTGATGTCAGTGCCAGTTAAGCGCCAAAGCCCTGCCCGTGTCAGTTACAGGAAGATTTCAACACATAATAAAACTACAATTGCGGGAGAACAGCGGCGCAGATCCGGACAAGGTAGGGCTCACTTTAATCAGCGTCTCCCGCACTATCCACCAGTACCAGTACCCTCATCATTCCCCCTTTTCCTTGCTTTTTATAGTTTTTATTTTATTTTCCTTACCTGGCTGCGCTTCGGCTGTCTTGCGGGCTGCGGTCAGTGAAGCAGATGAGTGACGCCCTCTCCCGGCTCCTCTGCGCGGCATCAGTGACGTCACTTTTCATTTCCTGTAGTCGCCGCACTCCGAACTCTGGCTCGCGGCGGTTGCAGGAAATGAAAAGTGACGAAGTTGGGGGGATGATGTGGCATTTTTTTTTTTTATAAATTCCGAAAAAGTTAATTTTCTGGTGGGAACTATTATTTTATTAAAACCTAGCACAGCATAATAGCATGATTATTATTATTTGATAACGATATAGCTTATTATATATATTACACATTTTTTTTTTCTCCAGTGCATTTACTTGCACTAGAAATACAAGCATGAACAACAACCCCCGTCTCCCCCCGCCCCCCCCCCCCCCAATTGCGCCAGTCATTCCTATTCATTGCTAGCCTGTTTTATCCAGTCTTGACTACCTTTACTGTACATTTACAGGATATTATTATTGGATGTCCCAAATCTTAATGAGCACTGTCAGATTCAAAAACTTTTTATATGTTGTACATCTTGTCAAAACATTAACCTTTCTAATATACTAAATAGGAAAATGTTATTTCCTTTTTATAGAAATCATGACTTGTAAAATCATGGCTTTGCCCAAGGTGAAGCACAGGCATGAACAATGTCCAGTGAGTGAGGGTGGGCTAGTACTCCTCTGTGCTCTCTCCTGTCTGATAGCACTCCTGTGCTCTCTCCTGTCTGATAGTACTCCTCTGTGCTCTCTCCTGTATGATAGCACTCCTCTGTGCTCTCTCTCCTGTCTGATAGCACTCCTCTGTGCTCTCATGTCTGAAAGTACTCCTCTGTGCTCTCTCATCTGATAGTACTCCTCTGTGCTCTCTCCTGTCTGATAGTTCTCCTCTGTGCTCTCTCTTGCCTGATAGTACTCCTCTGTGCTCTCTCCTGTCTGATAGGACAGGAGAGAGCACAGAGTCTTATCAAACAGAAGAGAGCACAGAGGAGTGCTATCAGACAGGAGAGATCACAGAGGAGTGCTATCAGACAGGAGAGATAACAGAGGAGTGCTAGCCCACCCTCATTTATAGGACTTTGTTCATGCTTTTGCTTCAGTTTGGACAAAGCCATGATTTTATTAGCCATGATTTCTATACAAAGGACATAACATTTTCGTATGAAGTATATTCTCATATGAAGTATATTACAAAGGTTAATGTTTTGCCAAGATATACAACATATAAAAAATGTTGTGTATCTGACAGTGCCTACTTAAGCATTTACCTATTAAGCCTAGTTCACATTAGCCTAAGGGAGCCCCGTATGCAGATTCCATTTAAATGACAGGACTTTAGAGGAGACATATATCCTGCAGGTCAGGTTTATAACTCCGATAAAATCCTGCTAAATAATAGACATCAAACGGAAACCCGACAAACACGTGTCTGCATCCATTGGTGTTTGTTGTGACACCCTCTGTCCAGCTCCGATATCAGCATCTGTCACAAAGCTCTGTAAAGCTGATGTGAACATAGCCTTAGTAACAACAGTATGAAAAGACTCTTTAGCCTTAGTAACAACAGTACGAAAAGACTCTAGTATTGTAGATGATATTATAATTTATTTACTTATTTATAAAATACATCTAAACACAGTATAATACTTTATAGATAAGATAAACACACTAAGTTTAAAAATAAAAAATGGAAAAAAAGACCAACTAAATTGTGTATAGAAACCAGATTCTGTTTGTCATCTGGAGTTATTATCATGTTGATGGTTGCATTGAAGCTGATCTGTCATGGCCTGGTTTACTGTAAACTATTACAATATGCTTGTTATTAGTGAATGAAACTCCCACCAGACAAAAATCACACTGACTCACCCATTGTTATTGCACACCCCAAAATAACAGTTTGGAAAAGATCCGCCCTGCACTTGAACAGTGAATCCTATTTAACTATACTGTCTAGTTTCATCCTGAACTGACCTCTCTGCATTGAGGCTTTTGCTGTTCTGATAATCACCAAGGGGAAGATTCATCATTGCATTTAGAGCTTCTTCTTTTTTTTTTTACTTACTCCGGGCGCACAAAATTTCACGTGTGCCCTAACTACTTTTTTTTGCGACTTTTATGGTTACACATAAAGTAGCAAACAGACTTACCTAAGCAACTTTCAGTTTTCAATTTCCAGTGGTCGCAAATTTATGAAGAGCGAATGTTGCACGTAGGCATAAAATAGTTGCAAGACCCTCCA
Organism: Hyla sarda; assembly: GCF_029499605.1. Lineage (NCBI taxonomy): Eukaryota > Metazoa > Chordata > Amphibia > Anura > Hylidae > Hyla > Hyla sarda. The sequence continues at coordinate 128,893,942 of NC_079191.1, read as the reverse complement.
AAATGTTACAAGTCAAAGCCAGGTTAGACCTGGCTTACAAAAATGCCTTTGGAGAGCATCATAAAAATGGTTTTCTGAAGTGATTTATTGTTTTTTGCTTATGTGTGCCAATTTAGCAACCCCACCTTGATAGTATGATAAATGTGTCGCACACAGGCAAAACAAAAGCAAAAACTTCAAAACTCACTTTCCAAAGATAACAATGATAAATGTCCTCTATATGGATAAAGCGTGCTTTAGTAAGTGCTCACTACATTTACTATACAATGGCACCCTTAATCTATTACATTAAAGGAGTAGTCCAGTGGTGAGTCAGTGGTGAGCAACGTATCCCCTATCCTAAGGATAGGGGATAAGTTGCAGATCGCGGGGGGTCCGACCGCTGGGGCCCCCTGCGATCTCCTGTACGGAGCCCCGACAGCCCACGGGAAGGGGGCGTGTCGACCTCCGCACGAGGCGGCGGCCGACACGCCCCCTCAATACAACTCTATGGCAGAGCCGAAGCGCTGCCTTCGGCAATCTCCGGCTCTGCCATTGAGATGTATTGAGGGGGCGTGTCAGCCGCTGCCTCGTGCGGGGGTCGACACCTGCTATCTCGGCGGAGAGCCTGGCCCCCGTACAGAGAGATCGCAGGGGGCCCCAGCGGTCGGACCCCCCGCGATCTCAAACTTATCCCCTATCCTTAGGATAGGGGATACGTTTTTCACCACTGGACTACCCCTTTAAACTGGGACTCTTTAAAGAGAAAGTTTGCCAACAATATTAAATAACTGGCAAAAATGACAAAATTACCACACTTTGAATATGGCTACTAGGGATCGAACGATACCGATTTTTTAGGGCTGATATCGATACTCTGTGGAGGTTAGGGCCGATAGCCGACAACTTATGCTGATATTCCGGTATAAGTTATCGGCTATTTATCCCAAAGAACCGATCAAACCGATATAAGTAGGGTATCATTTTAATTGTATGGATCTACAGAATAAAGAGAAGGTGTCATTTTTACCCAAAAAATTATTGTGTAGAAACCGAAGCCCCCAAAAGTTACAAAAATGTTTTAACTTTGTCTCACAATGATTTTTTTTTCCGTTTCGCCGTAGATTTTTGGGTAAAATGACTGATGTCATTACAAAGTAGAATTGGTGGCGCAAAAAATAAGCCATCATATGGATTTTTAAGTGCAAAATTGAAAGGGTTATGATTTTTTAAAGGTAAGGAGGAAAAAACGAAAGCGCAAAAACCCCTGGTCCTTAAGGGGTTAAATCAATGAACTGCAGCGGCTTTTGCGGTGCCAGAGACGCCACCCGCTTCTCTCCCCCTGCCTGTCCTGAGGTCCTCGTGAGTCCTATCACCGACACCCCCCCCCCCAAAGCACCGCGCCGCAGCCCCCCCACCGCACCGCCCCAGCCAGAGACTGATACCGCCGCTGCCCCATTGCCTCCCCCATTCTTGGTTTTATAATTACCTGTTCCTGGGGTCCGCGCTACTTCTGGCTCCGGCGGCGTCCTCCTGAGCTGTCACTGTGCGCAATGACGGTGACGTCGCGTTGAGGACGTCACTCGTCATTGCGCAGCGCACAGTGTAACACAGGACGCCGCAGGAGCCAGAAGTAGCCCGGCCCCCCGGGAACAGGTAGTTATAAAACCGGTAATGGGGGAGGGAATGGGAGAGGCAATGGGGCAGCGGCGGTCTCTGGCCGGTGCGGTGCGGTGGGGGGTGCGGCGTGGTGCGGTGGTAGGGGGTGGTGTGGCCAAACCGATAATCGGCCGATCCCTAATGGCTACCCGGCTTTATTATGTCAATAACAGATGCCACACAAAAAATGGGCCTCCTATATCAAAAATGTCCTAAAAGAAAACCTCTTTGATGCCCATAACAATCAATAAGAGTTCAGATTTCATTTACCAGAGCAGTTTAACAAATAAAAGATGCATTCTGATTGGTTGGGTTTCAATGCTCCCCACCAATCATTAAATGTATTTTATTTTTTTTTTTACAACTTTTCTGTTCTTTCGGGTTTCCCTCAGCTCAAATGCACCACATTTTCTGTGGTAACCTTAGTACAACTTTTGTTGGGAACAACGTTAAAATTTGGGCATGCCGCCTTTTAGGGTTTTCGATGATACCTACCATTCATTCAATGCTCGCCACCAATCATTCAATGCTCCCCACCAATCATTTAACCCCTTAAGGACTGAGCCCTTTTTCACCTTAAGGACTGAGCCCTTTTTTGCAATTCTGACCACTGACACTTTATGCATTAATAACTCTGGGATGCTTTTACCAATTTTTTTAATCTACTTTAACACAGTGGTAAATTTTCATCGTTACTTGCATCCTTTCTTGGTGAAAAATCGCCAAATTTCATGAACATTTTGAAAATTTTTCTAAATTTGAAACTCTCTGCTTGTAAGGAAGATGGATATTCCAAATAAATTATACATTGATTCACATATACAATATGTCTACTTTATATTTTCATCATAAAGTTGACATGTTTTTACTTTTGGAAGACATCAGAGGGCTTCAAAGTTCAGCAGCAATTTTCCAATTTTTCACAAAATTTTCAAAATCTGAATTTTTCAGGGACCAGTTCAGTTTTGAAGTGGATTAGAGGGGTCTTCATATTAGAAATACCCCATAAATGACCCCATTATAAAAACTGCACCCCCCAAGTATTCAAAATGACATTCAGAAAGTGTGTTAACCCTTTAGGCGTTTCACAGGAATAGCAGCAAGGTAAAGGAGAAAATTCAAAATCTTCATTTTTTCCACTTGCACGTTCTAGTAGACCCAGTTTTTGAAATTTTACAGGCGGTAAAAGGAGAAAAAGCCCCCCAAAATTTGTAACCCAATTTCTCTTGAGTAAGGAAATACCTCATATGTGTATGTCAAGTGCTCTGTGGGTGCTAGAGGCCTCAGAAGGGAAGGAGCAACAATAGGATTTTGGAGAGTGGGTTTTTCTGAACTGGCTTTTTGGGGGGCATGTCCAATTTAGGAAGCCCCCATGGTGCCAGAACAGAAAAAAAAAACATCATGGCATACCATTTTGGAAACTACACCCCTCAAGGAACGTAACAAGAGGTCCGCTGAGCCTTAAAGGGGTACTCCGCCCCTAGACATCTTATCCCCTATCCAAAGGATAGGGGATAAGATGTCAGATCGCTGGGGTCCCACTGCTGGGGACCCCCGGGATCGCCGCTGCAGCACCTCGCTATCATTATTTCTCAGAGCGAGTTCGCTCTGTGCGTAATGACGGGCGATACAGGGGACGGAGCAGTGTGACGTCATGGCTCCACCCCTCGTGACATCACGGCCCGCCCCCTTAATGCAGGTCTATGGCAGGGGGCGTGACGACCACCACGCCCCCTCCCACAGACTTGTATTGAGGGGGCGGGTCGTGATGTCACGGGGGCGGAGCCGTGATGTCACAATGCTCCGGCCCCTGTATTGCCAGTCATTACGCACAGAGCGAACTCGTTCTGTGCAGTAATGATAGCGCGGTGCCGCAGCGGCGATTCCGGGGGTCCCCAGCAGCGGGACCCCGGCATTCTGACATCTTATCCCCTATCCTTTGGATAGAGGATAAGATGTCTAGGGGCGGAGTACCCCTTTAACACCCCACAGGTGTTTGACGACTTTTTGTTAAAGTTGGATGTGTAAATTTTTTTTTCACTAAAATGCTGGTTTTCCCCCAAATTTTAAATTTTTACAAGGGGTTATAGGAAAATGCCCCCCAAAATTTGTAACTACAACTCTCAGAAAGGTAGGAGACCCTCGCTGGCGCCAATCGCCGCCATCTTCGCCGTCACGATTGCTGCCCAGCAGGGTTGTGATTGGTCGGTCGTTCCGACCGATCAATCACGTGATCGTGAGGCGGTACCAGTGCCACCTCACTCCTGCTGGGTAAGGGTGAATGGGGCCCTTTTTTTCCGGGTCACCAGAGACCCGATTGACCCAGAAAAGCAGTAAATCGTTGGTCTGAATTGACCAACATCGGGGGGGGGGGGGGGTCTCGGGACCCCCCAGGGGTTTTCACGGGGTGCCTGCTGATAGATATCAGCAGTCAACCCGGTCCGATTCCCGCCCGGCGAGCGGCGGGGACCAGAATTCCCACGGGCGTACCCATATGCCCTCAGTCCTTAAGAACTTTAAAACGAGGGTGTATGGATACGCCCGGCGTCCTTAAGGGGTTAATGCTCCACACCAATCATTCAATGCTCCCGACCAATCATTTAATGCTCCCCACCAATCATTTAATGCTCCCCACCAATCATTTTATTTTACAACTGTTCTGATCTGTCGGGTTTCCCACAGCTCAAATTCACCACATTTTCTGTGGAAACCTTAGTAAAACTCCCGAGGACACGCCCCTTTTGTTGGGACCACACCCCCCTTTATCTTGTGTACACGCCCCCTTTTTGGTTTTCCGATTATACCTACAATTCATTCAATGCTCTCCACCAATCATTCAATGCTCCCCACCAATCATTTAATGCTCCCCACCAATCATTCAATGCTCCCCAACAATCATTCAATGCTTTTTTTTTTTACAACTGTTCTGATCTGTCGGGGTTCCCTCAGCTAAAATTCACCACATTTTCTGCGTAAACCTTAATAAAACTGTTGGGGACACACCCCTTTTGTTGGGGACACGCCCCTTTATCATGTGGACACACCCCTTTTTTTTTTTTTTTTTTAAGATACCTACCATTCATTTAATGCTCGCCACCAATTATTTAATGCTCCCCACCAATCATTCAATGCTCCCCACCAATCATTCAATGCTCCCCACCATTCAAACAATGCTTCCCACCATTCAATCAATGCTCCCCACCATTCAATGCTCCCCACCAATCATTCAACGCTACCTACCATTCATTCAATGCTCAACACCAATCATTCAATGCTCCCCACCAATCATTCAATGTTCCCCACCAATCATTCAATGCTCCCCACCAATCATTCAATGCTCCCCACCAATCATTTAATGCTCCCCTATATTCATTCAATGCTCCCCTATATTCATTCAATGCTTCCCACCATTCAATGCTCCCCCCCAATCATTCAATCATACCCACCAATCATTCAATGCTCCCCATTAATCATTCAATGATCCCCACCATTCATTCAATACTCTCCACCAATCATTTAATGCTCCCCACCAATCATTCAGTGCTCCCTACCAATCATTAAAATGAGAGGGACCATGAAACAAGGCTTGTTATGGTGAATGCCAAAGAATTGTCTATATGTTTGTTCATCTCGTACAATATTGTTTGACATTAGTCAAAGCCTCAAAGAATTCAGGCCATAAAAGTTAGAGGAGCACTCTGAGTGTGTCTATTCCATGAATTTTCTTGGAAAATGATGCCATAGTGGAAAAAGAGTGTCTTGCCATCAAGTGGGCATTGAAGTCGATGAAATATTATCTGCTGGGTAGAGAATTTGTGTTGATAACAGACCATGCTCCTTTGGCCTGGATGAAACAAAATAAAGAGAAATGCAAGAGTGACCAGATGGTTTCTCTCCTTACAAAATTTCAGTTTTAAAGTGAAACATAGGCCGGGAAAAATACAAGGGAATGTGGATGCAGTGTCCAGTGTGTATTGTATGGTCACTAAAAATCCCCAGACCTCTGGTCTGAAGAAGAGTGGGGGATATGTGGTAAAGTGTACGGGAAAGTGGTGGATGGGGTGTAGATTTTACCTGGTTTCCTCAACCAGGCACGATAAAGGACATCCTGAAGGTTATATGCTGCTTTAGCAGAGCATAGTCTGCTAGGGTTCTTTTGTTAAGTTTTGTTAAGTTACATGGGCTGGATTTCCTGGACTGGAGGACAGGTTGGAAGTGGGAGTGTTTCACTCCACACCCCTAGTCCACTACGGGTTTCCCTAATCCAAGGTGTTCTCAGGTGAGGCTTCCTGTGCTGATTGCTAGGGAGGAAGCTCTATAGTAAAGGGCTGTTCGAGTTTGAGTGTTAGAGAGACTGAGATGAGAAGCAGCCACAGCCAGAACTGCAGCTCGGGGCCAGACATTAGGCCCACAGTAGGATAGTGAGGTATCCTGATGTTTAGTTAGAGCCGGACAGGCTTAGGTTTTGTATGCACTGTGCTTTGTGCCTAAAATCATTTAAATAAACATCCTCTTCGACGTTTTAAACCTGCTACCTGTGTGAATACTGTCATTGCCGACCCCACCGTGTGAGCTGTTCCCTGATCTATATATATATATATATATATATATATATATATATATATCTCAAAAAACATTGAAGTATCTTGTAATACCTTTTTTATTGGACAACAGAATTTTGTAGAGACAAGCTTTCGGGATTCCTCCATTTATCAAGTCCAAAGTATCTATGCTCACAAGCAGAAGACACAGGTTACATCTCACAAATATGCAGGGGTTAAGACAATAGATGTGGAGAATTCACACTAAGATGGGCCATAAATTGTCCTGCTTTAGGAACATAGACTTAATAGATAAGGATGAGAAAAAGAGGGAGGGAGGGGGAGCAGTGGAAAGACTGTAATTTAGCAGGAGAAAGTGAGATGCAAAAAGAGAATCCAGTATAGCACAGGTTATAAAAAAAATTGATAATGAGATAAAAGGCTCAAATCCACATTGAGTCCTCTGTTTTTGGAATAAATAAACAGTATCATTTTAGCTTCAAATGTCTTTCTCTCTTTGAAATTCCCTTTCAGTATCTTGATTGTAAGGTCATGTATGGAGTGGCCTGTTTGGGTAAAATGGTGTCCAACTGGGGTGCAGTAGTTATTTTCTTTATGGAAGTTTATGGAATGTCTGTGTAGATTCATTATGTCGTTGAGTTTCCGTCCGGTTTCCCCAATGTAGCATCCCATGTCACACTTGGTGCATTGTATCATGTAGATCACATTTGGGGATGTGCATGAGTATAGTCCCCTAATGTTATATGTCTTGTTGTTGTGGGTGGCTTCCATCTTGGTGCAGATATGTTGACAGAGTTTACAGCGAGGTTTGATGCAGGGTTTGGTCCCATTGTCTATGTCTGTTCATTCTGTAGGTAATTTTCTGCTGACCAGCTTTTGTTTTATATTGTGTGGTTGTCTGAAGGCCAAGATGGGAGCTTCAGGGAAAATTTCTTTTAGCATCTCATCTTCCTAAATGCTAAAAAGAAATCTTCCCTGAACCTCCTATCTTGGCCTTCAGACAACCACACAATTTAAAACAAAAGCTGGTCAGCAGAAAATTACCTAAAGAAAGAACAGACACAGACAATGGGACCAAACCCTGCACCAAACCTCACTGTAAACTCTGTCAACATATCTGCACCAAGATGGAAGCCACCCACAACAACAAGACATATAACATTAAGGGACTATACTCCTGCACATCCCCAAATGTGATCTACATGATACAATGCACCAAGTGTGACATGGGATGCTCCATTGGGAAAACTGTCCGGAAACTCAACAAAAGCATGAATCTACATAGACATTCCATAAACCGCTATAAAGAAAATGACTTCTGCACACCAGTTGGATACCATTTTACCCAAACAGGCCACTCCATACATGACCTTACAATCAAGATACTGAGAGGGAATTTCAAAAACACAGAAGAGAGAAAGACTTTTGTAGCTAAAATGATACTGTTTTTTTATTCCAAAATCAGAGGACGCAATGTGGATTTGACCTTTTTTTCTCACTATCGAAATTTCTTATAATCTGTGCTATACTGTATTCTCTTTTGCATCTCACTCAGTCCTGCTTAAAGGACAACTGTAGTGGAACACTTTTATATATTCCCGTGCCTGGGCCTCAAAAATAAACAAAATAAACTTATACATACCTTCCTACGTGCCCCCATTGGTCCGGCACAGGCCTCACGGTCCGGCAGTGCTGACCTAATTCCACTTTCTCGGGACGGGGACGTCGCAGAGCCGTCAGCGTATCACCGGCCGCAGCGATGTCCCACCCCGGACGGTGATAGGCTGAGCCCACTGTCATGTAAGGAGCTCTGGCCGGCTTCTTACATGACAGTGGGCTCAACCTATCACCGGCCGGGGCGGGACATCACTGCGGCCGGTGATACGCCGACGGCTATGCGGCTTCCCCGTCCCCAGGAAGTGGAATAAGGTCAGCACTGCCAGACCGTGAGGCCTGTGCCGGACCAACGGGTGCTCATAGGAAGGTATGTATAAGTTTATTTTGTTTATTTTTGAGGCCCGGGCACGGGAATATATAAAAGTGTTCCACTACAGTTGTCCTTTAATTACAGTCTTTCCCCTGCTCCCCCCTCCCTCCCCCTTTTTCTCATCCTTATCTATTTAGTCTATGTTCCTAAAGCAGGACAAATTATGGCGCATCTAAGTGTGAATTCTCCACATCTATTGTCTTAACCCCTGCATACTTGGGAGATGCAACCTGTGCCTTCTGCTTGTGAGCTTAGATTTGCTTTGGACTTGATAAAGGGAGGAATTCCGAAAGCTTCTCTACAAAATTCTGTTAGTCCAATAAAAAAGGTATTACAAGATACTGCAACATTTTATGATTTGCATCTGCATCACTGGACTAATATGGCTACTCAAATTTACTGATATATATATATATATATATATATATATATATATATATATATATATATATAATTTTAATAAGTTTGCATGCTGTTTACAGTAATTCCCCAAATGAATGCAAGTCTTGTTAGCGATGATTCAGGATGTGGACACATACACTCTTAATCTGTATGCAATCCATCAGCAATGCCCAAGGAAACAGGGGAATAAAATCTGCTGTATTAATGCACAAGGCCTCTCCAGCATCCTGGGAAGTGAACCTAATGCCTTTCATTAAAAAGTTATCAGAATCCAGTGATTAAAGAATGTTCATGAGAGAATGTAATTTTATCAGCATTCCAAATAAGACGTTGCTACGCATTCATAATATTTGCAGGTTGTCATGCATTCAATCTTCTACTTCTGGACTTGAAAGACAATCTTACTGAGAAACGCACAAAGAAAACACTTTGCAAGCATCTTTGGAAAGCTCAGCATATTGTGAAAAGTGGACAGTCACACTAGTATGTGATCCAGATCCAGAATGCACTTTCATGTAACAATAAAGTGCACCTCTGAAATTAGTAAACAGTGAATATAAAGATGTAGTATTTGTAATCCGTAAAATAATTATTGTATGGAATCTAAAGCATAGATTGTTTTTCTGGATAATACCTTGTACATAGCCATTCCAGGTTACTGAAAGACTATGGGAGAAATGTATTAAAAGGTTATTCCCATCACAGGTTTGTATCCCCAATCCATAGGATATGGAATAACAAACTGATCGGTGGGGCTTCATTGACCCTAAGAACAAAACGGTCACTGTAATGAATTGTGCACACCGTGGGGTTTATTTACGAAGAGTGGAGTGTAGTTTTCTTTGTGGGTTTTGATTCCTGACAGGTATTTTTTCAAGGTATTAACTAATGATTCCCTACATTTTGCCCTTTTCGGTACGTTTTTTTAAATTTTTTTTACAACTGTTCTGATCTGTCGGGATTCCCTCAGCTCAAATCCACCATATTTTCAGTGGAAACCTTAGCAAAAATTAAAATGGATGGGCACGCCCCTTTTGTTGGGACCACACCCCCTTTGTCATGTGGACACACCCCCTTTTCAGGTTTTCTTGTCAAATGGAGGGTTTTGGTATTTTTGGGTTACAAATTGTGTCGCACGGAACGTGCAACACAATTTGGGCGCAAAACCCGAGAAAAATAAAAATAGTCAGGATCACGTTCGTAAATAAACCCCCGTGTGTGTGTGTGAGGCCTGCACTTATTCCCTATGAAACAGCCAAACATTTCCGAGCGATAACGAAGTGTACAGTGGTCCCTCAACATATGATGGTAATCCGTTCCAAATGAACCATCGTTTGTTCAAACCATCGTATGTTGAGGGATCCGTGCAATGTAAAGTATAGGACAATGGTCTCCAACCTGTGGACGTCCAGATGTTGCAAAAGTACAACTCCCAGCATGTCCGGACAGCACACGGCTGTCCGGGCATGCTGGGAGTTGTAGTTTTGAAACATCTGAAGGTCCGCAGGTTGAAGATCACTGGTATTGGAGGTTATACTCATGTGTCCCCACCGCTCCGGACCGTCAACGCTCGTCACCGCTGCCCTGGATGTCGCCCTCCATCGCTTTCGCCACGTCCCCGGGGTGTCCCCGACGCTCCGGGAAAGTCTCAGCTGCCTGGGAACGTCGCTCTCCATCGCCACCATCATGTCGCTTCTATTGGATGACGGGACGGCATGCGCGGCAACATGATAACGATGAAGGAGAGCGCCGGCGATGCAGGGGATCCCGAGAAGTACGCTACGGAGCCCCGAGGACAGGTGAGTGATTGTTAGCAGACCACGCCGGGCACCATAAATGGCTATCCGGCGGCAGCTGAAGCAGTCTGTGCTGCCGGATAGCCGTTTATGCGATGGCCCCGACAGCATCGTATGTTGATGCTGCCTTCAACATGCGATGGCCTCTGAGAGACCATCGTATGTTGAAATGATCGTATGTAGGGGCCATCGTAGGTTAGGGGGTCACTGTATATGGTTACAGGTCATGGTACTGTGCTAAACACGTGTGTTGTTCTTGATAAGGATTATTGCATTAGTGATTTTATGGACTATTTTTTTGTATATGTGAGTAGTGTTGCACCTGGACTTCTAATGGGTAAACAAAGGAGTAGTATATTTTTTACCTGTGGGAGAAAAGGGCAGTTTTTGGCTCTCATCTATCAGTGTACTTATAACCTGGTGACTATCGCTAGCCCAGTAAACAAGAATTCTGTTCAAAGCGTGTCAGTATGTCCCTGCTGGGCGTTCCTCAATGTGGTGTTGGTGCTTTTAAAAACAATGGATAAATAAACTTCAGATCATTTTAGTCAAAAGTGTGAGCTTGTCTATGTTTTTTTTTTACAATTAATAGCAAATAATCACTAGTTCTCCGAATAAAAAAAAAAAAATGATTATTTTTGTTTCTATGAGCTTTGTAATAAAGGGTTAGTGGCCCTTTAAGAGATGATGGTATTTTGTTATTGTTGCTTGTTATAAGAGAAGGCTCTAGGCAGTCCCTACCGTGTAAAAAGGGTTAAGTGACAAAGTGTAACTGAAACATTCCCTAAGTAACCGTTGCAGACCTTTGTCAATGTCATCTGCTATTCCTTTCATAAGCAACGGATATCTCCGAGTCAGCTGCAACATATTATTAAGGGGGTCGTCCCTCTCATGTCACAAACAGAGGAAAGCGGTTGTGTTAAATTGTCATATGATGTATTTGTTTAGGAATAGAAAGCAAAGCTGCTTACATGGAAATATCCTTGTGGTGTTGCAGTTCTTTAGTTACATTATGGAAATCCGTTCTTACTGTTTCCAACTGTTGTTGTAAATCTGGAGAAAAGAAAACGGTTATAATTAATGGCTCGGGTTCTATAATTACACAATCACATTACAAATTGCTTTTACTTGAAGAAAAAAGAACAAAAACTGACTGTTTTGCTCTGATGTCTGAACAGTAGGCAGGAAGTATTAATAGCAATAGCCAAGGGTTTTACGCCAAAATAAGCAGCACCTGTCGGGAGCCAAAATATTCTGCCTGGCATGTCTAGAGGCGAGCTTGATATCCACTAAAACAATGTTTAACTGTATTTCATCCCTATGTAACGTGTGGCAGGCAGAATAATGATTGCTGAAGACCATCTTCTGCACCGACTCTATAATTCCCACAGAAACCTTCCTTTTCACACCATGTCATTCCTTCATGATTGCACAAACACTATTTATTACACTTATTGCCTTCTTATCACACGGCAGGTTCCTGGTGGAGATTGTATTAACTGTAATTCACATTTATAGTCAAGCTTTTATTCTGTTTGCTCATTGCGATCACACCGCTTGCCTGTTTGTCTTTGTTTATCCCAGCAACATACATGGTACATAATAGACACCGACTATAAGTTATGCCAGTAACAATCTGGGTTCTTTGATCTACAGCACCTGAACAGCCTTATCCATATCAATATGGCTTAAACGAAAGTAAACATCATATTACATTCCAATGTGCCACCCGTTTACAACCACTAAACACCAATCAGGTGATGGGAAGAACTTTATTATCTTGTGACAATGTCATCTGTCATAGGGTGAGAACTATTAGGCAGGTAACAGTCAGTTTGTTAAAGGGATACTCCACCCCCAAACATCTTATCCCCTATTCAAAGGATAGAGGATAAGATGTCTCATCATGTGGGTCCGGCCGCTGGGACCCCCCACAATCTCCAGCGTGGCACCCTATTCATCCAGTGCATGGAGCAATCTCCGCTTCATGCCGGATGACCACAGCCGTCACGCCCCCTTCTATGCATGTCTATGGGAGGAGGCATGACGGCTATGTCAAAACGCTGCGGAGCTGGGCCGGAGATCGCGAGGGTCCCAGCAATCACACATCTGATTCCCTATCCTTTGGATAGGGGATAAGATGTCTAGGGACGGATTAACATTTTGAGTATTAGATGCAGGAAAAATGGACGTGTGAGGATATGAGCATCTTCGAGAAGTGCTTGCGGGGTGTTCTAAGTTAAAAGTGAAAAGTACAAACAAAGAGAAGTCCAAGGAAGAACAACTAGTGAATTGATGACGTGAGTGCCTAAAGCTCACTAATGCACATGTGAAGGGCAACAGTTAGCATTTGGTCCAGTACTACTAAGGATGAAGGACAAGTTAGTGCGCATGGAGCTGCTTTTCCAAAGACTGGTTGACCTCTGTTCCCAGCCAAAAATGCCTACAGTAAGCAAGTGAATATTAGGTCTAGGCTATGAAGCAGGAAGTTGGCCTGGTCTGCTGAATCAAGGTTTCTTATCATATGGATGGCCATGTGTGTGTACATTGCTTATCTGGAAAATAAATGGCACCAGGTTGCACTACTGAAAGCCAATTGATGCAGTCTGTGAGGCTCTGCAATAATCTGCAAGGTAATCTTGAAGGCCCAGTATACCCCTTTATGGCAGCAGTATTCCCAAATGGCACTGGCCTCTTTAAAGGAGTAGTCCAGTGGTGAACAACTTATCCCCTATCCTAAGGATAGTGGATAAGTTGCAGATCGCGGGGGGGTCCGACCGCTGGGGCCCCCCGCGATCTCCTGTATGGGGCCCCTACAGCCCGCGGGAAGGGGGCATGTTGACCTCCGCACCAAGCGGCGGCTGACACGCCCCCTCAATACAACTTTATGGCAGAGCCGGAGCGCTGCCTTCGGCAATCTCCGGCTCTGCCATAGCCATGTATTGAGGGGGCGTGTCGGCCGCCACTTCGTGCAGTGGTCGACACCCGCTATCTGGCCGGAGAGCCTTAGGATAGGGGATACGTTTTTCACCACTGGACTATCCCTTTAAGGAGGATAATGCTCTCACAGAAAAGGAGGCAATCTAGGTGAATTTTAGCAAAAAATTATAATCTTTATTTCACAGTAGGTCACATTAAAATCACGAGAGGCATGATATGGTGGTCAGAAAAACACACACTGAAAAGCAGAGTGAGACTGTTCCAAATATTCAACTTAGAATTATAATTGTCTATTTATTTGTATTTATTCCTATCTGTATATACAATGGTATCCTCCAACATGCAATGAAATAGCTAACTAAAGACAGTTAGTAAAAATGTAAATGGATGGAGGTAATAGTATATCAGATGATGTAATCAGAATGAATAATAGAATAGGGGAGACTGAAAATGAAAGCAAAGTAAATATAATAAACAGTACCAGTCATGCACCCTATGGAGGAACATCTCACCTACCCTGAACGCGTTTTCGCTATTCGCTTCGTCTGGGGATAGAGAATTTGTCTAGGATAATGCTCCAGACACACTGCAAAATTTGTTCAGGAATGGTTTGAGGAACATGACAAAGAATTCAAGGTGTTGACTTGGCCTCGGAATTCCCCAGATCTCAATCCGATTGAGCATCTGTGGGATTTGCTTGAAAAACATGTCCAAACCATCGAGGCCCCACCTCACAACTTACAGAATTTCAAGGATCTGCTGCTAATAGCTCAGTGCCAGATAACACAGGAAACCCTCAGGGGTCTTTGGAAGTCTATTATTTGTCTTAGATACACATAAATATACAGGGAAAGTGAAAGCTGTTAGGTTAGTGAACTGACATGGCCATTATCTCACAGTAAAGACTACACAATAATAGAGTCAAATGAAACAAAAACAAATATAGCAACTTATTATTTATCAGTCCAAACCAGTGATTCCCAACCGGAGTGCCATGCGGCACTGCCCGGGGTGTCACGGGATATTGCCGTGAATTTAAATTTTTTTTTTTTAAATGTCCTGCACAGACCTGCGCGCCTATGACTCACGGCACCGTAAGGGAAGGGGGAGGGGAAGCCTGCGTGCACACTGCGCACACAATGTCCCCCAGCGTCCCTCTCCCCCTTGCAGCGCAGTGAGCCGAAAATGGTGCCCTGCTAGAACAAGAAGATGACATGGAACTGCAAGCTGAGCCGGATTCCTGTGCCAGCTTGCTTAAGGTACTGTACCCTTTCCAACCCTGTAACCCCTTCTCAACCCTGTCCAACCCCCCCACCCCCACCCAGTCACTCATGTCCACCCTCCTGTCATCCATGTCCACCCCCCATCACCCATGTCAACCCCCACTGTCACCCATGTCCGACTTGTCCACCTCCCTGTCCATCCTCCTGTCACCCATGTCCACACCCCCTGTCACTCATGTCCACACTCCTGTCATCCATGTCCACCTTGTCTACCCTTCCGTCCATCCCTGTCAGCCATGTCCACCCCCCTGTCATCCATGTCCGCCTTGTCCACCCCCCTGTCCATCCCTGTCACCCCCCTGTCATCCATGTCCGCCTTGTCTACCCCCTGTCCATCCCTGTCACCCATGTCCACCCTCCTGTTATTCATGTCCATCCTCCTGTCATCCATGTCCAGCCCCCCCGTCACCCATATCCACCCCCTGTCATCCATGTCCAACTTGTCCATCCCTGTCACCCATGTTCACCCCCCCCGTCCACCCCCCCGTCCACCCCCCAGTCTACTCCTGCAGTCTACCCCATCAACCATGTCCACCCCCCTATTCACCACTCTGTCTCTTTGTCACCCTAGTCCACCCCTCTCTGTCACTCCTGTCCACCCCTCTTTTACCCCCTTTTCATCTTTGTCCACCCCTCTGACCCCCTGTCTCCCATGTCCACTCCCCACCTAACCCTCTGTCACCCATGTTCACCCTCCATTGTCCACCCCTCTGACCACATCCTTGTCACCCATGTCCACCCCTCTGTTACCACCTTGTCACTCCTATCCACCCATCTTTCACCCAGTACGCCCCCCTGTCACCCATGTTCACTCTTCTACCCCCGTCACCCATGTGCACCCCCACTCCTATCCACCCATCTGTCACCCCCTACGCCCCCGTCACCCATGTTCACTCTTCTACCCCCGTCACCCATGTGCACCCCCACTCCTATCCACCCATCTGTCACCCCCTATGCCCCCGTCACCCATGTTCGGTCTTCTTCCCCCTGTCACCCATAAGTACCCCCACTCCTATCCACCCATCTGTCACCCCCTACGCCCCCCTGTCACCCATGTTCACTCTTCTATCCCCGTCACCCATGTGCACCCCCCTACACCCCTCTGTCACCCATATACACCCATGTACACTCCTCTACACCTCTGTCACCCATGTACACCCCTCTATCACCCATATACACTCCTCTACACCCCTCTGTCACCCATGTACACTCCTCTACACCCCTCTGTCACCCATGTACACTCCTCTACACACCTCTGTCACCCATTTACACCCCTCTGTTACCACCTTGTCACTCCTATCCACCCCTCTATCACCCCCTATGCCCCCTTGTCACCCATCTGCCACCCATGTGCACCCCCTTCACCCCTCTGTCACAACCCTACACCCCTCTGTCACCCATGTACACTTCTCTACACCCCTGTCACCCATGTACACCCCTCTAAACCCATCACCCATGTACACTCCTCTACACCCCTGTCACCCATCTATCACCCATGTACACTCCTCTGTCGCCCATGTATACCCCTCTGTCACCCATGTACACTCCTCTACACCCCTCTGTCACCCATGTACACTTCTCTACACCCGTCACCCATGTACACCCCTGTCACCCATGTACACCCCTGTACACTCCTCTACACCCATGTCACCCATCTATCACCCATATACACTCCTCTACACCCCTATGTCACTCATCTATCACCCATGTACCCTTCTCTACACCCCTGTCACCCATGTACACCCCCTCTGTCACCCATATACACCCCTCTACACCCGTCACCCATGTACACCCATCTATCACCCATGTACACTCCTCTACACCCCTCTATCAACCATCTATCACCCATGTACACCCCTCTAAACCCATCACCCATGTACACTCCTCTACACCCCTGTCACCCATCTATCACCCATGTACACTCCTCTACACCCCTCTGTCGCCCATGTATACCCCTCTGTCACCCATGTACACTCCTCTACACCCCTCTGTCACCCATGTACACTTCTCTACACCCGTCACCCATGTACACCCCTGTCACCCATGTACACCCCTGTCACCCATGTACACTCCTCTACACCCATGTCACCCATCTATCACCCATATACACTCCTCTAAACCCCTCTGTCACCCATGTACACTCCTCTACACCCCTCTGTCACCCATGTACACTCCTCTGTCACCCATGTACACTCCTCTACACCCCCCTGTCACCCATGTACACCCCTCTGTCACTCATGTACACCCCTCTGTAACCCATGCACACTCCTCTATACCCCTCTGTCACCCATGTACACTCATCTACACCCCTCTGTCACCACCTTGTCACTCCTATCCACCCCTCTGTCACCCCCTTGTCACCCATGTGCACACCCTACACCCCTGTCACAACTCTACACCCATCACCCATCACCCATGTACACTCCTCTACACCCTTGTCACCCATGTACACCCCTCTACACCCGTCACCAATGTACACCCATCTATCATCCATGTACACTCCTCTACACCTCTGTCACCCATGTACACCCCTCTATCACCCATATACACTCCTCTACACCCCTCTGTCACCCATGTACACTCCTCTACACCCCTCTGTCACCCATGTACACTCCTCTACACCCCTATGTCACCCATGTACACTCCTCTACACACCTCTGTCACCCATTTACACCCCTCTGTTACCACCTTGTCACTCCTATCCACCCCTCTATCACCCCCTATGCCCCCTTGTCACCCATCTGCCACCCATGTGCACCCCCTTCACCCCTCTGTCACAACCCTACACCCCTCTGTCACCCATGTACACTTCTCTACACCCCTGTCACCCATGTACACCCCTCTAAACCCATCACCCATGTACACTCCTCTACACCCCTGTCACCCATCTATCACCCATGTGCACTCCTCTACACCCCTCTGTCGCCCATGTATACCCCTCTGTCACCCATGTACACTCCTCTACACCCCTCTGTCGCCCATGTATACCCCTCTGTCACCCATGTACACTTCTCTACACCCCTGTCACCCATGTACACCCCTGTCACCCATGTACACCCCTGTCACCCATGTACACTCCTCTACACCCATGTCACCCATCTATCACCCATGTACACTCCTCTACACCCCTCTGTCGCCCATGTATACCCCTCTGTCACCCATGTACACTCCTCTACACCCCTCTGTCACCCATGTACACTCCTCTACACCCCTCTGTCACCCATGTACACTCCTCTACACCCCTCTGTCACCCATGTACATCCGACTGTCATCCATGTACACTCATCTACACCCCTCTGTCACCCATGTACACCCATCTATCACCCATGTACACTCCTCTAAACCCCTCTATCACCCATGTACACTTATCTACACCCCTGTCATCCATGTACTTCCCTCTGTTACTTCCTTGTCCCTCCTATCCACCCCTCTGTCACCCCCTATGCCACCTTGTCACCCATGTGCACCCCCCTACACCCCTCTGTCACCCATGTACACTCCTGTACACCCCTCTGTCAACCAAGTACACCCATCTATCACCCATATACACTCCTCTACACCCCTATGTCACTCATCTATCACCCATGTACCCTTCTCTACACCCCTGTCACCCATGTACACCCCCTCTGTCACCCATATACACCCCTCTACACCCGTCACCCATGTACACCCATCTATCACCCATGTACACTCCTCTACACCCCTCTATCAACCATCTATCACCCATGTACACTCCTCTACACCCCTCTGTCACCCATGTATACACCTCTGTCACCCATGTACACCCCTCTGTCACCCATGTACACTCATCTACACCCCTCTGTCCCCATGTACACTCCTCTACAACCCTCTGTCACCCATGTACACCCATCTGTCAACCATGTACACCCCTGACACCTTACACTCCTCCACACCCCTCTCACCCATGTACACTCCTCTACACCCCTCTGTCACCCATGTATACTCCTCTAAACCCCTCTCATCCATGTACACCCACCTATCACCCATATACACTCCTCTACACCCCTGTCACTCATGTACACTCCTCTACACCACTCTGTCACCCCCTACACCCCTCTGTAACCCCTCTACACCCCTCTGTAACCCCTCTACACCCTTCTGTCACCCATGTACACTCCTCTACACCCCTCTGTCTTCCATGTACACTCCTCTACACCCCTCTGTCTTCCATGTACACCCATCTATACTCCTCTACACCCCTCTGTTACCCACGTACACCCATCTATCACCTATGTAAACTCCTCTACACCCCTCTGCCACCCATGTGCACTCTTCAACACCCCTCTGTCACCCTTGTTAAAAAAAAAGTACAGAGCCTAATAGGTTTGTTTAGCAGGTTTAATGGTGAAGAATTGTGGCTGGAAGAAAGCGTCATGATGGCCCAGACCTGATGGAGAAGGGAACGACGCTGATTAGAGAAGACGTAATTTGTGAGTTGCCATCAAAAGCAGCACCGTAATCTACATACCCACAGATAAATAGATATTGTGCATTGCGGTTTTTCCTTTCTTTTTTTTTTTTGCTCGTCAACCTCGGTAGGGGTGCCCCACGGAAATTTTTTTTCCCAAGAGGTGCCCTGAGATGAAAAAGGTTGGTCCAAACACTAACATGACAATATATAATATATACCAAGATGTTACTCATATCTATTTATTTCTCTTAAATTCTAATTCAAAGGGTTACTCCAGTGGCAAACATTTTTTTTCTTTAAATCGAATGGTGCCAGAAAGTTAAACAGATTTGTAAATTGCTTCTATTAAAAAAAAATCTGCTGCTGCATGCTCCACATGAAGTTCTTTTCTTTATTAATTTATTTTCTGTCTGACCACAGTGCTCTCTGCTGACACCTTTGTCCATGTCAGGAACTGTCCAGAGCAGGAACAAATCTCCATACCAAACTTCTACTGCTTTGGGCAGTTCATGGACAGAGGTGTCAGCAGAGAGCTCTGTGGTCAGACAGAAAAGAAATTCAAAAAGAAAATAACTTCCTGTGGAGCATACAGCAGCTGATAAGTACTGGAAGGATTAAGATTTTTAAATAGAAGTAATTTACAAATTTGTTTAACTTTCTGTTCCTTTTTGTCTGAACCAGTAAAAAAATGCAAGGATTAAAGCACATATCTGCATCGATTTACCTTATGTACCCCTTATACACAGATTTTTTGCGCATATAATATACATTCAGAAATTACAATCTGTCTTCCAGACATACATATTTATATGCTTTATATATTGCTGCTGCTTTTGAGCAGATTAGAATACATTCCAGATAAAAAGAGCTGTGTTGCCTTCCAAGTATTAGTGATATACTGCTTAAAGCCATTGTTTTTAATAAATTATTACAGATATGTGATTGTAGTATAATGTTAGTTATAGGGCCCATATATCCTTAGACCAATTGTGAAGTCAAGAAGGAATTTGGGTGGAAAACAAATTGAGTCACCGGTGTTCTTTAGAGGGAAATACATAAAAAAAAGGCATTGTTCTAGAAACACCAACCAACATGACATTCACATCACTCACATGCCCTGGAATACACACAAAATACCTTTAGAAAATAATGAAAAAAAGAATCCTTGCCCCTGATGTGATAAGAAACACGTGCAAATATTCACATAATGAAATTCTCATTCAAGGGGCTTTTTCTCATAAGAAAGATTATAGACAAATGATTACAGTGTGGAAAGCCTAAATGAGATGACAGCCTTTCTTTACATGAAAGCATCTGCTGAAAAGATATTATTTGAAAGTCATCTGTTTCTAAGTACATTGTGCAAGCAGATCGGTAATTCAAAAGCTTTCCCGAAAATGTGGAACAGAATGCTTGTCATGTTTTGTAATGCCAGAATGGCCCCACGTAAGCACAGAATGGACCATAATAGGGACAGTGCCTGTCTGGGTTCAAGCATAAAACAAGGCAATCATCGCCGCATTATATTAATAGTGGATTCTGCTGAAATACACATTTTATTAAGTGACGGTTACTTTATCATCATCATCATCATCATTATTATCATCTACAGGCAGTCAGATGTCTTCTGTGACTATATAGCTTAACCTCGAAGCAACTTTGTTATGAAATCTACTTCTTTTTATATTCCTTTATAAAAATAAAATTCTATGTAAGAAAACATACAATTCTGTATCTGTCTATCACCCTGCAATAATATCTGCTTAGAAGAATCAAACACAGCAGTATAAAGCTTGTTCAGCCGATAGCTCTCTCTCCCGATTTAACTATACACCAGCATGCTCAGTTTGGCTGAGCATGGATGTGTTTTCAAAGTTGAGAGAACAGGTAAGCCTTTGCCAGACAACTCTAGCAGCTTAAGTTCCTGAAAACATGGATCAGTCAGTCAAAATCCAATGTTTAAAATCCGTAGAAGGTCAGCCAGTCCAACTGCAAGCTGTGGGAGCAGTCAACACGTGTATGGAAAAATAAAGAGCTATAAGCACACATTTTTTAATAATCTGTCTCCTGAATGTACAATAAAGTGACTTTCTAAATACCGTATATACTCGAGTATAAGCCGACCCGAATATAAGCCGAGGCCCCTAATTTCACCCCAAAAACCCAGGCGAAGTTATTGGCTCGACTATAAGCCTAGGGTGGGAAATACATCATCCCCCCTGTCATCATCCAGACCCCCGTCATCATCACCCTGTCATCATCCCCCCCCCCCCCCCCCCATCATCACCGCCTGTCAATCCCTTCAATCAGTGGTCTTCAACCTGCGGACCTGCAGATGTTGCAAAACTACAACTCCCAGCATGGGAGTGGGGCATGCTGGGAGTTGTAGTTTTGAAACATCTGGAGGTCCGTAGGTTGAAGACCACTGCCGGGCCTTCGTCATCATCCAGACCCCCCCTTTAGTTTTCTGCTCACCTCCCCTTGGTGGGAAGGAAGGGTGAGCTGGTCCGGGCCATCTATGCTGCAGGGACCGTCCGGTGGGGAGGGTTAGTCGTTCCGGGCTGTCCATCTTCACCGAGAGGCCCTCTTCTCCGCTCCGGGCAGGCCCCGGACTAGTGACGTTGCCTTGACGACGACGCACAGGGACGTTTATGCGCAAGGATGCTGTCCGGGCATGCTGGGAGTTGTAGATTTGCAACATCTGGAGGTCCGCAAGTTGAAAACCACTGAGAAGGGAGTGACAGGCGGAGAGTTCACTCGCGTATAAGCCGAGGGGGGCGTTTTCAGCACGAAAAATTGTTCTGAAAAACTCTGCTTATACTCGAGTATATACGGTAGTAACAATTAGAAATTTCCTTCCATTTAACTACTACTCTGCCAGCATTAGAGATAGCAGGAAAGGGGGCTGAGTTACACACAGCTCAAAGAGTGGAAGGGTCAGGGACTTGGTGGATAGCTAGCACATACCAGAGAAAGAAAGAGAGGAGAGCACATATAATTCCACGGGGGAGATTTATGCTGTGTACATGTGTAACGAAAGCTTCAGGGGCTGTAGAAAGAAGAGAAACTAAACAAAATGTGTAAATACAAAGCAAGAATAAAGAAGAAAGTGTCCATAGCCTTTACTTGTCCGTGTGGGAGTATACAATAGAGAGACTGGTAGCACTCCACAGATTTGTAGATGGATACCGTCATCCACAGTACGACCAGCTTGTGGTTAGCAGCACTATCCTGGGTTCCAACCAAGGGCAACATCTCTATAGAATTTGTACCTTCTCCCTGGGTTTGCATACTGATAGGAAAATTGGCTTTCTATGATATTTTCTGTGGTGTGTGAGGCTTAACATAGCCATACACATGCGACGGCTGTCAGCCACGTTAATTCAGACAACAGCTATCTTTCCCGATCTCTCCATACACATGAATGTTCTGCTTGGCAAAGAATTCATATGCTTTAAATAGAAAGAGGAACTGTAAGCCAATGCCAGACTGCTCTGGCACAGCTTATCTCTCAGAGAACAAAAGGATCAGGCAATTGTAGTTCAAAACGCCCGATTTTTATGTTACCTGACATCATCTGTTGGTTTAGTCTGGACACAATGGACAAATGGTCTGTCCTGCTGAAATTGGCAGACTCACTAACTTTTTTTAATATGTATGGGGGCCTTAGGATAAGAAAATTAGATTATGGGAGACAGTTTGGGATTTACAGCACTGTGGACTATGCTGGAGCTATGTATAAGCAACAGGAAATAGTTTAGCAAAATAAACTTCTCATGACAGATCCAAGCTAGAAAAGCTCTATATTAGGTTAAACCAAAAAAAATACAGGTAACATGGCCTAACAGGCCCAGTAAACTTTCACTTTTTTTGTTATATTTTTTTTTGTGTTAAACCCAGCTAAAAATTTTAAATGTTTGGATAAATCCAGGAAATAGAGGTAAACACAGGTCAGCCCACTGCACAATGCTTTGCTTAAATGGCTTTGTGTTGTAGGTTGAAAGGTTTTTTTGATCAGTAGTTCCACAGTAAGTTGTTTTGTGCTCACTGATCAACTTTCTCTCCAAAATAACAGCTGCAACACAGTGCATAAGGATTTATCAGTCTTTTAGATCCACCCCTATGATGTCTTCTTATTGGCCTGGGAACTGTATGCAAGCAATCATTGGCTAAACTGCAGTCATGTGATCTTGCTGCTAAATGCGAAGTATTCTGGGCTACCCTGACGTCATCTCAGTGTTCCTACTTCCTCATACTATGCATTCAGGTGCCAAAACAATATGTGTTCCTCATCCCTTCATCAAACCTCCCTTTATCCAAAGTCCTGAGCGAGACCAATTCTATGGGCTGAGCTTGCTGATCTGGGAAACTTATTAATGTCTGTGCTAGGCATAAACTGTGAAAAATCACTCAATTTGTGCAGACCTCAGTTTTGTGCAAAAATTTAGCGACTTTCTCAACTTTGTACCTTACGCACCAATTAGCCAGAGCTTGGCATAAAGTGGCCATGAAAGGGGGAGTAAAATCAAATCATTGGCATTGGTACATGGATCTTGTATATAAAACATATATTGTTATGATCGCACAGTGCCATTTTCAACGATTGTACTGATGGCATTGTCCTTTAGCTACTGGTCAGGATATTTTAAACCACTGACTATTTATTTGTACAAATGCAGTTTACAAAATATAGTCTTTTAGCCCAGCAAACCACTGCAAAAATGCATAGTAGGATTCCCCTAAAAAAATGGGCGCAGAAGTGGAAAACAGAACTTACGTAAGGCAGAATAAAAATAGAAGACGACAAGCAACAGGGACTGGAAATTTAGAAATAGAAATTGGATTAAAAAAATACTACTTGCTTGATCAGCAGTTATAAGTACTATAATATTTTCCACATGTCACTTAAAGGGGCCATCACGTTAAAAATATTATTTAACATTAAAGGGGTACTCTGGTGAAAAACTTTTATTTTTTTTTAAATCAACTGGTGCCAGAAAGTTAAACAGATTTGTAAATTACTTCTATTAAAAAATCTTAATCCTTCCTGTACTTATTAGCTGTTGAAAACTACAGCGGAAATTATTTTCTTTTTGAAACAGAGCTTTCTGCTGACATCATGAGCACAGTGCTCTCTGCTGACATCTCTGTCCATTTTAGGAACTGTCCAGAACAGCATATGTTTGCTATGGGGATTTCCTTTTACTCTGGACAGTTCCTAAAATGGACAGAGATGTCAGCAGAGAGCACTGTGCTCATGATGTCAGCAGACAGCTCTGTGTTTCAAACAGAAAATAATTTCCACTGTAGTATTCAGCAGCTAATAAGTACAGGAAGGATTAAGATTTTTTAATAGAAGTAATTTACAAATCTAAAAAACTAAAAAATGGTGCAGCTCACAACCAAAAATCGGAGGATAGTGTGATTAAGCACCGGAACCCACCGGCTAAAATAGTATCAAAATAGAATAAAGTATAATCACTCCTCAAAGGTGCATAATGATACTTCAAGAATTCCAGAAAAGTGTTTTGTATTTATATATTTATTTTACATAAAATAACAGTATAAAATAACCTGGCACTAAATATAGGAATATACCACCACTGGGCCCTAATGGGGATATTCACACAATATCTGCAAATTAGAACATTAATAATAATTATAATACAAAAATAGCATCAATCCAATATTCCGTGAACATTTTGTAGGTGAAATCTTTGAGGAGTGATTATACTTTATTCTATTTTAATTTACAAATCTGTTTAACTTTCTGGCACCAGTTGATTTAAAAAAAAAAAAAAAAAGTTTTTCACCAGAGTACCCCTTTAAAGGGATAATCCGCTGCTCAGCGTTTGGCGCCCTGCCCCCTCAAGCCGCCACACCCCGCCCCCTCAGTGCAAGTCTATGGGAGGGATCACTACAGCCGTCACACCCCCTCCCATAGACTTGCATTTCGGGGGCGTGGTGTGAAGTTTTGAGGGGGCGGGGCTATGACGTCACTAGCTCCCGGCGACGGCTCCAGCGTTCGGAACAGTTTGTTCCAAGCGCTGAGCAGCGGAGTACCCCCTTTAAAAGGGAATCTTTCAGCAATATTTGCTGCTAAGAGCTTCAGACACCACTGGATAACGTTTATAGGTGTCTGAAGTGGCTATAGAAGCAAACTCTACTTTTTCTGGTTTTTGTTAAAATCCCCTTTTTTCTCAGACAAATATCAAGGTTGCAGTACCAACCTGTTCAAGTGCCACAGACTGTTATGCCTTCTCACTTGCCTTCAACTTCCAGCCCCTTGACGTACTGGGCTCTGTATGAGAAGGAGATAATTAATAAATATAAATCAAATAAAAAATAACCAATGAGAAGCTGGTATGTGAGGGCAAGCAAGGAGGCATGGCAAGCTGTGGCACATGAGCAGCTCAACTCAAAGCTTAGCAACCATCGTCTTCCCCAGGAAAGGTACAGTTTGATTTTATCCCCTAACAGCTATTTACATGTGCCTGCAGCAGCAAAAAAGAGCACAACTTCTGAATATTTTTAAAATGTACACACACATTTCTGATTAAGTTAGTATCATTCACTGCACTGATTTTCTCTTCTCTATACCAGGTGTATGGATAGATCCCTGGACTGGTGAGCCAGGTGCTAAGGTCTGTATTAAATATAGTCACTAGTTGACTACATCTGTTCCATTTAATGCAATGATCATGCTGTCATACACAGTGGGGGAGATTTATCAAAACCAGTGTAGAGGAAGAGTTGTGCAGTTGCCCATGGCAACCAATCAGATTGCTTCTTTCATTTTTCACAGGTCTCTTTACAAATGAAAGAAGCAATTTGATTGGTTGCCAGGGGCAACTGCACCACTCTTCCTCTACACAGGTTTTGATAAATCTCCCCCAGAATTTGTCAGCATACCTTTCTGACGGGTTGTAGACATATACCCCCATTGTTCTAATGAAATGCTATGAGAATCCAGCCTGATACACACCTTGTACATATCCATTTACCCCTACCGATCCAATGTAAGTTACCAATAAGGGGCAGATGGACCGGGAGTTTGACTGCAGTATCAGTGCTGTCTGTTTTTCTAATCCTGGATAACCCTTTTATTTCAGAGGCACTAATGCACTATAAAAAAAAGTCATGCAAGGATGTATTTATGGTAGTTTTTAGCAGGAAAGAGTTTGCACAGAATAACAACGCTAGGTCTTTATTACCAGGTCAGTTTATGTTAGGAGGCTGTTTTAAGAGGATATAACATCCTGTGTAAAGAATATATTAATGGTAAAGAAATGTATGCAAAGATAGTAGCAACCGCTTAAACATGTCAAGAGTATATACTATTTATATAGCATGTGTGTCTTTCCTCTACCGATTTAGCAGAACATATAGCCCTTTAATTGTGACTTGCGGTACAGAAACCACAGCTGCTCAACCACAAAATGAAAGAGAACGCATGACATCAGCCTGTTTACACTTCCAGAAGACATGCAAGCCATTCTGAAACACTAAACCACATGGCACATATGGGAAGATGAGAGCTTCACAAAACTGACTGAACTGCAAAGAAATCATTTGGATAGCAGTGTAATCCTAAAGCTTTTATGTGTATCAGACAGACCCGAGGCCTTCAACAATTATAGAATTACTTATCTTTACTGCTTTCTGACTCAGGAACACAATTGAATTCTCATTTCCTGACTACTATAAATTTCAGTCATGGTTACAATAAACAAAAGTGGAAGATTTCTTCGAGTCACTCTGTTTTAATAGAAAAATGACATTAACCTAAATGTGGAATCAATATAAAGCTGTCCATACATCCGTTCCCCGACAGCTATCTCTCCTAATCCCCACACTCACACTGAGCTAACCGTGCATGTATTCTGGATGGGAAGAACCTGTGCCTTATCTCTACACGAAAAATGGTGAAAGATGGATTTTAACATGCTAGACCCTTCTTTTCCTTGATATCTGCCATTGGAGGGAGAGTCAAGAGGCAACCATAAGCATAAGATGGTCATCCAAACACACAACCACATTGGATGTTCAATATCTATTTAATGTGCATGACCAGCCAAAGAAACCATCTGAAACACTCACACAGAAGTAATAGGTCATAATTTATATATATATATATATATATATATATATATATATATATATAAATATATAAAACTCAACGTGTGGGTGTGTGTGTATATGTATGTATGTGTGTATGTTCCAGCATCACGTCCAAACGGCTAAAGATATTAACATGAAACTTGGCACACATGTTACTTATATGTCAACAACAAACATAGGATAGGTGATTTAACCCTTACTCACTCCCATTTGCCAGGGGCGGGGTTTATATTTAAAGTCCCATACAAGTCAATGGGAAATAAATGTTACTGCATAACTTCCAAACGGCTGGAGAAATTTCGTTAATACTTGGTCACATGTTACTTATATATCCACTTAAAATATAGGATAGTTAATTTAACCCTTAACTACCCCCATTTGTGAGGGTCAGGGTTTTTGTTTAAAGTCCCATGCAAATCAATGGAAATGTATGTTCCCACATAACTTTCG
Source organism: Hyla sarda (assembly GCF_029499605.1). Taxonomy (NCBI): domain Eukaryota; kingdom Metazoa; phylum Chordata; class Amphibia; order Anura; family Hylidae; genus Hyla; species Hyla sarda. The sequence goes on along the minus strand of NC_079191.1, from coordinate 128,866,331 downwards.
TACGGCTGGAGATATTTCAATAACTGGTACACATATTACGGGTCGGGATAGGAGGTCAGGATAGGAGGTCGACATAGGAGAATGGGATAGGAGGTCGGGATAGGAGGACCAGGATAGGAGGATGGGATAGGAGGATGGGATAGGAGAACGGGATAGATGGACGGGATAGGAGGACGGTAAAGGAGGTCGGGAAAGGAGGTCGGGAAAGGAGGTCGGGAAAGGAGGTCGGGAAAGGAGGACGGGAAAGGAGGACGGGAAAGGAGGACGGGAAAGGAGGCCGGGATAGGAGGCCGGGAAAGGAGGTCGAGATAGGAGGACGGGAAAGGAGGACGGGATAGGAGGACGGGATAGGAGGACGGGATAGGAGGACGGGATAGGAGGACGGGATAGGAGGACGGGATAGGAGGTTGAGATATGACAACAATATATGAGGATGGGATATGAAGTCAAAAGCTTCCTCCTCTGCTTATTATCCTCCCCAACAAGGATTAGGAAGGAAAAACTGGGCAACGCCGGGTACTCAGCTAGTTACATAATAATGGAAAGCACATCATTCCTGACAACACATAAACAGTAAAACCCTGCATACACATAAGTTTTTGCGGTTGTTTAGTGTTTTTCGTATTTTCCCATCACGGTGAGCTTTTGTCTGTTACATGGATCTCAGATGAAGTTGCAAGATCTTATAAGATGTTATGGAATTTATGGTATAGAGGCATGCTTGACTAAGACCTAATGTAGGTCAAAATGCTGCACCTTTTCTTTAGACAACAATATGAGATGGAAGTCTTTTTTTCTACTAGTAAATGCTTTTGACTTCCTTTTGATAACTGTCATAGAGACATGTAAGAAATTAGCATCAGTGGAAATCTCTGATATACAACCCACTTGTCTCTAGGATGAAAAAGCATCCTAGTTATCCTCCAAGGACTAGCATTTTTTGAGTGATCTCAGGATCTCTCAGCTAATGCTGTCAGGCTACCAATTAAAGTCCAATGTAAGCCTTCAATGCAATGCAAAGTAGTGATATCACTGACAAGTGTCACCACTGTAGTATAGCATCTTGGTCCTTAGGCTAAGTTTTTTTTAAATTATTATTAGCTTTTTTAAATATTTTTTACACTGCCCCTTTTTTCCTGCCCATTAGTTTTTTATTCAATTCAAAGTCAGGAATTACGTTTTCAATAAGAGGCAAGGAGCCACAATGCTGAGTAAGATCGCTTTATGTGCGCCGCACTCTGCCATGTATATCGTGCCCATGTATAATGCTCAGTGTCGTCAGGTTTGTCCTTTTTTTTTTTTTTTTAACATCTTTATTAACAGATTTTAGACACAAAGTTCACAGGACATAAATCAATCAATAAGAAGAAAAAAATAATTTCTGTGGACACTCATTAACCTCACAAAAATGATAAATGTATCATTTAAAAATAATAATGCGTCGTGGACAAGACAGAGAGTCCGGCACTGCTGTAACTACGGCACTAGAAAAACCCAGGTGCGTATCAAGATAGCTAGCTAGCCAGCACGGTGCTCAATCCAGGAACAATAGAAATAAATCCAAATAGTGAAGTGTAGAAATATGGATGGCACTCACCCGGGTAGAAGCTTCAAAATATCCTAGGGTGGAGGTGTCAGGCAGGTATCGTGGCAGGAATGCCAAAAAATAATAATGCATCGTCTGCATATAAAGCAATCTTATTCATATATGAACCATATTTAAACCCATGTATCTCATTACTTAAAGGGTTACTCCCGTGGAAAACTTTTTTTTTTTTTTTTTTTTTTTTAGATCAACTGGTGCCAGAATGTTAAACAGATTTGTAAATTACTTCTATTAAAAAATATAAAATCCTTCCAGAACTTTTAAAGGGGCTACATACTACAGAGAAAATGTTTTTCTTTTTGGATTGCTCTTATGTCACGACCACGGTGCTCTCTGCTGAGCTCTGCTGTCCATTTTAGGAACTGTCCAGAGCAGGAGAAAATCCCCATAGCAAACATATGCTGCTCTGGACAGTTTCTAAAATGGACAGCAGAGGTCAGCAGAGAGCCCTGTGGTCGTGACATAAGAGTAATCAAAAAGAAAGACATTTCCTGTCACGTACGGGCAGGGAAGGAGTGCTCGCTAAGCTCACCCGCGCCCCTGTCCCTGACTACTTGTCCGCCAATCCTAAATGATTGGTCGACAATCCCTTCCTAAATAAGTGAGGGGAGTGAAATGTCAACACAATAAAATACAATGCTGTCAGTTGTCAGGAGCAACAGGGAAACAAGCAACTAACAAAGACAAACTAAACATACACACATAAAGTCGATGTCAGTCAAACCGAGTTAAGCCAGGAGAGGGAAGAGGTGCCGAATCGTTATTACCAAAGAGAAGTCAGATAAGAAGCCAAAAGTCATGTTGCCGGGTATACAAGAAAGTAAGGGATTGCTAGCTACTCGGGTAATGACCGCTGACACAGGCATCTTCCCAGTGTCTGATGCCTGGTGATATAGGGAGATGCACATGTGGTCAATCAGTAGCTAGCCACTCAGGCAGCAGGGCATAACCCGGCAACCTAGCAAACAACACCTTGTCAGCACCTGTTAACCCTGCTGGTGCTGACAGTACCGCCCCCCCCCCCCCCCTTTAAAGAGGGGCCACCAGACCCTTAAAATTGGGTCTAGGTTTGTCTGGGTGAGAATCGTGGAATTACTTAATTAAAGTGGCCGCATGGACAGAATAGGCCGGAACCCACAATCTCTCCTCCGGACCATAACATTTCCAATGAACTAAGTACTGGACAGAATTCTGTACCCTTCTACTATCCAGTATTCTGGCAACCTCAAACTCAAGCTCTCCGTCAACCTCAACCGGAGGAGGCGGAATGGGGACTGGAGATTGAGTAGGAACATAACGTTTTAACAAGGAGCAATGGAACACATTATGAACCTTAAAAGAAGATGGTAATTTTAATCTGTAACTCACAGGATTAATAACTTCAATTACCTCATAAGGTCCAATGAACCTAGATGCCAGTTTCTTAGATGGAACCTTGAGACGAAGATTTTTTGTAGATAACCACACTTTATCACCAACTTTAAATTTTATGCCGCAAGTACTTGCCGCAAGTAACTCTTGTCGGCCGATTTCTTTTGTAGTACTTGGGGGTTTTCCAGGTTCTTCTGAACCTGAACCCAAACTGTGCACAGTTTACTCATAGTGGTGTTGACCTCAGGGTTATCACTATCAGTATTGGTACAGGAGAAAACCGTGGATTAAATCCATAAACACAAAAGAATGATGACATACCGGTAGAAGAATGTTCCTGATTATTCAAGGCAAACTCAGCTAGAGACAGAAAGGACACCCATTCATTCTGCCTGTCTGCCACATAACATCTCAAGTATTGTTCCACACTTTGATTCAACCTTTCAGTTTGACCATTAGATTGCAGATGAAAAGCGGAAGAAAAAGATAACTGAACACCTAATTGTTTACAAAAAGCTTGCCAAAATTTAGAGACAAATTGTACTTCTCGATCTGATACAATATTTTCTGGTAATCCATGGTACTTAACAACATGTTTTATAAATAAGTCAGCAAGAATCTTGGCTGAAGGAAGATTTTTCAAAGGAATAAGATGACACTGTTTGCTAAACCTATCCACCACCACCCATAAAACAGTTTTTCCCTCAGATGGTGGCAGATCTGTCATAAAATCCATAGAAATATGAGTCCAGGGTCTCTTAGGAATAGATAATGGACACAACTCCCCTGCAGGGTGAATCCGAGGAGTCTTAGCTCGGGCACACACATCACAAGAAGCAACAAAAGCTTTCACATCCCTGTTCAGGGTTGACCAGCAAAATTTCCTTTGAAGCAATCTCCTTGTACCATGGATACCAGGATGACCTGCTAACAGAGAACAATGAGATTCCTCGATTATACGGAGGCGAAACTGACTAGGTACAAAGATTTTGCCTCTAGGAGTCTCCGGAGGAACCAAACCTTGATTACTCAAAATTTCAGATGTTAAATCAGCAGATACTGCAGAGATAACCACACCTTCTGGAAGAATAGTCTCAGGATTAGTGTCTATAGGCTGAGAAGCACTGAAACTTCGAGACAAGGCGTCGGCCTTGACGTTCTTAGTACCCGGTCGATAAGTAATAACAAAGTCGAACCGAGTAAAGAACAAGGCCCACCAGGCTTGACGAGGATTGAGAAGATTCCAAAAAAGTGAAATTTTTATGGTCAGTGATCACAGTGAACTGCCCCCTCAAGGAAATGTCTCCACTCCTCGAAAGCCCATTTGATAGCCAAAAGTTCTCGGTTTCCGACATCATAATTCTGTTCTGATGTGAAACATTTTCGAGAAAAGAGAGCGCAAGGACGCAAATTTGTCAAAGAGGCAGTTCCCTGAGACAAAACTGCTCCGGCGCCTACTTCAGAAGCATCTACCTCAACTATAAAGGGTTTAGTCTGATCTGGTTGAACTAAAATTGGAGCAGAAATGAAACATCCCTTAAGATGTTCAAAAGCAGCTTCTGCTTCCTGAGACCAGTTAGCCAGATCTGCCCCTTTACGAGTCAAATCAGTTAAGGGCTTTGCGACAATGGAAAAATTCTTTATAAATTTCCTATAATAATTTTGCAAAACCAAGAAACCTCTGTAGCGCTTTTAATGACATAGGTCGCACCCAGTCAGATACAGCCTTAACCTTCTCAGGATCCATTTTAAAATATCTTGGAGTTAAGATGTACCCCAAAAATTGAACCTCCTTAACACCAAAAACACATTTCTCTTGTTTAACAAACAACTTGTTTTGGAGTAATACCTGCAGAACAGAACGCACATGATTAACATGAGCCGACCAATCTCGAGAAAAAAATTTGAATATCATCAAGATACACTACGAGAAATTTACCCATAAATTCACGCAATATATCGTTGACCAAATTTTGAAACACAGCCGGTGCATTACTGAGACCAAAGGGCATTACCAGATACACAAAATGACCCTTAGGGGTAATGAAAGCAGTTTTCCATTCAGCACCCTCTTTTATTCTGATCAAATTATAAGCCCCTCGAAGGTCCAGTTTAGTAAACCAACACGCCCCCTGCAATTGATTGAACAAGTCTGGAATCAGAGGTAATGGGTATTGATTTTTGACTGTGATCTTGTTCAGACCTCGATAATCAATACAAGGTCTGAGTCCTCCATCTTTTTTGGCTACAAAGAAGAATCCTGCTCCCATAGGAGAAACAGATGGACGAATATGACCTTTTTGCAAACTTGACTGAATATAATCCTTCATAGCTTCCCTTTCGGGACCAGACAAATTTTAAATACGCCCCTTAGGATATTTGGCATCAGGTAAAAGTTCAATAGCACAGTCATAATCTCAGTGTGGGGGCAAAGCAGAGGAGGCCTCCTCAGAAAAAACATCACAAAAATCTGAAATAAATTTGGGTAGAATACTTTTACCCACACCGAGAGTAGCAAGAGAGACAGTAATGCATTTGTTAGAACACTCAGATCCCCACTTGATAAGTTCCCCTGAGGTCCAACCAAAAACAGGGTTATGATTACTTAAAGGGGTATTCCAGGCAAATACTTTTTTTTAATATATCCACTGGCTCCGGAAAGTTAAACAGATTTGTAAATTACTTCTATTAAAAAATCTTAATCCTTCCAATAGTTATTAGCTTCTGAAGTTTTTTGTCTAACTGCTTAATGATGATGTCACGTCCCAGGAGCTGTGCATGATGGGAGAATATCCCCATAGGAACTGCACAGCTCCCAGGACGTGAGTCATCATTGAGCAGTTAGACAGAAAACAACAACTCAACTTCAGAAGCTAATAACTATTGAAAGGATTAAGATTTTTTAATAGAAGTAATTTACAAATCTGTTTAACTTTCCAGAGCCAGTTGATTCATAAAAAAAAAGTTTGGGCCTGGAATAGCCCTTTAACCAGGGTAAACCCAAAATCACATTTACAGACAAATTTTTAAGAACAAAAAAGGTGATTTTTTCAAAATGCATAGAACCGACCAATAATTCCCCTTCGGGAGTAGAACAACTGACACAACCCCCTGACAAGGGTGAATTATCCACTCCAGAAATGGGAATCGGGTTCTCCAACCGTTTCAAAGGTAAATTTAGAGACTTAATAAATCTTAGATCCACAAAATTAGCAGCGGAGCCAGAATCAATAGAAGCTTTACCAAATATTTTTCTTTTTTGAAAACATATTTGTGCTGGTAACAAAATTTTTGAAGATAATTTCGAAGGTACCTGTGCGCCTAAATGACCTCCCTGATTGTCATTTAGGCGCTGACGTCTCCCGGCTACTGGCGTTTGGCGCAATTCTGGACCTGAAGACCCTTCTCTCCACCAGTCTTTCTTCCGAAAGGATTTTCTCTGCTGGGGGGAAAATTTCCCTATCTGCATGGGTTCCTCGGAAGAGACATGAGAGACAGGAGAAGAAGGAAACATGGAGGAAGGAGAGTGAGGAACAGAATCAAAAGTCCGTTCTCAATTTCTTTCTTTCATACATCTGTCAAGTCATATAGCTAATGTCATGGCTTGTTCTAATGAGTCAGGTGATGGATAACTTACTAAAACATCCTTAATAGCGTCAGATAATCCTTGTCTGAACTGACACCTAAGGGCTGGATTATTCAGACCCGAAGCCGTGCACCACTTCCGAAAAATCGCACAGTACTCCTCTGCTGTTCTCTTTCCCTGCTTAAGATTGACTAGCTGCAATTCTGCAAAGGCTGCACGGTCTGGCTCATCATAAAGAAGGCCCAAAGCAGAAAAGAAGCATCCACTGAACTTAATTCAGGAGCTGAGGAAGGTAAGGAGAAAGCCCACTCTTGAGGGTCTCCTTGCAACAAAGACAATATAAGTCCTACTCTCTGGTCCTCTGTGCTAGTAGACTGTGGTCTCATGCAAAAAGATAGCTTGCAACTCTCTCTGAAAACAAATTTTTTTCGTCACCTGAAAAACGGTCAGGAAGATTAATTTTAGGGTCACTTGAAACAGCTGGAGGACAGACCACTGACTGACCATTAGCTGTCTCCTGAGCCTGAACCCTCTCAGCAAGAGATTGTACTGAAAGGGTTAATACCTGCATTTGCTCTACCAAAGCAGTCATTGCTTCCATCCTAGCAGATGCAGGTAGTAGTTTGGGCCTGTGAAAATGTCACATATGGGCAGGGAAGGAGTGCTCGCTAAGCTCACCCGCACCCCTGTCCCTGCCTACTTGTCCGCCTATCCTAAATGATAGGCCGGAAACTGGTCGACAATCCCTTCCTAAATAAGTGAGGGGAGTGAAATGTCAACACAATAAAATACAATGCTGTCAGTTGTCAGGAGCAACAGGGAAACAAGCAACTAACAAAGACAAACTAAACATACACACATAAAGTCGATGTCAGTCAAACCGAGTCAAGCCAGGAGAGGGAAGAGGTGCCGAATCGTTATTACCAAAGAGAAGTCAGATAAGAAGCCAAAAGTCAAGTTGCCGGGTATACAAGAAAATAAGGGATTGCTAGCTACTCGGGTAATGACCGCTGACACAGGCATCTTCCCAGTGTCTGATGCCTGGTGATATAGGGAGATGCACATGTGATCAATCAGTAGCTAGCCACTCAGACAGCAGGGCTTAACCCGACAACCTAGCAAACAACATCTTGTCAGCACCTGTTAACCCTGCTGGTGCTGACATATCCACTGTAGTATACAGCCCCTAAAAAGTACTGGAAGGATTAAGATTTTTGAATAGAAGTAATTAACAAATCTGTTTAACTTTCTGGCACCAGTTGATAAAAAATAAAAAATAAAAGTTTTCCACGGGAGTACCCCTTTAAACGTATTAACCCCTTAAGGACACATGACGTACTGGAACGTCATGTGTCCGCTCCCAATCTATAACCCGGAACAACGGCCGGGATCCGTGGCTAATAGCGCTCGGTATTGATCGTGGTGCCGCGCTATTAACCCTTTAGACGCGGCGTTCAAAGTTGAACGCCGCGTCTAAAGTGAAAGTGAAACCATGCCGGTTAGCTCAGTCGGCTGTTCGGGATAGCCGCGGCGAAATCGCGGCATCCCGAACAGCTTACAGGACAGCAGGAGGGTCCCTACCTGCCTCCTCGCTGTCAGATGGCCGAATGACTGCTCAGTGCCTGAGATCCAGGCATGAGCAGTCAAGCGGCAGAATCATCGATCACTGGTTTCCTATGAGAAACCAGTGATCAATGTAAAAGATCAGTGTGTACAGTGTTATAGGTCCCTATGGGAGCTATAACACTGCAAAAAAAAGTGGAAAAAAAAAGTAAATAAAGATCATTTAACCCCTCCCCTATTAAAAGTTTGAATCACCCCCCTTTTCCCATAAAAAAAAAAAAAACACAGTGTAAATAAAAATAAACATATATGGTATTTCCGCGTGCGGAAATGTCGGAATTATAAAAATATATTGTTAATTAAACCGCACGGTCAATGGCGTACGCACAAAAAAATTCCAAAGTGCATTTTTGGTAACTTTTTATATCATGAAAAAATGAATAAAAAGCGATCAATAAGTCCTATCAATGCAAAAATTGTACCGTTAAAAATGACCCCTCATACCGCCCCATATGCGAAAAAAAAAAATTATAGGGGTCAGAAGATGACAATTTTAAACGTATTAATTTTCCTGCATGAAGTTATGATTTTTTCCAGAAGTACAACAAAATCAAACCTACATAAGTAGGGTATCATTTTAATAGTATTAACCTACAGAATAAAGATAAAGTGTCATTTTTACCGAAAAATGTACTACGTAGCCCCCAAAAGTTACAAAACAGCGTTTTTTTTTCAGTTTTGTCTCACAATAATTTTTTTTTCCGTTTCACCGTAGATTTTTGGGCAAAATGACTGATGTCATTACAAAGTAGAATTGGTGGCGCAAAAAATAAGTAATCATATGGATTTTTAGGTGCAAAATTGAAAGAGTTATGATTTTTTAAAGGCAAGGAGCAAAGAACGAAAATGCAAAAACGGAAAAAAAACCAGTCCTTAAGGGGTTAAAGAAGCCAATGGTTCCATCACTATTGCAAATAAAATCAGTGAAAGGGGACATCCCTGTCTGGTACTGTGAAAAAGAGTAACATTTATAGAACCCCCCCCCCCCCCCCCCCCAATTAACACGAACTCTGGCACTAGGATTATTGTATATTATTGTATAGTAACTTAACCCAGGTGATAAATCTGGGTCCAAAACCCAATTCCTCCAGAGTCGCCCACAGATAGGGCCATTCCACACAGTCAAATGCTTTCTGTGCATCAAGAGTATGGCCCTATCTGTGAATACTCAAAGAAAAACTACGAATATTGATAGCTGTGGAGCGACCGGGAATAAAACCCTGTTTTTTAATCCTGATGAATAATTGATGAAATAACCATATTTATTCTAGAGGCGAGTATTTTAGTCAAAAATGTCACGTCTGTGCCTAATAAAGATATCGGCCTGTAGGAGTCCGGACATTGAGGATCCTTATCTTTTTTTAAGTGGATGACATACTCATGATTTGGGACAGAACTCAGGATGAATATGCACAGTTTGTCCAGTACTTCAAGGAAACAAATAAAATCAATATGATGTTTACACAAGAATTCGGAGGTACTAGCTTGGAGTTCCTAGATGTTAAAATCTTCATACAAGAAGGAAGAATTTGCAGGACAGGATATAGGAAGCCTATAATGAAGAACTCATTGGTTCACTTTAATAGTGCACGCCCCAAAAACTTAAAAGACCGTATCCCCTTCACCCAGTTTTTGCAGCTAAAAAGAAATAACTCGGAAAACACAGGCAGCAGAACTTACAGTAAGACTTACACAACGAGGATATCCATCCAACATCATCCAAAAAGCTCAAAAAAGAGTAGAAAAAAATGAATGGCAAACAACAACAGAATAAAAGGAAAAGGAAACATCAATTTGACTCTCCTTACAGTAAAAGGTTTGCTTTCACGTTCGAAAACACACCTATGAACGAGTTTATAAAATCAACCATATACAAACACTGGTATATCTTGGAGAGCGACAAGGATATTAATAAAGTAGCCATTAATAAACCCATAATTAACTATAAAAAAAAAAAATAGGACAATAGGAGATCTTATCAAAAGCAAGATAAGAATAAAATCGCAAGTACACAAGAATTGGTTAGAAAACGCAGCCCCAAAAGGCAACCAACCGTGCAAGCATTGCTCTTTCTGTAAATACAAACGAGCCTAGGCACAGTACACATTAGGAGGTTATCCAATGAGAACGCAACAGTTGATCACCTGTAGGATCACATGTGATCTACTGTTTGATATGTACGTGCAGAAAATACTATGTGGGTAAGACAAAGAGACCATTGTTTAAAAGAATAAGGGAACATTATATTCCCTCAAAACCGGGTCAGGAGTTCCTCGCCTTATAGAACACATGTCTACAGCACATAGCAATGATTGTTCCACATTGAAGTTTGCAGGAATAGAACACATTGGATCGGGAAGGGGAGGAATAGATCGAGAGACATATCTCTTGAGAAGAGTTTTAGTATGGATCAGCCGGCTAAATGCATTGGGGCCTCTGGGCCTCAATGATCTATCCCCCTATCTGTAGATACAGGTCATGAACAGGTTAGCTCTGTTCTTGGTGTATTATGTTTCTGTTATTTTAACTGTCACGTATTATTTGCATAAGCACACACCCCTCTTGCAAGTAATGTATAAGAATCACAGAGCACCTGATACCTGAGAGAGACCGGAAGAATCTCCTGTGAAACAGACTGTTGTCTCCACACCTCCCTGCCGCACCGCTTACCTGTTTGTGGATTTGCTTCCCCCAACCAGGGTGGATATCCAGCTTTTAACAAGAATAAAAGCATGAAGAAAATAACTGGGTGAATGCATTGAATTTTTTCTACAGCTCTTTTGTTGATTGTTACCTTTTTTAATATGACTGAGATAACCGCCTCTCGCATGGATGCCGGCAAGTTCCCCTCCTCTAAAGCAACAATAAAGACCTCTAATAGTTTCAGGATCAATATATCACAATTTTTTTTTTATAAATCTCTGATGGTAATCCATCTATTCCAGGTGCTTTATTATTTGGTGCAGCTACAACTGCTATTTCTAATTCTAATTCTTGAGTTATGGGGGCTTCCAGACACTCACAATCTGCCCTTGTTAGTTTGGTTAATTTTGCCTCCTTTGGAAAAATTTGTATCTCATCTACAGTAGTAGTATGTCAAGAAGTATAAAGTGTGGAATACAATTCTTTAAAGACCTGAAGAATATCAGAATTGGTATTGACAATATCCCCAACACTGGTTTTAAGTGATGGGATCATACTAGATGGGTTTTGAGCTTTAGAAATCCTATATAATATATGACCAACCGATAGTCCCTCTGTATAAAATACCTGTTTCTGCATCATTACTGTTTTTAGCATCATGCATAAGATGAAGGCGCAGAGCAAACTGAGCATCACGAAAATTATTTTTGTTAATCTCATTTGAGTCTTCAATAAAGAGAATGTTTGTTCTGTGCACCTCATCACATAGTTTATTGGTTAGATTCGAAATTCTAGATTTTTCCCATGCAATGGCTTTAAAGGGGTATTCCAGGAAAAAACATTTTTATAAATATCAACTGGCTCCAGAAAGTTAAACAGATTTGTAAATTACTTCTATAAAAAAAATCTTAATCCTTTCAGTACTTATGAGCTTCTGAAGTTAAGGTTGCACTTTTCTGTCTAAGTGCTCTCTGATGACACCTGTCTCGGTGTAACCCCTTTAATTAATATCCCCGTTATAAATGCCCTCATTGTGTCCCAAATAGTGTCTCGTGTTGTACAGGTCTCATTCATTTGGAAACATTTAAGAAGTTCTAGTCTTAAATTTATGTCATCTCCAACTAGGGATAATCAAGAAGGATTATGTTTCCAAGTGTAACATTTTCTAACTATGGGTAGAAAATGTAATCCAACAATAAGTGCAGATTGATCTGATAAAGTTCTAATTGTATAACTAACAGTGTTTAAATAGTGTAATATAAGTGGATTCCCTAAAGCAAGATCTATACGGGAAAGAGAGAGTAATAAGTAGAAGAACAACAGGAAAAAAAAATTCTCCAGGGTGCTTATATCTCCAAAGATCTATCAGACCAACCTCATCCTTAGGCTAAGCTTGATGACCCAACACCAACACCAACCAACAGTGTTTTCTGGGTATATAATATCATAACACAAAACCAAAGGAAAACCCAAAATTTGAAACCAGAAGAGGAATATAATTACAGAGCCACCAAGCTCCTCAAGCCAGAGCCCTCCACTAAATGGTAAGTATTAAAAATGAACTTTTATTAATATCGTATTAAAAAAATTTGGGTCCACAAACAAATCCAGAACATGTAGCAAGGAATTATGAATAAAAAAGTGACTCTCCACATACTAGGGCTGCAGCTAAAGATTATTTTAATAATCGATTAGTTGCCAATTATTTCATCGATTAATCTGAAAAAATTTCAAAATGCCAAAAAAAGGGGTTCAGCTGATTCTACTTGAAAAATTATGTACAATGGCAATTTTTAAAGTTTATAGCATGTGATGTGACCAAACAGCAGCAATTTTGGATTTTTTTTTAAATGTTTACGCCGGTTGCTGTCATTATTAATGATCCTGTACAGAAACCAGTGTAAATTGATATTGCCGCATTGGTAACTGTCTGAACTATTAAAATAAAATGTTAAGGATTCACCAATATTTTAATAGTTATGACAGTTAGCCATACAGTAGTATCAAATATGTAAAATAAAAAGTTATTTTACTTTTTTTGTATAGCAATAGGAAAAGGGGGAGCTAATTTTTATCGGGGGAGCGGTTAATTAAAATTTTTTTTGTTGTTGCTTTTTTTTTTTTATATAGCACTCCTATACACATGGGGGTATGTGCAGACTGCAGAGCATTGCTTTTACAGACCCTAGGGTGCAATGCTATGCAGTCTGCACCCCCCCCCCCACGTGTATAGAAGTGTATGTACATTCCTATACAGATGGGGGTATGTGCAGAGCATTGCACCCTTGTTCCCCCTTTAGGCAGCAGGGCCACCCCCTTTAGACAGCAGAGCCACTCCACTTTAGACAACAGAGCCACTCCACTTTAGACAGCAGGGCCACCCCACTTTAGACAGCAGGGCCACCAGATTTTAGACAGCAGGGCCACCCCACTTTAGACAGCAGGGCCACCCCACTTTAGACAGCAGGGCCACCCCACTTTCGACAGCAGGGCCACCCCACTTTAGACAGCAGGGCCACCCCACTTTAGACAGCAGGGACACCCCTCTCTAGACAGCAGGGCCACCCCACTTTAGACAGCAGGGCCACCCCACTTTAGACAGCAGGGCCAACCCACTTTAGACAGCAGGGCCAACCCACTTTAGACAGCAGGGCCACCCCACTTAAGACAGCAGGGCCACCCTACTTTAGACAACAGGGCCACCCCACTTTAGACAGCAGGGCCCCACGTAGAAATTAGTAGCAGCCCCTCCAGTAGACGGCAGCCCCCACCCTTGTAGACAGCACTCACCTGCGGCTGTCCTCTGTCCCGTTCTCCCGTCCGCATCATGTCATCCTATGGAGGAGCATGTGACATACACATCAGTCTGCTTCCTCCGTAGTGTTACGCTGGGCGCAGGGGGAGGAGGTGGAGTGACGTGTGTGTCACATGCTCCTCCATGGGACGGGATGCGGACGGGAGAACGGGAGAAGCAGGTATCGGTTTTGGTATCGGGGACACTGAACGAGTCCCTGATACCATGCAAATTGCTAGTATTTGCCCGATACTTCCATTCACTGCCGCGGCCCAATATGGCCCTGCTGCTGCTCTACTCCTAGCGCAATTAACGCACCGCCGGGACATGTCTATTCTCTGCTGCTCATCTCCGTTGGGTACAGAGATGAGCAGCAAAGAATAGACATGTCCCGGCGCTGCGCTAATTGCGCTAGGAGTAGAGCAGCAGCAGGGACATGTCGGGCAGCGGAGATGAATGAATGAAGCCTACATGCGGGACATGTCAGCTTCATTCATTCACTGCCGCTGCGGAAAACGAATCGGGCGATTATTCGATAACGGGATTCGTCGACAACGAATCCCGTTATCGAACTTAATCGATTTTATCGATTAATTGTTGCAGCTCTACCACATACAAACAGTATATTACTTAATATCCAAAACAGGGACCTGTAGTACCAATTTCTGCCATGTACAAATATCTATGTGCTAACAAATGGCTATAGCACTAGGACGGTAAGGTGCTAGGAAATAGTAGATGGAGGAGTGTGAAATATTGTAGGACTAATAAACATACCTACTGGAATGTCCAGAAGCTAAATCTCCACTAACCACACAATGGCGCACATACACAATACAAATGCAGCAGTATACTTTGACGTACTGTTAGGCCAGTATGATAACGTATTCAATGAACATAGGGCAATAACAAGTATAAACATGTCCTTAAAAGAGGTAGACTCTAGGAACAGAGAAGACAGCTGCTGCATTGTACATCCCATTAAAAATGAGGTAATTTATGCAAATTGCCTAAAACAACCACCTATTTTTTGTCTCGCTGACCACTGCAGGCAGTCACAAGCAGGCTGACGGGGGTTAAGGAGGCAGGTGGAATCATTTCTTTAAGGAACATTACATTACCAGAGATTTGCTTTTCCAACTCATGACATTTGCTTTTCAATTCTGTTTCCTTCTCTCGTGAGCGTTCAAGCTGCTTTGATGTTAATGTGACAGATTCAGCAACTGCCTGCAGATTTTTCACCTTATTTTGGAGCGAAACACTTTCTAACTGGGATTCCTTGAGACGTCCATGAAGACTTATCATTTCTGTGGAAGTACATACAATAAAAAGAACATTAGAGTCATGTCGCAGAGTAGATTTACTTTTAATGAATACATTGTTGAATACAATTCTGGGTTACAGAGAAAATAATTTGATAAAGTGTCAGTGCCTATATTTTCACAAGTACATAATTATTATTATTTTTTTTTACCATTACCGAGGAGCTGTAAGGAAACTAAGCAATATTCTCATACACCACACAAAAATAGTAAGTGAACATGTCAGCTCTATAAATACAACAGTGAGATAGCTGTATTCTTCGACTAATAAGAAGCTTAAAGGGAACATAAAAATGTCATTTTCTGTAAAATGTCCTTGGCAAATAGGGAGTGTACTGATTATTCCGGACCTCTCAGTATGGCTGCAGGGTGCGGTATATCCCTTTTAATAAGGACAAGCTGGATAAAAACATTGCATGGCAACAGTGTACTGGATTATCTAAAGGTTACACCACAGTCTTGTTCTGGGCTATCAGAAAAATAAATATTCAAAGCTGCTCTTGGGTTATGCAATACTTGAATGAAGTCCTTTTGCATTTTTAAAGGACTGTGTGGATATTGGTCAGTGGTATGTCATGAATACAAAATCAGGGTTTTGTACATTCATGAAGTGCAAATGACTTTGAATAAATTTCCAACAAGCCTACAGAAATGCATTTGGTGTCTAAAAAATCAAATGAAGAATAAAAACAGAGAGAGAGAGAGAGAGAGAGAGAGAGAGAGAGAATACAGTCATTACTGAGCGATTTACAAAAACAATCATAATGCAGCCTAGTTATTTATTTCCATATCATAATATCAGAAACACGCTAGATGACTCCACGCTAGTCACACGACCCCAATCATGTGTTACCAATGATTAATGCTCTGGCTTTTCTTACCTTGACAAACAAACGGGAAAATACCTTTGTAAATCGTAAAACAGGTGCATGTGTAGGAATGTTTCGTCTGACATTATATGGGTACTTAAATGGGTACTCCGCTGCTCAGCCGCCACGCCCCCTCCCATAGACTTGCATTGAGGGGCAGGGCTATGATGTCATGAGCACTCGGCGTCGGCTCCAGTGTTCGGAACAGTTTGTTCCAAACGCTGAGCAGCGGAGTACCCCTTTAAACAACAACTTGTGGGCACGGTAATATGAAAAATATCTTTGCAGTGCAGTAACTCGCATGGACAGCTCCCAATCTGATAGAAGACAGACAAGACCATGAGCAAAAATGGCATGTACTCCCAAGACAAACTGTATAAACGACCAGGTTTTATTATGAAATTTCAACTAGAAAAACAGTACAGAAAAATATTTATCCACTCCCAACACTTTTATTACCAACACATAAATAAACAGTGCTGAGGGATAGTGGTCAAATGTAGGACAAATAAATTGTAGGAAGGGAAGCAAAAATGTCCCTAGAAGGCCCTACCCAGAAACTGATCCTACTGCTTCAGCGTAGCTATCCTTATATGAAAAGTCCACACAGGAACATAACCTGGGGTCCCTAGTCAAATACTACCAAACATTGGGAATAAGAAATATTATAGTGATTATGTTACAAATATCAACCAACTACGGATAGACAATATTCCAAAAGGATATGAATAGATAATCCAAATACACACATTAAAAGGGGTATTCCCATCTCCTTAAAGGGGTATTCCAGGCAAAAACTTTTTTTTATATATCAACTGGCTCTGGAAAGTTAAACAGATTTGTAAATTACTTCTATTAAAAAATCTTAATCCTTTCAATAGTTATTAGCTTCTGAAGTTTTCTGTCTAACTGCTCAATGATGATGTCACGTCCCGGGAGCTGTGCATGATGGGAGAAAATCCCCATAGGAACTGCACAGCTCCCGGGACGTGAGTCATCAGAAAGCAGTTAGACAGAAAAAAAAAAAAAACTCAACTTCAGAATCTAATACCTATTGCAAGGATTAAGATTTTTTAATCGAAGTAATTTACAAATCTGTTTAACTTTCCGGAGCCAGTTGATATATAAAAAAAAGTTTTGGCCTGGAATACCCCTTTAACCATGTCTCTATGAGTAGAGCATGGCAGCATAAACAAGTTTGCAATTGGCTTTATTTATTTGACAGCTGGTAGTCATGGTTTCCATCCACCAACTTTGCTATTGAAGTAGTGGCAACATCACTCTCTGCTGGAGTTTTGAGCTTCAGCTTATCTTAGCACATTCATCATGTCTGACAGTTGCAGGCATAGTGCTTTTAGCTAGGGAGCAGCAGCAGAGAGAGAGAGATAATCAGCCAGATGAGAATACCCCTTTAACAAATATACAGTAGGGACCACAAACATTAAATGTCCAAAAATTGAGAAAGTGATGTTACTCAGGTATTAGGCAGGAAATATTCGCTCAGATACACTATGGTGTAAATATATGGCACAAGAGAGTGTTATCTAAACACAAAGCAATCCTGCACATGCAAAAGATCATCCACCACTACAGAGAACCAGAATTAGCATACCGCTTGAGTATAGAGCACAGCAGATCAGAGCATATACATCTAGCAACTGGACACCAAATAAGAAAAAAAAAGACCACGAATGGTGAATGATATGCTATACAGTCACTAGATCATGAAAAACAAAGCCCCTTGGTACAAGGGAGAGGAAACAAGAAAAAGGCTGCGGCTTATTAAACAAGTGCAGGAGACAGATATAGGGTCATCCAAATGATACCAGGATGGATTAAAAACATGACTGTCTGGATATCATATACAGACCAGACACTTGTTAATATGGCATGTAATATGCATAATCTGGTGATAGATGAGCAAATTAAAATGACGACCGCCTGTGAATATGTAAAATCTGTGAATAAGTATATTGATCAGATAATAGCTAAAGTTCACATCAGCTTCCCCCTCCCTGAGGAATGACCTATGGACCGGTCACAGAGCATGCCCAGAAAACTTTGGGGGAAGATCAAAACCTGCGCAGTGGAAAAATTGAACAGTTTCCCATAGCAACCAATCAGATCGCTACTTTAATTTTTAAACAGGCCTCTGAAAAACAAAGTAAACAATCTGATTGGTTGCTATGAGCAACTGGTCAACTTTTCCTCTGCACAGGTTTTTATAAATATTTCCATTCCCTTTTTCGTGAATAAGGTCTGGGACAGTCTATTGTGTCTATGTCCCTAAATCCTGTTAAAAACAGCTCCGAAAAGATGGCTGCCCCCCATAATAATGTACTTAAATTGGAATAAAAATTACAATCAGAAAATAAAAACAGATTATAAAAAAAGAACATGATTTAATATATGGCTCTTATCAGAATATCGCCGTTAAAGCAAACAAAGGTAGAAGGGCGGCACTGGATAGTCGCCGTGCACGTGGATAATAGCAAATCCAATCGTAGTAAAAACTCCCAGCACCGGCTTCTTTTTCAAATGCTTTATTGTGCATATAACTCATACAACGCAATACATACATTGCAATTGAAAAAGGCTAAGCAGCCGAAACGCGTCTTGCGTTGTATGAGTTATACGCACAATAAAGCATTTGAAAAAGAAGCCGGTCTTGGGAGTTTTTAATACGATTGTATCGCCGTTAAAGGGATGTTCTTAAAACAACTCTTCTCTTTTATCCACAGAAATAAGTGATAAATGTATGACCCCTAGGGGTTCAATTGCCGGAACCCCTAGTAATCTTGGGAACAGAGGTCTACAGTCTCCCATCCACACTGCAACTGCAATCATCATCAAGGGACTGTCAGAGATAGCAGGTAGCTGTAATCTTTTTTCTTTGGCAGTTCGATAATTGACAATAAATAGAGCCACAGTAAGCACACATTACCATACTTCATTCAGACCGAAGATTCAACAATACATACAGTCTCAAGTTTTCTGAACCCAGCGGTCAGACACCAATGTGATCATGTATTTACCCCTTACCCTGTCCATAGGATAGGAAACAAGCGTTGATGGCGGGACAACCCCTTCAATGACAATGTGCAGTTTAAGCCCTGGGAGTAGTCCAGTGGTGAACAACTTATCCCCTATCCTAAGGATAGGGGATAAGTTTGAGATCGCGGGGGGTCCGACCACTGGGGCCCCCTGCGATCTCCTGTACGGAGCCCCGACAGCCCGCGGGAAGGGGGCGTGTCGACCTCCGCACGAAGCGGCGGCCGACACGCCCCCTCAATACAACTCTATGGCAGAGCCGAAGCGCTGCCTTGGGCAATCTCCAGCTCTGCCATAGAGATGTATTGAGGGGGCGTTTCGGCTGCCGCTTCGTGCGGTGGTCGACATCCGCTATCTGGCCGGAGAGCCTGGCCCCCGTACAGAGAGATCGCAGGGGGCCCCAGCGGTCGGACCCCCGCGATCTCAAACTTATCCCCTATCCTTAGGATAGGGGATATGTTTTTCACCACTGGACTACCCCTAACATGCCTACAGTGGGTTAAGTGGATTCAACTTTCAGCTATTATACTATCTTCATGAGATTACAGAAAGTAAAGTTTAGTTTGAAAAAAAAAAATCACAATTATGTCTCAAAGGTCAATAAAGAGATCAGTTTAATGATCCTTTAATACCTCGGCCTGCTAAGGTATTTGAATGCCTTACTTAAAAAACATTACTACTGTGTTGGATTGATGTATGAAGTGATGAGGTCATGTATGGAATCAGACATTATTTTCCCGTACATTAGTACCAAATGGTAAGGGTCTCTTTTTGCATTTCACTACATTTAAACGGTAGAAATGGTTAAACTAAGGCTTGGTCATTTTAGTACAAACATTTAATACAAGGGTAGTGTGAATATATATTGGGTGTAAGAAAATGTTGATACAATGTTCAATTAAGAATTTTTATATCAGCAATGGCCCAATGTACAGTATGAAGCGGTCAGCCTTGAAAAGGTTCTGCAGTACTTTGCTTCTATTCGTTTCACAGCTGAGAACTGACACATCATGCACACTTCCCATAAAGGTGCGCAAGCGTGAACACATGGGGGAATTTATCAAGGCAGTTTACTGGTGCAAAAAAAAGTTGATAATTTCTGCGCAAACCTCATTTTGCTCATAAAAGTGCAACTTTTTACACAAAAAAATTAGAGCATTGCACAAAGAGCCTGCAACTTTTTTTATGCCAGATTTCAGCATATGACAAATTCCACCATGATCTCATCTCTCTGTCATTGTCTGCTGGGCCAAATTGGGAAGAAAGTAAAGTTGTGATTTCAGAGAATCTTAATTAATTGGTCACATTCACTCAAAATGTCATTATATGGACGATATGTGTCACCAAGGCTCCTGGCCTTGGTAGAGAAAAGCTGAATAGCTTTCCAGTGTTTGTGCTGCGGTGCAGCCTGATGCTGTGTTTTTAGTATGGCTGAAAGGCTAACATGGGACGGCTTTACTGGGAATGACCAAGAGTAGGGTGGGGGTCGTTCCCCACAATCCAGGCCGGCTTTTCCCAGCTTTAAACCCAGGCTCCCTCACCAGGTGAGGGGGAATTGTATTTTGGCAGCTGACACAGACAGGAGAAGCGGTGTGTTTGAGCTCTGTGCTGGATAAGAGGAAAAGCCATTGCTTTGTGCCACGCGGCACAATCCCCAGTGTGAACTGTCACCAAAGGAAGCTAAGTTGGACTTTTGTTTTGCTGTTTCATTTTTCCTGCATGTGTTTGCCATTTATTTGAGTGTGAATAAAACACTGGACTTTTGCTTTAAAAACGTTGTCTCCGTACCTAAATACTGCTAACTTCACCTCACAACAAGAATCGTCACTATATATATATATATATATATATATATATATATATATATATATATACACACACACACACACCAATACAGACATATTTGTGGTTAGAGCCACCCACACTACAAAGCACAGCTACAGTGAAACATGCTGGAATATTTCAATGTGTGAACTTGTATGAGCTCTTCATTACCCAATGTACTTTATAGCCTTCATCCATACATGGTGCAATGAAAGAAGAGCAGATTGTATAAAAAATAAAAACATTTATGGCAAGCTTAAAAATAACATTTAAAGGGATACTCCGGTGAAAAACTTTTTTTTTTAAATCAACTGGTGCCAGAAAGTTAAACAGATTAGTAAATTACTTCTATTAAAAAATCTTAATCCTTCCTGTACTTATTAGCTGCTGAATACTACAGTGGAAATTCTTTTCTTTTTGGAACACAGTGCTCTCTGCTGACATCATGAGCACAGTGCTCTCTGCTGACATCTCTGTCCATTTTTAGGAACTGTCCAGGGTAAAAGGAAATCCCCATAGCAAACATATGCTGTTCTTAAAATGGACAGAGGTGTCAGCAGAGAGCACTGGACTCGTGATGTCAGCAGACAGTTCTGTGTTTTGAAAAAGAAAAGAATTTCCGCTGTAGTATTCAGCAGCTAATAAGTACAGGAAGAATTAAGATTTTTTAATAGAAGTAATTTACAAATCTGTTAAACTTTCTGGCACCAGTTGATTTAAAAAAAATAAATAAATAAATAAATAAAAGTTTTTCACCGGAGTACCCCTTTAAGGCCGTAGATGCTATTTTTGAAGTATAGTGCTGTCAAAACATCTCATAGTTCAGAAATGGAGCTAAAAATAAATTTTGACATCACACAAGTATTTTATATTGTTACCAAATTTATTTACTTGGCAGGAAATTTTTTACCACTAAAATAAAATAAACCAGTAGGCTCTGAAGACTGGTATCAAACCATCTCTAGATCCTAAAACCTGTGTTATAGGTATTCCAGCCCCTTGCCCCTTCTGCATCACCAAAGATTTATGGGAATGTATGGGATTAGAAAACACTATACAACTCATGTCATGATGCAATTTTCCAGCATCTACAATAGGAGGATTTCATTAATCTGCAATATCCATGGAAAGACAGATTCTGCATGGAGAGTAGGAGGAATGCTTGAGAAGATCTAGACTTATAGGCTAGATTGTCTCCGTAGTGCTTTGGTGATGTGAAATATTTAGACCTTATCATGTGTGATTATACATTAGATATTTTTATGATGTGAAACAATTTATTACTATTATTTGGATTTTATGCAAGAGAAAGTAATGATAAAACCTTTAGAGCCAGTATGAGATACAATACCACATTTATTCTTATCACAAAAAAAGTCCTGGCACATTTGTTTGGTAAAGGCACAGAAAGGTACTTTAATAGAAGATAACCTTGTAAAAGATAAAAAACAGACTAAACTAATCAGCAATACAGTAAATCAAAAGTACATATTTGTTCAGTAGTATGGGAAATGCATTGCAGTTAACTCTATTCTAGATCTGATTTCCTAATCTCTACCTTTCAAGTTAATAATTTTGACCTTTTAGTAAATGGAGGAATTTGTGTACTGTAATGAGAGAACATGCCGCCTTGTTAACAAAATAAAATAAAAATTAGCCTTTACTTCAAACCGGCTTCAAATTATTCAGAGCTCATTATTTTCTACATCTCGGTTATGGTTTTACTTTACACAGGGATGTCGAGTAAGCTACTGATTGGGATTCACCTTCAGAAAATAACAATTGCATTCATCATGAGTGATTGACCAAATTGCCTTTAACATCATAGAAAATGGGAAAAGGTCCTAACATCCAATAATGGTAAATTTTCCAGACAATGCATTGGATTGCCTTTTGTATGGGATTATTGCTTTGCCTTTCTTCCAACTTTATTCTCTTTTTTCCCATGAGGAGCTTTCAGGTCACTTCTTTTAGAGGAGTCACCACATTTCTCTCATGGCCCTACAAATAGTTCATCAGGCAACTGGAAAAATTATTACTACATATGCCCCTTATATTTATAGGCCATATAAGCCATTCAAAAGAGCAGAAAGAGGTCATGTAACGCATGTTTATTGCAGCCTTGACTGAAAAATTGCTATAAAAACCAAGACTAATGGTGCCCATCTTGCCAGTCCACATAAGCTCTCTCTTTATCCATTTAAGGTGGTACTCCGGTGGAAAACCTTTATTTTATTTTTATTTTTTATTATTATTATTTTTTTTAAATCAACTGGTGCCAGAAAGTTAAAGGGGTATTCCAGGCCAAATTTTTTTTTTATATATCAACTGGCTCCAGAAAGTTAAACAGATTTGTAAATTACTTCGATTAAAAAATCTTAATCCTTGCAATAGTTATTAGCGTCTGAAGTTGAGTTATTTTTTCTGTCTAACTGCTATAGACAGATGATGTCACGTCCCGGGAGCTGTGTAGTTCCTATGGGGATATTCTCCCATCATGCACAGCTCCCGGGAAGTGACATCATCATTGAGCAGTTAGACAGAAAACTTCAGAAGCTTATAACTATTGGAAGGATTAAGATTTTTTAATAGAAGTAATTTACAAATCTGTTTAACTTTCCGGAGCCAGTTGATATAAAATTTTTTCCTGGAATATCCCTTTAAGTTGACATGTAAGAGGCAGGAAATATAGGCAACCATAAGTATCTGAGCGAGTTGACATGAGCCAAATTGTGATGGCCAGATGAGTTGGTCAGAGCATCCACAAAACAGCATGTCTTGTGGTATATGTCCCTAGTATACAGTGGTTAGCGCTTACGAAAAGAGATGCAAAGAAGGACAACCAGTGAAGCAGTGACAAGGTGTTATGTATAGCAGGAATTACTGCTAATTACTTGTTAGGCAATACTCTTTGCCAGAGTAATAGATCTGATATTTGGATTGCCTGGGGCTCAATGTTTGGGCGAAGTTCCATTTGTTAGCCTTTAAAAACTTGAGACCTAATACTTTGTGCAGATAATAGAATATACTGTATTTTGCCTAGGCCTGTACAATTGTTGATTTATGTGTATATGTGTATTCCATGTATTTGTCTTAAGTTACTTTCAGCACTTTGCCTCTGTTGTGTTTTTCTTAGTCTGAGAGATTTCAGCCAATTTATTTAGCAAAGTTTAGTCAAGAGCTAATGCAGGGGTATTACAGGAGCAGATAGCGTAGTTTTCTTGTTTAGGTTAGGAGAAGAAAGGCAAAGTTAGGTCCTTCCAGTGTTACTTTTGCCATCAATTTTTCCAATTCTGGCTATCGTCTATTATCAAATGGCTGGAGGTGCTCAACCCCAAATGCAGTTGTGCATTTATACTGGGGGAGCAGATCCTGCCCTTGTGGTATGTTGCAAGGGGCAATCCCCAGCATAAAAATGAATACAATGGGGGATACCTACAGCAGACAACAATGGCATCCTACACTAGATAAACGGTGTGGATGTGTAACAATTAGAATACAATAATACAATACAATACAGTGAGTCAGACTTAATGCTGCTGTAATTGCCCATTGGCCCCTGGTTTCACTTATCATGGACAGGTAGGTTAGTGTTAGGTCCTTTGCCACTTGAAAAACCTTGGCGTTGGTGTGCGGGCTCAGGTATGTCCTTCATATAAGGATATACTGGCTAATGTCTCAATTTTAACATCAGTGTTGAGGGATAGCCAATGTCATTGTATACATATACCACAGTAGTGCACCTAAATTCTTGTATTGTATCATCTATTATCCACTCAAATAGTAACTCACCAGGTCAAGTCATCTAATGGTGAGTCACCATTTAGTTCTACTAAATACAATTTCATGGGGGTATGTGAGTCCTGAGAGCCATTGTTAGGACTCAGGAAAGGCAACTGTCTAGCAACCCGCTAACCTTGTTACACATGGTCTTGGGTGCCAAGGCAAAAGAGCTACTGAAATGCAAATTGCTGAAAAAGTTAATACTGGCTATGAAAGAAAGGAGTCAGCATACATTGCAATGCAGCCTGCTCTGTATGGATTTGCATAGCAGAGGATAGTGACTAGTTAAAGTGTCTATGCTGAGCCTTTTACAACTAAGGCATCTAAAAGATACACGTGAGCTTTAGAGCTGGACCACAGTAAAATGGAATAATATGGTCTGATGAATCGTGTTTTTTATACTATGTGAACAACCAGATGCGTGGGGAACAGGTAATTGTATCACCTCATGATCCACAAATATTTGCACGTTTACTCCTTGACTGAAATTCTTCATAGCTCTATATGCCCTTAAAAGGGGATAGGGGTACTACAAGTTAAGAAAAAACACAGGTCAAAGGTGAACCATACAGGAAGCATTTCTCTTTCTCAGCAGGAGCAGGGTAATAGATATGACTACTTGGCTAAAAGGGGGGTTAATAGATGATCTATGGAATGCTCCCATCTGCTTGTGTCTTTTACAAAGCATACCTACATAGGACATATATGTTTCCAATTAGATATACGTCATAACCCTATGAAATGTGAGCCTATATAAAGCAGGAAGTAAGGAATTATATAGGAGACATGTATAAAGGTAGCCAAACATAGGACATGAAAATCTGGCATTATTAGTGCGTTGCAGGAATCGATCCCCAGTTTGTCACACAGGGCAGTACCAAAAATGACTACAACTCTCTTAAAGGAAACCAAAGGAAACAAAGGAAAAAATTTATTAACCATACAGTCAATATATGTACTCCATATTTAAAATATGATAGGAAGACATAATAGTTTATTTAACTATTAAATTAAACTATGTTAAAATGGTTGACTCAACAGAAGAAGACCCTTCTGAAAAGCAAGCAAGATCCCCACATGGTTGGTTTATATTGCTGCAGACAGAATCTCCGCCGGGAGTATCTCCGTGTGGAAATACAGCAGTGTCTAAACGTGCACTTAGACAGAAGTTGGAACAACTCCTTTAGTACCTTACTTTGGTAATGTGTGGTTTCATTAAACTGCAGGGATCATACAGTAAATGTCTTACAGTAGAACTGACCACAGTCCTTGTTTCATTTTGCTGATGTAGTGCAGATGAAAACTGAAATCTGACATTTCTCTCATTTTTAGTATTTATCTATGAGCAAAAAAAAAAAAATTTGAAACTTGTATATGACCCTTAGATGTTATAGAATAAAAATCATTTAATGCACAACTGGTGGTTACACTTAATTTATAGTATGACAGACCAACCTGCTGATTTTTCTTTCATTTGATTTGCAAGGTCTCTTCTGAGAATATTCCACTGTCCCATAAGGATTTGAACATTATTTTTAATAGTGCTTTGTTCTGACTGGAGAAGTCTCAACAATGATAGGCTCTTCCTTAAAAGTGTCTCTTGCTTGGCAGCTTTCTCCCTGTGAAAAAGAAAATATGTGGTTTTGCACTTTCAGTTGTTTCAGTGGAGTCCAAGTTTTACATGAAGTCGGCAGAAAAGCACGTATCAAATGAAAAGCTTGTGGGGTTTCATCACGTAAACATGAACTGCAAATGTAACACGCATATAACTTCTAGGAGTTCATGCCTTTCAAATACTGAACTTTACCGTCACATTTTACTTGTTTCACCTATTAAATATAACCCAATTCTGAGGTAGTCTAAGGGTACTACTGAACACACAGTACACCATAATTCAACATAATAAAGTGGTATTCTATTAAAATTGGAATTATGGATTTAAAAAAACATACTGGCCTACCTCACTCCCTCTGAGAAGTCTTCCGGTCTTCCACTGAACGCTTCAGCTGCTACTTCCGAGAGAGGTCTTCTCAGCAGTAATGGCCCGCTCAGCCAATCACTGACTGAGACGGGACAATGCTGCAGCTGGTGATTGGCTGAGCCGGTCGTCAATGATAAGAGTCCGTCCCGGAAACAGCATCTGAAGTGTTCAGCAGGGGACCGAAAGACTTCACAGTGGTGCACCTGAGAGATTGTGGCCCCAGCAACATATAAAACAATTCTTGTATCCAGATAACCAATTTACGTCCTTGCAGCACTCTAACATATACAGTACAAATATGAGAGTGGAGCTCAGCACAGTTCTCATTCACTGAACATTTTCTTACTTAATTTGCAAATCTGACATTATTTTAGGTGACAGATCTGTTGCATGCTGCATGCTTGGTTGCCAGCTATTCCTCTCAATTTCCCCATACACAAGCACGTGAACATGCAGGGAAGTCAGGAAGCTCCATACACAAAAGATAGTTGGTGGGTTGGCCCACTTTTCTCTAATGTGTATGGGAGTCTTAAGGTAAACCTTTACCTATTACTGTACCTTTTTTAATCCGAGGGACCCAGCGGAGAAGTAGCAGTGGTGACGTAAGCCTGCTCCTGCAGTGCACCAAGCCTGCCTCCGGCTACCTGCCTCTATTAACAGGTAAGTGTGAATGATACGGGTTGCATTTTAAGGAGAGACCTGCTATATCCAGCAATATGGCTGATACGACAAACAGTTTAAAATTTTAACAATAACTGATGTTATTTTTTGTTGCAGACTTTTTTTTACAAAAAATGTACTAAAAAATATAAAGAAATTAAATGTTTTACTACTATAACATTAACTCTGAATTCTCTTTGAGAAGACCACCCAAAATTGCTATGAAAAGTGTTCTACGGGGGTGGTCATCACTGTAGCCACAGTGCAGAATGTATAATAGACTGAGAAAAGGTCACATGCAATCTGGTCTGGATAAGGAGGTTGTCTTCTCGAGGAGGTGCCCTTTTTGGAGAGAATTCACTGTATTCCCTTTTATGAAAACCTTTCATAAAAATGATGGTACAAAATGTAACTTAATGTCAACCATAGATAACGCATGATGATTCCTGAGGTGTCAGCAAACTGTGTATTACCATTTGTTATTCTCAGATTCAGCTATATTAAACTCTTTTTCATTTGGGTCACCCCCTCAACACATACTAAACATACCCAAACCATTCTGCTTCTATATTTTACAGTATAATTGCATTTGGTTTCCATGCAGACAACCTACAGAAGAACATGTTACGTTTTTGTTACCTTTACACTATTACAATAATGATTTTTGGATAGACATGCTTTCATGTCTATCATATTGTCTTTGGACTTCAAAGAATTACATCAATGAGCACCTTGTACTGGGAACTGACCATTACAGATAAGAGATTACAAAGCTTTCATGTTATCCCATTCTGCAATGCTCAACCACAACAATGTGTGGCTAATAATACCCTTACACAAAATGTAGTTTTATTTTCTACAGGTTCAAATCATTTAAAGAAATAACAAATTTTACATGCCATTGGGCAAACTGCAGAAAGTGTGTGTCGTGGGGCAGGAAGCCAAGTATTTAATATAGCATGTGGCCTCCAGATGAAATTAGGCTTAACATACTCCATCCCTGTTTTTGACAGAAGTCCTTATCTCTATTTCACGTCAGGCTTTTGAACACTCACTACAGTCTACCACTCCCTTATTTATGGAAATATGTTGTGTGTGATGATATGAGCTTCACAATCAAAAACATATGTTAGCCACGGCCTGATGAATGCAGCTCGCCTGTGTGATCTTTGTGGGAGAGGAAAAAAAAGGGCACAGTGCTTTTCATACGAGAAAGTTCATCTTTAGAGAAAATTCAC
This sequence comes from Hyla sarda, assembly GCF_029499605.1. Taxonomy (NCBI): domain Eukaryota; kingdom Metazoa; phylum Chordata; class Amphibia; order Anura; family Hylidae; genus Hyla; species Hyla sarda. The sequence goes on along the minus strand of NC_079191.1, from coordinate 128,837,980 downwards.
TACATCAAAGTACCTGTAGACAAAACAAGAAAGAGATCTGGTAAACGAGATGTGCGGGATAAAAAGCTATGAAATAATAATAACATGTAATTACTGCCATGTTTTCCAAGCAGGGAACTGAGAATGCACAGTGTTGTATACAGAATATAGATTATCACAACTGAGCTGTCACTTCTGTTCTGATTGTCTGACAAATACCACCACCAGGGCTTAAAAATACAGGTTTACCATTCTAAGAGAGAGTGATGTCACTACTATTCTAGAGCAAGTCCGACAAGACAAACCGGGCTATGAGGTTGGAAGTTAACCCCCCCCCCCCACACACACACACACACAATATTATATTTATATTAATTCATATTTGTAATGCTTGATAGGAAGATATGGTTGGAAGAATTTACAGTTTATTCATGGAAAATTGTTCTAATCATTGGGGGCGTGGTGAGGCGCCGGTAAAGATGGCCGCCTGAAAGGAGAGCTCCCGCACTTTGAGGCCATCTGCCTGCTTTTACCAGCAGTAACCACCCGGCACTTCATGGGGAGAACCTCCTGCAGGACTCCCAGATGCTCCTCTACCTTCCGGTACCCTCCTTCCACACATGGGGGTATCAAGAGGTTCCTCCGGCCCCTGTCTTCACAGGCCGCGGGAGGCCTGTTCACCATTGCAGGCCCGGCGTCCCGCTCCATGGGCTCCTCCTCCTCTGTCGGGGATCGCTTTGCTGCTGCTCTGCAGTTCTCTCCGGCAGCTGGCTTTAGTGTCCCCCGGCCAGTCTCCACTGGAGTTACACCCCGGGACCAAAGCTGTGCTCCGCGGCAGTTACACCCCCCCCCCCCCCCCCTGCAGACCTGTCCTCAGCTGGAACAGGTGACCCGGCAGCGGCATCAACAACAGAGCAGCCGCAGGGTTCTGTCTCAACACACCTGGCCTCACTGTCCTCGGCCTCTACAGAAGGGCTTGCTACAGAGGTAAGCCCTCCTTGTGCACCTCCGCTTCCAGCTGTATTGGAACCATTGGCTCTTTGGCCGCCATCTTGGGCCTCTGTGGTGCAGGGACTGCCATCTCCCTCCCCTCCTGCACAGGAACTTCCCTTCTCGTCTCTGGCCCTGAAGTCTGCTGCTCCAGTCTCTGATCCCTCCATCCCTGCTGAGGACTGGTCCTCTCCCCTTGACTACCCTCTCCTCTTGCCACCTGTGAACACCCTGACTGTACCATCTCCATTACTTTCCCTCTCTCAGGACTGTCTCCCGAAACCTCAGAGGGTCATGTATGTCTCCAAATTGAATGTGGGCCCCTCCCCCCGATTCACATCTCAGTGGGGCCTGGTACCCTCTTCTGCAGCACCTGCTACACCACCACCTGCAGGTGGCTCTTCATCCTAGGACGTTCTGTTTGATGTTGGATTGGACTGCTCGGGAGTCCCAGTATCATCCACTGCCTGACTGGAGTCAGGTCCTCTGTCAGATCCCTACTAAAAGAGGACTTTTGCTCCTTGATTCGGAGGTCAAGGACACTTGCAGGGTGGAAATTTCTTCGCTCCGTCAGGATTTACAACATGTGTCTGACAGGGTGGAGGGTGTGGAGGAGGCGCGTGACTCAACTAGGGGGTATATCACCCAGCTGCAATCCACTGCTGCTTCTCAATCAGACTTCCTCTGATTTGCACAACCACATTGGAGCACCTCGACAATAGAGGCAATGTAATAATATCCAGTTCCAGGGCCTCCCAGAGGCCACTCAGGATGAGGACCTCCATGCTACCCTGGAAGCCATCTACAATATTATTTTGGGTGAATCCCCCTCCCACAAGATTAAATTGAACAGAGCTCACCGGGCCCTCCGAGCTAAGTCTTCCTCTGGTTATCCCAGGGACGTCATCTAGCGCGTTAATGATTTCCAGCTTAAGGAGGCGATCATGGCGAAGGCTCGCTTCCTACGGAACTTTGACGGTGCCCCAATCCAACTATATCAAGATCTTTCCTGGATCACCCTTCGGAAGAGGCAGATGCTTCAACCCCTTTTTTCAGTTCTGCGGAGTCATCGAATTTGGAACTTCCCGTTTGCCCTGCATGCCCGCAAGGATAGCCGCTTTGCAGTATTGCAGTCCCATTCGGATCTTCCAACGTCTTGTTCTACTCTGGATATTGCTGCTCCTCAAATGCTGGACTGGGATCTCTCCCCTCTCCTTCCTCCAGTGTGCAACCTGTCCATAATCGACGGTCTGGTGGGTGTAGAAAATCTGCTCCTCCTGGCCGGCAGCGTCCTCCATCTGCTCCCCCTTGAAGGAGTGGTACACGTTTGAAACCGGTTTGCCTATTACCAACAGAGGCACTTTATTGTCTTTAGCTCTTCCCTGGTGTATAATGTTTATAGTCATATTGCCAGATCAGTTAGCCTTTTATTTGCTTGCTAAAGTTACAGATTCTTAGTGCTCGTGGTTAGGTTACTTTTTTGTGCTTCCCTTGGCAGGGCCTCATGGGTGGAGCTACCTCGTTCTGGTCCCATTTTTCCTGTGTGATGCCCTCTCACCTCCCCACTGAGGCCTGGACAATTGGAATGATGTCCTCGAGGCACCCCAGTGTCTTGCTTTCATTGATTGCCTTTGCCTCCTCATTGGCTGTATGTTCCTTGGTTTGTTTTTGGATCTGCTTTTTGCCGGTCTTGTTTTTTTGTGATTTTGTCTCTCCTGTTTTGTACTGGTCTTCCCCCTTTTTGCCTTCTGTTCTTTTTTAGCTTCCATGCCTGTGGCCCAGGGTGTTGCTGGGTGTGCCTGTTGCCACCTTTCCTGGCTCCTCACGGTCTCTTCTGGTATTCCATTAAATATATTGGTTGTTACATAGATGGTCTTGTCTTAGTATGGAGGGATAGTGCGGAAACCTTTTTTCAGCTTGTGGATTATATAAATTCCAATAGACTAAATCTGAGGTTCACTGTGTCCTTCTCTAATTGCTAAATCCCCTTTCTGGATAGTTTAATTACCACTGGTAATTCAGAAAATACTTACTTATCTGAAAGAACATCCGCTGCCATCACCCTGCCATACAGAAAAGAAACGGCAGGTAATACTATTCTGCAAGCGAGATCCTGCCATCCGAACCACGTGGTTAAAAATATCCCATATATGGGGAATGGGTGCATTTACGCAGGAATTGTTCGGATGAGCAGACATTTGAAATAGAATCCAAACTGCTGTATGAGAAGACTTAGACAGAGGGGATATAGCGATGAAGTGCTGTCCATGGCATATAATAGAGTCATGGAATTAAAGAGGACAGCACTTATCTCTACATCCAAAAAACTGAGATATTTTGAAATAAAATAAAAAATGGTAAATCAGCAAAAAACCATGAACAAAAAGAGTGCCAGTTTTTGTTACAGGATACAGTAAACAATTCAATGCCATAAAACAAATATTCCATAAATATCTTCCTATCTTGGAGAGTGATTCTGCTCTCTGAGATATAGACAAAACTAATGTAAAAGTGGTGTCGCAGAGAGGTCCGTCTTTGGGCTCTATTTTATCACCGAGTTTGTTTTTGGAACCCCAAGTACCTTCCACTAAATCCTGGTTATACCATCCTGCCACCTGGAAGTGCGGGCACAGGCACTGTATTACATGCAACCATATACGGTACTAGTCTCCAATTCTTTTACATCATATGCTCTGGGAAAAACCATCTCAAACATTACATTAATTGTAATAATAAGTCGGTCATTTATTTGGCTGCACGTGTACAGTGCCAGTGCCAATATGTGGGCTGTACTTCTAATTTTTTGAAGGTCCGGATAAGGAGATACATTGCAGATGCTAAAAATAATCAATTTAAATATCTCTGCTCTCTCAAGATACTTCATAGAAATCCATCATGGGGACATTTCTACCTTGTATATCAATGGTATAGAAAGCGTTAATCCTAATATCAGAGGTGGTGATCTCAGGTGCAAATTACTTAACCGAGAGTCCTATTGGATTTTTGTTTTAGGAACCAGACAACCGTCAGGTTTGAATTTAAGACACAACCTTATCCTTACTTATTAAAGGTCAATGCATCTTTATATGTATGTATGTATATATATATATATATATATATATATATATATATATATATATTGCACTGCCTTGTTCTAGTCTATTTCAGTTATTGTACTCTGGTTATGGTCTTTTCATTCTCCTATATTGTGTGTTTATAATTCTTACATACTTACAAAATGACCATCTGCTCCTTGCCTGTATCCGTCCCATATTTTATGTATATCCAGATCCTGATTTTGTGGTGTACTGACGTCACGAGCATGTGACTTTTTAACCATGTATATATATGGGTTTTACTGCATTTTTTTTTATATGCCACCACTAAGAATCCAGTGTGATTCGAAACGCGTTAGAGTTTATTGTACCTGATGTGATCCAATAAAGAAGTTCCTGTTTGCACCTACTTTGATTGCTGGACATTTAGTTGGTTCTACTTGGCTCTCTACTTGGGCGTGGAACAGGTGTAGGAGCTGTGGAGTGTGTAGCTGTTTGCCTTTCTTCTGTTTTTCCACTTCCTCTGGTAGGAAAGTTGCGGGTGTAGCTATTCTGATCTCTTGGTCCTGTCCCCTTCAGGTTTCCTCCTCTTATGCTGACCGCCAGAGATGCTATGTAATTGTTGAGGGCTCTCTGGGCGGTAAGTCTCTTCTTCTTTGTAATATTTTTGCTCCCAACTCCTCCCAAATCCCCTTTTTGCGTAGAGTTCTCACTAGACTTCACAAGTACCCTCCCTCTGCATGCCTCTTAGGGGTGATTTTAATCTTATTATCTCTCCCTCTATGGGCTGCCACTCTCCCCTTGCTAGCCTTCCCTCTCCTGTCCAATTAGGCCTAGCTTCTCTGTTTAGACACCTTATTTGCTCCTCTTCTCTATATGATCTCTGGCAGATCAACCACCCTAATGATAAACTACACACACGCATTGACTATTTCTTTGGCAATTTGCCCATGGTTCGTATGGTTTCTGCTGCTTTTATGGATCCTATTTCTTGGTCGGATCATAGTCCGGTCTTGCTCTCTCTCCCCTTTTCCTCGGCGCTGTCATTGGCATTGAATGATTTTTTACTCAAATCTCTGCCCTCCTGGGAGTCAATTCAGGTGTGCATTGTCGAGTATTTTGCTCTCAATCAGGACTCAGTCTCTTCTCAGGCTGTGCTCTGGGAGGCTCATAAGTCTGTGATCCGGAGGCACTGTATAGCCCTGGGTTCTTGATTGAAGCGAGATGCCATGGCTCACTCCCGGGAGTTGTATACGCAAATTGCTGGACTTGAGGCTTCCCTGTCGTCATCCCCTTCTCTTTCGGTGTTGCGGCGACTGGTTGTGGCACGTGCCCAACTGGGGGAGCTTGCACTTCATAAAGTTGAGAGTCAGCTCTTTTATGCTAAGCAAAGATTTTATGAAAAGGGGAATAAGGCTCACACTATGTCAGCCAGACGTCTCCGTGAGCATGCCGCAACCCAGTCGCCCTCGGCCCTGAAGCACTCCTCTGGCACTCTTCACTATCATCCTGATGCTATCTCTCGCCTTTTCCTACTTTGATCACGCTTGAGGAACTGTCTGAGGTTCTCAAATCTCTCTGTGGGGCGCACCCCTGATCCAGACAGTTTCACTTATTTGTATCACAAGACTTACTCTGCTTCTCTTCTTCCTAAGCTAGTCCCTCTCTTTAACTCTTTTCTGCATTCCTTGATCACTCTTATACCCAAGCTAGGTAAGGACCCAGATGACTGCTCAAGTTACAGATCCATAGCGCTGCTCAACTCCGATCTGAAATTGATTTCCAAGGTTTTGGAGGCCCGTCTCTGTTGTTTCCTCCCATCTCTTGTCCATGAGGACCAGGTTGGCTTTATTCCTTGTCGTCAAGGGGGTGACAATACGAGACGAGTGGTGGTGGACCTGAAAGACCTGGTCAATCAGTGGTTGGAGCAGGCTATTGTTCTTAGTTTGGATGCAGAAAAGGCCTTTTTGCTGCTCTTCAGAAATTTGGAATCACAGGTAATTTTCTCACTGCACTGCAGGGTCTTTACTCCTCTCCTACTGCATCGCTTCAGCTTCCTCATGCTACTTCTCCGACTTTTCTTCTGTTTAATGGCACTAGACAGGGATGTCAATTGTCCCCCCGGATTTTTGCCTTATGTATTGAACCTCTTGCTGCCATGATCCGGGGGGACCCGGACATCTCTGGGATAGCCTTACATTATAGGGAATTTAAAATCTGTCTTTTTTGCGGATAATGTTCTACTTACTTTTACACATCCTTTAATTTCTCTCCCCAACCTCTACAGGGTCTTGCACTCTTATGGTGTTGTTTCTGGCTATAAAGTTAATCTTTCCAAAACTGAAGTCTTGCCTTTAAATCTCCCCCTGCCTCTCTCTGCTCTTCTAGTGGTCTCCCTCTGCTATTCCCTATCTAGGAGTTCTTCTTACTCCCCGCTACTCCTCTCTTTATACTGCTAATTATCATCCTCTTTTCCAGAATTTCCGGTCCCTTCTGGAGAAGTGGCGGTCCCAACACATTTAGTTTTTTGGCCGTATAGCAGCAGTTAAGATGACGATCCTCCATAAGGTACTCTATTTCTTCTAAATGTTGCCGGTGCGTGTCCCCTTGTCTGCTCTTTGCTTTTTTCAAACTGCTCTCTTTTGCTTTATTTGGGATGGTAGGAGACTTCGTTTGCCCATGACTGATGATGGCTAGTAGGTCTATGGGTGGGTTGTTCATTCCAGATGTAGTTAAATATTACTGGGCTGCACATCTGAATCACCTGGCTGCGTGGTCCCCCTATCACGCTTATAGCCGCTGGATGGAGCTTGAGAAGTTGTGGCTAGCCCCCATCCACCCTAACACCCTTCTTTGGAGTCCCTCTTCCTCTGATATTTTTTCAGGCCCTCTGTTGGGACCCATGTCCTTTTCCCGCTATGTCTGGAAATACTGCTCTAGGAAGTTTAGGCTTTTTTCTTCTGCTTCCCCTTTACAATCTTTTCTTTATCACCCTGACTTTCCTTCTGGCTTAACTTCCGGTATGGTTAGAGAGTGGAGTTCTAGGGGTCTCTTCTGTTGGGCTGATGTAATAGATGCCCTCTCCCGTTCTCTATTGCCCTTTGAACAGCTGGTTTCCCCGTATGGTCTTCCCTCCCCCTCCGAATGGCTCCATTATCTTCAGCTTAGTCACTTTTTGTCTTCTAAGCTGGAGTCTACTGTGGCTTCCCAACTATGGTATTTGAGCGACTGTGCCGCTCTGGACCGCAGATGAAGGGACTCCTTTCAGATGTCTATTCTCTTCTCAATGTTCCTCCTGATGGGGGTGCTCCTTCTCGTCGTTACATGGGCCGTTGGGAGGAGGCTTTGAACACCACTAACACCCTTCCTCAATGGAAGATTATCTGGGAGGGGGCTTCCAAGGCTTCTATCTGTATGGCGTATAAAAGAGACCCAATACAAGATGCTGATGGGCTGGTACCATACGACTGAATTGCTGAACAAGCTGAACCCTAGTATTCCTCCTCAGTGTTGGCATTGTGGAGTGGGTCTTGGGACTGTCCTTCACATTTTCTGGTCTTGTCCACTTATTGTTGATTACTATAGGATGGTGGGCAATCTGAATCACAATATCTTGGGGGTCTCTGTTCCCTGGATCCGTTAGTTTACCTTCTGCATCTCTCTCATAGGGCCCTGTCCAAGAGACCATTTAAGCAATTTTGGCATAATGTGCTTGCAGCTAAAACCCTTATAGCTAAATGTTGGAAGCAACCTCTCTCCCCTTCAGAAATTGATCTTTTGGCCCGGGTGCATGAGATACTCCCCCTTGAATCCCTTACTGCCTCTTTGAATAATTCTGTGCCTCTTTTTCTCTTCGTGGAGTAGATTTTCTGATAGACAACCTCCCTGAATTGACTGATCCTTTCTTTTACACTTCTCTTGTTCTCCTCCCTTTCCTTTTTCCTTCCCATCCCTTTCTCCCCCTTTTGTTCAGTGTTGTCTTGTCTTTTGTTTTTGTTGTAGTGTCTCGTTGTGGTCCATGTCTTTTCCTCTTTGCTTGTTTTCTCATGGGCTTTTTACGCCTACATGTCTGATTGTTTTGGTTACTCTGTTCCCCCTCTCCCTCCCCCTCCCCCTATTTTGTTGCTGAACGATTGTGTATGCCTTTTTGAGTGCGGCGGGTGGTGTGGGGATTACTCTATGTATTTCACTGAGCAATAGTATTCTATGGTTCCACTTATTGCTGTGTACTGTGACTTGGACTTTTTTCTCAGACCTTGTTTCTTGCTTGCCAAGTATATTGGTTTGTACTTCCATATTTTTTGTATTGTATCAAAAATTGATAAAACACTATGATAAATATTTACAGTTGAAAAAAAAGAAAATTGTTCTAATCATTGTAAAATAGTTCAATTGACATGCTAATTGCCCTGTCAAAAATGCCATTTCTTAGCCTAGATGATTTCTAACATTTATGTGAATCACTTCCTTTACCAAAAATAGCTTCTAGCCCCAGACAAAAAGCTCTTGGCCACTAGTCCTTGATATTTTTATGTTAATAAAGCAATCTATGGTAATAAAGTTAAATCTCCCTTAATGAACACCTCCCAATAGAGGACACCTCCCAATAGCGGACAGTTTTTTATTCCCCGGCAGAGTTCCCTGTGCCATTTCATTCCCCTCATTATCACACCGGTGCCATTTTATCCCCCTTTATCCCCCCCCCCCCCCTCATGCCACATAACTTTTGCCCTTCCCTCCTCCCCCTGTTGTTCTTCTTACCTGGCCAGCAGGCTCAGGTACAGGAGCTCTCAGCGGGTTTGATGTTCTCCTTGTGTCCTCTGCGCTGCATTCACTGAGTGGCTATGAGTAAACTTTGAAGCTCTCTGCTTATAAGGGAAATGGATATTCCCAAAAAATTATATATTGATTCACATACACAACATGTCTACTTTATGTCTGCATCATAAAGTTTACATGTTTTTACTTTTGGAAGACATCAGAGGGCTTCAAAGTTCAGCAGCAATTTTCCAATTTTTCACAAAATTTTCAAAATCTGAATTTTTCAGGGACCAGTTCAGTTTTGAAGTGGAATTGAAGGGCCTTCATATTAGAAATACCCCACAAATGACCCCATTATAAAAACGGAACCCCTCAAAGTATTCAAAATAACATTCAGTAAGTGTGTTAACCCTTTAGGTGTTTCACAGGAATAGCAGCAAAGTGAAGGAGAAAATTCAAAATCTTCATTTTTTACACTCGCATGTTCTTGTAGACCCAGTTTTAAAATTTTTACAAGTGGTAATAGGAGAAAAAGCCCCCAAAATTTGTAACCCAATTTCTCTCGAGTAAGGAAATACCTCATATGTGTATGTCAAGTGTTCGGTGGGCGCTGTAGAGGGCTCAGAAGGGAAGGAGCGACAATGGGATTTTGGAGAGTGAATTTTTCTGAAATGGTTTTTGAGGGGCATGTCACATTAAGAAAGCCCCTATGGTGCCAGAACAGCAGAAAACCCCACATGACATACCATTTTGGAAACTACACCCCTCAAGGCACGTAACAAGGGGTCCAGTTAGCCTTAACACCCCCACAGGTGTTTGACAACATTTCGTTAAAATTGGATGGGTAAATGGAAAAAAAAATTTCACTAAAGTGCAGTTTTTTCCCCAAATTTACAATTTTTTACAAAGGGTAATGGGAGAAAATGCCCCCCAAAATTTGTAACCCCATCTCTTCTGAGTATGGAAATACCCCATGTTGTGCTCTGCTGGTGAACTACAATGCTCAGAAGAGAAGGAGTCACATTTGGCTTTTTGAAAGCAAATTTTGCTGAAATGTTTTTTTGGGGGCATGTCGCATTTATACCCACATGGCATACTATTTTGGAAACTACACCCTTTAAGGAATGTAACAAGGAGTACAGTGAGCCTTAACTACCCACAGGTGTTTGACGACTTTTTGTTGAAGTTGGATGTGTAAGTGAAATTATTTTTTTATTTTTTACTAAAATGCAGTTTTTTCCCTAAATTTTACATTTTTACAAGGGGTAATAGGAGAAAATGACCCCCAAAATTTGTAACCCCATTTCTTCTGAGTATGCAAATACCCCATGTATGGACGTCAAGTGCTCTGCTGGCGAACTACAATGCTCAGAAGAGGAGGAGCGCCATTGAGCTTTTGGAAAGAGAATTTGTTTGGAATGGTAGTCAGGGGCCATGTGCGTTTACAAAGCCCCCCATGGTGCCAGAACAGTGGACCCCCCCACATGTGACCCCATTTTGGAAACTACACCCCTCACAGAATTTAATAAGGGGTGCAGTGAGTATTTACACCCCACTGGTGTTTGAAAGATCTTTGGAACAGTGGGCTGTGCAAATGAAAAATTAAATTTTTCATTTTCACGGACCACTGTTCCAAAAATCTGTCAGACACCTGTGGGGCGTAAATTCTCACTGTACCCCTTATAACATTACATAAGGGGTGTAGTTTACAAAATGAGGTCACATGTGGGGGGGGTCCATTGTTCTGGCACTATGGGGGCTTTGTAAACACACGTGGCCTTCAATTCCGGACAAATTTTCTCTTCAAAATCCCAATGGTGCTCCTTCTCTTCTGAGCATTGTAGTTCAACGCAGAGCACTTTACATCCACACATGGGGTATGTTCTTACTCAGAAGAGATGGGGTTACAAATTTTGGGGGGCTTTTTTTTCATATTTTCCCTTGTGAAAATGAAAAATTTAGGGTAACAACAGCATTTTAGTGAAAATATTTTTTATTTTTTTTTCATTTTCCCATCCAACTTTAATGAAAGCTCTTCAAACACCTGTGGGGTGTTAAGGCTCACTATACCCCTTGTCATGTTCCGTGTATACCCCTTGTCATGTTCCGTGAGGGGTGTAGTTTCCAAAATGGGGTCACATGTAGGTATTTATTTTTTTGTGTTTATGTTTGTGTACATGGTGCGCTCTCACTCCTGAGCCTTGTTGTGCGCCCGCAGAGCATTTTACGCCCACATATGGGGTATTTCCCGTTACAAATTTTTTTTTTTTTTTTTTGCTTTTACCGCTTGAGAAAATAAAAAGTATGGGGCCACACCAGCATGTTAGTGTACATTTTTTACACTAACAGGCTGGTGTAGCCCCCAACTTTTCCTTTTCATAAGGGTAAAAGGAGAAAAAGACCCCCAAAATTTGTAGTGCAATTTCTTCCGAGTACGAAAATACCCCATATGTGTCCCTAAACTGTTTCCTTGAAATAAGTCAGGGCTCCGAAGTGAGACAGCGCCAGGCGCATTTGAGGACTAAATTAGGGATTGCATAGGGGTGGACATAGGGGTATTCTACGCCAGTGATTCCCAAACAGGGTGCCTCCAGCTGTTGCTAAACTCCCAGCATGCCTGGACAGTCAGTGGCTGTCCAGAAATGCTGGGAGTTGTTGTTTTGCAACAGTTGGAGGCTCCGTTTTGGAAACACTGACATTTTTCATTTTTATTGAGGGGGGACAGTGTAGTGTTTTACCCTTTATTTTGTGTTAGTGTAGTGTAGTGTAGTGTTTTTAGGGTACATTCGCACTGGCGTGTTACGGTGAGTTTCCCGCTAGGAGTTTGCGCTGCAGCGAAAAATTTGCCGCAGCCCAAACTTGAAGCCTCCAACTGTTTCAAAACTACAACTCCCAGCATTACTGACAGACAGTGCATGCTGGGAGTTGTACTTTTGCAACAGCTGGAGGCACACTGGTTGGAAAACCTTCAGGTTCTTTTACCTAACTCAGTATTTTCCAACCAGTGTGCCTCCAGCTGTTGCAAAACTACGACTCCCAGCATGTACTAATCACCGAAGGGCATGCTGGTAGATGTAGTTCTGCAACAGCTGGAGGTATGCAACTACAACTCCCAGCATGCCGAGACAGCTGTTTGCTGTCTGGGCATGCTGGGATTTGCAGCTTTGCAACATCTGGAGGGCTACAGATTATAGACCGCTGCACAGTGATCTCCAAACTGTGACCCTCCAGATGTTGCAAAACTACAAATCCCAGCATGCCCAGACAGCAAACAGCTATGTGGGCATGCTAGGAGTTGTAGTTTTGCAAGATCTGGAGGGATATCGTTTAGAGACTACTGTATAGTGGTCTCAAACTGCTGCCCTCCAGCTGTTGCAAAACTACAACTCCTAGCATGCCCTTCGTTTCCCCGTTCTGCCCCGCCTATTGTGGGTGGGCAGGACGGGGAAAACGAAAGTTAACCCCCCTGCTCCCGATCTGCTATTGGTCATCGCTTCTGACGATCAATAGCAGACCAATAGCAGGGATAGAAGGGGTGGCACCTCTGCCACCTCATTCCTATCCCTTCAGGGGGATCGTAGGTGTTTTAGACAACCACGATCCCCCTTATATTCCGGGTCACCATAGACCCGTATGACCCGGAATCGGCGCAAATCGCAAGTGTGAATTCACTTGCGATTTGCGCCGATTGCCGACATGGTGGGGTCTGATGACCCCCCTGGGCATTTGCGCGGGGACCGAAATTCCCACGGGCGTATGGATACGCCCTGGGTCCTTAAGTACCAGGATGTAAAGGCGTATCCATACGGCCTAGGTCCTTAAGTGGTTAAACGTCACCAGGAGATTCTATATTAATATTGCTTTTTATCATGTTTTATAGGTAATTACACTCTGGAGTGAGTACAATACAGTATTCAGTCATTCAGAAAGATTTTGGGCCTTTTTTCTCAATAGGGGACATTTCTTAATAGCGGTACAATTGCAAATCAGATAAGCATAGAACATGCCCTTTTGGGCTCAGATCAACAAAGGAACCAGAGGATGTCAAAAGCATACAAAAGCCCGACATTCGGGTCAAGATAAGGTGTCAAGACATGACAAACATAATATAGTAGCTCAACAATAGGGATGTAAGAAAAAATCGATTCTCGCGATAATCGCGATTTTTTCATTTGCCGATACAGAATCGATTCAAAATATTTTTGAATCGATTCTTTTAGGGATGTGGAATTTTTATCTGCGGACGCCTGGAACAGCATGTCATGTCTTGGGCATCAGGAGATAAAAGTTTCACATTTGTGGAGCCGGGCAGGCCGGATCTGACACGGTGGCGCTCTGGGTGTATGGAGCGGGCTCCGACTCGTGCCCACTCCGTACTATGCGACCCCCGGCTGATTTCAGTAGCCGGGGGCCGCCGCTAATAGCCAGCATGCGGCAATCGCCGCGGCTGGCTATTAAAGGAGTATCCGGTGCGCACTTTTCTCATGTTATCCCGTCCGGGCTGCAAAATAAAATAAAACGCACTTTATCTTACCTGCCAACGAGCCCCCGGAGCTCCGGTACAGGTGTTCGGTCCCCGGGCTGTATTCTTCTTACTTCCTGTTAGTCCGGCACGTCACATGGAGCTTCAGCCTATCACTGGCCGCAGCGATGTCCCGCCTCCGCTGGTGATAGGCTGAAGCTCCATGTGACGTGCCGGACTAACAGGAAGTAAGAAGAATACAGCCCGGGGACCCAACACCTGTACCGGAGCTCCGGGGGCTCGTTGGCAGGTAAGATAAAGTGCGTTTTATTTTATTTTGCAGCCCGGACGGGATAACATGAGAAAAGTGAGCACCGGAGTACTAGATCGCCGCTGTCAAAGCTGACAGCGGCGTCTATTGGGATCTATGAATGCTCCCAGGTAGGCGATGTATCGGGATATATCGCGATGTATCGTCACCTAGACGGTATCGCGATATATCTGGATATATCGAATCGCCACACTGGTATCGCGATTCGAATCGAATCGCCAAATTCTTGGCGATTCACACCCCTACTCAACAATAATCTAAAATGGTATACAAAAATGGATGGCTACCCCACTAAGAACAACAAAACAACAAAGTATCTCCCCCCATCCCCACCAATAAAGTGACATACAGTGGTGTAAAGCAGGAAAATAAGAGGAGGAAAGCCAAGTGTCCCACAATATGTTAAATCTATCAACAGTATCCTCTCAGATCGCGGACAACTTTTCATTCAAAAGTATCAAATCAACAAACTTCAAGGTGGGCTTTTTCCATTGCAAAACTTGGAGTGCTCGATACACTTCCTTTGGTGGGAGAGAATGACGACTACGTAACAAGTCCAAAGAAATAAATTTTTTACCCGCCAGCAAGTCAGAGAGTCTAGTAAGCTTCAACATTCACACCCAACAACAAACCCGGTCGAAAAAGAGGGTTAGAAAGAAAAGAAAGGTGAAAGAAGACAGGGGACTGTAAAGAAAACTTAAAGCGGACCAACCGCCAGAGAGACAATGCATAATGAATAATTTGAGCAGAGGCAGGGAGTAAGTTAGTAAGAGCAAGAGGACCACATCAAAGCAGAATAAGAATAAGGAAATAGAAGAGACTCCTCCAGGCCAACCCACTGAGTGGCTCCCTTTGAGACATGAGTAAGGGCCAACTGTGCCAACCTAGCTGCATAATAACATTTTTGAAAATTAGGTACAGAGAGGCCCCCCCATCGGTTTATGAAAGTACATAACCGTCCTATAGCTACAGGGTCATTTATCGCTCCATATGAAAGCAAAAACATCCTTCTGTAAAGACCGATGGTCCCGCCGAGGGACAGGCACTGGAAGAGAGCAAAAGAGACGGGGGAGCACAACCATTTTAATCGCATTGACGCTCCCTACCCAAGATATATGTGGTAAACTCCATTTCTTCAGATCCGCCCGGATAGAACGGTATAAAGGTGGATAGTTGGCAGCATAAATAGAGGAGAGAGCAGGAGTAAGTTGTACCCCAAGGTAAGGAAGGCCAGAAGCGGAGTCACGAAAACAAAAGGTTCAGAGAAATCAAATGATGGACCGAGGGGGGAACATTGCAATAAAGAGCCTCAGATTTAGCAACGTTCACTTGTAAGCCCGACAGCTTAGTGAACCTATCCAACAGAGTCAAAAGCAAGTCCTCAGCGAAAAAATTCACCTTATACGTAGAGGAACGCATAGTCACTCCAGAGGTATCCACTCACTCTTTAATGGATGCCATCAGAGGTTCAGTAAGCAGGGCAAACAGCGTTGTCTGATAGTAATGGGCATTGGAGACGAGGTTGGAAGCTTAAGGTAGGCTGTCGGGGTAGAGTAAAGGAGGCGTAAAATCCAAACAAAAGGGCCAGAGATACAACATTTAAATAATACAGAAAACAAATAAGGTCAAGTGACAGTATCAAAAGGCCTTTTCAAAATCTTGCAATTTTTATTAAGTCTAATAATAAGCAGAAAATTCAAATTCTATAGCAGTCTACTAACTCATTATTACCACTGGTGTTGCCAGTAGGTAACACCAGTGGTAATAATGAGTTAGTAGACTGCTATAGAATTTGAATTTTCTGCTTATTATTAGCCTTAATAAAAATTGCAAGATTTTAGGATTATTTTTAAACTATAGATAATAAAATGTAAAACCATCACAAAAAAAAAATCTTTAAAACTATGTTTAAAACTGATTTATACATTAGGTCCTTTTCTGATAATACATACATAACATATGTTATAATATTCCTTGGATATTGAAAATGCCTTTGATACTGTCACTTAGCCTTATTTGTTTACTGTATTATCTAAATTTGGTATCTCTGGCCCTTTTGCTCCCGTTTCTATGCAGTGCAATATTTGGTAAAAATGACACCTAATCTTTATTCTGTAGGTCCATACGGTTACAAGAATACCCAATTTATCAAGGTTTTATTTTATTTTAATACTTAAAAGAATTATAAACTACATGCACCAAAATTAGTATGTTTAAAATTGGCATCTTATGACCCCTATAACTTTTTTTATTTTTCCGTGTACGGGGTGGTACTAGGGCTAATTTTTTGCACCTTCATCTGTAGTTTTTATCGGTACCATTTTTGTTTTGATGGGACTTTTGATCGCTTTTTATTAATATTTTTATGGTATATGAAGTGACCAAAAATGCACTTTGGTATTTTTTATTTGTGTACTCCATCTACCGTGTGGTTTAGCTAACCTAAAATTTTAATAGTTCGGACATTTTGCGAACGCGGTGGTACCACATATGATTATTTTTATTCTTTATTAAATTTTTTTTTTTTAAACACCATTTTTTCGTTTTAGACACCATGATCAACTTTGAACGCAGCGTCTAAAGGGTTAATGTCAGGCATCAGCACGATCGGCTGTGCCCGGCATTAGCCGTGGATTTAAGCCCTTCTCTGCTGGTGAGAACGGTTTAAACCCCTTAACGGCGCAGGACGTAAATGTACGTCCTGATGAGCTGGTACTTAACGAACCAGGACATACATTTACGTCCTAAGCATAACCGCGAGCATTGGAGCGATGCCCGGATCATGCGTAGCATGATGTCCGCCATTAACCCCTCAGATGCCGTGATTCATACAGATCACGGCATCTGCAGCATCGTGGTCACTAAAATGGATGATCGGATCGCCCGCAGCGCTGCCTCGGCGATCTGATCATCCAGCACGGCAGACGGAGGTCCCCTCACCTGCCTCCGCTGCCTTCCCCGCATCTTCTGCTCTGATCTGCCTTCCCGTAGACCAAAGCAGAAGATGACCGATAACACTGATCAGTGCTATGTCCTATACATAGCACTGAACAGTATTAGCAATCGAATGATTGCTATAAATAGTCCCCTATAGAGACTATTAAAGTGTAAAAATAAAAGTAAAAAATAAACTTTAAAAAATTTGAAAACCCCCCTCCCCCAATAAAAACGTAAATTATCACATTTTCCCTATTTCACCCCCAAAAAGTGTTAAAAAAAATATTTTATATACATATTTGGTATCGCCGCGTGCATTAATATCTGTACTATTAAAATAAAATGATACCGTACGGTGAACGGTGTGAACAAAAAGTCCAAAATAGCTGCTTTTTTATAACATTTTATTCCAAAAATAATTAATAAAAAATAGATTAAAAGTTTTATATAAGCACATATGGTATCAATAAAAAGTAAAGATCACAGCGCAAAAAATGAGCCCTATGAAAAAGTCATAGGTCTTCAAAATAGGGGGATTTTAAACGTACTAGTTTGGTTAAAAAGTTTGCGATTTCTTTTAAAGCGCAACAGTAATAGAAAAGTATGTTATCACGGGTATCATTTTGATCCTATTGACCCAAAGAATAAAGATCACATGTCATTTTTACCGTAAATTGTACGGCGTGAAAACGAAACCTTCCAAAATTAGCAAAATTGCGGTTTTCTTTTTAATTTCCCCACACAAATAGTATTTTTTTGGTTGCGCCATACATTTTATGGTAAAGTGAGTGATGGCATTACAACAGACAACTGGTCGCGCAAAAAACAAGCCCTCATACTAGTCTGTGGATGATAATATAAAAGAGTTATGATTTTTTGAAGGCGAGGAGGAAAAAAAACGAAAACGTAAAAATAAAATTGTCTGAGTCCTTAAGGCCCAAATGGGCTGAGTCCTTAAGGGTTAAGGATCAGGGATGCAGGGTGTATGCATACATCCTGCATCCCCAAGAGGTTAAGTAATTAAAGTGTACCTGTCAGATCACCCAAAAAATAAAAATAAACTGTTATATGTTGCTCAGTATCTCATCCTGATCATGTACATGTAATCATTATGTGTCTATGACCTATATTTCTCTTAGAATTCACTTTATTTACTTCAAAGTGAGTGATTGCAAAGTGAAAGTACTTTTCATTTACAGCAGGGGGTGGGTCCTCACTGTGATGAACACTCCCCCTCCCTCACTCCTCTGGGAACGGTAATCCTTTCCTTTCTGGTTTTATGCTATACAAACACACACTGTGTGCCTACAGCTTTTGCAAAACTACAGCTCCCAGCATGCCCACACATCCTAGGAGTTGTAGTATTGCAACAGCTGGAGGCATATGATTGTAGTACCCCTGTAACACACACACACACACTCACTTCATATATTTACAGATATATACACATACATTTGTGGTCGTTGCTACATGACTGATATGCGTACAACCCTAGTACTAACCTAACAACCAACTGTAACCAATAACCTATCAACCTCAACTAAGCAGTCTGAAGTGTGCCATAACTGCGGCGTAAAGAATATGCCTGGAAAAGAGGGCAAAACCCGGATTTAAACAAACATTTGTTTATTGCAGATTACAACACAAGAGACTGGAATGCGCTAGCCATTTCTTTGCGAGGGTTAGGGATATACTGCATGTAGCATCCGCATTTCCAACATCCTAATTTCATGATTACGTGGGCTGGGACCCCGTGCTTAGAAGTGGCTGTAGCTGCGCCAATCCGGAAGGAGTGACCGGATAATGAAGTCGGGACTCCTCCCAGCGACCTGACCAAAATGCGTAACTGTTTGATGAATTGAGAAGTAGTTAGCGGGTTGGATCTGAAATGGAGTAAAGGGTCATCAGCTGATAGGTTAACACAGGCGTTCAACAATACACGGAGGACTGTGACAGGACACCATTTGTGCGCGGTGGGGAAAACCGGACAATCACAGTTTGACCCGGAGACGAGGTCTTGGTCTGACTGAGGGACAGCTCGAAATGATCAGAGACATGTGACAGCTGACTGACCTTAAGAAAGGGCGCGTTGACAGTCCGAGCAGTACACTCACCCGGTCTGAGAAACCCATAATAGGCAAGGTACATGGCCGCTATCAATGTGAGGCTATCACGAATACCCAATGGTGCGAAGTCTAACAAGTCGGACAACTGCCTGAACATGTTGCCTGTGATTGGTTGTCTGACTGGGCTGTGAGGGACTTCCTTCTTAAGGATGCCCTTCAGAGCGGACTTCACCAAGCGAGAAGAGAGTATAGAGTAACTACGGGTATTGGTCAAGGATAAATGGTGTTGATACCGGCTAGATAACTCTTAATAGTATTGTGGGATAAATGCAGTGTGGTATGGCAAAACCCGACATATGCTAATAGGAAGGGAACTGAAATCTTGTCGCCTTCGGCGTGCTTGGATCTGAATTTGGAGAATGAGTTCCACGCCGTACCATAAATTTTTCGTGTATTTGCGGACAAGGAATCACTGACCAAACGTTTGGCTATCCGAAGGTGCTGGTTCAGTTCATGACTAGTGAATGGAATGGGGGAACTTGCGCCCCTATGGAATCGGCTTCTGGCATCACCTGAAAGAATTGTGACAGGTTGTTCCTAGATAAGGCATCTGCTGCAATATTCTGGACTGCTTCAATGTGAGCACATGTGAAAGTAAATGTATGTTGTAGGGACAGCCAAACTAACCGTCTAGCCAAGCTCATTTATCTATAACATAGCTGACCGTCTAACACCAGGACAGAGAGAGAGTATCCGAAGACGTGTCGGATGAGAATTGTATACGTGACTGGACTTAGACAAGTACGAAACGTTATACAAGTACCTTAACAACCTAGAACACCCTGAAGAGCATCTTTAGGAACGAGACTACACAGAGAAAGGAGTGCATCGACAACGCAAGCAATCACAACCTGAAAACGTGTCAGGTTCATGAGGTGATTACTTGGAGAACAATGCACGACACTTTAAACCAGAACAGAGGGAAAGTATCCGAAGATGTGTCGGACGAGAATCGTATGCGTAACCGGGCCTAGACGAGTATGTGCCCGGTGACAAGTGCGAAGCATTATACGAGTACCGTATCAACCTAGAACACCATGAAGTACATTTTTGGGACATGACTACACAGAGAAAGGAGCGCATCGACAACGCAAGCAATCACAACCTGAAAGCGTGTCAGGTTCATGAGGTGATTACTTGGACAACAATAAACAACTCTTTAAACCAGGACAGAGGGAAAGTATCCGAAGGTGTGTCGGACGAGAATTGTATGCGTAACTGAGTCTAGATAAGTGTGTGCCCAGTGGTAAGTGCGAAAGTTCATACGAGTACCATGACAACCCAAAACATCGTGAATTCCGTTTTTTGAGAACGTGACTATATCGTAAAAGAGGTGCACCGACAACACAAGTAAACACAACCTGAAGACGTGTCAGGTTCATGAGGTGATTACTTGGATAATAAAACAAATCTTATCACCTATGTGTGGCGTTATTGCTGTTCTGAAGGCGTGTCAGTAACAACCGTGCAACGTACCCCCTGCAGGCGTGGCAGGCATGATGGGTATACATCACATATGTGTGGTGTTATTGCTGTTCTGAAGGCGTGTCAGTAATAACAATTATGCGACGTAGCCTTTCTGCAACATGACAGGCTTAACAGGTAAACACCACCTATGCGTAATGTCAGTTTCGTTCAGAAGGCAAGTCAGTACCAACGATAATGAAACATACCCCGTCTGCAACGGTTTACTGGGTAAGCCCTGCCTGAGCGTCGTGTAATTGTCGTTCTGAACATGTGTCAGCAGCGACAACTGCTATGTATCACCCTGCCTATATAAAGAAGCGTGCAGAACGACTACGTGTGAAACTGTCGTGAACCGCTATGCATGGCTGTACCACCAACTTGATGAACCTATACTCGGGCCAACCATATACGCGTATAGACCACCAGTGAACGCCTGAAGCTAACCACGACCGATGGCAGAGATTATGCCGGCAAGTAGTAACTATTGTGACCACATACCTGCGTACGGGGCCACACCCCATGTGCTGTATGAGCATGTGTGCTGCACAAAACTGCGGGCGTACGAACTTCACAAATAGCGCAAGCGCATGTACAGAACACATGCCATGAGTGCACACACAGCCTGATTCCCGCGTGCACCCGAGTAATATAACCCTACAAACATGCGTGATACAAGTCCTGCGAGCGGGTGTGCAGCACAATCCTTATGAGTGCATATTCAGTAGTAATCCTACGAGCGTGGGGGCCATGTAATACTATAAACGTGCGTCCAGTGTGACTCGTATGAGCGTGTACATAGTATGACTCCTATTAGTGTGTACAACATGACTCCTACAAGAGCGTGTGTAGTATGAACCTTGCAAGCGAGTACAAGCGTGTATACCACGTAAACCTACGAGCAAGTGTACAGTATGAATGCTACATTGGTATGCACAGCATGAACTTTATGAATTATGCGAGCGAGTGTACCGTATAAATGCTACCGCGAATGTACTGCATAATCCTAACGCGTGTAAAGTAAGAATCCAACAAGCGTGTGTACAGGATATCCTACCAGTGTGTACTGTGTACGGCATGAATCTTATAAGTATGTACGCAGCATAATGCTACAAATATGTACAAGCGTGTGTATAGAGTAGATGCTACAAGCATGCACCCCACAAATATGCTCAAGCGTGAGTGCGGTATGAATGCTACAAGCAAGCGTACAGCATGAACCCTAAGGGTGAATGTACAATACAATCCTACAAGCGAGTGTACAGTATGAAACCTGTAGGCAAGTAAACGGCATAAACTCTACAAGTGTGTACTGTATGAATCTTACAAGCGTGTGTGCAGTATAAACCTTACAAAGGGGGTGTACAGTATGACCCTAAAAGCGTGTGTACGGTATAAAACTACAAGCGCGTAGAGAACGAATGAACCCTATAAGCGTGTGTGGCGTATAAATGTTACCGGCATGAATCCTACCAACGTGTATGGGTACCAGGATGTGTACAGCATGAACCCTACGGCATGATTCCTATAAGTGAGAATCGTAGCTCCACAACAGCTGGAGGCACACCGCCCGGAAACACAGAAGTATAAATATAAAAAAAAAAAAAATGAAAAGAAAACTGTGAGGAAGTTAGTTAAGAGACTAGACTAGTTAAGAAAAGTTGGAGGTGAGCGCAGCTGTTGGTGTAGCATGCCTAAGACTGACCAGATTGGCAGCTGTGGGGGTGAAGCATAAGCCCACAGGGTGGGGCGGAGCGGTGAGTCCGATTGAGTGTAAAGGTGTGCGAGTCTCAGTATACCGGAGACACATATAGATCCTCCCAGCAGCACAGAATTACAAAATGTGATAATGATATATATGTGCAGGAGGCTGTTCACATAGAGCGGTAATGTTATACATGTGCAGGAGACTGTTCACGTGGTGCGGAAATGATAAAATATGCAGGAGACTGTTCACATAGTGCGGTAATGATATGCATGTGCAAGAAGCCTAACACATAGTGCGGTAATGATATGCATGTGCAAGAAGCCTATCACATAGTGCGGTAATGATATGCATGTGCAGGAGACTGTTCACATAATGCAGTAATCATATACATGTGCAAGAAGCCTATCACATAGTGCGGTAATGATATGCATGTGCAGGAGACTGTTCACATAATGCAGTAATCATATACATGTGCAAGAAGCCTATCACATAGTGCGGTAATGATATGCATGTGCAGGAGGCTGTTCACATAATGCAGTAATCATATAGATGCGCAAGAAGCCTAACACATGGTGCGGTAATGATATGCATGTGCAGGAGACAGTTCACATAATGCAGTAATCATATACATGTGCAAGAAGCCTAACACATAGTGCGGTAATGATATGCATGTGCAGGAGACTGTTCACATAATGCCGTAATCATATACATGCGCAAGAAGCCTAACACATGGTGCGGTAATGATATGCATGTGCAGGAGACTGTTCACATAATGCAGTAATCATATACATGCGCAAGAAGCCTAACACATAGTGCGGTAATGATATACATGTGCAAGAAGCCTAACACATAGTGCGGTAATGATATGCATGTGCAGGAGACTGTTCACATAATGCAGTAATCATATACATGCGCAGCAAGCCGTTCACATAGTGCGGTAATGATATACATGTGCAGGAGACTGTTCACATAATGCAGTAATCATATACATGTGCAAGAAGCCTATCACATAATGCGGTAATCATATACATGTGCAAGAAGCCTAACACATAACGCGGTAATGATATGCATGTGCAGGAGGCTGTTCACATACTGCGGTAACGATATGCATGTGCAGGAGGCTGTTCACACAGTGCAGTAATCATATACATGCGCAGCAAGCCGTTCACATAGTGCGGTAATGATATGCATTTGCGAGAAGCCGAATGCCGATATGTAATACAATAACCTGGGGCCGGGCTGACCAAGGGTTTCCCTGAACTCCGGCTCACCTCCAGAGTCCGGGAACAGCCAGCGTTACCCCCGGTCAGCCACGGCCACTTACCACCACCATGCCGGCTGATGCGACCTTCCAGTCAGCTGACTCGTGCAGTCAGCTGACCGGTGGGAACGTGACTCCACCTCCTGCCGACACCATGTGACAAACCCTCAAGCGAAGAGCCCACAGCGTCATTGAAGGGGGGAGAGCCGTGGGTTTATATGGTCATCCCGCTCCTCCCACAATTACAGGCCAGCTGCGCAGGCCTTACCATATATATCCACACACACATAATGCATACATGCAGGGATACTTACTTTTTAAACAAAGAAATTCTCCATTCTCCTGCTCAGTCTCTTCACACAGCAGACAGTGAGGGAGCCTGTGCTTCTGCACCACCCCCCCCCCCCTCTCCCCACAAGTAGCAGCTGCAGACCTGTCAATCATGAAGTGGGTCCATGATGTAAGTGATGACAAGTGGACACCGTAGGACTAGTATGTATCCCAGGAGGCAGAGGGGGGGGGGGGGCAGTTCTTTGACTGGCTTTTTCAGAATGAAATACTGATTTTTGTTTCATGAAAGCAATTGCAAAACCTATTGGTTTTGTATGCTTTACAACATATCAAAAGTTTTTATATCTGACAGTGCCCATTTAAGGGCCTTTAAGGATTATCATGTCACTCGTTACAATAGTCTTAGCAGCCCAATATATTTAATGGACTTAAAAATGTACCATTCATGACACATTTCCTCAGTAGTCAGGGTCACATGAGATGGCCTGCTAAGTAATCAGATTACATGGCCTGATTCATATAGCACATGGGGGCATTTCTAATGAGCTGTGATAATAGCACAACACAGAGGAGTGCAGCATACTAATACTTCTCAAGGCAGCCTTAGGCTGGTTATAACTATATATACAAAATTCACTGTATGTGGCACAGTTTAGGCTTCAAAAAGAGAAAAATAATATTAATGCATATACATAAATTTAAAATCACCTCCACTCTCCTTCATTCACCATACCCCTTCCCGTCAAGTTTGTTTAACTTGATGGACAATTTTTTTTTTCAACCGTACTATGTAACTATGTGTATACAGTGGTCCAATATTAATTGGTTCCAGGACGACCATTGTATGTTGAAACCATCGTATGTTGAGACGATAACTGTATGGAAACCTGGTAATTGGTTCTGAAGCCACCAAAATGTCATCCAAAAAATAGGAAAACGTGAAGATTAAAGAAAAATAAGTAGATAACTAATATAGATAAAGCAAGTCCTTATATATAAAAGTAAGAAAGATCTGCTGGGAGCTGTAAATCACTGTCAGTGTTTCCCAACCAGGGTGCCTCCAGCTGTTGCAAAACTACAACTCTCAGCATGCCCGGACAGCCTTTGGCTGTCCGGGCATGCTGAGAGTTGTAGTTTTGCAACAGCTGGAGGCACCTTGGATGGGAAATGCTGGTCTATGTAGAGGACAAAAGCTTCTTCAGCGTTCTGTACAGAATACACAATGTCCTAAAAAAGTAACATGGAGCCGCCCTCACCTGGTGTCCAAAGGAGCGGATAACCCTGGCACATGTAAAGAGTACAGAACATGTAATACCTCCCTGTTCTGTAGGGGGCGCTACCAGACACCAGTCAGTGCATGCACTTCAGTAATACAGGGGTTTTACAAGTAAATTGCCCATTCTGATTGGTCAGTTCTTCCAGCCATTGACATGTTTCACAGATCTGGACTGTCTGTATATTGTATGTTTAGTCTGGTTTCAAGTTACAATGGTCCAGAAAAGAACATTGTATGTTGAAACTATTGTATGTTGAGGCCTTTGTAAGTTGAGGGATCACTGTATGTATGTACTAGCACAACAACGGAACTGCTGGAAATATTTAAACTTTGTACACAAAATAAAAATATAGTAGAGATTAGGGATGTCCCGATACCAACAATCTCTGCAGCCTGACAGTAAAACAGCAGAGCCAATACAAGACTATTAGACTTCCGGTATATCTCCTTATCGTATTACTCTGGGGCTGCAGGGATTGTCCGGGAGTTTTAAACATCCTGCTGCCGGACCAATGGTGAGGGGAAGAGAGAACACATCTGTGCAGGGGGCTTGAAGAGGGCATGGCAGCACTGCTGCAGTAAGGAATGCGGGGAGGACGAGCAGAACCACATATTACACGGTAGGCAATTATTCCATCAGTTCATTGTTGACATGTATGCCAAAATTGAGAATGAGCGTCTTCTTTTTATTTGTTATCATTGTTGCTTTTCCTCTCCCACAAGGATTAGACTCAGTCTCAGCTATTACATAAAAAAGATGTCTAAACTCACTGATATTGTGACAATTCTCAGTATATATATCCTGACAGCAATTGTCAGCAAAGAGTCATCAGACGTTGTGAATTTCAACATGGCCAATACTTTGATCCCATGTGAAATAAGCTGCTGCCAGAGACTCAATCCTCTCTCCCCATGCACGCTCCACTGAGCCAAGTCTACATGTTTATAGTGAAGTGATACAAAAAGTGATTGGTTAAAGGGGTATTCCAGGAAAAAAACTTTTTTATATATATCAACTGGCTCCAGAAAGTTAAACAGATTTGTAAATTACTTCTATTAAAAAATCTTAATCCTTTCAGTACTTATGAGCTTCTGAAGTTAAGGTTGTTCTTTTCTGTGCTCTCTGATGACACCTGTCTCGGGAAACGCCCAGTTTAGAAGAGGTTTGCTATGGGGATTTGCTTCTAAACTGGGCGGTTCCCATAGACACGTGTCATCAGAGAGTACTTAGACAGAAAAGAACAACCTTAACTTCAGAAGCTCATAAGTAATGAAAGGATTAAGATTTTTTAATAGAAGTAATTTACAAATCTGTTTAACTTTCTGGAGCCAGTTGATATATAAAAAAAAAGTTTTTCCCTGGATAACCCCTTTAATTCTGAACATAATCATATCTCAAGTTATAAGAAGGTGTGAACACTTATGCAACCAGGTTATAGTGTGTTATTTTTTATCCCCCCCCCCTCAAAGACTTCGGTTTGTTTTGCAATTGAATTGAATTATCTTGTCTCAGCACAAAAACCTGGTATCAGTGTGTAGACTTTTATATTCCCTGTATATAACCCCATTAGATACTGTCACAGTGCTGTTCATCTCTCTTTCACATGTCCAGCAGGACTGTAAAACCTGAGCAGCACTCAAATCCAGAGCTAATAGAGAAAATGGAAAACATCTCTGGGTTACAACTTTTTACAGTTATAAGAAGTAAAATATATGTCATTGTCTTTTGTACTGACACCCACAATACCATTTTACTACTGCACCGCTCATTAGATACAAGAATATACTGAGCAGTGTCATTCAGGTCTATGTTTTGACTGGATTCAATATTATAATGTATGTAATGCTTATAGTACCGATATGCTGTGACATAAAACTAACGCAATTCCAGTTTAACTATTTACATGTAGCAGATCCAGAATAAACTCAACATACTGAGAAGTGAATGTACACTTTCTTCATAGAATGATGAGACAAGGATGAGATGACCATAAAATCAGGAGTTTGTCCGGCGCAGAAAGGAACCGTCAGGATGCAGGATAAAATCAAGGGATTTATTGAATGCAACACGTTTCGCTGCGCATGCGCAGATTCTTCAGGCATGCAGCCAGCCGCTCTTCTCTGGTCCCCTTCACTGCCGTATATTTACACCTAATCATATTTCACGCAGAGAGCTGTGATTGGCCAGATGGTTCCAGCTCTCTGGGAAATATGACTAGGTGTATATACGTCAGTGCAGGGGACCATAGAATAGCATCCGGCCGCATCTATACATTATACAGGAGGATCACAGCAGGTGTCAGGAGTGACATCCACTGTGATATTTCCTTAACTACAGGTACTACTACAGATCGCAACAGGTGTCAGAAGCTACACTCGCTGCAATCTGTCTATTAATGCAGGTACTACAGCTCCCAACATAGAGCAGAGCGTGCTCCATGATGGGAGTAGTAGTACCTGCAGTTAAGGACAGATCACAGCGGGTATCACTCCTGATCTATTGCAGAGATACAGATCGGCTCTATACAGCGCTCACATCTCTGCTCTGTACTCCGGCCAGTGATGTGAATAGAACACCACTCATTCATATTTCCCTCTGAGAGCGGTGATTGGCTGCAACCATCCAGCCAATCCCCACTCTGGGTGGAAAATATGAATGAGTAATGTTCTATTCACATCACTGGCTGGAGTCCAGAGCAGAGATGCGAGCGCTGTATAGAGCCGCTCCGCATCTCTGCTATATTATGGACGATCGCATCGGGCGATATGTCTATTAGTACAGGTACTACTACTCCCATGATGGAACAGTCTGTTCCATGCTGGGAGGAATAGTACTACCTAAAAAAATGTTTAAAAAAAAAAAAAAAAAAAAAAAAAAGGAAAAAAAGTGAAACACACATACACCCTTTATTAAAAATTTATGAAAAGTTCATTATAAAAAATAAAAATGTCGTTAAATAATAATTTTTTTCCCATCCCTACTGCATCCTTTTTTATTTTGGTACCCAACACATTTTGAAAAAAATGCCAAAGGGGTCAAAAATGCAATTTCAACTCAAATGCAAAAACGCCAGAAAAAACGTCTGGCGTTGCACTGGCGTTTTTTCTGGCGTTTTTTTTTTCAGTGGAAGTGGAATCCTAGCCTAACTAAAATGATGGGGCACAGGAGTGGGCCAAATACTATATAGGGGCACAGAGTGGACCTAACTATTGTACAGGGTTAAAGAGGTACCAAACTACTATATGCGGGCTCAGAGGTGCTCCAAATACTATATGTGGGAAGTGGGGCCTAACTAATAGATATGGTTGCAAAGAGTTGGGAATAAATACTATATGGGGGAGGTGAGTGTGCACTATTATTGTGTGGGTCAATACACATGGGAAGTTTGTATGAAGGTAGTATTGTGCTGAAGTGAAGAGCCTATCCTGTTTGTACGGAACATTCTGTGGAGACATCTTTATGTGAAATACAGGTGATATCCCCTCTGAGTCACTGGATGCAGCTGTAATCACTTATACTGTGTAGAGCTGGTATCTACCTCTATATTTCACTGCATTGGGGGAATATTGGTGTCTTAACTTATGTTACCGTTATTTATAGATATATTTTGGGTTGTGAGACAATAGTGGCAGGTAGAGAAGGGACCTGGGTGGAGTCTCGCGCAGGGGGCCCTTGCTTTAATTGGTCCATGGGCCCTTAGTGTTGTCAGTCCACCCCTGTTTCCCTGTTAACAACCTGCTTTGTCCACACAAAAATCCTGCTGTCAGTATACAGTATTTCAGCTACCTACCACTCCACTGATTTGTCAACTTTTATGGTTTTATTTTCAACAGTTTTTGGCCAGGCATAGATTGTCAACTAGGTGGCCACCATTGCTTAATTCTCCACATGGGGAGTACTCAGGTTCACACCCCATTGAAACAGAACAGTGGTGATGGCCCCAATGTTCCAAAGGCTGCAAGGAGATCAATAAATTGTCAACAGGGAGGTCACCACATCTCAGTTCTTAAACAGTGATGAACCCGAGCACCCTGCTAACATGGAAATGAGGGGTAGTGACCAATCTGTTTAGAGTTTTTGCCACTGCTAGACATTTTATTCCCTATCCAAAGGATAGGGGGATAACATGTTTGATTGTGGGGGTCCAGCCACTGGGGCACCCCAGTCTTCTGGTGCACGGAGCAAACTCCTTGCAGTGCCAGATGACTGGTGAACAAAGCCGCCACATCCCCACCATTCATGTCTATGGGAGGAGGCGTGACTGCTAGTACACAGGCTTCCATGACCGTAACGGCACAGTGCTTGCCCGGAGATCGTGGGGGGGTCCCCGCTGCCGGACCCCCACGATCAGACATATTATGCCCTATCCTTTGGATAGGGGATAACATGTGTAGGGGCGAAGTACCCCTTTAAATGGTATATGAAGCTCTAAAAGTAACACCACCAATAGCTGGGGAATATGGGTGTGTATATTAGAAGGAAAGAAAAATAAAAGCACATTATTCCGTTTAGTGCCAGCTAAACAGATACTGAATATTTCAGAGGATGTCCCAGGTCTTGGCAAAAAAAAATGAAAGACTAGGAGACTAAAGGCAGAACTCTGAAGCTCCTAAAATGGCTATACTCAAAACGTCTGGAGAGAAGGGCAGGTCTAGAGCTTAAACTACAGCTAACAAGTGAGATATTGGAAACACGGTGCAGACTTAAAGAAGAGTTTTCATTCATGAGTTTTATGGGTAGAGTTGTACTTTAAACATAGACAAGCATGTAGAGTAACCTACATTTGGGAAATTAAACCTACTAAGGCTTGTGTAGTCAGACAGTTTTTTTTTTTTGCTCAGCTAAAGTCTGAAAATCATTGCTGAATGGGGTTTTACCATAACAACAATAACATTCTGCTAGTTAATAAATGTCACTTGTGGGTAATTGAGAACAGAAACAGATACGCAGTGAAATCTTAAGTTTACCCTAAAGCGCAAGTTATAAAGCTCAGCTATAAACTTCAGGCTGCATGGAAAGTATTATGTGCATTACATTTTGTATATTCTATTTTTATAATGTAGAAACTACAATATATTCTCAGTCACCCGGCTATTAGCTCTCTTTGGCATGAATAATAAAGTATAAACATCATATTCATTTAATTAATACTTTCTTTTTTCCCAAAGACCTGGATAATCGTTATTAAAACCTTGTACTTTTACATTTACTTTGTACATTTGTGCACATGAAATGCGTGCGAGAAGTTCTTTAAACTATGATCAAATACAATCCCATACAGGCAGGTCAAGAGCTTTTCAACTTGAGCTGAACTCTGGAACAGAGTCACTTTTCTAGAGATTAATGGTAAAGCTTTGCCCTTATAGCCATAGAGATTGCTATGACAACAGTGATATTTCCTATGGCATGACAAGCTAAAAATACATCCAGTCTTCCCACATTATTGGTAAATTTTATGGCTTGTGTCTGCCATGAGGACAATCACATAGTGAAAAGACCCAATAATTGATGTCATGCTACAAAGCCTGGTCATGAGATTTCTTACCCCAACAGCTGCTTTTGGTCTTGTGCGCTTCTTAAAGCCTCCTGACAAGTTGTAAGCTCAATTGTCAGAACCTGAACATCATCTTCCTTTTCTTTCAGCTGTAATAATGCGATCTTTAATCTAGAAAATTTTAATGAAGAAGATGTTTTAAGAAACAATAGAAGAATTTAAAAAGAAAATACATAAAAGTCCCAGATTTACTAAAATGGGATGCCAACAAATACGAGCACATGCCTCATTGACTTCAATGGCCTGAACCCAGTCAGCTAGTGACTGTGTTCAGGTAATTTCCCGAATGTAAACTAGCTTGCATTAGAATGCTGCAAGTCACAGAGTGTTTTCTACGTTCAGTTAAGAAATGCTAAATGGGCACTGTTTCAAACAACTTGGTTCTTTTGATAGCTTATGTGATTCCTAACATTTCTGCAAACCACTTAATTAACTAAAAGTAATGCCTTACCCCAGACAAACAGCTCTAAAGTCTTGGCCACTAGGTGTCTCCCTTCTATGCAATTTACTGTGTGTTGTCAGGGGAACTTTGTCTCTAGTAACAGGTAGATAGGACGAATTACAGGAGCAGGCGTGGGGCTTAGCATATGCTCTGTGCAGGAGAGAATGGAAAAGAGCCTAAAAAAGCCTTAACTGTGTACACGCAAGCTGAGCCAGTCTGCACAATGCAGATATGACTTTTCTCTCATCACCCATGACAATAAAAACATTTTGAGCTGTAAAATAGGGCCCACAAATGCTGTGTTGAATTAATTTACAGCATAGCTATCAGAACTCTCTTGTATAACAAGTCAAGATTCTAAGAATTATTTATTACATATTGATTAAGGCCATATGTTATTTTTTGTACGGTGCAAGTCAGGTCTGTGGAGTCAGTTTTAAGGTGAATCAGAAGACACATACTGACATAGGCATTAAAATAAAAATATAAAAATGAATATTATCAATATTTTATATTTTTAATTTGAATCTGTGTTATCCAAGTAGCCTTAACCCCTTAACGTCACAGGACGTAAATGTACGTCCTGGTGTGGTGGTACTTAACGCACCAGGACGTACATTTACGTCCTGTACATGACCACGAGCATCAGAGCGATGCTCGGGTCATGCGCGGCAGTTCCCATCGGTAATGGCCGACATCTGCGATTGCGCAGACGTCGGCCATTAACCCCTCAGATGCCGTGTTCAATACAGATCACAGCATCTGCAGGAGTGTGGTCAGAGAAATGCATGATCGGATCACCCGCAGCTATCTGATCATCTGTGATGGCGGGTGGATTTCCTCTCACCTGCCTCCGGCCGTCTCCCGGCATCTCCTGCTCTGGTCTGAGATCGAGCAGACCAGAGCAGAAGATAGCCGATAATACGGATCAGTGCTATGCCCTATGCATAGCACTGAACAGTATTAGCAATCAAATGATTGCTATAAAGTGTAAAAAAGTCCAAAACTGCTGCTTTTTTATAACATTTTATTCCCCCAAAAAATTTATAAAAATATATTAAAAGTTTTATACAATCAATAGTGGTATAAAAAAAAAGTACAGATCACGGCGCAAAAAATTAGCCCTCATACTGCTGCTTATAAAGAAAAATGAAAAAGTTATAGGTCAGCAAAATAGAGGGATTTTAAACGCACTAATTTGGTTAAAAAGTTTGCAATTTTTTTTAAGCAGTACAATAATAGAAAAGTATGTAATCATGGGTATCATTTTAATTGTACTGACCCACAGAATAAAGAAAACATGTCTATTTTACCTTAAAGGTGTACTCCGGTGAAAACCTTTTTTCTTTTAAAACAACTGGTGGCAGAAAGTTAAACATATTTGTAAATTACTTCTATTAAAAAATCTTAATCATTCCTGTACTTATTAGCTGCTGAATACTACAGAGGAAATTCTTTTCTTTTTGGAATGCTCTCTGATGACATCACGAGCACAGTTCTCTCTGCTAAAATGGACAGAGATGTCAGCAGAGAGCACTGTGCTCGTGATGTCATCAGTGTTCCAAAAAGAAAGGAATTTCCTCTGTAGCATTCAGCTGCTAATAAGTACTGGAAGGATTAAGATTTTTTAATAGAAGTAATTTACAAATATGTTTAACTTTCTGCCACCAGTTGATTTAAAAGAAAAAAGGTTTTCACCGGAGTACCCCTTTAAGGTGTACAGCATAAAAACAAAACCTTTCAAAATTTGCAAAATTGCGGTTGTCTTATCAATTTCCTCACACAAATAGTATTTTTTTGGTTGTGCCATACATTTTATGGTAAAATGAGTGATGTCATTACAAAGGTAAACTGGTCACACAAAAAACAAGCCCTCATACTAGTCTGTTCATGAAAATATAAAAGTTATGATTTTTAGAAGGCGAGGAGGAAAAAACTAAAACGTAAAAAATCCTTAAGGGGTTAATTATATGATGCTGATGAAAAGCCCAATGTTACCATTTTACCACAGTAAGGCTGGGTTCATATCACGTTTTCTCTCATAAGGGAGCTGAAACCTTGCGCTCCCGTATGCCTTTCTATGCGCTCCCGTATGCAATTCATTTCAATGAGCCGGCTGGAGTGAAACGTTCGGTCCGGTCGGCTCATTTTTGTGCCATAAGCGCTTTTACAACCGGACCTAAAACCGTGGTTGACCACAGTTTTAGATCCGGGGGAAAAGCGCATACGGCGCAAAAATGAGACGACCGGACCGAACGTTTCACTCCGGCCGGCTCATTGAAATGAATTGCATACGGGAGCGCATAGAAAGGCATACGGGAGCGCGAGGTTTCAGCTCCCCCCTGCCGTATGCGCTCCCGTATGGGAGAAAACGTGATGTGAACCCAGCCTTAATAACTATTATGTACCATTTTAAGGAGTCAGAGTGAAAAAGAAGAAAATTTGCAGTGCGAGGTTTAGCCAACAATTCCATAGCCCTTGTTTCAAAATTCACTCTAAATCCAACTTTATAAACACTCAAATTCTACAGCCACCAGCTGGAGCTTATATGGAATGTTTCTATAGTAACAAACTACAGATAATACCTGTGCACCTTTACTCTTATTAACACATTTTGTAGGTAAGCAAAAAGTATAGGACAGATGGAAGGTAGTATGACTGCAGGATAAGAATATACAAGCTTTGTTTGTAGTCTGTTGCCATGGATACAAAAGTCTATAAGAACTGCAGACACAAAGTCAGTAGCGATTTTTAGTTAATTAATTATTTACCAAGATAGTTTTATTTTAGATACAGTACACTGGAATAAAAGGTTGAAACTGTAAACAATCCCTTAAAGTTTTATTTGCTGAACAAAAAAATAATAATTATATATATATGCTTATATATAAGCTTGACATTTGTTTCTTATACATTGCTAAGATCAGCACATTAGGGAATTGCATTATTCAAGGGGTACTCCACCCCTAGACATCTTATCCCCTATCCAAAGGATAGGGGATAAGATGTCTGATGGCGGGGTGCCGCTGCTGGGAACCCCCGCATTCTACCATGCGGCACCCACCTGTAACGGCTTCCGGAACCGCTGGAGGCCCTCAGGCTAATACCATCCCGACCACGAGAAGAAGATGGTGACGTCCCGATTCCGCCCCCGTGTGACGTCACACCCGCCCCCTCAATGCAAGTCTATGGGAGGGGGCGTGACAGCTGTGGATGGTATTAGCCTGAGGGCCTCCAGCGGTTCCAGGAGCCGCTACAGCTGTTATGCATGGTAGAATGCGGGGGTTCCCAGCGGTGGCACCCCCGCCAT
Source organism: Hyla sarda (assembly GCF_029499605.1). Taxonomy (NCBI): domain Eukaryota; kingdom Metazoa; phylum Chordata; class Amphibia; order Anura; family Hylidae; genus Hyla; species Hyla sarda. The sequence continues at coordinate 128,804,031 of NC_079191.1, read as the reverse complement.
CAGACATCTTATCCTTTTGGATAGGGGATAAGATGTCTAGGGGTGGAGTACCCCTTTAAATGGTTCTACGTTCTTTATTTTTCTCATAGATGACATGCAATAGTTAAATAGCTTCGACTCAATCTATTCTAGGGTCGCTCCCAAGTCAGCAAATACTGAGACCAGAGAATGATAGGAAGACTGCAAAGATAAATATTGCTCTCGAATCAGGTTTCATCACGGATATTTTCATCTTTAGCTATTAGTTCTGCCTTTCATAAAAACAATCTTACTAAACAATTTTAGAAATGATTTTTTTTCTGCACTTTATAGTATACGATACATAATCCACACAAATATCCAATTCAGTCAGGCTCCACAGGCTATTAATAATAACAACGCTATCTGGATTATTACTCTATACTGTGATACAACAGAAAATATCTTCAGTAGAAGCAAAATAGAAAAAAAAAAACAAAAAAAGGAAAAACACTTAAAGGAGTTAATTCATACTGGTTGGATCCTGTAGCTTCCCAGCTGTTGTTGTGTTAGATCAGTTATCATTCTGCAACAGCTGGAAAGTACAGGTTACTAAAATAATTGCCTTCATTTTAGCGATTTTCCCAATCTCTGGATTAAAAGAACATTTCCTCCAAAAAGAAATAAAATCACCAGTGACTAAAAGTGTGCAACCTACTCCCTATTGTTTTATACTAAGTATATTTATACCAGGGCCAGGGGGCGGGCTGGAATAGGCAATTTTTTTTCATCAAACTACAGTTAAGATAATTTGTAATAACTCACTAAAATCAAAATCAAAATATAAAGCACCTTTGCAGATTAAAAAAAATTCAATTTTCGATTGTTTTGTGTATACAGCTTCTATGCAAACCTATGTGTCTCCATGGTAACAGCGTGGGTTGCCAGCACCAAGGGAAAGGCAGGTATTGTGCCCCCTGACTTGAACAGTGCCAAAGTCTAGTAGATGGCTAGTAATAGATTACTGAGGAAAGCTGTAGTCCAGTCTAGTTGCCTTGGGACCACTTTGTCTCAATGTTGCCGAAATAATGGACTTACAATAAATATAAATAGGAGTCCTTTGAGGAGCCGCCAGCCCTGATTCTTGTTTTGCTCTAGCTGTACTTTGGATAGATGGCTTTATCCTGTATTAGAGATAGAGCTCAGACAGCCTATATAGATGTAGTCGCCATCACCAGCATGATGGCAGAATGTTATGGTCTCCATGGTGCGCTACCTTACGTGTCTATCACTACTTTGCTACTTGACTGCCATCCTTTTCCCTGAACACTACCATCTTGTTGGTGAGTGTCCATTACAAAGTGGTCCAATTTGTTCAGCCATTTGCAGAAAGTGGAGGAATAGTCTAGGTAAAGAATTAACCACGATTATACTTCTGAATTCTAAAAGTTAAAGGGGTACACCACCCCTAGACATCTTATCCCCTATCCAAAGGATAGGGGATAAGATGTCTGATCGCGGGGGTCCCGCCGCTGGGGACCCCCGCAATATAGCATGGGGCACCCACCAGTTTCTGCTCCGGGAGCGCTGGAGGGTCTGGGTCCCGACCACCGGAACGGAAGTCTGTGACGTCACGCCCCGTCCCCTCAATGCAAGTCTATGGGAGGGGGCGTGACGGCCATCACGCCCCCTCCCATAGACTTGCATTGAGGGGACGGGGCGTGACGTCACACGGGGGCGTAGTCGTGACGTCACGGACTTCCGTTCCGGTGGTCGGGACCCAGACCCTCCAGCGCTCCCGGAGCAGAAACTGGTGGGTGCCCCATGCTATATTGCGGGGGTCCCCAGCAGCGGGACCCCCGCGATCAGACATCTTATCCCCTATCCTTTGGATAGGGGATAAGATGTCTAGGGGTGGAGTACCCCTTTAATATTAAATGCTATTCATTTCCACAATGCCTCCAACTGGTGGTTTATTCATGTCTGACAATACAGGTCAAAGAGAACAGGTAATAAAAGGAAGCCATGTGATTCCTATGTCATTTACATTACGGCAGAGATAATATATGAAGTTAGTGCAATGTGTTTCCATGGTTTGCAAAGCCCTCTGGCTCTGGCACGATCAATATGCTTTCTATTGGACATGCCAGAAATATTTCAAAGGCTTCTTAGTGCTCAAAAGCACATGACATGAGTGGTAGGAATTACCTTCATGCCTTAAGGTGTGGAATAAAATATAAAACATGCCATACATTTTTTCCTGTACAGTAAGTGATTTCAAACATAGCAATTGAATTATTCTCTACTGTACATAGACCCAGGAAGTAGGACTGAGATCTGAACAGGAGATGTTATCAATAGAGAGAAAAAGCAGATCAGCAAAATAAGCGGGGAGGAACGCGTGGCTCCATATGAAGAACGGTAACCCCCTCCCGCCACACTGAGTTTTGGAGATTACTTTTTTCTTCTAAAAGCCATAACTTTTGTATTCTAAAAGCCATAACTATTTTGTTTGACAAATTGTCCTTTTCAAAGGCACCCTTCATTTTACCATATAATATATTGTGAAAAAAAGAATATTGGAGTGAAAGGGCCCCCTCCCCCCCAAAAAAAGTATTCCATTAGGTGGTGGTGGTGGTGGTGTGGTGTGGGGGGTTACTGCTTTACTCTGCAGTAAAAATAACATTATTCTGCAGGTCAATACAATTACGTGATAGTAAATTATTTATATAGTTTATGTATGTTTACTAATATTTTCTTTTTTTTTTTTGCAGATGTGAGGTGCAATTCTGGCACAGGGAATTTTTTCTCTCACTTATTTTTTTTAATTTTTTTAAAGATGAACAAAATAGTAGTAGTGTCTGCTCTTCTCACAGTGAGACTCTTTCAGAAGTGCACCGGTGGCCCCCGAAACGCACCAGGTTTTTTATTTTTGTATTAAGACATCTCCCGTTCAAAATATGCATTTTCTTTTTAATGATCAATGAAAATATTACAGGAGACATCATAATATAATGAACAAAATTACTTTATTATGAAGTCTCCTGTAATATATTTAAAAGAGCATTAAATGGGCACTGTCAGATACAAAAACTTTTGATATGTTGTAAAGCGTGCAAAACCAATAGGTTTTACAATTGCTTTCATTAGAACATTTTCAGTATTTCATACTGAAAAAGCCAGTCAAACAACTGCCACCACAGCCCCCCCCCCCGCGCCTGCTTGGACACATACTAGTCCTGCTGTGTCCATGTGTCATCACCTATGTCATGGACACACTTCCTTGATTGACAGCTGTGAGTGCAGGGCTCACACCTGGAGGAAAAATCCTCCCACTGTCAGCTTGTGTCCCGCTACTGTCAGTGAGGACAAGCTGGGAGTTGTAGTTTTGCTAATGCTAGGGGAGATGTGAGCCGACATCATACTGAGGGAGGGGGCGGAGACCTGCACAGTGAGGCCACACCCCCTCCCTTTGAGAGGAATTCAGACTAGTGAGCTAAATTAAAAGTGTAATAAAAAAATAAATAAAGGTGCTAGACAAAAAAATTAGATGTACATGATCAGGATTAGATACTGAGTGATATATTTAAAAAGAAAATTGTAGGATCTGACGGATACGCTTTAATTAAAGATGTAAGTTTTAAATGGGATTTCTGACTAAGCTCTGGATCTTCTTTCCACATTCTACAAATAAGATAAATTATATAAAAGGTGGGTGAACCAGTCTGAGTGTTTAAAGTGCATAGAGAATAAAGACACACTGGTGAATGATAGTAGGGGAGAACACTTAGGGAATGTTATAGGCCTGCTTAACCTGTTAAGGACAAAGGGCATACAGGTACACCCTTGCGTCCTGGTACTTAAGGACCAAGGGTGTACCTGCACGTCCTGAATCATTAAGGAGCTTTGAAGCGAGTGCCGACACTCACTGCCAATGACAAGCAGCGGCAATCCTGACACTGCTGGTCATTAACCCTTTAGACGCTGTGATCAATGCCAATTCTGGTGTCTAAAGTGAAACATCTGCGGTAACTTAGAGGAGCTCACGGAGCCTCTATGACGAGATCGCATGGGTTCTGTGAGCTAAAATGGCAGAGGAGGGTCCCCTTACCTGCCTCCGATTCACTAATGTATCCTGGCTTAGCCAGGCTTTATCAGTAGATTGCCGATCACACTGTGTAATGCAATGTCATAGGCTTGCCACAATTATTTTCCTCATGAGCATAGAAAAAAAAAAAAAAAAAACCTTTTAAGTATCTTGATATAAAATCGGATAAATGTGTAGATACTGTTACCACTTCTAGTATGGAACCTTGTGTTACTGACGGTTATAAAAATGATTGTACATATTTTAATGTATCCTGGCTTAGCCAGGCTATATCAGTAGATTGCCGATCACACTGTGTAATGCGATGCCATAGGCTTGCCACAATTATTTTCCTCATGAGCATAGAAACTTATAAAAATGATTGTTCTTTTTTAAAATTTTTATGGCCTACCAACCAGCTTGCTTGGATGTTTCTTTAGCTCCTAATGTTCCCTTGGAAAAAAAACACTTGGGACCATTTCCTTCTTGCTCTCAGAAGTGATAAGGACCCAGCAGGTTTAGCCCCAGCAATTCCACATTGATGCACATTCTAACTCATACACTTTTAAAATGTTAGTGGGACAACCCTATTGTTAATCCATTACATGAAAAGAAATCGACTAAACAACCTTACTATAAATTCTGCAGAATTAAAAGTACAAAATCATTAATTCCAACAATGGCTTCAGCATGTAATGGTCCCAGGGGTTAAAAAACGTGACAGCTGCTAGGGTTCCCTACTCCCCTGAGTAAGTGAGGAAGTAGGACTTCATTACGGTGACTCCCCAGAGTAACTGAGGAAGGACGAGTTTACTACAGTGACTAAAAATCAACAAAGGCTAAGACATGTTCAAATCTGGCACTTTTCTACACAATTCATCAACATGGACCAGGACCATATTGCGGACAAAAAAAAAAAAAAAGAGAACACAATAGAATCCATAAAACTCGGCTCATTTCAATAAATGTAAATCAATTTAATGCGGAAATAGACACTTTAAATGGGCTTAGAAGATTGTTAAGGAGAGGAGAGAAAGGAGATGGAGAGGGAGCTGCATTTTACATGCAGGCTGCATATGAGAAGCTGAGCAAAATTTTTAATACAGACCAATGGAAAAGGTGTCCCCATGACATCACACCCGCGCTCATACAAAACCCCATTGAATTGGAAGGGAGGGGGGGCTCTACCACTGTAAAACCATATATGGGGTGCTACTGACAGTAAACAACAATATATAGAGCAACGAAAAACAAGAATGACTGTATCCAGTGCACATCCAAAGATCTATAAAAGTAAGTTCTTTATTGACAAAATATAGAAATCCATATCCAAACAAGAGACATTTAAATTCAATTAAAAATTGCTCGCAAGGAGCATGACACAACATGGGAAAGGGGCCATGACCCCCCTTTCACCATATCCCCCATTCACCATGACTCGTTCTGTCACTGTGTGACTTCCTCAGGGGTGTTGACACACCCCTGAGGAAGTCACACAGTGACGGAACGTGTGGGATTCCTGTACCCCGTCCCCCCCTTTTGACATCATTGCACCTCTGCTCCTCTGTCTGGTTGTGGTTTGCCTGCTTATTTTTATATCATCTAGCTGTTTGCATCTTAGGAATATTGACATTATTTACAGTCTATATTTATATTCTATGTATTGATGTGATGGCAGCATTACTACTGTATATCTAGGTGTTCTAGGCAACACAGACAGGGGTGTATTGTACTATATATTGCACATTGTATTCCTATTTGGTATATAGGGGGACGGATATGGTGAAAGGGGGGATCATGGCCCCTTTCCCATGTTGTGTCATGCTCCTTGCGAGCAATTTTTAATTGATTTTAAATGTCTCTTGTTTGGATATTGATTTCTATATTTTGTCAATAAAGAACTTACTTTTATACATTGATCTTTGGGTGTGCACTGGATACAGTCATTCATGTTTTTCGTTGCTCCATTCAAAACACCAGTGACTGTTTGTCTGCTGTCTCTAATATGTAATTATTATTATTATTATGGGTTTTACAGGAGAGACACATCTATGAAATGGTATAAATAGATGGCATATACAGTAGCACCATCTGAAAAAGAAATTGGTCAGAGTATGTTTAAAAGCCTGCCTTTTTCAAAATATTTTTTTAAAACGTACAAGGTTTTGTTAGATGAATTATTCAAAGAGGTGACAAGGTCATTTTAATGCTCTCATTGCTGTTATTGAGTTTTATGTTTTGGCTTTGTGACTTGGTGCTCCATTATGCTGGGAAAAACTTTGTTCCTCACCAAATTGCTCCTGGATCATTAGAAGAGGTTACTATTGGAAGATGCTTACATATCGGCAGGTACCAGGACCATCTCCTTAAGAGACTTTAGTTCAACAGCAGTGCAGAGAAGGGCAGCAGGCACAATGAGACAAAGGCTTTTGGAGGCTGGTCTGGTGTCAATAAGGGCATCAAAGCTACTACTCTCCAAGAAAACATCAAGGACAGACTGACTTTCTGCAGGGATTGGAATGGAGTGGGGTAAAGCTATTTTCTCGGATGAAGCCCTTCCATGCTGTTTTGGACCACAAATACCACAAGGCAAAGGTGATAACTAAGTGCCTCAAGTAACAAAACATTACAATTTTGGGGCCATGTCTAGAAAACTTCCATTGAGAACAGATAGTAAATACTCAAAAAGCGGGTGGACAAACAAAAACACACAATACAGGATATACTCCAGGAACTGAATAGTCATGAATGGGTTGCTATCAGTCAGGATTTGCCCCAGAAGCAGATATCCAGCATGCCTGGACGAATTGCAGAAATCTTGAAAAAGTAGCCAACACTATACATATTCATAGACGAAAGAGATGTAGAACAACTCACAACTTGGTTGGCCGAGGTTTAGAATGGTTAAAGGGGTACTGCGGTGGTTAAGATTTTTGGCTATATTGCATCTTCTTTTAATTTTCATGTTTTTTGCAATTGACATGTATTATATGTTTGTGTAGCAGGTGTCTTTTTTTTCTTACCTGTTTGTGGGCCAGGAAGTTCTGTAGGTCTGTGTTGGATCTCTTATTGTTGTCCACAACATCTGCCATGTTAGGATTAGGCTGTGGACAACATGTCAGGGCTTTTTTTTTCTCTGTTCTTTCAGAACTGCATGAGAGAAGGAAGCCACGCCCCCTCATCTCCCCCTCCCGGAGGACGCATGTCTGCATGAGAGAAAGAAGCTTGAGCAGGGGGAGAGAGGATGTACACAGCTCCTCATCTCCCCTCCCCCTGCTCTGTCTTCTGAGGACGCAGGTCTGCACTGAAAGAAGACAGAGAAGATAAGAGTGTTATCTGAAGAGGGGGATAAAGTGCACGGGCTGGGGATGTATAGACTGCAGGGGAATAAATCTCGGGCTGGGGATGATTTCTATATGTGAAGGAGGGGGAAGGGGGACTCCTGAATGACACATGCTGGGAGTTGTAGTCCCTGTTATGTGTGTGTATGCTAGTGTTTACAAACCAGTGTGCTTCCAGCTGTTGCAAAACTACAACTCCCAGCATGCCTGGACAGACTTTGAGCATGCTGGGAGTTGTAGATTTGCAACAGCTGGAAGCACACTGGTTAGAAATCACTGTTCTAACCTATTCAGCATACACATCATGTTACACCAGTGTTTCCTAACCAGTGTGCCTCCAGCTGTTGTAAAACTACAACTCCCAGCATGCCCTGACAGCCTTTGGGCATACTGGGAGTTGTAGTTTTGCAACAGCTGGAGGCACACTGATTGGGAAACACTGGCCTAGCCTATTCAGTATATTACAAACAAAGCGCATTGTTTCCCAACCAGGGTGTCTTCAGCTGTATCAAAACTACAACTCCCAGCATGCCCTGACAGCTTTTGGCTGTCCGGGCATGCTGGTAGTAGTAGTTTTGCAACACCTGGAGGCACCCTGGTTGGGAAACACTCGTGTATGCCCTATAGAGGTGTGGTGAACTACAACCCCCAGGAGACTACAGAGGTAGCATGCTGGTGTTATACCACAGACTGAAGACTCCTGAATGACACATGCTGGGAGTTGTAGTCCCTTTTGTGTGTGTATGCCAGTGTATCCCAACCAGGGCTGATTATATTAGTGTGCTGTGTATAAGGGGGCCGACCCGGGAAAATAGTAGGGTGGGTAAAGGGCGGAGTAAAAAAAAAAAAAAGGAGCCACCCCAAACCAGCAAGGCATGTGGCATGCTGGGATTTGAAGTTTCAACACAGCAAGAAACAGGAAATAGAAGCAAACATAGGAAAACAAAGTGGGGGATAACAAGACAACAAAGAACGGAAATAGAGTACCCCTTTAAACACCTACACCTTAGGTGTGAATACAATTTTGTAGAAGAAGAAAAATAATTAACCATAACCTCAAGGCTACTATCAAATAGATTGATACATGATGAATGAAAGATAAACCGTTCTTCAAATATATAATAAATTCTTGTAAAAATGTATTGAACACATATTGTAAAATAATAAATGTTAATAATCCTCCTTTCACAGGGCCCTTGTGAGAAGGTATTCATAAAAATAATATAAACAATATGAACACACCACTGTAAAAAATGCCACTGTTAAAAATGCAAATAATTAGAAACTTTCAGTAGTCCGGCATTTGATGGTTCAGAATAGTATTGGTTTGCCGCAGTCCATGCATTAAATAAAGTGAATAGATATGTCAAAGTCCATATACAGGGGTGTGGAAATTTAATTAAAAAAACTACTTGTCCACGGGACATAAATGGAGCAAAATCTACTTGCCCCCAATGACGATCCACTTGTCCGGGCCAATTTTCGCTTTTACACTCTTGTTTTTTCCTCCTCGCCCTATAACAGCCATAACTACCTACTATAATGATACCTTTTCATTTTTCAATAACATTCTCCGAAGCAAGAAAAAAAAATAATAATATATACCGTATATATATATATATATATATAACATTGGTGAAGTGAAATTGAAATAGTAAAAGATAATTTAGCAAATTTGGTGGTTTTCTTTCCTACGCCATTTACCTTGTGGTTGAGCTAACATGTTGTTTTGATACTTTAGGCCGCCTGATTACAGCAATACCAGATTTCTATAGTTTCTGTCATGTTTTTAAAAAACATTTTTTTTCGCATACCAGGTTGTATGAGGGCAATTTTTTTGCGCCATAATCTGTTTTTTGTATTGGTACCATTTTGGTATTGATCAGACTTTTTAATCGCTTTTTAACTTTTTTTTTCTGGGATATTATAAAAATTGTAATTCTGTGGTTTAGTATTTTTTTTTACATTTACGTCATTTACCATATGGGATACATAATGTTATATTTTAATAGTTTGTACAATTACGCACGCAGTGATACTAAATATGTTCATTTTTATAACATTTTACATTATTTTACATGTTTTTATATAGGAAAAGGGGGTGATTTGAACTTTTAACATGGAAGGGGTTAATGTGTGTATTTTTGTGTATTTTAAACTTTTATTAAAACGTAATTTTTTTTTTTTTTTTTTTTATACTTTATTAGACTTTTAGGAGGCACCATTAGATTCCTCATACAGATCAATAGAGTTCTATTGAACTCCATTGATCTGTATGCTCTGTGATCCATTGATAGAGTCTAGTCCAGCCAGGCTCTATCAATGACAGGGCCGGGAGAGCAGGGAACAGAGGTAAGCCCTCCGGCTACCTCTATAGTGGATCTCATTTCCGCGATCGCTCTGTGGGGGGGAAGAAATCTACCTCACTAGCCCACCAGGGAGCATTCACATGTCCCTTTAGATGCCGCTGTCAGCTTTGACAGCGGCGATCTAAAGGGTTAATAGCCAGCTGCCAGGCGCATGCTGGCTATTAGCGGCAGTGTGAGGTGGAAATTTGGGGAGGAGCTGTCGCAAGTCTGCACGGGTCGCAAATTTCCACCTCACAGCGGCCCCCTGCTACTGACGCTTGTCAGGTCCAGCCCTGCTTGCCCGAAGCTCGGCTAAGGGCTGGAAAAAATTCACCTGCCCAGCGCCCGGAACTGCATGTCCCGGGCGTCGGACAACACAAATTCCACATTCCTGCATATAGTAGAGATATAATAAGGAATAAATGTATATTTACCAGCCAGATGAGATATTATGAATGAATTCGCTTCCAAAGAAACTTGTGCTGGCAAGCACCCATCCAAGTCGGGGTCTGCGTACGCTGGAAGCATGTGCTGGCAAGCGCTTCTGTGGCTGGTCTGCCTGTCACAGATCTGATGTATGCCGCTGTAGTAAAGAAGAATGCAGCTTGCAGACACTCGATAGCTGATAACTGGATCCCGTGGAGTTTCTAGGCGTCTGACGTCAATGGTAGAGATGGTTGGCTGGATTGTTGGAGACTGCAGCAGTTGAATGATGCGGCTGTGGAAATTATGGATGCCGGACTTTCTGTTTGCATAGGTGGACTTGGTCAAATAGCAGTGGTGCGTTAAAGATGCGTTAAAAGGTATTCTAGACGCATTTCAGAGTACTTAAATGTATCAACGACCCTTTCCTCAGTAGAATACTGAGGAAAGGGTCGTTGAGGAGTAAGGAATCATTTCCAGTAAATTAAGTTTTTTACAAATATTTTGGGAATCAAATAGAGCTAAGTTTGAAACGACAGTGACCCTTTTAAAAGGTGAACATAAATAATACATTGAATTGATGTATTTTTGCTTACTCAGTAAATGTTAAAACAGACACTCTGTAATTAATTCAACAGTGCCCCCAGTGCCAATGTTGACAGGAAAAAATGTAGACTATTTTTCCTTTTCTATTAGTCATGCCTTACTCCAAATGATTCCATTAGGCAGATTATTAAATTGTCAAATGTTTTTCATCAAAAAGTTCCAGTCTCACAGTATATTGGAAAGTGACAATTGTGTTTAAAACACTTTTCTGCACATACCACTATGTACCCTGGCACAGCTATATAAACTAATGAACAAAACCAAAACAGTATGTTCTCTTTTTGTGCCTCTTTGTTCAGAACTTACGGCTGGTGAAGACTGCAGGAAGCTAAGGAGACCTAAAACGGCCACAAAGACCTCTGTTATCTGAGGTTCCTTCCAAGCCAGACGTTTAAGAAGGTGGAACAGGTACAATACAGTCAGTACCGGGAAATGTAATTACAGAATGTGCACCACAACCCATTGAAAAGTAGTGTTATTAAAAGAAAAAAAAGTAACAGCTGGGTTCAGGAAGAACCACGCCGACTTCTGAGAGATTGCAATTTTATTCGCAGTGTTTTCATGCCAATATAAATGGGCACTAGGATAAACATTGAGACATAAAGCTTTCTGTTCTTCCTCTTTTAAGTTCCTGTTATGAAGACTTAACCTGATCATCAAATTTACTGTAAAATCAATTGTGCATTAAAGCATTTTTATGTGTGCTAATCTGACTGCTTTCCTTCAAGGAGAAGTAAAGTAAAAAAAAAAAAACACATATATAGTAATAGCTTATATCAAGGGCTATAAATACATGTACTATAAATATATCTAAAAGGTGGTCAAAACTTGTTTTCTATTTTGCATCAACAAATTCCACAGCATTGTACAGATATTGTCATGACAAAAAACATCAGTCTGTCCCCAATACTGCCCCCACTTTAATTTTCCTCAAATACACACTAGGTTCCCATGTACCCTATGGCCTAGTTCGGTGCAACTTCCGAGCAGATTCTGTCAGAAAATCTCCACTCCGAAATTTTGTTGCAGCAGACGCCCATTGTTTTCTATGGAATACTGCTGCAGTGTTCACACAGAGGAATTTCCGCAGCGGAAACTATTGCTGCATAAATTCAGATTTCTTCCCCTTTATATATATATATATATATATATATATATATATATATATATATATATATATTTATACCTATGTCTTGTCGTTATTAAACTGACTGTTGTTTATATTTATATTAAACTTTTCTGTTGTTTACAAGGTTATAGAAAAAGTTACTTTTAGAAATATAAATATTCTTTTATTCCGATGCATTCTTTTATGATGGTCTGTCTATTTTTCAAATACAAAATTTTATGGTTTGCTGTACTTCTGAAAAATCCATGAAAATTTTGCTGAATTCTTTCTATAGATACAAATACATTTTTTTCTCACTTTGGATACAAGAAACCTATTTGTGGTGTTTGTCTTTTATAGACCTTACAAAAACAGGTGTATCTGAGTGCTGTTTTTTTACACATCCTTGAATCACATGATCAATTATTCACATCATTTGTAATGGTAAAAATGGCATAAAATACACATGTACAGTGGTCCCTCAAGTTACAATATTAATTGGTTCCAGGACGACCATTGTATGTTGAAACCATCGTATGTTGAGACCAGAACTCTAAGGAAACCTGGTAATTGGTTCTAAAAGCACCAAAATGTTATCCAAAAATAGGAAAAAGTGAGAATTAAATAAAAATAAGTAGATAACTGATATAGCTAAAGCAAATCCTTACACATAAAAGTAATAAAGATCTGCTGGGAGCTGTAAATCACTGTCTATGTCAGTGTTTCCCAAGCAGGGAGCCTCCAGCTGTTGCAAAACTACAACTCCCAGCATGCCCGGACAGCCAAAGGCTGTCCGGGCATGATGGGAGTTGTAGTCTTGCAACAGCTGGGGCACCCTGCTTGGGAAACACTGGTCTATGTAGAGGACAGGAGCTTCTTCGGGGCCCTGTACAGTACACACAGTAACATGGAGCCGCCCTATCCTGGTGTAGAAAAGAGCAGCTAATTCTGGTACAGGTAAAGAGTACACAACATGTAATACCTCCCTGTACTGTAGGGGGCACTACCAGACACCAGTCAGTGCATACGCTTCAGTAATACAGGAGTTTTACCAGTGAATGCCCACTCTGATCGGTCATTTCATTGACACGTTTCACAGATCTGGACTGTCCATAGCATTGCATGTTGAGTCTGGTTTCAACTTACAATGGTCCAGAAAAGACAACTGTATGTTGAAACTATTGTATGTTGAGGCCATTGTAAGTTGAGGGATCACTGTACTTAAACACAGTGGGGAAAATGTGTGAAACTGTCTTTGTTGCCGATAGCAACCAATCACAGATCAGCTTTCATTTTTCAAGAACAGAATATAAAATGAGAGTGGTTATTGGTTGCTATGGGCAACAGGCAGTTTTCCTTCTAGACAGTGTCATAAATCTGCCAACCAGTTAGAAGAATGCTACAAGAAACTTACTCTGAAGCAGTGATATATGACCAATACCCTCCAGTGGGGTCATCAGTGTAAAATTATACAATGACTGGAATTTTCCTTTAATTTTCCTTAAAGGGAACCTGTCACTATACAACTTCAGTCCAATCAGGAGGAAGTTATAGAGCAGGAAGACCTGAGCAGAATGATATATAGGTTTGAGGGAAAAGCTTTAGTAGAACACGTAACATATTGACTAAAACAGCTCTAGATTCTCAGCAAAGGAGTCCAATGGGTGGTCTCATTCAAAGGGGTTGTCCGGGGAGAAGAACAGGTAATACCTTTTCTGCTCCCCAATGCTCACTTCTGCCCTCTCCACGTCTTTATTATCTTGACTGTCACCAGCCCCCTCTCGTCTTGGAACCTTAAAGGGGTACTCTACTGGAAAACATTTTTTATTTATTTAATTTTTTCATAAATTGGTGCCAGAAAGTTAAACAGATTTGTTAGTGACTTCTAGTTAAAAATCTTAACCCTTCCAGTACTTAGCTGCTGTATGTTCCAAAGGAAGTTCTTTTCTTTTTGAATTTTTCTTTCTATCTGACCACAGTGCTCTCTGCTGACACCTCTGTTCATTTTAGGAACTGTACAGAGTAGGAGCAAATCCCCATAGCAAACCTATCCTGCTCCGGACAGTTCCTAAAATGGACAGAGGTGTCATCAGAGAGCACTGTGGTCCGACAGAAAGGACATATAATGAATAACCCAAAGGAGGGTGAGGGGTCCTCCAATATTATCCAAAAAAAAACCTGGAATGAATGGTGCTGCAGAACACCAATATTAGGCACTGTTGTGGTGTGCAGTTTAAAATGTTACTGTACAGCCACCCTCAAGTACAGTAACTTAAACTGCACACCACAACAGTGCCTAATATTGGTGTACTGCAGCACCATTAATTCCATATATGAACAGACAAGGGGCTCCTTGCTGACATATTAAGCACTTTTTGTCCGCACTGTTGTGGCATTATTTTAACTCACATCTGGGGAAATTTTTTTAACTAAAACCAATAAAAGTTATATTTTAGGGGGTTATATTATGAGGGGAGTTATTGACTGCGGGCTTCGGCCCAGAGGTTTGTTGGATAACAGACAGAAAGGAAATTCAAAAAGAAAAGAACATTCCTGTGGAGCATACAGCAGCTAAGTACTGGAAGGAGTAAGATTTTTAATAGAAGTCATTTACAAATCTGTTTAACTTTCTGGCACCAGTTGATTTAAAAAAAAAATGTTTTCCAGAGGAGTACTTCTTTAAGACCTTTCCTGCTCCCTGGACAACCCCTTTAACGACTGACAGCCTTCATTGTATGAGCATACAGAGATAGCCATCGGTGACTTATTATTACCGCCCACTGGATTCTTAAAGGGGTATTCCGCCCCTAGACATTTTATCCCCTATCCAAAGGATAGGGGATAAGATGTCAGATCGCCGCGGTCCCGCTGCTGGGGACCCCTGGGATCCCCGCTGCGGCACCGCGCTATCATTACAGCACAGAGCGAGTTCGCTCTGTGCGTAATGACGGGCGATACGGGGGACGGAGCATCGTGATGTCGTGGCACCGCCCCTCGTAACATCACGGCCACGCCCCCCTCCCATAGACTTGTATTGAAAGGGGCGGGCCGTGACATCACAAGGGGCGGAGCCGTGACATAACGATGCTCCGGCCCCAGTACCGCCCATCATTACGTGCAGAGCGAACTCGCTCTGTGCTGTAATGATGGCGGGGTGCCGCAGCGGGGATCCCAGGGGTCCCCAGCAGCGGGACTGCGGCGATCTTACATCTTATCCCCTATCCTTTGGATAGGGGATAAAATGTCTAGGGGCGGAGTACCCCTTTAAACCCAGAATGAGCAAAGACTCCAATGAATAAAATAAGTTTTACTGAATATTTTCATACAAAACTACAGACGTCTGCTCAGTTCTTCCTGCTCTATAACTTTCTGAATGGCAGATCTGACTGTTAGTTTAAAGGGGTATTCCAGGCCAAAACTTTATATATATATATATATATATATATATATGTATATATATATATATATATATATATATATATAATATATCTCAACTGGCTCCGGAAAGTTAAACAGATTTGTAAATTACTTCTATTAAAAAATCTTAATCCTTCCAATAGTTATTAGCTTCTGAAGTGGAGTTGCTGTTTTCTGTCTAACTGCTCTCTGATGACTCACGTCCCGGGAGCTGTCCAGCTCCTATGGGGATATTCTCCCATTATGCACAGCTCCCTGGACGTGACATCATCATTGAGCAGTTAGACAGAAAACTTCAGAAGCTAATAACTATTGGAAGGATTAAGATCTTTTAATAGAAATAATTTACAAATCTGTTTAACTTTCCGGAGCCAGTTGATATATAAAAACAAGTTTTTGCCTGGAATACACCTTTAATGTCAATGGTTTCTTTCAGTAAACAACAATTACCGATTTACTTCTCTGACTTTTTTGTTGTACCTTAATACCGGTAAATAATCATTATGACCCGTAAAATACTACTAAGAAAGTCCTTTATGGAACAGCTGTGTTTGCCTGCTTTATTTGCATATAATGAGTGAGGGGGAAATTTGTTCGAGAATACAGAAAGGTTAGTTACGGTATAGTCAGTGCAGACAGTCCGGTGGGAATAAGCAGATGTAACTCACTAAAAACCAGAAAATGATGGTGTGCGGTTTCACCTTGTGACTCTCTGAACTCTCATTACTCTGTGTCACCATATGAAACCTGGCACAAAGTGCTCTGGGTAAATAGGACAGCAGCCATAGAGGACAGCACAGTGCTGCCCCTGTATCCAAGGAGAGGGTTGCAGCTGGTAGGCTGTGCATGTTATGG
Organism: Hyla sarda; assembly: GCF_029499605.1. Classification (NCBI taxonomy): domain Eukaryota; kingdom Metazoa; phylum Chordata; class Amphibia; order Anura; family Hylidae; genus Hyla; species Hyla sarda. The sequence goes on along the minus strand of NC_079191.1, from coordinate 128,787,888 downwards.
CTTGCTAAAATAAAGCTGCTGTAATCAATGCCATCTGGGTACGCGTTCATAGTCAGCGTTACGTCAAAATATGCTTCGGATTCTCTTCAAATGATAATTGGGATCAGCATGAAGAACAATTTCTTACTATATTCCAAGGAAGGTGCTCTTGCTTTATATACACACACATAAGCATGGCAGTAATACCCACAGCAGATGCCATGCTGGTATTGTAAACTGGATCTGCGGCAAAGAGGGATACAACATGTTTTGTTCTTTTTTCAATTAAAAAGTTGTGATAAGAATCTCATATTTATCGTCAGTAATATAGCGGTAGTAAATAGTAATATATAGTACATGATATAAATAGTATACAGTATAGTAATGCTACTATAATACAGTGGACCCTCAAGTTACAATATTAATCCAGTCAACCAATCAAGTTCCAGGACGACCATTGTATGTTGAAACCATAACTCTATGGAAACCTGGTAATTGGTTCTGAAGCCACCAAAGTGTCATCCAAAAATAGGAAAAAGTGAGGATTAAAGATAAATAAGTAGATAACTAATATAGGTCTAGATCTAATATAGATAGATTCTTACATATAAAAGTAATAAAGAGCTGCTGGGAGCTGTAAATCACTGTCTATTTCAGTTTTTCCCAAAGAGGGTGCCTCCAGCTGTTGCAAAACTACAACTCCCAGCATGCCCGGACAGCCTTCGGCTGTCCGGGCATGCTGGGAGTTGTAGTTTTGCAACAGCTGGAGGCAACCTCTTTGGGAAATGCTGGTCTATGTAGAGGAAAGAAGCTTCTTCAGGGTCCTGTACAGAACCGTACAGAACCTTATGTGCATACAGTTCCATCCGGTTTTCACCATACGGTTTTGACTTTGCACAGTTCTTTTCCTGAAATTTTACTCAAACAAGTGAAACTTTCTTCATAATTGAGTGAAAAGTTAACGCATACTTTTTTTTCTTTAAAAACAGATGCAACCGGACATAATTTTTCAAACCGTATACGGATTAAAATTTGTACACACGTTTTCATACAGTTTAGTCAGGTTTTGAAGAATCTGGTATTTATTTATTTTTTTTCAAAAACCTGATATGGGAACTGTATTGCAAAAACGTGGTGTGAACCCAGCCTAACCCCCTCTCAGCACACTTTTTCCCTCAGCGTTCAGGCAAACCAAGTGTATGCTGTTCTGCACCATTTACCCTGTTTGTCCTGTGGTAAGTATATAACATAAGACTTTTATAGATGAGTCATCAAACAACTGGCAGTGTACCGTATATCCCGGCGTATAAGATGACTTTTTAACCCCGAATTTTCTTCTGAAAAGTCAGGGGTCGTCTTACACGCCGGGTATTGGGGTCCGGCATAGGAATACTTATGATTATCAGGCCGGCTCCTGTGTGCGGCTGAAGGCGGGGGGGGCGGCCAGAGCAAGTAAAAACTAATACTGTATACTTAAAAACCAGGGTGCCTCCAGCTGTTGTGAAACTACAACTCCCAGCATGCCCCGACCGGCAAAGGCTGTCCGGGCATGCTGGCAGTTGTAGTTTCACAACAGCTGGAGGCACCCTGGTTTTTAGTATACGTGAATTAGTTTTTACATGCTCTGGCCGCCCCCCCCGCCTTCAGCCGCACACAGGAGCCGGCCCGGGCAGATAATCATAAGTATTCCTATGCCAGACATCCCTGTGTCCCTAAAAATATTTTCAGGACATAAGGATGTCCGCAGGTCACTAACCATGCCCCGGCCACCGCGCGTCCTCCTCCGGTCCTCCTGCGGTTTTCCCCTGGTCCTTTTGCGCTTCTCCACCACTCTATGGTTGTACGCACGGGACGTCAGTGACACCATACAACCATAGAGGTGCAGGAGGACGAGCGTCGGCCGGGGCCTAGTGAGTGACCGGCGGCGCGTCATCTACAGTGTTCCGATCACCGCTCCTCGGGTCCCGAGACTGCTGCTATGGTCCATAGGCCATAGCAGTAGATTGTGACCCCGGGCAGGAGGAGCGGTGACCAGAACACTGTGGGGGGGCAGTACACAGACATACAGCCTCCAGCCATACACTCTATATGGCTGGAAGTTGTATGTCTGTGGGGGGAGCTACCCTACTATTGTGGGGGAGGGAGCTGCCTACTATTGTGGGGGAGGGAGCTGCCTACTATTGTGGGGGAGGGAGCTGCCTACTATTGTGGGGGAGGAAGCTGCCTACTATTGTGGGGGAGGGAGCTGCCTACTATTGTGGGGGAGGGAGCTGCCTACTATTGTGGGGGAGGGAGCTGCCTACTATTGTGGGGGGAGCGAGCTGCCTACTATTGTGGGGGGAGCTGCCGACCTAATGTGGGGGAACTGCCGACCTAATGTGGGGGAACTGCCGACCTAATGTGGGGGAACTGCCGACCTAATGTGGGGGAGCTGCTGACCTAATGTGGGGGAGCTGCCTACTATTGTTGGGGAACTGCTGACCTAATGTGGGGGAGCTGCTGACCTAATGTGGGGGAGCTGCCTACTATTGTGGGGGAACATGCTGTCTACCTAATGTGGGGGAACTATACTGCCTACTTAATATGGGGGGAACTACAAGGTACTGTACAGCGCGGTAGGAGGGGTAGTCTTATACGACGAGTATATCCCAAGCTCTATATTTTAACTGTAAAAGTTGGGGGTCGTCTTATACGCCGGCATATACGGTATGGCATTGCCTAAACTCTTGCAGCGCTAGACGGTTTACCCAATTCCAACTAAATAGGTTCTTCAGGATAAGAAAAACAGAGCTAATTTCTTTCAAAAAGGGGCCACACGTCCTCAGATTGTGTGTGGGATTGTAGCTAAAGTCCATTGAAGTTAAAGGAGCTAGGTTGCAATACAACACACAACCTTAGGACAGGTGTGGTGCTGTTTCTGGAAGACATTGGCTCTGGTTTTCTATGTCTGAATAACCCTGTATTTGCTTCAGATTTTCTGCAGTGGATATTGCTATCCATTATAGTTGATGGATAGTAAAATCAGATGCAGAAAACCTGCAGCAAAATACACACATGTGAACGTACCCTTAAAGTTACTGGGAGTTACACAGGCAGCATTAAAGGGCAGCGTAGCTGTCTTTCCGATCTCTTCCTGATCACTTCTGACATCGTTGCGGGTTCTAGAGGTCCAACTCACATCTATAAAACATACTATTAATGTCCCAGATGAAAATATGGTTATTAACCCTTGTGGACGATGTTTTTCGCCTAGATGTTCAGTCATAAAATAATTTTTTTTAAGGCAAAGTAGCTATTTCAAGCATTGATTCTATGCTTGACAAGTTATTTATTTATTTTTTTCACTCTAATACCAAAAAGTATTTAACATACATGGGTTTTCTAAGAATGCAAAAAGAGGCCATATATTTTTTACATTTCTGCCAATAACCAAAATAGTGAGCTTTATTTTATAGACATAGACAAGTGTGGGGACACATAACAACCAAAGTGAGGACTATCCTTCAGCTTGGATGGATTTTGTCTGTATGTATGTTCTGTGATAAGTTGAAAAAACCTTGATAAATTTTCTCAAATATATTGGGCAGACTAGATGGGCCAAATGGTTCTGCCGACACATTCTACGGGGGAGCAGGGGTGTGGAATAAAAAAAAAAAAAAAAATACTTGTCCAAGGGACTAAAGCGGAACACAATCTACTTGTCCCTCAAGAAAATCCACTTGTGCTGGTAGATGAAATAATTTCCACCAAAATAGTACGATCCCCCCCACTAGACCACCAGGGATGGATATAAGATCCTTTAGACACTGCTGTCAACTTAGACAGCGATGATCTAATGGTTTAATAGCGTCCACGGTGATCGCAGCATGCCAGGCTATTAGCGGCCGGAGAGCTGTAGCTCCTTTTACACCGGAGGCAAGCCCAGAAAATTGCGCCCCCCATCTGACCCCTATAACTACAATTTCTCCATATACAGGGATGTATGAGGGTAATCTTATGTGCCGTGATCTGTAGTTTTTATTGGAACCATTTATTATCAGAACTTTTATTAGGAAAGGGGCTTATTCACATATATACGCACTTTTTAAAATATTTTAATCACTATTCTTCAGTCTTCATAGGGACTTATATATGGAGTCTTTTGATTGGAAAACACTGAACGCTGTGTTACTGGGGGGGGGGGGGGGGGGGGGTTCTGCTTCTCCAGTTTATGTGGTGCCTTTTATTTACTCTAATTTATGTGTCAGAAAATGCTGGAAGTTGCATTTTGTTACTAGATAACTACAACTCCCAGCATGCCCTGATACAGCCTATGGTTGAGTGGGTGTTGCAGCATGTTACACTGTATTAGTACAGTTAAGGTTATTGTGTAACATGCTGGGAGTTGTAGTTTTGGTTTGTGTCAGCTGCAGAGCCATAGGCTGTGTCAAGGAATACTGGGAATTACAGTTAGTAACTACAACACCCAGCATGCCCTGATACAGCCTATGGTTCTGCAGCTGACCCGAACCAAAACTACAACTCCCAGCATGTTACACTTTATAGTTCTACAGTTCAGGTTATGGTGTAACATGCTGGAAGTTGCAGTTTTGGTTCTGGCGTGTTTGCGTGCATTCGTGGGGTCGGTGGGCGAGTATGAAGGGGGTGGGATTCTGGTGGTGCAATTTAGTGCGGGTGGCCAGAAACCACTAAAAAAATTAGCACAACTGGCAGCAGCGCACCTCCCCCCCCCCCCCCCCCCCCACCGAGACACGGGCCCTTTGGCACTGGCCTAGTGCCCAACGAGTCAGTCCGCCCCTGTACAAAAAACATACATACATACACATATCATACATACACATATACATACACCGGCCATTGCACCCTATATCATACGTTACATACATACAGACACATCATACATACATACACCCATTGCTGCCCCCCCACATCATTCATTACATACACACATCACACATACATCATACACACATCATATATACACATCACACATACACAGACACCATACACATGCACACATCACACATACACCATACATATACACACACATCATACATACACCCGCTGCTGCCCCCCTACATCATACATTACATACATACAGACACATCATACATACATACATCTGTTGCTGCCCCCCACATCATACATTACATACATACATCATACATACAGACACATCATACATACATACATCCGTTGCTGCCCCCCTACATCATACATTACATACATACATCATACATACAGACACATCATACATACATACACCCGTTGCTGCCCCCCCACATCATTCATTACATACACACATACATCATACACACATCATATATACACATCACACATACACAGACACCATACACATGCACACATCACACATACACCATACATATACACACATCATACATACACCATACATATACACACACATCATACATACACCCGCTGCTGCCCCCCTACATCATACATTACATACATACATCATACATACAGACACATCATACATACATACATCCGTTGCTGCCCCCCCACATCATACATTACATACACACATCACACATACATCATACACACATCATATATACACATCACACATACACAGACACCATACACACCTCACACATACACATCACATACACCATACATATACACACATCATACATACACCATACATATACACACACATAATACATACATTCACATATATAGAAATAGCCAATAACTTATACCAGAATATTGGTATAAGTTATCGGCTATCGGCCTGAAAGGCCACAGATTATCGGTATCTGCCCTAAAAAAATCGATATTGGTCGATCCCTAGTACTGACTGGACATGGATTCAGTCCACAGTTAGCTGACAAACAGTTTAGACAATTTATTGGATTGCTCCCTTATTTTAGGCAGTGGCTGTACATTGGTTCAATCCACAATTAACTGAGAGACAGTTAAAAATGTGCAGCAAGACAAACGGTATAATGTGACGGAGGGCACATAGACCTTAACAAATAAGGAAAACAAACCCTGTACATGATCTAGGTTACCATTCATAGGTTTAGCTTATAATAAGTAACTGACCTCCTGACTTTATACATTACATACGGTATTTGAACGGAATGAGGTCTATTGTTCACTAAACTAATAGTATGTTTATGCGTTATAAAAATTATGGGGGACATTTATAAAACCTTGCTTTTGTATTTTTTTTTCCGTAATTTCTTTGCAACTACTGTTTTGCTTACGTGCAACAAATTTATTACTCTGTCGCACAGCCTTAATAAATTTGTCGCACATAAGCAAAAGCGGGAAAATCCCCTCACGTAAGTAAAACCTGTGAGGTAAGCCCCAGAGATTGATCTGCTGTTCCTGCGTTAGGTAAAAAGGTGTTTCTTTGCTGTCCTCACTTGTTTCTGGTGCTGAAAATCATCCTGTGTTGCCTAACCAGTTGGGATGGCCCAAGTAGGTGGTAAGAGGAGGTCAAAATCGAAACACATTTCCCAGCCTAGAGCCACGGAAGAAATATTACAAAGTATTTTCATCATATTGTGAAATTTGGAAAAGCTATTTTGAGTTTAAAGTGATTAAAAAAGGTTCTCATATGTGTTTTTTGTCATTATTCTTTTTATTTTAAAAATATAATTTTAAATAATGTGACAAGCAAAGATTGGAATTAGCTTGAGTAGAAGAGGTTGATTATAGCAGTCCAAAGAATAAAAGGGAAAAAAACTATAAAATCACACACAGTGCACCAAAGTAAGCATTAAAAATTAATAATGTAGTTATAACACACTTTCATCCTAAAAACAAAATACCTTTAATAAAAGAGGACAATTCATTTTAGAAGATGTAAGGCATTTTAGAAAGCCAGGAATGTGCTGGAGTAAATGTAAGCAAAGTTTTCTTCTATAGCGACTTTTTAGAGACAGTCACATTTTATAAATCTCTTACTACTGCTAGTCAATTTTTAAAACTTGCTTACATAAGCCATAATCAATTTTCCTGCTTTTCTTACTCTTAGCGATGATTATATGAAAGAAAAAACGGGTAAATGCTTTTATAAGTGCCCCCCTATATATTAAAGTATTTGAAGTACCGTATTTTTCGCCGTATAAGACACACTTTTTCTTCCCCAAAACTGGTGGGAAAAAGTCGGTGCGTCTTATACGGCGAATACACCCCTATCGCGGCAGTCCCTGCGGCCATCAACGGCCGGGACCCGCGGCTAATACAGGACATCACCGATCGCGGTGATGCCCTGTATTAACCCTTCAGACGTGGCGATCAAAGCTGACCGCCGCGTCTGAAGGGAAAGTGACACTAACCCGGCTGTTCAGTCGGGCTGTTCGGGACCGCCGCGATTTCACCGCGGCGGTCCCGAACAGCCCAACTGAATAACCGGGTTAGTGCTTACAGGACACCGGGAGGGACCTTACCTGCCTCCTCGGTGTCTGCTCCGTGCCGGGATCCCCTGTATGGCCGGCGCTCTCCTTCCTCGTCATCACGTCGTCGCGTACGTACGTCGGTGTGCGTAACGACGTGATGGCGGCGACGGAGAGCGAGGATACCCGGCCGGCAGCAGAGACGTTCCAGAGCGACGGGGACACGGCGACAGCGATGGAGCGACATCCAGGGCAGCGGTGACGGGTCCGGAGCGGCGGGGACACGTGAGTATTACCTCCTCCTGCAGTGGTCTTCAATCTGCGGACCTCCAGATGTTGCAAAACTACAACTCCCAGCATGCCCGAACAGCCAACGGCTGTCCGGGCATGCTGGGAGTTGTAGTTTTGCAACATCTGGAGGTCCGCAGGTTGAAGACCACTATTGGGTTCAAAATCTTTATTTTTTAAGATTTTGCCCCTAAAAATTGGGTGCGTCTTATACGCCGGTGCGTCCTATAGGACGAAAAATACGGTAATATTTTTGCATTGCACCATATTCTTCTTATTTGTTAAGTGTTTTATAACTTTTTTGTAGTCTTATTGGGGACTCATATATAAAGAGACTTTACTGCTTGTGCACCTTATATGAACAGACATCTGTTAGGGGTTATTCAAGGTGTATGCTGAGTTTATTACTAGACAGTCTTGTTGGCCTTTATTACTAGAGATGAAAAAACTTTAGAAAAATTTGATTCGGCCAATTTGCCGAATTTTTCAGAAAAATTTGTTTCGGGTCGAATATTTTCACGGCGAATCGCTATTAAAAACGTCTATTTCTACTGAGAGCCTCAATAGGGGTGTAGAGCCCTTTGCCTTGTCCTAACACGCATAGGGAGTGTGCTGTGTTAGTGAAATAATAGTGTTCTTCAGTATGACATACAGATTACAGGCACTGGTATTAGAATCACTGCTGCAGAGCATGGATGTGGCAGCAGGGAGACCATATTGTGTCAAAATTAAAGAGAATAAAGAGATTTTTTTAATGTAATTTTTACTTTATTTTATTTGAATTTAATTTAATTTTTTGAGTACCTATTCTGGTGAGCATTGAGCTGGCAGTCCTCCGCCAGGCGAGATATCATCTGTTCCAGCCCCTGCCTCTCAGCGTCCCCCTGACTATGAAAGTGTGAATGTTTCATTTAATCAGTTATGGTTCATTGTTATCGCTCCAAGCTGTTTCATTGGATTCTTGTGATAATCCCATAGGGCCACAGTCTTGAAAAGATTTTTTTTTAATTAAAATTTAAGATTTATATTAGATTCCAAAGTTTAATGTCCCGGTGTTTACTTTGAACTAATACTGTATGACTACAAAACCCAATCTAACAAGTAGTCACATGGTGGCACGATGACAGAGCCTAGAGGTGGCAGCAGCATGGGGAGACCATAATCTGTCAGAATGACACAGCATGAAATTGGCGACAGCACGAGGAGACCATATAGTGGCAGAACGACCCAGTCTGGAAGTGGCAACACCCTGACAAGACCATAGGGCCTCACAATAGAGAGGATTAAAGATATTTTTGAAAATTTTAATTGAAGATTTATGGTAGCTAGTGCAACCATAAAATATTTTTAGGTAATGTCCCAGGCCAAGCAGCATCAGTAAACCATATAGTGGCTGAATGGCACAGCCTGGAGCTGGCGGCAGCAGGAGTAGACAATAGGGCTTCACAATCCCTAAGATTAAAAAATGAATTTCAAAATGTAAAAATTGAAGATTTATGGTAGCTAGAGCTACCATAAAACACTTTTAGGCAATGGCCCAGGCCTGGAATTGGCTGAAGCATGAGGAGACCGTACAGTGACCTCCCCCGACATACGATGGCTCCGACATATGATCAAATCTACATACGATGGCCTCTCAGAGGCCATCGCATGTCGATGTCAGCATCGACATACAATACTTTTTTATGTCAGGGCCATCGGGAGCGGCGGGACATGGTCCAGAGCGGCGGGGACAGGTGAGTATGACTTTACTTTTTTTTACATTGCACGAATCCCTCAACATACGATGGATTCGACAAACGATGGCTCGTTTGGAACAAATTACCATCGTATGTTGAGGGACCACTGTAGAGTGGCTGAATGCCACACCCTGGAGGTGGCTGAAGCATGAGGAGACCATGTAGAGGCTGAATGGCACAGCCTGGAATTGGCTGAAGCATGAGGAGACCATATAGTGGCTGAATGCCACAGCCTGGAATTGGCTGAAGCATGAGGAGACCATATAGTGGCTGAATGCCACAGCCTGGAGGTGGCTGAAGCATGAGGAGACCATATTGTGGCTGAATGGCACAGCCTGGAATTGGCTGAAGCATGAAGAGACCATATAATGGCTGAATGGCACCAGCCAGGAGTTGGCTAAAGCATGAGGAGACCATATAGTGGCTGAGTGGCACAGCCTGGAGGTGGCAGCAGCATCAGAAGTCTTGAAAGTGACCCGGTGACAGAGTGGTGCAGTGTGTGGCAATACCAGTACCTCGTGACAAAAGTGGGTGAAAAAAGGTCTGATGCTGTAGGAATGTTTGTAACTGGGGAGCAGTGCCTTAAATCTGTCCATATTTGTGAATATTTGTGAAGTGTTGGTGTGGCACTATGGTCAATCTACTCTGATGCACCAGGCATTGGTAGGTGGAAATCCATGCCTGATTCATCTTCACAAAGGTCAGTCTCTCCACATTTTTTGTGGACAGACAAGTTCTCCTTGGGGTGACTATGGCCCCCGCCGCACTAAACACCCGCTCTGATGGTACACTACTGGCCAGGCAGGATAGCTTTTTTCCAGGGCAAACTTTGCTAGTTGCGGCCACAAATTAAGTTTGGCTGCCCAGAAGTACAGAGGATCTTCAAAGTGTGTTGGCATGGTCATGTGAAGGTATGCCACCACCTGCTGGTTCAGGTCCTGCTCCAGGTCTACCTGCTGCTGATGAGTTGCTTCACTGTGTGGGTGAAGAAAGCTACTCATCAGCAACTGTAGACTCAGGCTGCTGCTGATGGAGCTGGTACTGCTCCTGCCACCGCACCCCTCCCCAGGAGCCATGGCAGTGGAAGGTGAGCATAGAGGGCCCCCCTACTCAGACCTGCGAGTGGATGGATGATGACACAGATAGGCAACAGCCAACTGACTACGTAGGATGTCTCTGTAGTAGGTCAATTTGTCCTCCCTCTCAGTGGGTGTAAAAAAGGCCCCCATTTTGTGGCAGTAGCGAGGTTCCAATAAGGTGGAGAGCCAGAAGTCATCCTGCTCCCGAATGGTGACAATTCGGTGGTCACAACGCAAACAAGTGAGCATGCATCATGCCATTTGCGCAAGTGACTTGGAGGGACTCCATGCCTCCATCTCCACTGCATCCTCTCCTGTCAGATGACTAGAAAAAACATCCATTTGGCGAAACCTAAACTGTGCTCCACTGTGCCTCTCCCCCTCCAGTTCAGCCCCCACAGGATTGGCACAAAATGTGCCACAGTAAGCTTGAAAAAAAAACTTATTGGAGTAAAACACCAGCCAGTGATTATTTTTGCCCGGACTTTCACAGTATGTAAGCACTTGACAAATTAATAGGTACAAAATAGTACACTACTTAGATGTACATATGTGGTATGCACTTATAAGGGCAGAAAAATGCGCTACAGTACACTTAAAAAAAAACAAATTTTTGCAAAACACCAGCAGTACACTAGTCGTTGTGTACTAAACCCAAAATTGAACTCTTTCAAAGACTATTAGGAAAGGACTGCTGGGTATTATACCATCTACAGACTAGTTTAACCAGCAGACCATTTGTTGCGGAAACAAAGACACAGAATTGCGCTGAAAAATTATTCCTCCATCATCTTAAGGTTCATCAAGATGAGCCAGCCTGTTGAAACGTATGAGGCAATACACAGCTCTCTGCCCCTCTCTGTAATACAATGCTGTAGAAAGTGACTGGGAGGTTAATGGCTACAGTAAAAAATCTTTTCTGTGAAAAAACGCACTGCCCTCTGTCCATCAGAACAATGATGTGACTAGGAGGTGAAGGACTGCTGGAAAAAGCTTTTCTGTGCCACAGGAAGTCCGTCCTATCTCTCCGCAGTGAAAGGAAGAAGTGACGATCCAGAATTTGGCTGCCGATTATATAGGGCTGTGACATCACAGGGGTGACTGGCTGCTGATAGGCTGCATCCTGCATGTGATCCAGGGTCATCCCGCCTACCCAGAGTTCCTTGCCCCACGTTCTCACATGTGGATCCACCATTTTAGATGCCATGGAGCTTGGACCGCACTAAATGGAGTTTAACCTCTTAACGACGCAGGACGTAAATGTACGTCCTGGCGAGGTGGTACTTAACGCACCAGGACGTACATTTACGTCCTAAGCTTAACCGCGAGCATCGGAGCGATGCCCGGATCTTGCGCGGCAGGTCCCGGCTGCTGATCGCAGCCAGGGACCCGCCCGTAATGGCGGACATCTGCGATCCCACGGATGTCCGCCATTAACCCCTCAGATGCCGTGATCAATACAGATCACGGCATCTGCAGCATCGCAGTCACTAAAATGGATGATCAGATCGCCCGCAGTGCTGCCGCGGCGATCTGATCATCCAGCATGGCAGCCGGAGGTTCCCCTCACCTGGCTCCGCTGCCTTTCCGGCGTCTTCTGCTCTGATCTGCCTTCCCGCAGACCAAAGCAGAAGATGACCAATAATGCTGATCAGTGCTATGTCCTATACATAGCACTGAACTGTATAAGCAATCGAGTGATTGCTATAAATTATTATAATAAATTAAAGTGTAAAAATAAAAGTAAAAAAAGTAAAAAAAAATTGAAAAACCCCCTCCCCCAATAAAAACGTAAATTGTCCCATTTTCCCTATTTCACCCCCAAAAAGTGTTAAAAAAATATTTTATATACATATTTGGTATCCCCGCGTGCGTAAATATCTGAACTATTAGAATGTTAATGATACCGTACGGTGAACGGCGTGAACGTAAAAATAAAAAAAAGTCCAAAATAGATGCTTTTTTATAACATTTTATTCCAAAAAAAATTAGTAAAAAATGGATTAAAAGTTCTATATAAGCAAATATGGTATCAATAAAAAGTACAAATCACGGCGCAAAAAATGAGCCCTCATACCGCCGCTTATACAGAAAAATGCAAAAGTTATAGGTCAAAATAGGGGGATTTTAAACATACTAATTTGGTTAAAAAGTTTGCTATTTTGTTTAAGCGCAACAGTAATAGAAAAGTACATTATCATGAGTATCATTTTAATTGTATTGACCCAAAGAATAAAGAACACATGTCCTTTTTACCCTAAATTGTATGGCGTGAAAACAAAACCTTCCAAAATTAGCAAAATTGCGGTTTTTAATTTCACAACACAAATAGTATTTTTTTGGTTGCGCCATACATTTTATGGTAAAGTGAGTGATGGCATTACAACGGACAACTGGTCGCGCAAAAAACAAGCCCTCATACTAGTCTGTGGATGAAAATATAAAAGAGTTATGATTTTTTGAAGGAGAGGAGGAAAAAACGAAAATGCAAAAATTAAATTGTCTGCGATTAAATTGCGATTTGCGCAATAATTTTTTATTTTTTTTCAAACTTTGTTTATTGAAAGGATTTCCAGAATTTTACAATAAAGGTAAACAACAATCAGGATAATAAGGCAGGTATGCAATCAAAGAGAGGGTCACTCCGGACCCAACAGACATAAAAGCAAATAGGATATATAAGTCCTCGTTCGAGGGCAAACAGATCGCGGGACAACAGGCAATCACAATCCAAATTACAGTGAAACAAATCAGTACGATTGTCAGCATGGTGCAAGACACTCACTCCCACACACAGGGGCCTCCTCCACATACCACACATGACATCCTTCCAAACACACATACCCACACACGCAGAAGTAAAAAAAGAAATGGTGGGGGGGCGGAAGAAGATGACATGGAGAAGCGTGGAAGAAGAGGTAATTGTGGGAGAAGAATATAGAAGCACGAGAGAATCAACCCCTGTCATCAGAAAGGCGGAGTGGGCCCAAAGTGTTGCTGAGAGAACCCAAAGAGTACCATTCCGTATGACGGAACGGCAGTACTATTTTGTCTATTTGTGGTTTAGTGAAGTGGGCAGCCAAGAAGGTCCGCCATTTAGCAAATAATTTCCTAGCGTCCCTCTCACGATGCCTCTCCGTGTCCAGTCTATCAACCTCCAAAAAGTCCTTGAGATCTTCCACTACTGCCGCTAAAGACGGGATCGCGGGTTTGATCCATTCACGTAAAATTATACGTTTAGCCACCAGGAGTATGACATGAATGAACCTGGGTAGTGACCGCAGGCCTGTCCCTTCCATAATGGATGCATCAACAGACTGGAACAGGAGAGCACGCTGTGTCAATGGTAAGCTAACCTTCCAAAACTTGGAAATGTATTCCACCACCTCCCTCCAGAATAGCTGAATTGTCTCACAGGACCAGATACCATGCAGAAAGTCAGTAGCAGGAGCGTTACATTTTGGGCATGACGTGATCCTGTCAGGAAATGCTGCCGAGGCCGGGATGTTAAAGCCCAGATAACCAAAGTGCATCATTTTAAAGTAAGATTCCCGCCACCTTTCATTTATGACATTCTGCCTAACCTTTGTCCATCCTTCCAGAATTGCGCAATACTTTTTCATGAAATTCATAACGAATTTGGATTTGTAAGAATTTGGATTCGCTCATCTCTATTTATTATGCCCAGGGTTGTCAGGATATCATTGTTGTCGCTGCCTCACTAGATATACCCATGCGATCATTGATTGCACATATATCCATACTCTGAGTGGAAATTGCATCATGCTGATGATATACATAAGTATAATTAATTAGTGTTCCCAGTGTTTTTCCAGTACTTTTTGAATGGCAGTCACAATACAACATTGCACTAGTGTACTAAGAGTTGTGGACCAAACCTTTTGTATGAAAAATCCTTCAGACTGTTATCCTTAAAAAATAAAGATATCATGTGCATCTTAGTCAGCATCTCGAGTAAATGTACCGTGGCCCAGACTGTCTTTTACTGTACGCCAACAAGGGCATAAAACACTTTAGGACAGCTATCAATTTCTATCTTCCAGCAACCATCTATTGTTTACATGCAAGGAAGTGTCCTGTGGGAAAATTCCCATCTCATATAAAGTGGAAAGCTCTCCACGTACCTTGAGTGGTGTCATGCCAAGCATAGCGTGTCACTGCCATTTCACAGGAGATAGTGATGCTCTGCCAACTGAGGCATGGCAATCACACAGCACACCACTCACTCAAGCTTCACGGCATAGAGGTGTGCTTTTTTACACCGGGGTCCTTATCTGTGCCAGTTCTCTCAGGATATTGTGACTTATTACACATTATTCACCGATTTTAAAGGGGTATTCCAGGCAAAACCTTTTTTTATATATATCGACTGGCTCCGTTAAACAGATTTGTAAATTACTTCTATTAAAAAATCTTAATCCTTCCAATAGTTATTAGCTTCTGAAGTTTTCTGTCTAACTGCTCAATGATGATGTCACGTCCTGGGAACTGTGCATGATGGGAGAATATCCCCATAGGAACTGCACAGCTCCCGGGACGTGAGTCATCAGAAAGCAGTTAGACAGAAAACAACAACTCAACTTCAGAAGCTAGTAACTATTGGAAGGATTAAGATTTTTTAATAGAAGTAATTTACAAATCTGTTTAACTTTCCGGAGCCAGTTGATATATAAAAAAAAGTTTTGGCCTGGAATACCCCTTGAAGGTTAAAATCACAATTAACACAAGACAGAGTTATCATGTTATAATAATCCTCAAATGCATCAGCTGACCCTGTTATACAAGCATTTCTTTACAAAAAAGTTCTTAATTTTTTTTTTTTTATTCAGCCTTTTATGATGTATCATTCTCTCTTAGGCTGGGTCCACACTACGTTTTGTCCCATACGGGAGCGCATACGGCAGGGGGGAGCTAAAAGCTCGCGCTCCCGTATGTAACCGTATGCGCTCCCGTATGCCATTCACTTCAATGAGCCGACCGGAGTGAAACGTTCGGTCCGGTCGGCTCATTTTTGCGCCGTATGCGCTTTTACAACCGGACCTAAAACCGTGGTTGACCACAGTTTTAGGTCCGGTTGTAAAAGCGCATACGGCGCAAAAATGAGCCGACCGGACCGAACGTTTCACTCCGGTCGGCTCATTGAAGTGAATGGCATACGGGAGCGCATACGGTCACATACGGGAGCGCGAGGTTTTAGCTCCCCCCTGCCGTATGCGCTCCCGTATGGGACAAAACGTAGTGTGGACCCAGCCTTACACTTACAGAGACATGTTAAAAGTTTTGATCAGTCGGGGTCTGAGTGTTCAGACCCCGACCAATTGTTAGAAAGATTCAGGAGAAAAGTTGAGCTGCCCATAGACTTACATTGTAAGTCTGTCTCATGCACTCTTTTCACAGCTAGTTCTTGCTGTCGGTCACGGTCTCAATACTCTAAGACTCATCAAATCTTTCGACATGTCTCTACAACTTGTCAAAAGTTTTTATAGTGACAGTGCCGATTTAAGACCCCAGTGGAGAGGTAAGCAATGCTTCTTTTTACTTTTGTTTTACCAAGCCTGACCCTTTTTAAGAAAAAAAACAAATTTTTTGTCTGATTTTCCTACATTCCTCCATTTTTGGCATGAAAAAATACAAATAAAATTTAGTAACAGGATGGAATGGCACACATTTATGGACTACAAATACTGCTGTGTAAATATGGTTTCACACATAGCATTTTTAGGAAAAATGCTAATTTTTTTCAGCTTTATAAGTATTATTATTTTACTACAACACGCTAACATATGCCTTCAATATGTAAAAAAAACTGATATAAAAAAATACTTAAAAATGCATTAGAAAACTGTATAATGTATAAAATCCAAGGCTTTTTTATACACCAAACAAAAAAAGTACCATAGGTAACAGATTTCTTTGTTTATTGATTTAAAAAAATATGTACTGACCTTCCTCACTGCGCCTTTCTGACGGAGACTTTTACTATTGTGCAGCACTTCCTGGTGCCAATCACAGTGGTGACCCGCTAACCAGTTATGCAGGCAATGCTGTGTGCCAACACAAGAAAGTGCTGCACAGCGGGAATGGGCTCTGTCACAAAGAACAGTGGTGGCAGGGGAGCGGGCAAAGTGAGTTCAGTTTGTTTTCTTTGTTACACCATATTGAGCATAATTATTTATTTAAAAAATACTCCAAGTAATAAAGTAATACCCCCTTATAATATAGGTTATATAATAGGCTTGCTACCAAAACAGGTCACACACAGTTGAATGGAACATTTCTGTAACAAATCTGTTGTATGTGAATATATCCTAATACTATATGAAGATAAAAAAAACTATATACCGTATACTCATTGGTTGCCATTACTTTTGGTATCTAGTAAATTCTGTGGCTTACTGAGGATATAGTGGATGTCACATAGCTGAGATGCAGCCCCAGTGCAGTTGAAAACCAAGTGGACATGCTTGTCGGCACAGTTTTCTATTTGGACTTTATTGGTCATGTGATTTTGCAAGCTATTTAATGGCAAACAATACGAATACAACCATAGGGTCTATTCAATAATGGTCTCAGGACTGCGCAGGTAATTTTACTTGCATTAACAGTCAATTAGAAAACTTCAACAAACAGCATGTCTGCACAGCTTTCAATGACATCATGACGTGTGGCTTCCATTACATGCAATTGTAACTTTATGAAAAAAATAGTGCAGATAGAAAAATTAAGCGGCTTGACTATGGGGTTGATTTTACACACCTGTTAGCTATGGGTGTCGCATATTGAAATTTTGGCCAGCACCCAAACTAAGTAATACTTAGAAAAAAAAAGAAAAAAAAGTTAACCCGTCTCAAAATGTTAATTTGTGTTTTGCCTTGTGCTGATGTCTAAGCTCTGATGTAAGTTCATGTGATCACTTAATAATTGGCACCACCTTGTCAAGTCACATTAGTCACGTCTCCCCGGACAAAGTTTTCCAATTACGTTCCGTTCCATTTCTTTTAGTGTATCATCTATTTTTCCATTCTGGCAAGAATTAAACACCAGTCATCATTACTTGACCCCAGCATTGAAGCATATGATGTAAAATTATAATACAGTGTTTGTTTTTTTATCATCTATATGTTCCCATCACCTTGTGGAATCACTAAGGGATGTATGTGGATGAGCCGCTGTTCTTTGTTTTTGGTTAAAGGGGTTCCAGTTATTTCTATCCAGAAATAGAAAAACAGAGCTAATTTCTTTCAAAAACAGCTCCACGCCTGTCCTCAGGTTGTGTGTAGTATTACAACGTGGCTCCATTTATTTCAATGGAAGTAAGCTGCAGAACCACACCCAAACTGGAGACAGACAGGGAGCATTTTTTTAAAAAATTGTCTCCGGCAGTGTGAAGCCCGTTATTTTAGGATCGTGAATAGCGGGAGAAAAAAAAATAGTGCTTACACCGTCATTTTCTCCCACTATTCTCTCCGAAAATAATGGCGCCGGATGGGCCCCACTGACTATAATGGGGTCCATAAGGACCAGTTCATTATGACCCATCAAAATGACAGCATCAAACTGCAAAAAAAAATTAAAATAAAAAAAATGGAGTTTGACGGCCATATTTGATGGGGCATACCGGAAGTATGAAAAGAGCCTTAGTGCTGTTTTTCTATTCCTGGATAACCCCTTTAGAGAATTTAGGCCAGTGGTCTTCACCTGTGGCCCTCCGGAGGTTGCAAAACTTCAACTCCCAGCATGCCCGGACAGCCGTTGGACTATGCAGGTATGCTGGGAGTTAAAGTTTTGCAATATCCAGAGGGCCACAGTTTGAGACCCCTGCTTTAGGTTATATTCACACAGTGTATCAATCTGCCTGAAAGCAAAACTGTCTGGTTTTACCCACAGTAACCAATAATAGCTTAGCTTTCATTCATGTTAAGAGATGAAAGCTGAGTTGTGATTGGTTGTTCTGGACAAATCACAAAGTTTTTTGTCTAGGACAGATTAATCACTGTCGACACATTGGCCCCAGATTTATCAGTCTGCAGGAGTCTAAAGTAGTGAATGGAACAAACTGGGTAAATCTGGGAGTTCCTACTATATTTTGGAAAGTTAGGTGGGACTGGAAAACATTTTTATTTTTTTATCAACTGGTGCCAGAAAGTTAAACAGATTTGTAAATGAATTTTATTTAAAAATCTTAATACTTCCAGTACTTATCAGCTGCTGTATGCTCCAGAGGAAGTAAAGTTGTTCTTTTTAGTCTGTCCACAGTGCTCTCTGCTGACACCTCTGTCCAAGTCAGGAACTGTCCAGAGTAGGAGAGGTTTTCTATGGGGATTTGCTCCTGCTCTGGACAGTTCCTAAAATGGACAGAGGTGTCAGCAGAGAGCACTGTGTTCAGACTGAAAATAAATTCAAAAAGAAGAGAACTTCCTATGGAGCATACAGCAACTGATAAGTACTGGAAGGATTAAGATTTTTAAATAGAAGTAATTTACAAATATGTTTAACTTTCTAGCACCAGTTGATAAAAAAAAAAAAAAAAAAAAAAATATTCCAGTGGAGTACTCCTTTAAAAGGGAAGGGGCATGCTCTCCCACTTCTTGGCAGATTTACAATAATTTACACAAGAAACTGGCATAATCTGTAAGAGAGATTTTTACTTGTGGCGCATGTGGTGAGTTTCTTAATAAACATAGGCTCTTGTTGGACTAGTCACCCCAAAGACCTGCGACACCCAATTGACACCTATACCCACAGTGTCCAGAAACTATAGAAATAGATATATGGATTTGGGGCTCAAGGTCATGGATATTATATATATTTCAATAAAATAATATTGGCATGTACCAAACAAGTAAATAACAGGGGTGTGGAAATAAAAAATAAAAAAAAACTACTTGTCCAAGGAGCTAAAGCAGAACACAATCTACTTGTCCCTCAAGAAAATCCACTTGTCCTGGTAGATGAAATAATTTCAACCAAAATAGTACGATCCCCCCCACTAGATATAAGATATAAGATCCTTTAGACACTGCTGTCAACTTAGACAGCTGTGATCTAATGGTTTAATAGCGGCCACGGTGATCGCAGCATGCCAGGCTATTAGCGGAGGGAGAGCTGTAGCTCCTTTTACACCGGAGGCAAGCCCAGAAAATTGCGCCCCCCCATCTGACCCCTATAACTCAAATTTCTCCATATACAGGGATGTATGAGGGTAATCTTATGTGCCGTGATCTGTAGTTTTTATCGGAACCATTTATTATCAAAACTTTTATTCAGAAAGGGGCTTATTCACATATATACGCACTTTTTAAAATATTTTAATCACTATTTTTCAGTCTTCATAGGGACTTATATATGGAGTCTTTTGATTGGAAAACACTGAATGCTGTGTTACTGGGGGGGGGGGTTCTGCTTCTCCAGTTTATGTGGTGCATTTTATTTACTCTAATTTATGTGTCAGAAAATGCTGGAAGTTGCATTTTGTTACTAGATAACTACAACTCCCAGCATGCCCTGATACAGCCTATGGTTGTGTGGGTGTTGCAGCATGTTACACTGTATAGAAGTACAGTTAAGGTTATTGTGTAACATGCTGGGAGTTGTAGTTTTGATTTGTGTCAGCTGCAGAGCCATAGGCTGTGTCAAGGAGTACTGGGAATTACAGTTAATAACTACAACACCCAGCATGCCCTGATGCAGCCTATGGCTCTGCAGCTGACCCGAACCAAAACTACAACTCCCAGCATATTACACTTTATAATTCTACAGTTTAGGTTATGGTGCAACATGCTGGGAGTTGTAGTTTTGGTTCTGGTGTGTTTGCGTGCATCCGTGGGGCTCATGGTCGGCGGCGAGTATGAAGGGTGGGATTCTGGGGGTGCAATTCAGTGCGGGCTGCCAGAAAACACTAAAAATAAATTAAAAAATGAGATAGCACAACTGGCAGCAGCACTTGTCAGTCCGCCCCTGTACAAAACATACATGTATACACATATGCCGGCCACTGCCCCCTATATTATACATTACATACATACATCATACATACAGACATATCAAACATACACCCGCCACTGCCCCCATCATACATTACATACACACACACACATCACACATACACTCAAACCATACATATACACACATCATACATACACCCGCCGCTGCCCCCCCATCATACATTACATACATATACACACATCATACATACACCATACATATACACACACATCATACATACACCCGCCGCTGCCCCCATCATACATTACATACACACATACAGACCCCATACACACATAATATATACACAGACATCATACACACATCATATATACACAGACATCATACACACATCACACATACAATCACACCATACATATACACCATACATATGCACACTTTATACATACACCCGCCGCTGATAAACCCCCCCTAATCATACATTACATACATATACAACCACCCTTCCCACCGCCTGCATGCTCAGCCTTCTCACCTGAGCTTCACACCCCCCGCTCTACATTACACAAGAAGCAGGGGGAGAGCGAGGACGAACACAGCTCTGTGCACAGCTCCATCCCCCGCACACAGCTCCATCCGCTTCCCCCTCCCCCTGCTCTGTCTCCACAGCACCTAATCTACCTCGGAGAGGCTGCAAGTTTGCACGGGGAAAAAACAGAGCAGGTGGAGGAGAGAGGAGAGGACGCACTGCACGGGGCTGGGAAGGATTTCTGGGGGGGGGGGGGATGGGGTCTCTGAGCAGCTGGGGGCCGCCACCCCCTCCATACGCTCTGAGCGCCGGTGTGAGGTGCAGACTTGCATCGGCTCCTGCGCCTCACACCGGCATTAAAGAAAAAGGGGGAAGTCGGTCTGTCCCTGCTTGCCCCATACAGGGCTAAATCTATGAAAAATTCACCTGCCCGGTGCCTGGAACTACATGTCCCGGGCGTCGGGCAATAGGATTTCCACATCCCTGTTAAATAAGGAGAGGGATCCAGTATAAAATACAATAGATTTGCTTCTATATTTATTATAGTAAAAATATATAGTATAATTCCCTTGGGTATGTCACAGGGCCCTGTGACATACCCAATGGAATTTTACTATAATAAATATCTGACTTTAATTTGAGAAAGGAATCTATTGTATTTTATACTGTATCCCTCTCCTAATGTACTTGTATGGTACATACCAATATTATTTTATTGAAATATATATAATATCCATGACCTTGAGCCCCAAATCCATATATCTATTTCTAGGGTTTCTTAATAAGTTTATCATACTGTACTCCAACATACCTTCCGTAAAAGTGTACCTGTGACATGTCTCAAGGTGCCGAGACCCATACCAATCAGGAGAACGAGCTAGAAGAAGTGCACACTACATGTAATATATATCTTTATATGGATATAGAGTAATATTGAACTTGTTTGGCTTGAAAACATAGTATTTAAGTACTTTAAGTATGAGAACTTGTACAAAAAGAATGCAGAATAGAATAAAATTTCACATTAGTTTAAACCTCTATCCATGAAAGCAACTTAGAGAAAGCAGTTTTCCCATTCTATTGCACATGGTGGCTACATTCAAGATATCCATTAATGCATTATTTACACAAGACTAAATGCCCATCAATAAGGCAATACTGAACTAGTGTTTAATTTCCTCTGCCATGTAAGTGGCACGGTGCCACACAGAATCCAGTGACCTTTTCCCACAGACACGCAGCACGATAGCGCTTTCTGATTTTGGACTATATTTGGGGAAGGGTGATTAAAACATTGAAATTAACCAAATTACATGTATTCAGCTGGAAGTGACACGGTCCGCTCTTGGCAGGCTGGGGATCTGATGTCTTTCCTCACATTTCTGCTGTATACTACATTAATGAATGTGTTAAATTAAACATAAAAATGAAGCGCATGTTCTGACCTTTCTGCTCTGGACTCGCTGTCATTTTTGCTTTGTTCATACTCTTGGCGGAGATAGTGAAGTTCTTCTTGAAGGTGTTTCTCTCGCTCTACACTTCCCTTGTAAAAATGCAGCTCTTTCTCCAGTGCCTTCACTTTGTCTTCGAGAAGCTTAAATTCATGGAGTATCAGGTAACTGACTCCACAATATTTGCAAACAGTCTCATCACGAGGCATCTGGAGAAAAGGAACACACCTTAGTTTTAGGCCTTAGTAACAAAAGTAACAACTACATCACGGAAGTCTGAGAAACTTATAATAATAATAATAACAACATAGTGTATGACATGGACAACACTTGTATAACGCAATATAAACTTGTATTCTTATTTCTGATGTCTCAGCAATAATATTCTTCACATACAAATAGCATGGAGATAACATGAAAAATCACCCAGTGTGTATGTCACATTGTCCAGAGATCAGACTACAATGACTAAAGAGTCCCCATCCAGGGAGGGTGGTGCAGAACTGGGACACATGTCCTCTGCTACATTTCAGGGCACGAACCTTTTCTCAAGTTTGAAGAAGGGGGCATACCCTGAAATGTAGCAAAAGGTCTCAGTGCTGCCCAACCTCCCAGCTATGTGTCTATTTCACAGAGAAGGTTCCATCGACCTGAATTATTCGACCGTCTTTGTCGCATGACACAGATCTGGGAGAGAACGTGCCATGCTTGTACTTCTCCATATTTGTTCTCCTGATGGGTTGAGCTCTGAACACTCAGACCTCAACAGATCTAAACTTTTGATATGCCTCTGACATCAATTTTTTTTTTTTTTTTTGGGGGGGTCTGTGCCCATTTAAGGAGGCAGACAATTTTTGTATCCTTCCTAACTGTCACACAGCTTTAGCTTTTCTAAGTACCGTATTTTTCGCCCTATAGGACGCACCGGCATATAAGACGCACCCAATTTTAAAGGTGCAAAATCTAGAAAAAAAAGATTCTGCAACCAACAGTGATCTTCAACCTGCGGACCTCCAGATGTTGCAAAACTACAACTCCCAGCATGCCCGGACAGCCGTTGGCTGTCCGGGCATGCTGGGAGTTGTAGTTTTGCAACATCTGGAGGTCCGGAGGTTGAAGACCACTGGCATAGGAGGTAGTACTCACGTGTCCCCGCCGCTCCAGACCCGTCACCGCTGCCCTGGATGTCGCTCCATCACTGTCGCCGCGTCCCCATGGTGTCCCCGACGCTCCGGACGTCTTCTTCCCCGGGATCCACGCTCTCAGTCGCCGTCATCACTTCGCTATGCACGCCGCTCCTATTGGATGACGGGACGGCATGCGCGACGACGTGATGACGTAGAAGGAGAGCGTCGCCATGCAGGGGATCCCGGCACGGAGCAGACACGGAGGAGGCAGGTAAGGTCCCTCCCGGTGTCCTGTAAGCTGTTCGGGTGAAACCGCGGCGGTCCCGAACAGCCCGACTGAGCAGCCGGGTTACTGTCACTTTGGCTTCAGACGCGGCGGTCAGCTTTGATCGCCATGTCTGAAGGGTTAATACAGGGCATCACCGCAATCGGTGATGTCCTGTATTAGCCGCGGGTCCCGGCCATTGATGGCCGCAGGGACCGACCCGATAGTTGTGTATTCGCCGTATAAGACTTTTGGGGAAGAAAAAGTGCGTCTTAAAAAGTTCGAAAAATACGGTACTTGTTTGCCAAGTTGTATTTTAAAAGGTGACCTTTATTTTATCAGGGAATGTAATGAGAAACAATATAATATATTTGTAGGACGACACTGAACAGAAATTCAATTCTGTCATTTTTTTGTTCATGTAAACGTTATTCTGTGGACACAGCAATACCAAATACATATACCTAATTTTTTGTTTTACTACTTAAAAAAAAGACATGAAAAGAACTATTAGCATGGCAATTTTCTGATCTTTATAACTTTTTACAAAGCTATGAGAGGACTTGTTTTTTCTTGCAGGATGAGCTGTGATTTTTGTTGGTAGCAATATGGGGTAGATGGGATTTATTCATGACTTTTTAATCAATGTTTTCTTGGATATCATTTCTGGTTTCATTTTTTTTTTTCTTACCATGATAGTTAAAAACATTCCAAAACACAGTAATGATAATTATGTTTTTGTTTGTTTTTTTAAATATTTTTTTTATATTTTCAAAAAATGTTTTTTTAACTTTTTGGAGAATGACCGAACAGAAGACCTATGGGGCCATCATGTGAGACTTACCACCTAGATGCTGCAGTCACTATTGACCGTGGCATCTAGTGGGTTACATGGACAGGATTGGAGTAATTTTTTAGGATTGTAATTTTTCATTATTATGCATAAGATAGACAGACATAGTGGCATAGAGAAATGAGGAAGGGAAGCTCGGCAAGCTGGATTCACACCTTCATTGTGCACCTAAGAGATTCAGCAATATAGCAACCGGGGCCATATCTTCCAAACGACTGCACTAATTTCAGTAAATTATACCTCTTTATACTTCTGCTCTCCTGCACTATTACCCCATGTATTGGGTTTAGTGTGGGTTAACAGCCTGTCAGTTTCTCTTTAAATCCCCTCCTGCTGCAGCGCCATCGCTCTAGTTGGCCCTGCCGGTTTCTGCTTACTGTGACCTCTACACCAATCACCAATCCATGTGACCTCTACACCAATCACTAGCCTAGGCCATGAATCTAGCATCTACAGAGCATTACCACTCCAGATAAATAAACGAAAACGGACAGGGATCACCAAAGCCTTGGTGCTTGACTGCGGGAGATATAAAGTTTGAGTTTTTATTTTTTTTGTAACATTTCGAACAGCTAGTTTAATAAATTCCTGGACAGGTGTCCATGTTTATCATTGCATAGGCGGTATTGCCGTTATGATTTGCTTTACCCCTTTAACACATAGCATGAAACATACATAGAGCCTGTATCGAAGTACACAGAGTCCCAATGCTTGCATAATTCAAAGACGTAGGCAATAGTGGATGCCATATTACAGCTCTGTATAGTTAGAGTGAATTCACGCAGAACGAAAATGCTGTGGATTTTACATAGAAACATATGAAAGTAAAAGTCACAGCAGATTATAGCAGAAAACATTCACAAATTATTTTATTTCACAAATTATTATTCTAATGTTCATTCTGATGTAGATTTTTACTGCCGATTTCAACGATTTCAAGTGTAGCAAGGGTGAAATTCACCTTAAACCAACAGTAAAATCTACATGTAACACTTGAGAATTTTGCTGCAGATTCGCTATGGATTTATGAAAGAAACCACAGCGGAAATGTGTGTTCCTCGTATTGTCATCATGCCCCTATTGAGCTGTAATACAGCCATGTGCCTGGGGCCTTATAGTCAGTATACTGTGTGTAGATCACTAAAGCTACAACTGTTAATATCACCTTTCAACCATTACATTATGTTAAATCTAATATTATCAATAACCTTTGTTGTGTAGCTTTATTTTTGTCCGTTCCATCCCTATTTAGGTACCTTATAATGCCTTTGGTTACTGGGATGATCCTCACTTCAGCATTTTTACTGGTAATGGAAAATACAGAATGTACTCAGGAAAGATGGATATATGATCTCCTTTTCTCAAACGCACAAAAAATTAATGCCGCCGGTTCCAACATTGTTGATTTTATTAAAAATAGGGGACAACATGAGCTGTTATGAGAGGTTATCATTAAAGGAACACTGTGTTCGTGCACTGCCACTTTTCTCAAATAAGAACACTTCTACTGAACTGTCCGTTCCAGAATATATAATCCTCCGTACCAGTCCAAAAGCTGAAACTAAGGTTAACACTATGTAGTCTTTTAAAGTTCAGCACTTCCTCTGTCTCCGTAACCTGTGCTCTCTCCCGAATTATAATTTTTATTTTTATTTCTAGCAATTATTATTCATAATTTACTGAACATTTTGTATCAGGACAATATATCCCTTAAAACTGGAAAAAAACATCTGAACTTCTACAAATTCTTCTATTTGACACAGACATTGTAGAGTGACCTTGGCCACCTCCAAAGGGGACAACCGGGTGCATTCACACCACGTTTTTGCAATACAGTTCCCGTATCAGGTTTTTGATGAAAAACTGATTCCAAACTGATCAAAACATGTGAACAAATTTTAACCCGTATACAGCTAAAAACCGTATACGGTTTAAAAAATGATGTCCGGTTGCATCCGTTTTTAAGAAAAAAAATGTATAAGTTTTTAACTTATCACTCCATTATGAATAAAGTTTCACTTGTTTGATTGAAATTCCAAGAGAAAAAACTGTGCAAAGTCAAAAATCGTATGGTGAAAACCGGATGAAACCGTACGCACATACAGTTCTGTACGGTTCCCATTGACTCCCATGTTAAAAAAAAAAAACGTATACGGTTTAATACAGTTTTTCACCCGGACCAAAAACCGTGGTAGGCTATGGTTTTGGGTACGGGAAAGAAAATGACAAAACCTTACAGGATGCAAAACGGACACAACCTGATGCCTCTTTTGGCATACGGTTTTCAATGGAGAATCAATGCATATGGTTTCATACGGTTTTCACATTGAAAACGTATACGGGAACTGTATTGCAAAAACGTGGTGTGAATGCAGCCTAAGGGTATGTGCACACATGGCAGATTTGTTGAAGAAATTTCTGCGACTGTTCTATTTATGTGAATAAGCACGGCTAAACATCATGCACATGCTGCAGAGGCAAATACATTTACACAAATGGGATAGATTTTAATCCTGAGAATTTTTTTCAATAAATCTGCTACGTGTGAACATATCAGAAAGATAGAAGTAACAGCACCCACAAAAGGTAGTCACTCAACTTTCATTAGACGTAACTGGATCTGTGATGACTTGCAGAGATACATCTCCCCCGCCAACCATTCCCTCTGTCCCACTCTCCTGAATGTGTCCCCCAACAACCGTTCCTTCTGTCCTACTCTCCTGAACGTGTCTGCTTTAGGGTACTTTCACATAAAATCTATAAAGTCTATAAATAGGATTGTTTCTACGGTATACATTTCTGCTACTAATCTAGCATTCTGTTCACACAGAAGAATCAGGATGAACAGTGACATAATGGCCCAGATTTATCAAACTGTGTGAGAGAAAAAGTGGAGGGATTTTCTCACAGCAGCCAATCACAGCTCAGCTTTCACTTTACCTCAGATCGTTAGCTGAGCTGTGATTGGTCGCTGTGGAAAAATTACTTCACTTTTTCTCTCACACAGTTTGATAAATATGGGTCAATATATCTATAAATACATAAATAAATAAATAAGTGTTTTGAAAAGAAAGGTGATTCTTATAGCAAGTAACTACAGCCTTAGCAACACATCAGTCTTTGAATATGTTCTGTGGCGTCCATCTTTTGCTGATACTTAATGAATTTTTTCCCTTTTGTATTTTATTTCAATTGAAAAATATTAAAATAATTAATATTCCAACAAACTTTTTTTTTCCAATATTAGACTTCTTTATTGTAGTATGATCCTTACATCACCAAAAATGTCCTCAAGCATTACCTTTCTAAGTGCCCTTATTTATCTCCCTCCTGTATTCCCAGCTATTATAACAGTGCTTGCTCTAGGATTTCTATTTAATTGTTTTATTTTACACGAGTGGCAATATCTCTCAATGAGACTTCATAGTAATAATCATTTCTATACTTTTTTGCAAAAGGTGTGGGGGGGGGGTCTGTATCTACCACAAGAATAATAATAAAGCACAACTTAGTCTAAGGACCAATAGACTCACCTATATGAAGACTGACTATGTATTTTATCACTTACAGACTGTGATGAAATGTGAAGTTTCCTTCAACAATATTAAATGTCAGTCTGACATAAAGCGGGATCACCCATTTGGCTGGTTTCCAGATGGTCTGAGATTATTAGATAGCAGCGAGCACTGGGAAAAATGAGCGCTGCTTGCTCGCACACTATGCTCTGAATCGGCAGCTTCGCCGGGATACAGAGACGTTTTACAGTCAATCCAGCATCCGTTTCCTAATAAGCGTCTGTCTTTTGTAACCATTTGTTACCCATACGTGTCAATATTACCATGAGGAATTTTTCCTCTAACCTGAGCAACACAGAAAGCGATAAAAATAGATTTTAACAAGTACGACCCTGAACGGCTGCTTCTTTGGTTTTCGCGGCTGTTTTCTAGTCCATCTGTATCATTTCCAGATCAACCAGCTTAGAGCGTCCCTAACTAGCAGGTAAGTTTACATCTATAGCAGAGCTGAGTTGGTTTCCGTAGCAGAGCTGAGTGTATGTGTAAGCGCCGTAAAGAACACAGTGTTGTTTAATAGTTTACCATCTGAATCTCTTCTGGTAACGGATGCATCGGGACGTGCTTTTCCATGACCTCAGGCTCTTCTGTTCGTGAATGAGAAAGCTGGAGGCAAAAAAAAAAAGAGAGAATTGATCAGGTCTGGGCAACATGGTGTTTTTGTAGTATACCATCAAATACAGGACAGGCAGGACAAGGTTAACTCAAACCAAGCTTTACGTATCTAATACGTAGTTTGCAGCATCTCTGTATGTTTCCTTCAAAAACTTTCCGTAAACCTGAAAATCACCAAGACTTGCTTTTGCAGCCATGCATTCCATTCTATGTATAACTAGATCTGTCATTTGTATGGTGTGATCTGTAATGTGGGTTATGATAAATGACACCCAGCTTTCCCAGGACCAGATAGAAGTAAGAAATGGCTGACCACAGAGGACAACTCGAGGACCGACAGGCTAAAATACCATTTGGTGGATTTATTATTATTTATTATTTCCCAAACAGGGTGCCTCCAGCTGTTGCAAAACTACAACTCCCAGCATGCCCGGACAGCCTTCGGCTGTCCGGGCATGCTGGAAGTTGTAGTTTTTCAACAGCTATAGGCACCTTGGTTGGGAAACACTGCCCTAAACCATCACAGAGCATCAAAATTGTGCAAACTTTTTGTGCAAGCCCCAAGTTTGCGCAATTTTGCTGCTCTTCACTGGTGCAGAGGATGATAAATTCCACTTTTTTTTTATTATTTGCTCAGTTTTCTATTCACTGTCTCATCAATCCTACAGTGAGCTGTTGTAATGGAAAGGTTAGATCATCGCAGTGCTAAAAATTACAAATATCCTGTATGTACCAGCACCACATGAATAATGTATAACAAAGCTGGAATAAACTATGATGCAAAAATTATCAGAATATAATATACAATTCCATCCAATAAATTAAAGTGGGGGCATAAAATATCAGTGCTGACCCTTCTCTACATTTTTCAATCTCACAGGGGCACAAGTTGTGCAGTTTAAGGGTACGTTCACTCGTACATAATCTGCTGCAGGTTTTCTGCAGCAGAAATCCTGCTCGCGGATTTACTGCATACCCGTTGATGTCAATAGGTAGCAATCTAATCCTGCAGCAGATAATGTACGTATGACCAAAACCCTAAAGATGAATTCACATTTGGCAGATTTGTTGCATAAATGTCTGTAACTGAAAAATTTCCATCAAGATAAACAGAAGTGATTTTCAGTCGCAGACATTGCTGCAACAATTTGTGTGTGAACTCAGCCTTAGGGTGTGTTCAGATCTACAGCAGATTTTCTGTAGCAGATTTTGCTAACCATTGAAGTCAATGGGCAGCAAAATTTGCAGATCTGCAGCAAAAATATCCACGTGTGAATGCACCTTAAGGGTGCGTTCACATGTGCTTATTTTTGCTGCAGATTTGCTGCTGCAGATTTTGCTGCCCATTGTCATTTGCAAAAGCAAATCTGCAGCAGAAAATATGCACATGTGAACGCACCCTTAGGGTATGTTAACACAGGGCTGAAACGCTGAAGCTACTCCGCCCTGTGTGAACATATGGTCGCATGTATCATGCACGCTGGGGGTTTTACACGAGGAATAAGTGAGTTTCTTTGAATAAAATCTGCACCCGATGCAGTGGATCTGATGCTAGTACAGTGATCCCTCAACTTACAATGGCCTCAACATACAATAATTTCAACATACAATGGTCTTTTCTAGACCATTGTAAGTTGAAACCAGACTCAACATACAATGCTACGGACAGTCCAGATCTGTGAAACGCGTCAGAAACTGACCAATCAGAATGGACATTCACTGGTAAAACCCCTGTATTACTGAAGTGTATGCACTGACTGGTGTCTGGTAGCGCCCCCTACAGTACAGGGAGGTACAACATGTTCTGTACTGCTCTTTACCTGTACCAGGGTTAGCTGCTCCTTTGGACACCAGGTGGGGGCGACTCCATCTTCCTTTTTTTAGGACATTGCCTGTACTGTACAGGACCCTGAAGAAGCTCCTGTCCTCTACATAGACCAGTGTTTCCCAAGCAGGGTGCCCCCAGCTGTTGCAAAACTACAACTCCCAGCATGCCCGGACAGCCTTTGGCTGTCCGGGCATGCTGGGAGTTGTAGTTTTGCAACAGCTGGAAACTCCCTGCTTGGGAAACACTGACATAGACAGTGATTTACAGCTCCCAGCAGATCTTTATTACTTTTATATGTAAGGATTTGCTTTATCTGTATTAGTTATCTACTTATTTTTCTTTAATCCTCACTTTTTCCTATTTTTTGGATGACATTTTGGTGCCTTTAGAACCAATTACCAGGTTTCCATAGAGTTCTGGTCTCAACATACAATGGTTTCAACATACAATGGTCGTCCCAGAACCAATTGATATTGTAACTTGAGGGACCACTGTAGTTTCATTGTGGATTTTATGTTGTACCCAATAAAGGCAGAATAAAGTGAACATTAAACCTCATCGATTATAAGTGCTTTGTTAATGTGCCTCTCTGGCTGCTGTGAGACTACTACTCCCAACATACTATTTAGCAACTGCTGGAGTGCCAAATGTTGCACATGTACTGCATTGGCTATACTAAAAAGTTAGGTAAAGCAACAAGGACAAAACTAACGCCATGTAACATATGACCATTCAGATATAATATGAAGTGTTCTTATTCCCACAGTGAAAAACCCTGAAATGCATCTTTAAAGATCTGTGAGAACTGCTATTCTAGGAAGAAACCGTGTAATGTCCATCCGAGGCATGGCCTTTATGCAGCGCCGGTGTGAATGAACAATCTCCATGGTTACTGCCGACATTGACAGAATGCCAATGTCCCCTTGCACTTTGTAAAAATCAATTTATATGGTCACGCACCGACCAGACTTACTCATAGAGCTGGCAAGTAAAGGAGACAGAGAAGGATGTTTGTCTGTTTTAGTGCTCAGAAAAAAAGCTAATCCCCCACAATACACTGAATTGTACTGTACACATAACACATATATAGCACTGTGTCTACTTATAGGAGATGTCTTATGAAGGCTATAAACCCTATTGAGACATATGGACATCACAGAGGAGGATCATCCGCTCAGGACCCCCCTTCAATGTGCCAGAATGGAGAGTCCCTCTGTAGGTGCTGGTCTGGGGGGTCTTGAGCTGCCCATGTATTACAAGGGAAGCCATTTGTCTGAAAAGCCACCAAGTGATACTACGCCTGGGTACAGATCGTAATGATCCCATTTAATGATATAGTCAGATAGTACAGTACTGCCTCCCTCTCTCTCCTCATACAGATTTAAGTGCAGACAGTAATGCCGCCTTCTTTTTCTTCCTTATGGGGGTACAGATACCATCTAATGATATAGTCAGATAGTACTGCCTCCCTCTCTCTTCATACAGATGTAAGTGGAGACAGTACCGCCGCCTAATCTTTTTCCCTTATTTATGTACAGGTAGTAATAATGCAATCTAATGATCTAGTCAGATAGTACTGCCTCCCTCTCTCTCCTCATACAGATGTAAGTGGAGACAGTACTGCCGCCTTCTTTTTCTCCCTTATGGGGGTACAGATCGTAATGATACCATCTAATGATATAGTCAGATAGTACTGCCTCCCTCTCTTCTCATACAGATGTAACTGGAGATAGTACTGCCGCCTAATCTTTTTCCCTTTTTTATGTACAGATAGTAATAATACCATCTAATGATATAGTCAGATAGTACTGCCTCCCTCTCTCTTCATACAGATGTAAGTGGAGATAGTACTGCCGTCTTCTCTTTTCCCCTTATTTATGTACAGTTAGTAATAATACCATCTAATCATATAGTCAGATAGTACTGCCTCCCTCTCTTCTCATACAGATGTAACTGGAGATAGTACTGCCGCCTAATCTTTTTCCCTTATTTATGTACAGGTAGTAATAATGCAATCTAATGATCTAGTCAGATAGTACTGCCTCCCTCTCTCTCCTCATACAGATGTAAGTGGAGACAGTACTGCCGCCTTCTTTTTCTCCCTTATGGGGGTACAGATCGTAATGATACCATCTAATCATATAGTCAGATAGTACTGCCTCCCTCTCTTCTCATACAGATGTAACTGGAGATAGTACTGCCGCCTAATCTTTTTCCCTTTTTTATGTACAGATAGTAATAATACCATCTAATGATATAGTCAGATAGTACTGCCTCCCTCTCTCTTCATACAGATGTAAGTGGAGATAGTACTGCCGTCTTCTCTTTTCCCCTTATTTATGTACAGTTAGTAATAATACCATCTAATCATATAGTCAGATAGTACTGCCTCCCTCTCTCTTCATACAGATGTAACTGGAGACAGTACTGCCGCCTTCATTTTCCCCCTTATTTATGTACAGATAGTAATAATACCATCTAATCATATAGTCAGATAGTACTGCCTCCCTCTCTCTTCATACAGATGTAAGTGGAGACAGTACTGCCGCCTTCATTTCCCCCCTTATTTATGTACAGATAGTAATAATACCATCTAATAATATAGTCAGATAGTACTGCCTCTCTCTCTCTCTCTCTTCATACAGATGTAAGTGGAGACAGTACTGCCGCCTTCACTTTTTCCCTTATTTATGTACAGATAGTCATAATACCATCTAATAATATAGTCAGATAGTACTGCCTCCCTCTCTCTTCATTCAGATGTAACTGGAGATAGTACTGCCGCCTTCTCTTTTTCCCTTATTTACGTACAGATAGCAATAATACCATCTAATCATATAGTCAGATAGTACTGCCTCCCTCTCTCTTCATACAGATGTAAGTGGAGACAGTACTGCCGCCTTCATTTTTCCCCTTATTTATGTACAGATAGTAATAATACCATCTAATAATATAGTCAGATAGTACTGCCTCTCTCTCTCTCTTCATACAGATGTAAGTGGAGACAGTACTGCCGCCTTCACTTTTTCCCTTATTTATGTACAGATAGTAATAATACCATCTAATGATATAGTCAGATAGTACTGCCTCCCTCTCTCTTCATACAGATGTAACTGGAGATAGTACTGCCGCCTTCTCTTTTTCCCTTATTTACGTACAGATAGCAATAATACCATCTAATCATATAGTCAGATAGTACTGCCTCTCTCTCTCTCTTCATACAGATGTAAGTGGAGACAGTACTGCCGCCTTCACTTTTTCCCTTATTTATGTACAGATAGTAATAATACCATCTAATGATATAGTCAGATAGTACTGCCTCCCTCTCTCTTCATACAGATGTAACTGGAGATAGTACTGCCGCCTTCTCTTTTTCCCTTATTTACGTACAGATAGCAATAATACCATCTAATCATATAGTCAGATAGTACTGCCTCCCTCTCTTCTCATGCAGATGCAACTGGAGATAGTACTGCCGCCTTCACTTTTCCCCTTATTTATGTACAGATAGTCATAATACCATCTAATGATATAGTCAGATAGTACTGCCTCCCTCTCTCTTCATACATGATGCCATCTAATGATTTAATGGTAGCTATAGCAGATTTCTCTGGCATCCATTGTTGCAGCAGGATTGTGGTTGTGTATTACAGATGCGCTCTTCTCCTGATCCTCCCAGCATAACAGCAGTTGTACATGTATAATTTGCCTTTTTTTAGAAGGACTGCAGGGATAAAAAAAAAAAAAAAAACTCTTCTGTAGCTGCTAAAGGAATTTAAGAGTATTTAAGAAAACTGCTGGAACATATTATACCAGCCTATAGACATCTAAACAAAAGGCACTTTTCAAGCCAGAACCTTTCTGTCCAGAGGACCACGCTGTCACATTCTGCTATTTAAAAGAAGCCGCAATAAAACTATAACCCAGTAAAGGGTTGGCGAAAATGTAAGAAATTTAGCATTTTATTTCTATAACAGTGTGTCTCCAGCTGTTGCAAAACTACAACTCCCAGCACGCACGCACAGCCAAAGGCTGTCCGTGCATGCTGGGAGTTGTAGTTTTGCAACAGCTGGGGACACACTGTTTGGAAAACACTGTCCTATAAAAATTTAAAGATTATGGAGGATGTAGGTTGAAAATATATATATATATATATATATATATATATATATATAAAATAAATAAAAAAGAAGATAAAATTCACTGAATATAACTGCACTATTTTAATATGAGAAATATATGCTTGTAAATAACTTAAAAGTCATCTGGCTGGGTTCCCGCTTGACAATACAGTATAATAGGCAGGCAATTTAGTGGTCAATTTCTTTCCTTCCTGCTTTTTTTTTTTTAAGTTTAAAGCACATGGGGGAGATTTATCAAAACCTGTGTAGAGGGAAAGTACTGCAGTTGCCCATAGCAACCAATCAAATCGCTTCTTTCCTTTCCAGAGGCCTTTATAAGACTGAAAGAAGCGATCTGATTGGTTGCTATGGGCAACTGCACCACTCTTCCTCTACACAGGTTTTTGATAAATCTCCCTACATGTACCTATAAATATATACTAGAGCAGTGGTCTTCAAACTGTGGCCCTCCAGATGTTGCAAAACTACAATTCCCAGCATGCCCGGACAGCCGTTGGCTGTCCGGGCATGCTGGGAGTTGTAGTTTTAATTTAGCCAATCAACAAAAACGGCAAAACAATACGTGCCGTATGTAGGTCCCGGGGGTACCAATATATAGCCAAAAACAAAGAGACCCACAATACTAATATTATTTCAAAAAGTATAACAATCTTTATTAGACAATAAAAAACAAATTTTAAAAATTAGTAAAAGGCAGAGGATGACCTTACGCAGGAGACAACAGGTGCCAGTGGACCTGGTATGGGTAATGTAGGTATTCAGTCAAGAGCATACATAATATAAGGCTGGCGTAGCTGCATACTTATGATGTCGTAACAATAGATATAATATCTAACATACATTGAGGTAACATAGGGAGCAGCAATGCAATACAGCAAACATAAATAGGAAATACCTAAAAAAGACTACCTGTCATATACCCAAAGGCCAGGAGCACCAAGCACCAACACCCCAACGCACGTTTCGCGTATGGGCTTCGTCAGGGGGCGCCCCCTGACGAAGCCCATACGCGAAACGTGCGTTGGGGTGTTGGTGCTTGGTGCTCCTGGCTTTTGGGTATATGACAGGTAGTCTTTTTTAGGTATTACCCACCTTGGGTTCCTATTTATGTTTGTTATATTGCATTGCTGCTCCCTATGTTACATCAATGTATGTTAGATATTATATCTATTGTTACGATATCATAAGTATGCAGCTACGCCAGCCTTATATTATGTATGCTCTTGACTGAATACCTACATTACCCATACCAGGTCCACTGGCACCTGTTGTCTCCTGCGTAAGGTCATCCTCTGCCTTTTACTAATTTTTAAAATTTGTTTTTTATTGTCTAATAAAGATTGTTATACTTTTTGAAATAATATTAGTATTGTGGGTCTCTTTGTTTTTGGCTATATAGAGTTGTAGTTTTGCAACATCTGGAGGGCCACAGTTTGAAGACCGCTGTATTAGAGAGAGGAGCCCCGGCGTACAGCAGACCAGTCAGCATCCTCCATTGCTCTCTGTCCAGACTGGAAGTCAAGCCTGTAAGGGACAAACCCAGAAATGACTATTTAACCCATTTTGTCTTGGAGAAGATTGTTCACTTAAGCCTTGGAACAAACTAGCAAATCTGTTTAGTAGTCGCACTGCTATAGAAAGGAAGGGCCACATAGACAGTCACAATTGTACCATTCATTCCTACTTGAGTAATACATTTTCCTGCTTACAAAGTAGGCTTGTAATCGTCTGTGTCATTGGGATAATCTTTATGAATAATGGGGTTTTCCCATCACCAGACCTATACGATGTAAGCACTGGATAAGCCATAAAAGTCACAGATGGTCCAAAGATCAGAGGCGCTTAGCCACCGTTACCCAGCAAAGAAGTGACACCAGGATATAGGTCCTGTTCACGAATGTATACCTATGTTCACATCTAAAATGACCCTACATTAGCGGAATACATTAGCAAACCCACAGAATGAATCCCACAGTGTACGAGGCTCCGGCCAAATAGCGCGAGTTGACCACCGCACAAAGCAGTGGCCGACACCCCCCCTTAATGCAGCACTATGGCAGTGCAGGAGATTGCCCAATGCAGCGCCCCTGCTCTCCCATAGAGTTGTATTGAGGGAGCGTGTCAGCTGCGGCTTTGTGTGGTGGTCAAACACGCCCCCTTCCTGCCGACTGACGGGGTCCTGTATGGGAGATCGCAGGGGTTCCCAGCGGTCTGACCCCCCGCGATCTGACACTTATCCCCTATCCTGACAAGTGACGTCCTCATGCACAACACTGATGAAAGACACCCACCTGCTCCACTCCTTGGCGCGACGTCAGGGGCATCACTAGTCCTGACAGCCATCGCTACTCACTTACTAAAAGTGGCCGCAGCGTTGGTAGCCAGTTCAAGATCAAATAGCACTAAAGAACAGTGAGCAGCAATGGCTGCTGCAGGACAGGATGATCCTGAAGCACTCGTGGGACTGACAGTGAGGTTATGTTCACACGGTGGAATGTCCGCATGGAAAAGTTCTGTGTGAACATTCTACTGATGCTAAAAATGTTGGGAAATGTGCCATCTCATAGATGGCAATGCATTTCCTTGCAGAATCCGCAGAAAGAATAGACATGTTTCTGCCATGGAAATTATGCTGTATGCACAGTGCAGCAGAATCTTATTGAAATCAATGGGACTCTAGACCGCCATTAAGATTTCTCCCATACAAGACTTCTCCACAGAGCCAGCCAAACAAACATTTTAGGCTCCTTTCTGCAGTACAATACCCACCTATTTATGAACTCCCCATGTTTATTGTCACACGCAGTGTTAGTACCCGCTTTGCGTCCCCATAAAGTTGTTAGGCCCCCTCTGTGCCCCCAAATATAGCTGTAGGCCCCCAAACTGCCCCCCCCCCATATATAGTTGTAGGCATCCATACTGTCCCGCTTTGTTGCTCCACTGCTCCTCTGGTCTTGGGACCTATTGCTATGCGCAGCAACAAAGCTGATGGTAGTTACTGCCCTAAGCAGCCCATTGCCCGCACCTCCTCTTTGCTATCCTCCTGCTATGCTCCTCCGTGCATTGACGTCAGCCTACCATTTCTTTCAAAGTGGTCCAGACCAGTAACTAGTGGCTGCAATTACTGATTTTTTTTTTTCAAGTACCCCCTGGAGAACTGCTTGTACCCCAGGTTGAGATGTACTGGGACAATAGTTACCAAACTGATGAGGCCATCTGAGAGCAACTATACCTCTGGCCACTTCAATACATATACACCAAACACAAAGACCAGGGTATATAGGGCAAAAAACTATCAATCTTTATTAATCCACATGATAAACATAAATAAAAACTTCATAATTATGTTTTTTTAATTTTTTATAGCAGCATTTAACATAACTGCACTAATGTTACAGAGTGCATGCAACGAATCATCTGGTATTCTGATGAGGAATCAATACCAACAGAAACAGACATAGCATAAACCCAATGGGGTATGAAATAATACTAGCCCACAAATGACCAAACCTGGGAAAAAAGTAACGTAAGTCAAAGGTAATGTAATACCAACACATGAATGGCCATGCACCCTGTATGGGCTCCTCTCATCATCTCCCCGAATGCGCATTTTCACACCACTGCTTCATCAGGGGGTGTGTCTTGTGGGTTATGGTTAAGTATATTTGTTGAACAGCGACCAATCACATTGTGCATGAATCATTCAAACATTTTTACGCCCCTTGGGTTTACACTATGTCTGTTTCTGTTGGTATTGATTCCTCATCAGAATACCAGATGATTTGTTGCATGCACACTGTAACATTATTGCATTTATTTTAAATGCTGCTATAAAAAAAAAGATTTTTCCTTATCCTCTTGTCCTCCATCTTTCTACCTGTACAACCCATCTACCTCTCATTATGAAGTTTTTATGTATGTTTTTTATGTGGATTAATAAAGATTGATTGTTTTTAGCCCTATATACCCTGGTCTTTGTGTTTGGTGTATATGTACAGTGATCCCTCAACTTACAATGGCCTCAACATACAATAGTTTCAACATACCATTGTAAGTTGAAACCAGACTCAACATACAATGTTATGGACAGTCCAATCTGTGAAATAAGTCAATGAACTGACCAATCAGAAAGGACATTCACTGGTAAAACTCCTGTATTACTGAAGCGTATGCACTGACTGGTGTCTGGTAGCGCTCCCTACAGTACAGAGAGGTATTACATGTTCTGTACTCTTTACCTATGCCACAGTTAGCTGCTCCTTTGGACACCAGGTGAGGGCGACTCCATGTTACTTTTTTTGGGACATTGCATGCACTGTACAGGCCCCCAAAGAAGCTCCTGTCCTCTACATAGACCAGTGCTTCCCAAGCAGGGAGCCTCCAGCTGTAGCAAAACTACAACTCCCAGCATGCCCGGACAGCCTTTGGCTGTCCGGGCATGCTGGGAATTGTAGTTTTGCAACAGCTGGAGGCTCCCTGGTTGGGAAACACTGACATAGACAGTGATTTACAGCTCCCAGCAGCTCTTTCCTACTTTTATATGTAATGATTTGCTTTATCTATATTAGTTATCTACTTATTTTTCTTTAATTCTCACTTTTTCCTATTTTTGGATGACATTTTGGTGCCTTTAGAACCAATTACCAGGTTTCCATAGAGTTCTGGTCTCAACATACGATGGTTTCAACATACAATGGTCGCCCCAGAACCAATTAACATTGTAACTTGAGGGACCACTGTACTGGGACGAGTTTGCAGTGAAATCAGAGAGTGTTGTAAATTTTCATGAACAGCCAGTAGTAAAATGTAAATTCCATTGATGTTCCATATAGATTTCCTCCTATGTAACATAAATGGTGAATACTATTTACTGTATATGTGATCGGCCTGATCATACAGGCCCCGGGGATCTGTATTGAGGTGTAAGCATTCAGGGTGCCACTTTATGGTACCGCTGTATGGCAGCATATTCTCCCAACAAATAATACATTGGAGGCATATAAAAGGTTCAATATGGGCCTGAAGATTATTGTGTTAATGACCAATCCCATACAATACATGTGAAATAGACAACAACATCAGTATTATGCTCTGTGCTGGTCCCATATCTCTCTGAGGCATTAATACAGACCCCCAGATCCAGTCACGACCACCTTATGTGCCATAAAGTTGTGAGAAAACATTTATATATATATATATATATATATATATATATATATATATATTCCATGACCAGTGAGCAGAGAATGGTCTGGTCCTGTTACTAGTCCCCCCCAATTGCCCTCAACAGCCTATATATCTGTACAGGAGTAGCCTGCATTTGCCCGATTACAAGTGCACGCAGTGACGTGATTTATAGTCACGTGATGCTCGGTAAAAGGGTTCGTGTATCACGTGTGACGTCTCCACATACCCTGTGTCACAGCACCGGCCCCAGCAGTGGATACTATCCGGTAACACCTGACGAGGAGCCGTGTGACCCGCACTCATCCCCCACGTGTCAGTTGCGAAGTCAAAGCGTCCCCCGTTGTCATGGATACGACGTCACCGTCCTTCATGGAGAGGGAGGAGTCGTGTGACGTAACCAGACTGCGTCAGCTGGATGGCGGAAGTGGTGTAGTTAATGTGTGGTTGGCGGTGGTCTTCTCGTGCAGTGTGGAATCTTTCAGTGTAAATAGGATATAGGGCTGAGTTACAGCTCTATATCACTTCACACGAGAAAAAAAAAAGCCTAAGGAAAAAAACACCAAGTGGGTTTGGCGTTTTATAAATCCCTTTTGACTTTTCACCTTAAGGGTGCGTTCACACGCTATTACTAGCAGCTGGTTTTCCTCTGCAGGAATCCTGCTGTGAGGTATGCTACCATTGATTTAAACGGGTCCACAGACAGTCCGCAATAGTGTCAGAATTGCGGACTGTCCGCGGACCCATTTAACGCCCGTTTTTGCACTTTAGTTTTTTCATCCGCACCTTTAAAAAATCATAACTCTTTCAATTTTGCACCTAAAAATCCATATGTTGACTTATTTTTTGCGCCACCAATTCTACTTTGTAATGACATCAGTCATTTTACCCAACAATCTACGGCGAAACAGAAAAAAAAATCATTGTGAGACAAAATTGGGAAAAAAACACTTTTGAAACTTTTGGGGGCTTCTGTTTCTGCACAGTCAATTTTTCAGTAAGCAATGACACCTCTTTATTCTGTAGGTCCATAAGATTAAAATGATACCCTACTTATATAGGTTTGATTTTGTCGTACTAATGAAAAAAATCATAACTACATGCAGGAAAATGTATATTTTTAAAATTATCATCTTCTGACACCTATAACTTTTATTTTTACGCATATGGGGCGGTATGAGGGCTCATTGTTTTGCGCCGTGATCTGAAGATTTTAGCGGTACCATTTTTGTATTGATCGGACTTGTTGATCGCTTTTTATTCATTTTTCTCATTATATAAAAAGTGACCAAAAATACAGTATTTTAGACTTTGGGATTTTTTTGCGTGTACGCCATTGACTGTGCGGTTTAATTAACAATATATTTTATAATTCGGACATTTCCGCATGCGGCAATACCACATATGTTTGTTTTCATTTACAGTTTTTTTTTAAATGGGAAAAGGGGGGTGATTCAAACTTTTATTATGGAAAAAACCTTTTTTTTTTGCAGTGTTATAGCTCCCATAGGGGGCTATAACACTGAACACACTGATCTTTTACATTGATCAATGGTTTCTCATAGGAAACCAGTGATCAATGATTCTGCCGCTTGACTGCTCATGCCTGGATCTCAGGCACTGAGCAGTCATTCAGCGATCGGATACCAGAAGGCAAGGTAGGAGACCCTCCTCGTGTCCCAGAGCTGTTCAGGATGCTGCGATTTCGCGCGGACATCTCGAACAGCTCCCTGAGCTAACCAGCAG
Organism: Hyla sarda; assembly: GCF_029499605.1. Lineage (NCBI taxonomy): Eukaryota > Metazoa > Chordata > Amphibia > Anura > Hylidae > Hyla > Hyla sarda. The sequence goes on along the minus strand of NC_079191.1, from coordinate 128,746,155 downwards.
TTATTTACTTTCACTTTAGACACGGCGTTCAACTTTGAATGCCGCGTCTAAAGGGTTAAAAGCTCGCGGCACTGCGATCATTGCCGCGCGCTATTAGCCACGGGTCCGGGCCCGACCCGGGAATCCGCTCGGATATGCATTGCCATCAATTGTGACTGTGTATGTCCGCACCTGCTGTGCATATAATGTCCAGCTGGAAATTTTCTGGTGTAGTTTTCCAAAACCACAGCATGTCAAAGGTCTGCCATTTTTTCAATGACATCGCTATATGTGCCTATGCTAATGCAAACTATTTTTTAAATAAACGCCATAAAAACAGCACCTTGGGATTGAAAAATGAGGGGCCAGTCTTTTGTAGTGTTTTTCTCAGGTTGAAAAAAAAAAAAAACACGTAAAGCTAGGTTTTCACTTGTTCAAAATTACCCCCCCAAAAAGCCACAAATGCTGCTTTCAGTCAAGAGATTTTGTTAGCTGAAAGTAAATGGATTTTTTTTTTCTGGTGTTTTTCTTAAATAGAAATCCTTGAGTCACATGATAAAGAAATCACATTACTTGTCAAGAGAAAAACGTAGGGGGGGGGGGGGGGGAAATTACCCCAAAAATATGACAAGACTTAAACCCACTATTTTTGAAAAAATGCCACAAAAAATGCTCTGTCAGATACAAAAACTTTTAATACATCTTAATACATTTAGTACATCTTGGCAAAACAGTTACCTTTCTAATATACTTAATAAGAAAAATGTATTTTCTTTTTATAGAAATCATGGCTTTATCCAAACTGAAGCACAGGCATGGACACAGTCTAGTACGTGAGCGTGGGCTAGCACTCCTCTGTGCTCTCTCCTGTCTGATAGCACTTCTCTGTGCTCTCTCCTGTCAGCACTTCTCTGTGCTCTCTCCTGCCTGATGACACTCCTTTGTGCTCTCTCCTGCCTGATGGCACTCCTTTGTACTCTCTCCTGCCTGATGGCACTCCTCTGTGCTCTCTCCTGCCTGATAGCACTCCTTTGTGCTCTCTCCTGCCTTAGAGCACTCCTCTGTGCTCTCTCCTGCCTGATGGCACTCCTCTGTGCTCTCTCCTGCCTGATGGCACTCCTCTGTGCTCTCTCCTGCCTGATGGCACTCCTCTGTGCTCTCTCCTGCCTGATGGCACTCCTCTGTGCTCTCTCCTGCCTGATGGCACTCCTCTGTGCTCTCTCCTGTCAGCACTCCTCTGTGCTCTCTCCTGTCTGATAGGACTCCTCTGTGATCTCTCCTGTCTGATAGGACTCCTCTGTGATCTCTCCTGTCTGATAGGACTCCTCTGTGCTCTCTCCTGTCTGATAGCACTCCTCTGTGCTCTCTCCTGTCAGCACTCCTCTGTGCTCTCTCCTGTCTGATAGTACCCCTCTGTGCTCTCTCCTGTCAGCACTCCTCTGTGTTCTCTCCTGTCAGGACTCCTCTGTACTCTCTCCTGTCTGATAGGACTCCTCTGTGCTCTTTCCTGTCTGATAGGACTCCTCTGTGCTCTTTCCTGTCTGATAGCACTCCTCTGTGCTCTCTTCTGTCCTAGCAGACAGCACAGTGGAGTGATAGCTCACCCTAACTTACTGGACTTTGTCCATGCCTGTGCTTCAGCTTCGACAAAGCCATGACTTTATAAGCCATGATTTCTATAAAAAGGAAATAAAAATTTCTGATGAAGTATATTAGAAAGGTTAATGTTTTGCTAAGATGTACAACATAGATGATTTTTGGCATTTTTTTCAGGTCAAAATAAAAGCCAGAAAAAAAACAAGTGGAAACCTAGCCTAAGAAAACTTGTGATCCTAGCATTAAAAGAGTTGCCCAGTATTAGAAAAACACTGCTTCTTTGTACAAAAACAGCACCACTCTTTTCCACAGGTTGTGTCTGCTATTGCAGCTCGGCTCTACTGAAGTGAACGGGACTGAACTGCAGTACTACACATGACCTGTGGACATGAGTGGAACTGTTTTTGCAAATAAGATGCAGCATTTTTCTAATCCTGAACAACCCCTATAAAGGGTCTTATCATCATCGTTTTCACTTTTTCTCCAAACCATGGACCTCCAGATACTGCAAAACAACAACTCCCAGCCTGACCGGACAGTCAACAGCTGTCCGGACAGGCTGGGAGTTGTAGTTTTGCAACATGTGGAGGTCTATAATTTGAAGATCACCGTTCCATACATACCTATGCTATGTTTGAGTGAAACACATTTACCCAAATATTGTACTTTTTAAAAGTAGGAAAATTAAGAAAAATAATATATATTGGATATTGTTGGCAGCATGCTCTGGGTATGTGTGGGCAAGGCTAAAGAGATGCAGGAAGGCAAGGAAGGATGCAATGAAAAGGAATTTTGCTTATTTTCTGCTGGAGTGTTCCTTGAAATTCCTGGAGTGTCTCCATTGAATAGAGTAATAAATGCTGCACCTGCTCAAACACACATACAAAAAGGAATGTAAGTAGAGCAAGGGGCAGAGAGGACAACCAAATAGAGCAGATGTATATGGAGGACATTTTTGCAATGCAATTAACAATTGCCCAGTGTTGTTATTTCAAAGGATCAGCTGGGACGGGGAAATCTCAGCTATACATACGGCAACATATGTTTTTTGGAGATATAACTAAGGAGATTGCAAGCTTTCAGTGCTTTTCATATCCCTTAGTTAGGCAACAATGCAGATGACTGCATAGAAATGTATAAAACAGCTAACTGGGCTATATAGGGGACAGGCGCTTCCTGTAGCAATTATCAAGACAGTGCAACTAGTTCATTCTAGTTCATTCCACAAGGGACAGGTCTTGTAACAGGAGGTATGCTGGGTTAAAGGGTTACTCTGGTGGAAAATTATTTTTTTTTTAAATCAACTTGTGTTAGAAAGTTAAACAGATTTGTTAATTACTTCTATTAAAAGTTAGTTATTTTTAGTCTGAACACAGTGATCTCTGCTGACACCTCTGTCGGGAACTGTCCAGATTAGAAGCAAATCCCCATAGAAAGCCCTCTCCTGCTCTGGACAGTTCCTGACATGGACAGAGGTGTCAGCAGAGTGCACTGTGGTCAGACTGAAAAGAACAATAAAACTTCCTCTGTAGTATACAGCAACACATAAGTACTGGAAGGAATAAGATTAGAGATGAGCGAATATTTGAAAAATTTGATACGGCCGATTTGTCGAATTTTCCTAAAAAAATTCTATTCGGTCCAAATTTTTTTGCGGCAAATCTGTATTAAAAAAAAATATTTCTCAATAGAGGAAATAACTCAATAGGGGTGTGGAACACTTTACCTTGCTGTAACATGCATAGGGTGTGTGCTGGGTTAGTGAAATAATACTGTTATTCAGTATGGCATGCAGATTAGGGGTGTCGCTATTAGAATCACTGTCGCCGAGCGGCACAATGACAGAGCCTGGAGGTGGCATCAGTATGAGGAGACCATATAATGGCTGAATGACACAGCATGGAGGTGGGGGCAGCATGAGGAGACCATATATTGGCTGAATGACCCAGCCTAGAGGTGGCAACAGCCTGACGAGACCATAGGGCCTCACAAGCATATAGTGGCTAAATGACACAGCCTGGAGTTGGCGGCAGCATGAGGAGAACACATGGTGGCAGTATGAGACAGCCTAGAGGTGGCATCAGCATGAGAACATATGGGGGCAGAATGAGAAAGCCTGCAGGTTGCAGCAGCAGCATCAGGAGTCCTGAAAGTGACCCAGTGACATAGTGGGGCGTTGGCTGGCAATACCAGTACCCGGTGACGAAGGTGGGTGAAAAAAGGAGAACTTGGCATCAGATGTGTGGCATCAGGCGGGTGGCAGGATCAGAATAGTAGCTGAGGCAGGTAGGCAGAAGAAAACGGTCTCTTTTGTAAAAGTGTTAGTGTGCGCAAGTAAGTATTGAGGATATGCATTACGTAAAACTAAAAGGGGTTATCCACCATAAGGTTATTTTAGTACATACCTGGCAGACAGTAATGGACATGCTTAGGAAGGATCTTCACTTGTCTTGGGGCTAAATGGCTATATCATGAGATTACCATTACACTGTGGCTAGCTTTTTGTGAACTGCTATTTCCTGTTTGACTTTGCTTTTTTTTTTACTACAAATCCCATAATTCCATTTTCCTCCCTCCCACACATCAGCCACCCCACCCATTGAAACATAAATGAGCTGCATCCATTCAAAAGACCTGTGGTTTTCAATCAGGGTGCCTACAGCTGTTGCACTACTTGCAGATTGATCTTTCTCCCACCAAGCGATCGCTCCACCCATTGAAGCAGACAGGCTCCCTGTCATCCGCTGACTAGTGAGTCAGGTCTCGGCCACATTGCAAGCTGGGAAAAATCTGAGACAACAGTAATTTTGTATGCTAATAAAAATAAATATTGGAGTGAAAATAACAGAAGAATTGTGAGAAAACCGTCACACATAGGTACTATATTATGAACTATATTAACTTTACAGCCCCTGTAGCATAGTCAAATAAAAAAAAAATCCTGGAATACCCCTTTAACTTTTAATAATATTCTTAAAATAAAATATATATACCCCAATTTTTTTTTTTTAAATCAAACAAAAGGAAAGGTGTGCCAAAAACACCATGTGCCACCTACACCACCAAGTATTGATGTGATTCAAAGACCTCCTAAAAGGTGGAAGGGAACAACGTATGGTCCATTGTAACTGGTGGGGATAAAAACTTCCCCTGTAAGGCCCTGCTCTCGCATTATTAATTCCCTTCTTGGCAAGTGTTACTCACCCAAAAAAAGGGCGGCCCCACACAGGAAACTCTCCCTATTTCCACCTGCAAACACTTCCATTTCCCAGGGTTAGTGGTGGAAATAGAGTGAGGTTCCTTTGTGGGGCCTCCCATTTTAAGACGAGTAACACTTTCCTGGGAAAGGTGGAAGTCAACAGCGTATTGTCCATTGTAGCAGGTGGGGGTAGAAACTTCCCCTGTAAGGCCCTACTCTCGCCCTATTAATTCCCTTCTTGGCAAGTTTTTACTCGCCTTAAAAAGGGCAGTCCCACACAGGAACCTCTTCCTATTTCCACCTGCAAACACTGCCATTTCCCAGGGTTTTTTAGGTGGAAATAGGGTGAGTGTCACGATGCCGGCTGGCAGAAGGTGGATCCTCTGTGCCAGAGAGGGATTGGCGTGGACCGTGCTAGTGGACCGGTTCTAAGTCACTACTGGTGTTCACCAGAGCCCGCCGCAAAGCGGGATGGTCTTGCTGCGGCGGTAGTGACCAGGTCGTATCCACTAGCAACGGCTCAACCTCTCTGACTGCTGAAGATAGGCGCGGTACAAGGGAGTAGACAGAAGCAAGGTCGGACGTAGCAGAAGGTCGGGGCAGGCAGCAAGGATCGTAGTCAGGGGCAACGGCAGGAGGTCTGGAACACAGGCTAGGAACACACAAGGAAACGCTTTCACTGGCACAATGGCAACAAGATCCGGCGAGGGAGTGCAGGGGAAGTGAGGTATACATAGGGAGTGCACAGGTGAACACACTAATTAGAACCACTGCACCAATCAGCGGCGCAGTGGCCCTTTAAATCGCAGAGACCCGGCGCGCGCGCGCCCTAGGGAGCGGGGCCGCGCGCGCCGGGACAGGACCGACGGAGAGCGAGTCAGGTACGGGAGCCGGGGTGCGCATCGCGAGCGGGCGTCACCCGCATCGCGAATCGCATCCCGGCTGGAGGCAGGATCGCAGCGCACCGGGTCAGTGGATCTGACCGGAGCGCTGCAATAGCGAGAGTGTAGCGAGCGCTCCGGGGAGGAGCGGGGACCCGGAGCGCTCGGCGTAACAGTACCCCCCCCCTTGGGTCTCCCCCTCTTCTTGGAGCCTGAGAACCTGAGGACCAGACTTTTGTCTAGGATATTGTCCTCAGGTTCCCAGGATCTCTCTTCAGGACCACAGCCCTCCCAATCGACCAAAAAAAAGGTTTTCCCTCTGACCTTCTTGGAGGCCAGTATCTCCTTTACGGAGAAGATGTCCGAGGAGCCGGAAACAGGAGTGGGAGAAACAAGTTTGGGAGAGAAACGGTTGATGATGAGTGGTTTAAGAAGAGAAACGTGAAAGGCATTAGGAATACGAAGAGAAGGAGGAAGAAGAAGTTTGTAAGAGACAGGATTAATCTGGCACAAAATTTTGAAAGGACCAAGATAGCGTGGTCCCAATTTGTAGCTGGGAACACGGAAGCGGACATATTTAGCGGAGAGCCATACCTTGTCTCCGGGAGAAAAAATGGGGGGAGCTCTTCTTTTCTTATCAGCAAACTTCTTCATGCGTGATGAAGCCTGTAAGAGAGAATTTTGGGTCTCTTTCCATATGGTGGAAAGATCACGAGTTATTTCATCCACAGTGGGCAAACCAGAGGGCAAGGGAGTAGGGAGAGGGGGAAGAGGGTGACGGCCGTACACCACGAAAAATGGGGATTTGGAAGAAGACTCAGAGACTCTGAAGTTATGCGAGAATTCGGCCCATGGTAGAAGATCTGCCCAGTCATCCTGGCGGGAGGAAACAAAATGCCGTAAATAATCACCCAGGACCTGGTTAACTCTTTCTACTTGCCCATTGGACTGAGGATGATAAGCAGAAGAAAAGTTTAATTTAATCTTGAGTTGTTTACAGAGAGCCCTCCAGAATTTTGACACGAATTGGACGCCTCTATCCGAGACGATCTGCGTGGGCAACCCGTGAAGACGAAAAATGTGTACAAAAAATTGTTTTGCCAACTGAGGCGCTGAAGGAAGACCAGGAAGAGGAATAAAATGTGCCATCTTGGAAAATCGATCAACGACCACCCAAACAACAGTGTTGCCACGGGATGGGGGTAAGTCTGTAATAAAGTCCATACCAATCAGAGACCAAGGCTGTTCGGGGACAGGCAGAGGATGAAGAAGACCAGCGGGCTTCTGGCGAGGAGTCTTATCCCGGGCACAGACAGTGCAGGCCCGCACAAAATCAACAACATCCGTCTCCAGAGTCGGCCACCAATAGAAACGAGAGATGAGTTGCACGGATTTCTTGATGCCCGCATGGCCTGCGAGATGGGAGGAGTGACCCCATTTGAGGATTCCGAGGCGTTGGCGTGGAGAGACGAAGGTCTTCCCTGGAGGAGTTTGCCTGATGGAGGCTGGAGAAGTGGAGATCAGGCAGTCAGGAGGAATGATGTGTTGCGGAGAGAGCTCTACTTCCGAGGCGTCCGAGGAACGAGAGAGAGCATCGGCCCTAATGTTCTTATCGGCAGGGCGAAAGTGAATTTCAAAATTAAACCGGGCAAAGAACAGAGACCACCTGGCCTGGCGAGGATTCAGCCGTTGGGCAGACTGGAGATAGGAGAGATTCTTGTGATCGGTGTAAATAATAACTGGAAATTTTGATCCCTCCAGCAGATGCCTCCATTCCTCAAGTGCTAATTTAATGGCCAGTAGCTCTCGATCCCCAATGGAGTAGTTCCTCTCCGCCGGAGAAAAGGTCCTAGAAAAAAAACCACAAGTAACAGCATGCCCGGAAGAATTTTTTTGTAGAAGAACCGCTACAGCTCCTACTGAGGAGGCATCAACCTCCAATAGGAAGGGTTTAGATGGGTCAGGTCTGGAGAGCACGGGAGCAGAAGAAAAGGCAGCCTTGAGCCGTTTAAAGGCGTCTTCCGCTTGAGGAGGCCATGACTTAGGATTGGCATTCTTTTTGGTTAAAGCCACGATAGGGGCCACAATGGTGGAAAAATGAGGAATAAATTGTCTGTAATAATTGGCGAACCCCAAAAAACGTTGGATAGCACGGAGTCCGGAGGGGCGTGGCCAATCTAAGACGGCAGAGTGTTTGTCTGGATCCATTTGTAGTCCCCGGCCAGAGACCAAGTATCCTAGGAAAGGAAGAGATTGACATTCAAACAGACATTTCTCCATTTTGGCATAAAGTTGATTGTCACGAAGTCTCTGAAGAACCATGCGGACATGTTGGCGGTGTTCTTCTAGGTTGGCAGAAAAAATCTGAATATCGTCCAGATACGCAACAACACAGGAATATAAGAGATCACGAAAAATTTCATTAACAAAGTCTTGGAAGACGGCAGGGGCGTTGCACAGGCCAAAGGGCATGACCAGATACTCAAAGTGTCCATCTCTAGTGTTAAATGCCGTTTTCCATTCATCCCCCTCCCTGATGCGGATGAGATTATAAGCACCTCTTAAGTCCAGTTTGGTAAAGATGTGGGCACCTTGGAGGCGATCAAAGAGTTCAGAGATAAGAGGTAGAGGATAGCGGTTCTTTACCGTGATTTTATTAAGACCGCGGTAGTCAATGCAAGGACGTAAGGAGCCATCTTTTTTGGACACAAAGAAAAATCCAGCTCCGGCAGGAGAGGAGGATTTGCGGATAAAGCCCTTTTTTAAATTTTCCTGGATGTACTCAGACATAGCAAGAGTCTCTGGGGCGGACAGAGGATAAATTCTGCCCCGGGGTGGAGTAGTGCCCGGGAGGAGGTCAATAGGACAGTCATAAGGCCTGTGAGGAGGTAGAGTCTCAGCTTGTTTTTTGCAAAATACATCAGCAAAGTCCATATAGGCCTTAGGGAGACCGGTTACAGGGGGAACCACAGGGTCACGGCAGGGAGTACTGGGAACCGGTTTAAGGCAGTCCTTGAAACAAGAGGTACCCCAACTCTTGATCTCCCCTGTGGACCAATCCAGGGTTGGGGAATGGTGTTGAAGCCAGGGTAGTCCAAGGAGAATTTCAGAAGTGCAATTGGGGAGGACCAAAAACTCAATTTTTTCGTGATGAGGTCCGATGCACATTAGGAGGGGCTCCGTGCGAAAACGTATGGTACAGTCCAATCTTTCATTGTTAACACAATTGATGTAGAGGGGTCTGGCGAGACTGGTCACCGGGATGTTGAACCTGTTGATGAGAGAGGCCAAGATAAAATTTCCTGCAGATCCGGAATCCAAGAAGGCCATAGTAGAGAAGGAGAAGGTAGAGGCAGATATCCGCACAGGCACAGTAAGACGTGGAGAAGCAGAGTTGACATCAAGGACTGTCTCACCTTTGCGCGGAGTCAGCGTACGTCTTTCCAGGCGGGGAGGACGGATAGGACAATCCTTCAGGAAGTGTTCGGTACCGGCACAGTACAGGCAGAGATTCTCCATGCGGCGTCGTGTCCTCTCTTGAGGTGTCAGGCGAGACCGGTCAACTTGCATAGCCTCCACGGCGGGAGGCACAGGAACGGATTGCAGAGGACCAGAGGAGAGAGGAGCCGGGGAGAAAAAACGCCTCGTGCGAACAAAGTCCATATCCTGGCGGAGCTCCTGACGCCTTTCGGAAAAACGCATGTCAATGCGAGTGGCTAGATGAATGAGTTCATGTAGGTTAGCAGGGATTTCTCGTGCGGCCAGAACATCTTTAATGTTGCTGGATAGGCCTTTTTTAAAGGTCGCTGTTACGCCTAGCGCTCCGGGTCCCCGCTCCTCCCCGGAGCGCTCACGGCGTCTTTCTCCCTGCAGCTCCCCGGTCAGTCCCGCTGACCGGGAGCGCTGCACTGTCATGGCCGTTGGGGATGCGATTCGCACAGCGGGACGCGCCCGCTCGCGAGTCGCATCCCAGGTCACTTACCCGTTCCCGTCCCCTGCTGTCATGTGCTGGCGCGCGCGGCTCCGCTCTCTAGGGCGCGCGCGCGCCAGCTCCCTGAGACTTAAAGGGCCAGTGCACCAATGATTGGTGCCTGGCCCAATTAGCTTAATTGGCTTCCACCTGGTCTCTGACTATATCTGACCTCCTCCCATGCACTCCCTTGCCGGATCTTGTTGCCCTTGTGCCTAGTGAAAGCGTTCCCTTGTTTGTTCCTAGCCCGTGTTCCAGACCTCCTGCCGTTGCCCCTGACTACGATCCTTGCTGCCTGCCCCGACCTTCTGCTACGTCCGACCTTGCCTTTGTCTACTCCCTTGTACCTCGCCTATCATCAGCAGTCAGAGAGGTGAGCCGTTGCTAGTGGATACGACCTGGTCACTACCGCCGCAGCAAGACCATCCCGCTTTGCGGCGGGCTCTGGTGAAAACCAGTAGTGACTTAGAACCGGTCCACTAGCGCGGTCCTCGCCAATCCCTCTCTGGCACAGAGGATCCACCTCCTACCAGCCGGGATCGTGACAGTAGATCCGGCCATGGATCCCGCTGAGGTCCCTCTGCCTCATATCTCTGATATCACCACGGTGATCGCCCAGCAATCCCGACAGATCGCCCATCTAACCCACCAGCTGTCGGAAATGTCCACCATTGTGCACCAACTTCAGTCGCAACTTCAGCAGCAATCATCTCCTCCGCCAGCTCCTGCACCCCTTCCGCAGCGAGTGGCCACTCCTAGCCTCCGCCTGTCCTTGCCGGACAAATTTAATGGGGACTCTAAGTTTTGCCGTGGCTTTCTTTCGCAATGTTCCCTGCACATGGAGATGATGTCGGACCAGTTTCCTACTGAAAGGTCTAAGGTGGCTTTCGTAGTCAGCCTTCTGTCTGGAAAAGCCCTGTCATGGGCCACACCGCTCTGGGACCGCAATGACCCCGTCACTGCCTCTGTACACTCCTTCTTCTCGGAAATTCGAAGTGTCTTTGAGGAACCTGCCCGAGCCTCTTCTGCTGAGACTGCCCTGCTGAACCTGGTCCAGGGTAATTCTTCCGTTGGCGAGTACGCCATACAATTCCGTACTCTTGCTTCTGAACTATCCTGGAATAATGAGGCCCTCTGCGCGACCTTTAAAAAAGGCCTATCCAGCAACATTAAAGATGTTCTGGCCGCACGAGAAACTCCTGCTAACCTGCATGAACTCATTCATCTAGCCACTCGCATTGACATGCGTTTTTCTGAGAGACATCAAGAGCTCCGCCAGGAAAAAGACTTAGATCTCTGGACACCTCTCCCACAGTCTCCACTGCAATCTGCGCCTAGGCCTCCCGCCGAGGAAGCCATGCAAGTGGATCGGTCTCGCCTGACCCTGGAAGAGAGGAATCGCCGTAAGGAAGAGAATCTTTGTCTGTACTGTGCCAGTACCGAACATTTTTTGGTGGATTGCCCTATCCGTCCTCCACGTCTGGGAAACGCACGCTCGCACCCAGCTCTCGTGGGTGTGGCGTCTCTTGATGCTAAGTCGGCTTCTCCACGTCTCACGGTGCCTGTACGGATTTCTACTTCAGCCAGCTCTTCCCTCTCAGCCGTGGCCTGCCTGGACTCTGGTGCCTCTGGGAATTTTATTCGGGAGTCCTTGGTGAATAAATTCCGCATTCCGGTGACCCGTCTTGTCAAGCCACTCCACATTTCCGCGGTCAACGGAGCCAGGTTGGATTGCACCGTACGTTACCGCACGGAGCCCCTCCTAATGTGCATCGGACCTCATCACGAGAAAATTGAATTTTTGGTCCTTCCCAATTGCACTTCCGAAATTCTCCTTGGACTACCCTGGCTTCTACACCATTCCCCAACCCTGGACTGGTTCACTGGGGAGATCAAGAGTTGGGGTCCCTCTTGTTCCAAGGACTGCCTTAAACCGGTTCCCAGTACTCCCTGCCGTGACCCTGTGGTTCCTCCTGTATCCGGTCCCTCTAAGGTCGTTAGGGACTCTGCCTGCCACAGAAAATGCCTCTCCCCCCCTCCCAGTCCCTTCAGGCAAGCCTCTGTGTCCCCTCATGGCTCCCGTCCTTGTGTCTCCCTGCCCCGTGCCAAGCTTCACCCTCTGCCCTCCCTCCCCATTCCTACTCCTGCTGTACTGCCTGCCATTGAGGAAACCATCCATTCCTTCCCGGTGTCCTCATCCCAGGGGAGGCAGTCACCGGACAAAAAAAAGGGGAGACCTAAGGGGGGGGGGTACTGTTACGCCTAGCGCTCCGGGTCCCCGCTCCTCCCCGGAGCGCTCACGGCGTCTTTCTCCCTGCAGCTCCCCGGTCAGTCCCGCTGACCGGGAGCGCTGCACTGTCATGGCCGTTGGGGATGCGATTCGCACAGCGGGACGCGCCCGCTCGCGAGTCGCATCCCAGGTCACTTACCCGTTCCCGTCCCCTGCTGTCATGTGCTGGCGCGCGCGGCTCCGCTCTCTAGGGCGCGCGCGCGCCAGCTCCCTGAGACTTAAAGGGCCAGTGCACCAATGATTGGTGCCTGGCCCAATTAGCTTAATTGGCTTCCACCTGGTCTCTGACTATATCTGACCTCCTCCCATGCACTCCCTTGCCGGATCTTGTTGCCCTTGTGCCTAGTGAAAGCGTTCCCTTGTTTGTTCCTAGCCCGTGTTCCAGACCTCCTGCCGTTGCCCCTGACTACGATCCTTGCTGCCTGCCCCGACCTTCTGCTACGTCCGACCTTGCCTTTGTCTACTCCCTTGTACCTCGCCTATCATCAGCAGTCAGAGAGGTGAGCCGTTGCTAGTGGATACGACCTGGTCACTACCGCCGCAGCAAGACCATCCCGCTTTGCGGCGGGCTCTGGTGAAAACCAGTAGTGACTTAGAACCGGTCCACTAGCGCGGTCCTCGCCAATCCCTCTCTGGCACAGAGGATCCACCTCCTACCAGCCGGGATCGTGACAGTCGCGCAGAGGGCCTCATTATTCCAGGATAGTTCTAAAAGCAAGAGTACGGAATTGTACGGCGTACTCGCCAAGGGAAGAATTACCCTGGACCAGGTTCAACAGGGCAGTCTCAGCAGAAGAGGCTCGGGCAGGTTCCTCAAAGACACTTCGAATTTCCGAGAAGAAGGAGTGTACGGAGGCAGTGACGGGGTCATTGCGGTCCCAGAGCGGTGTGGCCCATGACAGAGCTTTTCCAGACAGAAGGCTGACTACGAAAGCCACCTTAGACCTTTCAGTAGGAAACTGGTCCGACATCATCTCCAAGTGCAGGGAACATTGAGAAAGAAAGCCACGGCAAAATTTAGAGTCCCCATCAAATTTATCCGGCAAGGATAGTCGTAGGCCTGAAGCGGCCACTCGCTGCGGAGGAGGTGCAGGAGCTGGCGGAGGAGATGATTGCTGAAGCTGAGGTAGTAGCTGCTGTAGCATCACGGTCAGTTGAGACAGCTGGTGGCCTTGTTGCTCTATCTGTTGTGACTGCTGGGCGACCACCGTGGTGAGGTCGGCGACAACTGGCAGAGGAACTTCAGCGGGATCCATGGCCGGATCTACTGTCACGATGCCGGCTGGCAGAAGGTGGATCCTCTGTGCCAGAGAGGGATTGGCGTGGACCGTGCTAGTGGACCGGTTCTAAGTCACTACTGGTGTTCACCAGAGCCCGCCAAAAAAGGGGGATGGTCTTGCTGCGGCGGTAGTGACCAGGTCGTATCCACTAGCAACGGCTCAACCTCTCTGACTGCTGAAGATAGACGCGGTACAAGGGAGTAGACAGAAGCAAGGTCGGACGTAGCAGAAGGTCGGGGCAGGCAGCAAGGATCGTAGTCAGGGGCAACGGCAGGAGGTCTGGAACACAGGCTAGGAACACACAAGGAAACGCTTTCACTGGCACAATGGCAACAAGATCCGGCGAGGGAGTGCAGGGGAAGTGAGGTATACATAGGGAGTGCACAGGTGAACACACTAATTAGAACCACTGCACCAATCAGCGGCGCAGTGGCCCTTTAAATCGCAGAGACCCGGCGCGCGCGCGCCCTAGGGAGCGGGGCCGCGCGCGCCGGGACAGGACCGACGGAGAGCGAGTCAGGTACGGGAGCCGGGGTGCGCATCGCGAGCGGGCGTCACCCGCATCGCGAATCGCATCCCGGCTGGAGGCAGGATCGCAGCGCACCGGGTCAGTGGATCTGACCGGAGCGCTGCAATAGCGAGAGTGTAGCGAGCGCTCCGGGGAGGAGCGGGGACCCGGAGCGCTCGGCGTAACAGTACCCCCCCCCTTGGGTCTCCCCCTCTTCTTGGAGCCTGAGAACCTGAGGACCAGACTTTTGTCTAGGATATTGTCCTCAGGTTCCCAGGATCTCTCTTCAGGACCACAGCCCTCCCAATCGACCAAAAAAAAGGTTTTCCCTCTGACCTTCTTGGAGGCCAGTATCTCCTTTACGGAGAAGATGTCCGAGGAGCCGGAAACAGGAGTGGGAGAAACAAGTTTGGGAGAGAAACGGTTGATGATGAGTGGTTTAAGAAGAGAAACGTGAAAGGCATTAGGAATACGAAGAGAAGGAGGAAGAAGAAGTTTGTAAGAGACAGGATTAATCTGGCACAAAATTTTGAAAGGACCAAGATAGCGTGGTCCCAATTTGTAGCTGGGAACACGGAAGCGGACATATTTAGCGGAGAGCCATACCTTGTCTCCGGGAGAAAAAATGGGGGGAGCTCTTCTTTTCTTATCAGCAAACTTCTTCATGCGTGATGAAGCCTGTAAGAGAGAATTTTGGGTCTCTTTCCATATGGTGGAAAGATCACGAGTTATTTCATCCACAGCGGGCAAACCAGAGGGCAAGGGAGTAGGGAGAGGGGGAAGAGGGTGACGGCCGTACACCACGAAAAATGGGGATTTGGAAGAAGACTCAGAGACTCTGAAGTTATGCGAGAATTCGGCCCATGGTAGAAGATCTGCCCAGTCATCCTGGCGGGAGGAAACAAAATGCTGTAAATAATCACCCAGGACCTGGTTAACTCTTTCTACTTGCCCATTGGACTGAGGATGATAAGCAGAAGAAAAGTTTAATTTAATCTTGAGTTGTTTACAGAGAGCCCTCCAGAATTTTGACACGAATTGGACGCCTCTATCCGAGACGATCTGCGTGGGCAACCCGTGAAGACGAAAAATGTGTACAAAAAATTGTTTTGCCAACTGAGGCGCTGAAGGAAGACCAGGAAGAGGAATAAAATGTGCCATCTTGGAAAATCGATCAACGACCACCCAAACAACAGTGTTGCCACGGGATGGGGGTAAGTCTGTAATAAAGTCCATACCAATCAGAGACCAAGGCTGTTCGGGGACAGGCAGAGGATGAAGAAGACCAGCGGGCTTCTGGCGAGGAGTCTTATCCCGGGCACAGACAGTGCAGGCCCGCACAAAATCAACAACATCCGTCTCCAGAGTCGGCCACCAATAGAAACGAGAGATGAGTTGCACGGATTTCTTGATGCCCGCATGGCCTGCGAGATGGGAGGAGTGACCCCATTTGAGGATTCCGAGGCGTTGGCGTGGAGAGACGAAGGTCTTCCCTGGAGGAGTTTGCCTGATGGAGGCTGGAGAAGTGGAGATCAGGCAGTCAGGAGGAATGATGTGTTGCGGAGAGAGCTCTACTTCCGAGGCGTCCGAGGAACGAGAGAGAGCATCGGCCCTAATGTTCTTATCGGCAGGGCGAAAGTGAATTTCAAAATTAAACCGGGCAAAGAACAGAGACCACCTGGCCTGGCGAGGATTCAGCCGTTGGGCAGACTGGAGATAGGAGAGATTCTTGTGATCGGTGTAAATAATAACTGGAAATTTTGATCCCTCCAGCAGATGCCTCCATTCCTCAAGTGCTAATTTAATGGCCAGTAGCTCTCGATCCCCAATGGAGTAGTTCCTCTCCGCCGGAGAAAAGGTCCTAGAAAAAAAACCACAAGTAACAGCATGCCCGGAAGAATTTTTTTGTAGAAGAACCGCTCCAGCTCCTACTGAGGAGGCATCAACCTCCAATAGGAAGGGTTTAGATGGGTCAGGTCTGGAGAGCACGGGAGCAGAAGAAAAGGCAGCCTTGAGCCGTTTAAAGGCGTCTTCCGCTTGAGGAGGCCATGACTTAGGATTGGCATTCTTTTTGGTTAAAGCCACGATAGGGGCCACAATGGTGGAAAAATGAGGAATAAATTGTCTGTAATAATTGGCGAACCCCAAAAAACGTTGGATAGCACGGAGTCCGGAGGGGCGTGGCCAATCTAAGACGGCAGAGTGTTTGTCTGGATCCATTTGTAGTCCCCGGCCAGAGACCAAGTATCCTAGGAAAGGAAGAGATTGACATTCAAACAGACATTTCTCCATTTTGGCATAAAGTTGATTGTCACGAAGTCTCTGAAGAACCATGCGGACATGTTGGCGGTGTTCTTCTAGGTTGGCAGAAAAAATCTGAATATCGTCCAGATACACAACAACACAGGAATATAAGAGATCACGAAAAATTTCATTAACAAAGTCTTGGAAGACGGCAGGGGCGTTGCACAGGCCAAAGGGCATGACCAGATACTCAAAGTGTCCATCTCTAGTGTTAAATGCCGTTTTCCATTCATCCCCCTCCCTGATGCGGATGAGATTATAAGCACCTCTTAAGTCCAGTTTGGTAAAGATGTGGGCACCTTGGAGGCGATCAAAGAGTTCAGAGATAAGAGGTAGAGGATAGCGGTTCTTTACCGTGATTTTATTAAGACCGCGGTAGTCAATGCAAGGACGTAAGGAGCCATCTTTTTTGGACACAAAGAAAAATCCAGCTCCGGCAGGAGAGGAGGATTTGCGGATAAAGCCCTTTTTTAAATTTTCCTGGATGTACTCAGACATAGCAAGAGTCTCTGGGGCGGACAGAGGATAAATTCTGCCCCGGGGTGGAGTAGTGCCCGGGAGGAGGTCAATAGGACAGTCATAAGGCCTGTGAGGAGGTAGAGTCTCAGCTTGTTTTTTGCAAAATACATCAGCAAAGTCCATATAGGCCTTAGGGAGACCGGTTACAGGGGGAACCACAGGGTCACGGCAGGGAGTACTGGGAACCGGTTTAAGGCAGTCCTTGAAACAAGAGGTACCCCAACTCTTGATCTCCCCTGTGGACCAATCCAGGGTTGGGGAATGGTGTTGAAGCCAGGGTAGTCCAAGGAGAATTTCAGAAGTGCAATTGGGGAGGACCAAAAACTCAATTTTTTCGTGATGAGGTCCGATGCACATTAGGAGGGGCTCCGTGCGAAAACGTATGGTACAGTCCAATCTTTCATTGTTAACACAATTGATGTAGAGGGGTCTGGCGAGACTGGTCACCGGGATGTTGAACCTGTTGATGAGAGAGGCCAAGATAAAATTTCCTGCAGATCCGGAATCCAAGAAGGCCATAGTAGAGAAGGAGAAGGTAGAGGCAGATATCCGCACAGGCACAGTAAGACGTGGAGAAGCAGAGTTGACATCAAGGACTGTCTCACCTTTGCGCGGAGTCAGCGTACGTCTTTCCAGGCGGGGAGGACGGATAGGACAATCCTTCAGGAAGTGTTCGGTACCGGCACAGTACAGGCAGAGATTCTCCATGCGGCGTCGTGTCCTCTCTTGAGGTGTCAGGCGAGACCGGTCAACTTGCATAGCCTCCACGGCGGGAGGCACAGGAACGGATTGCAGAGGACCAGAGGAGAGAGGAGCCGGGGAGAAAAAACGCCTCGTGCGAACAAAGTCCATATCCTGGCGGAGCTCCTGACGCCTTTCGGAAAAACGCATGTCAATGCGAGTGGCTAGATGAATGAGTTCATGTAGGTTAGCAGGGATTTCTCGTGCGGCCAGAACATCTTTAATGTTGCTGGATAGGCCTTTTTTAAAGGTCGCGCAGAGGGCCTCATTATTCCAGGATAGTTCTGAAGCAAGAGTACGGAATTGTACGGCGTACTCGCCAACGGAAGAATTACCCTGGACCAGGTTCAACAGGGCAGTCTCAGCAGAAGAGGCTCGGGCAGGTTCCTCAAAGACACTTCGAATTTCCGAGAAGAAGGAGTGTACGGAGGCAGTGACGGGGTCATTGCGGTCCCAGAGCGGTGTGGCCCATGACAGAGCTTTTCCAGACAGAAGGCTGACTACGAAAGCCACCTTAGACTTTTCAGTAGGAAACTGGTCCGACATCATCTCCAAGTGCAGGGAACATTGAGAAAGAAAGCCACGGCAAAATTTAGAGTCCCCATCAAATTTATCCGGCAAGGATAGTCGTAGGCCTGAAGCGGCCACTCGCTGCGGAGGAGGTGCAGGAGCTGGCGGAGGAGATGATTGCTGAAGCTGAGGTAGTAGCTGCTGTAGCATCACGGTCAGTTGAGACAGCTGGTGGCCTTGTTGCTCTATCTGTTGTGACTGCTGGGCGACCACCGTGGTGAGGTCGGCGACAACTGGCAGAGGAACTTCAGCGGGATCCATGGCCGGATCTACTGTCACGATGCCGGCTGGCAGAAGGTGGATCCTCTGTGCCAGAGAGGGATTGGCGTGGACCGTGCTAGTGGACCGGTTCTAAGTCACTACTGGTGTTCACCAGAGCCCGCCGCAAAGCGGGATGGTCTTGCTGCGGCGGTAGTGACCAGGTCGTATCCACTAGCAACGGCTCAACCTCTCTGACTGCTGAAGATAGGCGCGGTACAAGGGAGTAGACAGAAGCAAGGTCGGACGTAGCAGAAGGTCGGGGCAGGCAGCAAGGATCGTAGTCAGGGGCAACGGCAGGAGGTCTGGAACACAGGCTAGGAACACACAAGGAAACACTTTCACTGGCACAATGGCAACAAGATCCGGCGAGGGAGTGCAGGGGAAGTGAGGTATACATAGGGAGTGCACAGATGAACACACTAATTAGAACCACTGCGCCAATCAGCGGCGCAGTGGCCCTTTAAATCGCAGAGACCCGGCGCGCGCGCGCCCTAGGGAGCGGGGCCGCGCGCGCCGGGACAGGACCGACGGAGAGCGAGTCAGGTACGGGAGCCGGGGTGCGCATCGCGAGCGGGCGCCACCCGCATCGCGAATCGCATCCCGGCTGGAGGCAGGATCGCAGCGCACCGGGTCAGTGGATCTGACCGGAGCGCTGCAATAGCGAGAGTGTAGCGAGCGCTCCGGGGAGGAGCGGGGACCCGGAGCGCTCGGCGTAACAGTGAGGTTCCTTTTGTGGGGCAACCCTTTTTAAGACGAGTAACACTTTCCTCGAAAAGGAAATTCCCTTGGCAAGTGTTACTCGCCCTAAAAAGGGCAGCCTCACACAGGAAACTCTCCCTATTTCCACCTGCAAACACTTCCATTTCCCAGGGTTGCTAGGTGGAAATAGAGTGAGGTTCCTTTGTGGGGCCTCCCATTTTAAGACGAGTAACACTTTCCTGGGAAAGGTGGAAGTCAACAGCGTATTGTCCATTGTAGCAGGTGGGGGTAGAAACTTCCCCTGTAAGGCCCTACTCTCGCCCTATTAATTCCCTTCTTGGCAAGTTTTTACTCGCCTTAAAAAGGGAAGTCCCACACAGGAACCTCTTCCTATTTCCACCTGCAAACACTGCCATTTCCCAGGGTTTTTTAGGTGGAAATAGGGTGAGGTTCCTTTTGTGGGGCAACCCTTTTTAAGACGAGTAACACTTTCCTCGAAAAGGAAATTCCCTTGGCAAGTGTTACTCGCCCTAAAAAGGGCAGCCTCACACAGGAAACTCTCCCTATTTCCACCTAAAAATCCTGGGCAGTGTTTGTAGGTGGAAATAGGGAGAGGTTCCTGTGTGGGGACATCCTTTTTTAGGGCGAGTAACACTTGCCAAGAAGGGAATTAATAATGCAAGAGTAGGGCCTTACAGAGGAAGTTTTTACCCCCGCCTGTTACAATGGATTATATGTTGTTCCCTTCCACCTTTTCAGAGGTCTTTGCATCACATCAATATTTGGTGGTGTAGGTGGCACATGGTGCTTTTTTTTTTTTTGCACACCTTTCCCTTTGTTTGAGTCCAAAAAATGGTTGGGTCCATATATTTTATCCTAAGAAAAGTTAAGTTTTAGCTAATGCATATCCTCAATACTTACTTGTGGTCTGATGCCGAAGAATGTCCGTAACTGGGGAGCAGCACCTTAAATCTGTTTTGCCCTATCCATATTTGTGATGTGTTGGTGTGGCACCATGGTCAATCTACTCTCATGCATTAGGCATTGGTGGGTTGAAATCCTGGCTGATCCATGCCTGATTCATCTTCACAAAGGTTAGTCTCTCCCCATTTTTTCGTGGACAGACGAGTTCTCCTTGGGGTTACTATGGCCAACGCCGCACTAAACACCCGCTCTGATGGCACACTACTGGCCGGGCAGGACAGCTTTTCCAGGGCAAACTCTGCTAGTTGTGGCCACAAATCAAGTTTGGCTGCCCAGAAGTCCAGCGGATCTTCAAGGTATGTTAGCATGGTCATGTCAAGGTGTATCACCACTTGCTGGTTCAGGTCCTGCTGCTGATGAGTTGCTTCATTATGCGGGTGAAGACAGCTACTCATCAGCGACTGTAGACTCAGGCTGCTGCTGATGGAGTTGGTACTGCTCCTGCCACCCCTCCCCTCCCCAGCAGCCATTGCAGTGGAAAGTGAGTGCAGAGGGCCCCCCGAGTCAGACCTGCGAGAGGATGAATGATGGCGCAGATAGGCATCAGCCAACTGACTACGTAGGATGTCTCTGTAGTAGGTCAGTTTGTCCTCCCTCTCAGTGGGTATAAAAAGGCCACATTTCGTTCCAAAGAAATGACGGCTTGGGACTCTCCAACTCGGCTCGACACAAGCCATCAGACTTGAAGTAGGAGGAGCAGGAGCATCTGGAGCGACAGAAGGAGGGTATGATATACAGTTCCCTTCAGCTGAGATGGTGGAGCCTTGGCTGGCTGAAACAGGGAGCAGCGTGCCAGTGGGTGATACACTTTATGGTGATACTGCATATGTTGACGCAGGGCCGTTGTGCCAACATTGGGACCCTGGCCATGCTTCACCTTCTGCCGACACATCTTGCATGTGACCAGGTTAACATCCTCCTGATGCTTAATGAAAAACTGCCACACCGCCGAGTAGCTGATTTTCCTACCAACAGTCCTCACTTTTTGACTGCTACTGCCGCTGACTCCAGGAACCCCTGTTCCACTTCCTCCAGGGAAGGTAGGCTGCCATGAAGCAGGTGGTCTACCCCGTGCACGTTTGGCTCCAGACTTTCCACTTCTGCCATCATGCTGAATGCCAACCATGCTCCCACCTGGCTGGCTCAGCTGCTGCCTCACGGGCAACCTGCAACCCTCTTCTCCTGATGATGATTAAGCCCCTTCTGCACCAGGCTCCCAATTGCAGTTGGCTTCATCATCATTGAGTTGTGTCTGCACGCCACTGATGGATCCTCAGGTTCCTCAACAGTGTCTGCTTCAGGAGCCTGAATGCTCGCGACACCACCTCCCACGCCACTCTCCTCATCACTACTTGCCTGCCCAACAGAGCAAGCGGCGGATGTCTCCTCCACTTCTTGGCTGGGCAGTAGCTGCTGACTGTCCTCTAGATCAGTGTTTCCCAAACCAGTCCTCAAGGCACACCAACAGTCCAGGATTTTAATTATTCCCTGTTCTATTCCAATGGAGTAACTGAAAAAACCTGGAATGTTGGTGTGCCTTGAGGACTGGGTTGGGAAACACTGCTCTAGATCATCCTTATTAAATAGTGAAGCTGAACCCACAGTAGAAGATACTTCTGTTGGGGATGGAACAGCATAAGACAGAGTCAATGGGAGGACAGGGACTGCTACCGGGCCATCCCAACTGAGGGTTGTGTCTGAGGAACCCACCTACTGTTGACTGGGGGTGTCAGATGTCACTTGTGATCAAGTGGATGACCGTGTTAACCAATCAATGAGGGCAGATGGGTTGCTGGTCAAGACATGACCGCTAGCTGAAACCGAGAGCTCAGGCCTCTTGCTGCAACTCCTGCTGCCACTCGCCCCTAGTCTGCTGCGACCTCTGCCTGATGAATTTAGGCCTCTGCCACTCCTGTGCACGTCCTGGGACTTCTCTGTCTGACATACTTAGTGCATATATGAGGGGAGGACAATACGCTCCACTACGCTTAAAAAAGTATTTGTCTACAACACCAGCAGATGTGTACTTTTGGCTGGCCTTTCACAGTATCTAGGCCCTTAAGACTAACAGGAACAAAATGTTACACCACTTAGATGTACTTATATGTGGTATGCACTTATGAGGGAAGGACAATGTGCTCCAGTTATCTTAAAACAGTATTTGTCTACAACACCAGCAGGTGTGTAATTTTGCCTTGCCTTTAACAGTATCTAGACCCTTAAATGGGCACTGTCAGATACAAAAACTTTTGTAAAGCATGTAAAATCAATAGGTTTTGCAATTGCTTTCATTAGTAAATTTTCAGTATTTCATACTGAAAGAGCCAGTCAAACAACTTCCCCCCTGCCTGCTTGGACACATACTAGTCCTGCTGTGTCCATCACCTATGTCATGGACACACTTCCTTGAATGACAGCTGTGAGTGCAGGGCTCACAGCTAGAGGAAAAATCCTCCCACTGTCAGCTCGTGTCCCACTACTGTCAGTGAGGACGAGCTGGGAGTTGTAGTTTTGCTCATTCTAGGGGAGATGTGAGCAGACAGCATACTGAGGGAGGGGCGGAGACCTGCACAGTGAGGCCACGCCCCCTCCCTTTGAGAGGAATTCAGACTAGTGAGCTAAATTAAAAGTGTAAAAAGAAATAAAAGGTGCTAGATGTACATGGTCAGGATTAGTTACTGAGTGATATATTATAAAAATGTTTTTGTTGGATCTGACGGGTACGCTTTAAGACTTTTAAAGGAACAAAATGATACACCACTTAGATGTATGCACAGGTTACACTTAATGGAGGACAATATGATTTTAGTGCTCTGCTCACCCTAACTGTCTGTTAGCCAGTGCTGCAGCACACAGTCACTGTGTACTACACCTAAAATTGCATTTCTCTCTCAATCTCACTCCCTTCCCTATCAGTGCTTCTAGGCTGGATTTGGGCTTGAGGTGAATCGCTGCTGTAAAAAAGATTTTCTGCGATGTCACCTTGCTCAACTCGGCATTCACTAGATTCCTGTGGGCCGGTAGACGACCCCGTATAGCGGCTAGAAAACTGATGCTACCTAAACACAAAGGGGGCCTCAGCCTGCCGGATATCAGGCACTAGAATGTGGCCTGCTTATTCAGACATAGCATTGACTGGCTCAGACAGGGGACCCAGTTTTCTAACACGACCATCGAGGCCGCTCTATTGGGACCCTGGAATCTCAGTGCCCTATTACATACTAAATTCGGGGCGCTGCCTCGTCCCATTAAACATAGCGTAATTTTACGGGACACCATTGCCGCCTGGAAAATAGGCCGGGCTGCAATGAATCTTCCCTTTTCTTTAAGCAAACATATGTCGCTATGGGGACACCCAGAATTTTTGCAAGGGACGGACAATAGTATGTACCATAGATGGAGGGAGGTTGGTATTCTCAATGCTGGACATCTGTTCCATGCCTCAGAACCGCGACTGCTCACTTTTGAGGAACTAAAGACTGTGTATGGGCTGCCTGGTAGTCACTTCCTTCCCTATTGTCAGATCAAAAATTTCCTTCTTTCTAGACTTCGAGACTTCACACGAGAACACTCCCACACCTCTTTTGACGACTTTATCTCCTCTGACAGGGCACACCACTCGCTGTCTGCCTTATACAGATACCTTAATAGAAAGGGTGCCGAAGCGCTACATGACTCTTTGTTTCGATACTGGGAAACCAAATTGGGTGAACGCTCTCTCACACTACCGATCCTGGAGGGGTGGTCCGGGGTATGCAAGGCAGTGGTGTGCGAGACCTGGAGAGAAACGCAATACCGAATCATGCATCATGCCACATATGGATTCTCTTTTCCACGCACGCCGGACCACCCTGATAGGATCGATCATTGTCCCAAATGCGGGGAATACAAGACGGACCTTCTTCATGGTCTACTTACTTGCCCACGTTCGCAAGACTTCTGGGGGGACTTGGTCTCGTTGTTAAATAGGAAACTGAACTTGTCCCTCACGTTAGACACTAAACTCATAGTATTACATATAGCTCCTGACGACATGACCATTCCGCTGCTAATTCATATGCTGTTGTTGGTGGCGAAGAGATGTTTACTGTCACACTGGTTGACGCAGGACGTGCCCACAATCTCAGAGGTTTTCTTACAGGTAAAAAAGTACTTATTTTTTGATGTCACAGAGTTAGGGACGACTAAGGACAAATCGGCCAAGGGTTTCTTTAAAAAGTGGAGGACATTTATGGCAATCTTCCTCACTGACGATGAGATGAGACAGATCATGGTGGTGTTTCGGGACACAACTTGGTACCTCAACAGGGAGATAGCAGGTACCTTGGGGAGACTCAAAGTCCACTAACGTAGGGAGTGAGACAGGGTGGGGCCACTGTTTGTTGCATTGAAACGGAGGTGGGATGCCTGGTTGGATCATGCTTCGTACTGGGGGGATTGGTTGATGCCTGCATACTTAGAACATCATCTTGTGTACATTTCCTACTGCTGGGGGGAATTCTGTTGTTTAGGGGGAGGGATGGGGTTGTTTTATGAGGCTTGTAAAGAACGTACAATGTGAGCTCTAACATTATTGTTTGTTTGCCTCGGACATTGTCCGAGTGTTGTTGGAAAATCTGGAAATTTAATAAAAATACGTTTAAAAAAAAAAAATTTCTGTGCAACACACACTACTCTCTGTCCCTCTCTCTCTGTAATAGAACGCTGATGTGACTGGCTGTAAGATGGCTGCCGATTATATAGGGCTGTAACATCACAGGGGTGACTGGCATGCTGCATGGGATTCAGGGTCATCCCACCGACCCTTGTTCCCACCTTCCCAGGATTCCTTGACCCATGGATCTTCCATTTTAGATGCGCTGGAGCCTGGACCGCACTAAATGGAGTTTAATGAAGCGATTCGTGCTATCGAATTGCGGCGATATTTGCATTCATTACAAATAGAATTTTTCCTGAAATTTGTAACGGATTTGGATTCGTCAGATTCGATTCACTCATCCCTAATTAAGATTTTTTAATAGAAGTAATTTACAAATCTTTTTAACTTTCCGGCAACAGTTGATGTAAAACAAAAAGTTCCACTGGAGTACCCCTTTAATCCTCACCGTCACCCATCCCTCTTTGTAAAAAAAAAAAAAAAAACTACTGTCCAGTACAGATTTAGTGATTTCCAGCATTTTCCAGTGTGTTGCATATAAAGAGGACATCTCCAGTGCAGGTCAATGCCACCCAAGTGGAGAAAGAACAGCACTGCTGTACCAAGGGAGGTGGTTACAACTTACAGCCCTCTATTTCTGTACCATAGTTTTCAGGTTTCCAGTCAGTGTCCTGTTACTTCCACCAATCCTTTGGTTCGGTAACCCCCCCCCCCCCTTTTTTTTTTTTTTTTGCAAATACTTCAATAAAAATAAAAAAAATGCCACAAATGCTGCACTGCGTTTTTTGGCTGAAAAGTCAAAAAGGATTTATAAAGCGCCAAACCCACTTGGCATTTTTTTCTTTTGGCTTTTTTTTTTTTAACAAATCATTGATGTTTTTTGCAGTTTTTAGCTCAGTGGTATTTTCCAAGATTGTAGTGTGCTAATTCTATGGCGTCTTTTTGGACAAAATCTTGGTGTTTCTCTCCTATAGTAGTGTAAACTTTTGTCTTGTCCACAGTGCTCTCTGCTGACACCTCTGTCCGTGTCAGGAACTGTCCAGAGCAGCATAGGTTTGCAATGGGGATTTTCTCCTGCTCTGGGCAGTTCCTGATACGGGCATCAGGTGTCAGCAGAGAGCACTGTGGACAAGACAAAAAAAAGAAATTCAAAAAGAAAAGAATTTCCTCTGTAGCATACAGCTGCTAAAAAGTACTGGAAGGATAAACATTTTTTATAAGTCGTTTACAAATCTGTTTAACTTTCTGGAACCAGTTTATTTTATTTTTTATCCATTTCCCTCTCCCTCTAAATGGTTCTCTAGACAACCACCTGCCCCCCATTTGAGGTTCCTTTCTCCATAACACCACAGCCGATGGCTATCTCTGTTACTTACTATGGAATGTTAGTAATGTAGAGTTCAATTCAATCATATATACCAGTGGTATGCACTCCAAAATTGATGTCATGAACATAACACTACAGGAATAATAGTCACAGTGCATGAATAATAAATACTGTAATGTCACAACACAGATAATAAA
Organism: Hyla sarda; assembly: GCF_029499605.1. Classification (NCBI taxonomy): domain Eukaryota; kingdom Metazoa; phylum Chordata; class Amphibia; order Anura; family Hylidae; genus Hyla; species Hyla sarda. The sequence goes on along the minus strand of NC_079191.1, from coordinate 128,720,193 downwards.
TACAGGGACATCACAGTACAGAAATAAATACAGCAGCATCGCAAGACAGAAATAATAAATACAGTGACATCACAATACAGCTATTATAAATACAGTGATGTCACAATAGTCATAATAAATACAGTGATATCACAGTACAATAATAATAGCAGTGATGTCAGAATACAGATAATAAATACAGTGATAGCACAATACAGAAATAAATACCGTGACATTACAATTCAGAGATAATAAATACAGTGATGTCACAATAAAGACATCATAAACAGTGACATCACAAACTTAAGAAATAGAATGATATCACAATACAATACAATACAAGACACAATACAAACAGTGTCATCTCTGTACAGTGATAAGTGCTACAATGAAGTCACAGCCCAATGGTATCTGTGATATTTTATACTGCTTTGTTTTAGGCCCCTTTGTCAGACATGGAAGAAAGCTTATAGATATATTTGCTGGAAGTTCATGGTTGGAAGGTTAAAGTATAGGCCTAGTTCTTTGCGAAAAGCAAGAGAATGGTACCATGGCATCTAAATTCTTCTAAAAGGGGTATTCCACTCCTAGACATCTTATCCCTTATCCAAAGCATGGAGGATAATATGTTTGGACAGGGGATAAGATATCTAGGAGCAGAGTACCCCTTGAAGCTTGGTATCTAACACAGCTATAGCCAGGGTAAAGGCCTTCCACCATCCAAGCTTCATTTACCTTCCTCTGGGCTGAGTTTTCTCAAGCTAGGGTTGCCACCCTGCCAGTAATTTTTCAGTAAGAAGTGCCTGCCCCGGCCAGAGTCAAATTAGCGAGCTGCAGCATTTGGCAGTGATGAGTGACGTCCTCTTGCACCGAGGAGCCACGCAGAAGGATGTCACTCGTCACTGTCAGTGCCTCCAAGAGAAGCTGCCTGCAGTGAGGTACATAGCGTTAAAGACCGCCAGTGGGGAAATGAAGGAGGGTGTCAAATTTAAATGCATATGGTATGGTGAAGTAGGATGGGGTGCGGTGTTGACGGATTAAATCAATTAAAATGGCACAATGAGTTCAGGGGGGTTCAATTAAAATGGTTTGGGAGGGGGGGGTGTCAATTAAAATAGCACAAGAGGTTCGGGGGAAGACTGAAATGGCACAGGGGCCCTGTGTCATTTAAGTCCCCCCCCCCCCCCCTCTGATCCCCCTGAGCCATTTCAATCCCCACCCCTGATCCCCCTGAGTCAATTGCCTCCCTCTGATACCCCTGTGCCATTTCAATCTCCACCCCTGATCCCCCTGAGCCAATTGCCTCCCTCTGATTCCCCTGTGCCATTTCAATCCCCCTCCTCTGATTCCCTGCTATCTCATTTCAATTACCCCCCATTTTAATCCCCTTCTGATCCCCCTGTGCCATTATGTGATGCGACGTGTATGGGCATGGGCGGAGCTTCCTTTTATGTGATGCATATATAATGTAATTCATATATGCAAATGACCATGGCCTGTATATTTTTGCAAGAAAGGTGGCAACCCTACTCACAACCGTTACCAGACTCTCCAGATCTGCCCATCCTGACAGCAGTCTCAGCCCACACCACATTAGTAACAGCTAGTGATTTAAAGTTTTTGGGGACTTAGGGGAATGTGAGACCACAGCACATCTAGTGTGGCCATGTCACTTCCCCTCCACAGCTAGCAGTGCTTATTTGCTGCCATTGGCACACCTCCTCCTTGCCTCTGATGCGTCATTTCCCCTCCACAGTCAGCAATGTGCTCAAAACAGTGTTCTAGGGTAAGGACACTAGTGATTTAGAATTTGCTGGGACTGAGGCTCTAGAGGGGATGTGACGCAGCCGCACCAAACATGGTGTAAGAGAAAGGAATTTGGAGAGTAGATTGCTGGCCTGACCAGATGTGCTGCTGTGCCACATTCCTCTGTAGTCCTGCACAACTTTAGATCACCAGCACAGAGCCCCACAAGCTGTCCCTTTCTACAGCTAACCTATTCCAATCCACTACTACCAGTGATTCCTTAAGTACGCTCACCAGCATCTGTTCCCCGGTGACCCACTCCAGGCCTTGTTAGAATATATGACAAATAGCAGTAGAGGTTTGCTATGGGAGTTTTCTCATGCTCTGGACAATTTTTTAACACCACTGTCTGACTGGAAAGACTGCACAACTTCCTGCAGGGCATACAGCAGCTGATAAGTACTGGAGGGCTTTAGATTTTTAAATAGAAGTAATTTACAAATGTGTATAAGATTTTAACACCAGTTGATGTAAATATAAATTTTTCTCCTAAGAACTACTTCTTTAAAATCAATTTGTAGCGCTACAAAAAGTTGCAGTGTAGCCGAAGCCTTAGATGCCGCTGTCAACACTGACAAAGGCATCTAAGTGATCAGAACAAAAACTTGAATGGCACTGAGCTTCAAAAGCTGCAATACCAGGAGAAGCCATCGCAATGTGTATGGAGCTTGTCTAGTAAACAATCAGCATATTGATTGGGGTGCCAGAACATGGGTCCCCACCCATCTGACAGATGACTAATCTTACAGTTAGTCCATGTACGTTAGTCCACTATGTATGAATAGACCATTTGATATCTGTAGTGCACTAGCAATATAAAGTTAAAACGACAACATGTCAGTATGATACATGGACAGCTGATATGGATGCATTGATCACAGTGGACAGTGTACAATGCTTCATTTTACCTGTACCTCTACAAAAGACTGGCAGGTTGGTATCCATAATAGCTAACTGGAGGGGGTGCTGCTGCAGGATAGCTAGTTAGTGGGTGACCTACTGGAGTAAAAAAGTTGACAAATCTAGGCAACGCAATTGTAGCGATATGTTTCACACTTAACAGACAATAATGTTTCCAACTTTCCCTTAATAGTATCAGTTATTACTTTGTAATACAAATGAAGTTATTAAACTTATCACGTATAATAGTATGAGTAAGTGTCAGGGAAAAATGCATATAATTATGATATACGTTCATATTAGGCGCCACACCTTTCACTCCACTCCGTATATGTCATTCTTCTAGCTGTCATGTGTCAGATTTTTATTATTGCTATTGTGAGCTGCACTCTCTGTGCCCTTAACCCCTCATATTTTACAGATGTGATAAGCGGCCACGTGTCTTCATGGTTTCAAGCTGTTGTCTTGTGCAATTAATGAGGTTACGGTAGAGGCCATTGCCAGGATTATGGGCTATTGTTTTGACGTCAAATCGTATTGCTGTTAAGACTATGTGACATCTCTGCTTATTTTTAATGAGATTGCAAAACGTGTAATCTTCTAAGGTTTGAAGTGTATTTCTCCCTGAACTTCCTTTAATGAGACCAGACTGTCTCTCTGCTGCTGCTCGGTCTGCTTGGACAGAGATGTACCCTTTCAAGTTAGCCAATTGAGCTGATAAAGCGGAACCTTTCCTGTTCTCGAATACAGGCTGGAATTCTGGGCCGTCATCAGGGGAAATAAGACATACTACTATGAATCTATTATAGTAGTTGCACACAATAAAGGAGTAGAAATTAACACAAAGCATTATTGCCTACATATACCTACAAACCCTGAAAGGTGACAGTAGCAACCATATTTCTATAGTTATGCATTACAATGGAGATCAATAAAGCATACTTTAGCTACTGCTATTAAACTACAAGGTATGGGCTCTACCAGACCGCTGAAGGTGTCCTGTGGTATCTGGCACTAAGGCTATGTTCAGACGCTGGAATGTCTGCACTGAAAATCTCTGTGCAGACATTCTGGAGACTGTGGGCGTTGGCATAATAAACCAGCGCTAGGACTGCACGGGGATGTGCCATCTCATAGACCTCAATGCATGTGGAGTCTGCAGAAAGAATGAACAGGTTCTTTCTATCTGCAGACATGTAATTCAGAATTTCCATGCTGGAAACATCTGGCATGGAAATTCCGACGCATGCACAGTGCAGAAGAATCCTGTTAAATTCAAATGGACTCTGCTGCGGCGGAATCTCTGAGCAGAATTCCAATGCGTAATTGCACATGGAAATTCCGTGGTGTGAACATAGCCTAAGAAATCTCCAGCAGATCTTTTGAAGTCTTTTTCAGTCGCAGATCAGACTGACTTTTATAGCACATCCCAGAGATGCTCAATTGAAGTGAGATCTGGTGAACTTGGAGGCCAAGTCAACACTTTGATCTCATTGTTGTGTTCCGCAAACTATTGATACAAATATATTGCAGTGTGGCAGTGCACATATCCTGCTGAAAGAGGCCAGTTCCATTAGGGAATACTGTTACCATGAAGTGGTGTACTTGGACTGCAACGAGGCTCATGTAGGTGGTATGAAAGTAGCATCTGCATGGTGCATGAACCACGGTTTCCCAGCAGAACATTTCCAAGGGCATCACACTCTCTCTCAGCATGACTTCTTCTCATAGTGCATCCTGGAATAATGGAAAGGCAAGTCAGGGGGGCTATGTGATACACATGTGGATGCACACTCAAAATGAGTGCTGATGTTATACATCGGCACTAATTTTAGCGAGCCTGTAACATAGCTCAACTAACTGTGGGCCCAAAAATGGTCATTCTTGTGACCCTCTACCACCATCATTCATCAGCCACACATCCCCAATAACATGGGGAGATATGTGGCTACAGAGCAACATTTTTTTTTACATGTCGCTGGCCATATTACACAGGGGCATATAAGTCTGTTTGGCTGATAATCACCCCATGTAATAGGGCCCTTTCTATATATGATGGAATCACATTGTCAGGGACCGACCGGGGGGACAGGGAGAGTGAGCCCAAACTGACCCTAAAAAGACTCTTCCTGCCTACTTGCCCATCCATCTTAAATTATGGATCGACAACTGGGTGCCTGTCCCTTCCTGCACTAAAGTGCAGTGGCGTAAAAACGCATAATAAACATAGACGGTCACAAACCAGAACAGAAACAGAAAACTACTAGACAACCAGATATACCAGACAGAATACACATACTAACAGGGCAGTATATAAACTCACAAACAGAGCAGAATATAGTGAATTAACAAACAGTTCATAAACCGGATATCAGATAAATGGCAGACATGACATACAACATACAAACTGGACTCCCCATTGCACTATAGGAGTAGCCATTAATAATAAAGCCAAATAGGCTACTGGTCAGCGGATACACTCCACTGTGTGGACAAAAAGTAGGATACATGAAACACTAGACTAGAACCGGATGAGTCTGAATAGACTCCAGACTACCAAACAGGAATATAACATACAAAGCAGAGGGTACAAGCTAGACTGAGACACCATGTGACAGAGCAGAACGAACAAACATAATCCTAAAACCAACTAATGTAACACAGACTAAAATACAAGGAGCATGCTAAAAAGCCAGATAAAATTACAAGATAAATACAAGGTAAATGCTCAAGCAGACATAGTCAGAATATAGCACAAACATACATAGTAGTATTGCACTCAATAACCAGCACCAGAATGCAGGAGACCTCTGGTTAAATAACTCCACCCGAGTTCTCATTCGTTCAGAGCATTAACTATTCCCTATCCAGGTGGAATAGCCAACTGCTCTGAACAAACTAGTGTGTGAATACACACCTAAACATAAAAATACAAAAACAAATGAACGGACATTACACACATTATGTGTATTAGAAGATAACATCTGACACTTATGAGGGATATTTGAAGACATTTTGTTCTTCTCTCAGCTGTCTATTGTTGTCCACTTTCTGTACCTACTAACTACTTCATACTGGGATCACCACACGTGCCTTTGATTACAATTACCAATTTATAGATAAAGGGAAAGGAGCTAATGTACAAACATATGTTGCTAAAGTGAACGTGAATAGTTATAAATGTACCAATACAAATTGCATATGCACATATTAATAGAATACATAGAGTGATGCTGAAAATATATAGAATAATCAATTTATTATTATAGCAGCAAAAACATTCATAAATAGATAAAAAGGCACTCCCTAAGCCATAGATATTAAAGTGCACCAATGCTGGACACCTAGCAGCGGGATACTGACAGGTTAATAAAGCTCCTTTCACTTTATCTATAAATCTAGTAGATATATATATATATATATTATATATATTATATATATATATATATATATATATATATATATATATATATATATATATGTAGGGGAATATGCAAAGCAGCTCATTACATCACCTTTTCAGGTAATGTTCCCTGGTATCAGCTTAGCTCCTGTTAAGGAATATAAAAAGCTGATCGGGATTTTATGCCAAGCCAGACTACTCCCCAAAAGGGAAGTTTCTACCCATCTGCAGACAGCAGTTTCGTGATTTATTGAAATAGCTTTATTGTCCATTCAGTCATTACAATTCATACAATAAATTACAATCACACAAAGCATGACAGTACAATACACAGCAAAGGTTCCCTAAGCTATACATCGCACATCATGCTACTCTAACACTCCGCTCAATCCTGTAATAGAAAAGCACAAGAGATCGAATAACAAAACAATATAATCTGTGATCGGGGCGGGGGCGTGGGGGGTATGGGCGACTATGTGGGCGTGGGGAGGGGGCGGATCACAGGGCCAAACTGCTGGGCTGTATCTTCAAGGAGACATGGGAGGAGAGGGGGTCTTCACTCCTCTTCTTCCTCATCGACGGCCTGGCTGTCCAAGATGGAAGTGTCTCTAAGCAGGCTCTTGATGAACCTGCGGCAGTCCCGGACGGACATGTTCTCCCTGTTGATCATGAGGCGGTTCCTGGCAAGCCAAACTGCGTCCTTAAAACAGTTCATAAGGCGCCAGGCCTCCTGGATGGCCTCCACGTCGTGGGTCCCAGGGAACAGACCGTAAAGCACCGAATGGTACGATAGGCAGTTCCTGGGTACAGAGTCTCTAAGTTCATGTTCCAGGGCGTCCAACAGACCCTGTGCAAAGGGGCACAGCAGACAGCTGTTTCGTGTTTTTTGCCACTCACCAGTACAGAGCAGGGTGATCTGGCTTGGCTGGGGTAAGAGGCCTGAGAGCAGCTAAAGGGGGTGAGTATTTACCTCAGGGCGAGGCCACCACTCCTGGTGTAACGGAGCTTCAGAAGGCCAGTAAGCGCTCCGAAGGGAATTCTGGGTAGGGGAATATGCAAAGCAGCTCATTACATCACCTTTTCAGGTAATGTTCCCTGGTATCAGCTTAGCTCCTGTTAAGGAATATAAAAAGCTGATCGGGATTTTATGCCAAGCCAGGCTACTCCCCAAAAGGGACGTTTCTTCCCATCTGCAGACAGCTGTTTCGTGGTTTTTGCCACTCGTTAGTACATAGCAGGGTGATCTGGCTTGGCTGGGGTAAGAGGCCTGAGAGCAGCTAAAGGGGGTGAGTATTTACCTCAGGGCGAGGCCACCACTGTAACGGAGCTTCAGAAGGCCATTAAGCATTCCGCGGGCATTCTGGGTAGGGGAATATACATATATAAATTAATTTAAAAAAATTCACGTCACATGATATAGAGGCATTCATTATTTTGATAGGTGCTTCAATCACCTTTTCTTTCATGTTTGCTCTTCATTTCATTATATCACCACACATTTTTTTTTCTTGATTTAACACATTCACTCATGTCCTCACTTTATTGCAGCTTATACCACACATGTTACATACATAGTTACGCTAGTAAACACCCTTAACACATTCAAGTTCATTTTCAATATTTTTTGTCTAATTATATTCTAGCATATGTCTTAATGTCGGTGGTAGTATTTTTCATTTTTCCACCACACATGGGTTCATATTCACAGTTTCAGAGGCCGCTCTCTAATTAGGCGATTGAGCCAGCCGCCTAAGGCCTCGCGACCGCCTAAATCGTGTAATTCAGGGGTCTCAAACTCCCAGCCCGCAGAACGAAAGTTTGTGGCCTGCACCAGGTATGTGTAATTTTTATTGCCCGACGCCCGGGACATGCAGTTCCGGGCAAGCAGCGCTAAATGCTGGAAGGCTTCACTCCTCCTCCCGGACTCCGTTTGGCCTGGCCGGCCCGAGTCTGAGGGACATCGCGCATGTGACGTCCTTCCGCAGACTCGCACTGGAGGACGTCTGTGACGTTACTCGTCAGGCCGCCGGCGGAGAGGAGAAGCGCAGGACAGGTAAGTTTGTCCAGAGGCGGCTCTAGACTTTTTGAGGCCTTAGGCGAAAATAAATCTGAGGCCCCCCAAGCACAATAAAAAGAAGAGAAAAAAAAAGTAAGCAGGCGATATTAAAATTAACTGTATAAATTGCATATTTTAAGGCAAACTTTAATATATATCATAACCTCGCTATTCACAGCTTATTAACCCCTTAAGGACCCGGGCTTTTTCCCTTTTTTCATTTTCAATTTTTCCTCCTTAACCCCTTAAGGACCAAGGACGTACCGGTACGTCCTTGGTCCTGCTCTTCTGATATAACGCGGGGTTACACAGTAACCCCGCGTCATATCATGGCGGGCCCGGCGTCATAGTGAAGCCGGGACCCGCCTCTAATAGCGCGCAGCGCCGATCGCGGCGCCGCGCGCTATTAACCCTTTAGCCGCGCGCTCAAAGCTGAGCCGCGCGGCTAAAAGTGAAAGTGAAAGTTCCCGGCTAGCTCAGTCGGGCTGTTCGGGATAGCCGCGGCTAATCGCGGCATCCCGAACAGCTGACAGGACAGCGGGAGGGCCCCTTCCTGCCTCCTCGCTGTCCGATCGCCGAATGACTGCTCAGTGCCTGAGATCCAGGCATGAGCAGTCATGCGGCAGAATCGTTGATCACTGGTTTCTTATGAGAAACCAGTGATCAACATAGAAGATCAGTGTGTGCAGTGTTATAGGTCCCTATGGGACCTATAACACTGCAAAAAAAAAGTGAAAAAAAAAAGTGAATAAAGATCATTTAACTCCTCCCCTATTAAAAGTTTGAATCACCCCCCTTTTCCAATAAAAAAAAAAACACAGTGTAAATAAAAATAAAAATAAACATATGTGGTATCACCGCATGCGGAAATGTCCGAATTATAAAAATATATCATTAATTAAACCGCTCGGTCAATGGCGTGCGCGCAAAAAAATTCCAAAGTCCAAAATAGTGCATTTTTGGTCACTTTTTATATCATTTAAAAATGAATAAAAAGTGATCAATAAGTCCTATCAATGCAAAAATGGTACCGTTAACAACTTCAGATCACGGCGCAAAAAATGAGCCCTCATACTGCCCCATACACGGAAAAATAAAAAAGTTATAGGGGTCAGAAGATGACAATTTTAAACGTATTAATTTTCCTGCATGTAGTTATGATTTTTTCCAGAAGTCCGACAAAATCAAACCTATATAAGTAGGGTAGCATTTTAATCGTATGGACCTACAGAATACATATCAGGTGTCATTTTTACCGAAAAATGTACTACGTAGAAACGGAAGCCCCCAAAAGTTACAAAACAGCGTTTTTTTTTTCAATTTTGTCGCACAATAATTTTTTTTCCCGCTTCACCATAGATTTTTGGGCAAAATGACTGACGTCATTACAAAGTAGAATTGGTGGCGCAAAAAATAAGCCATCATATGGATTTTTAGGTGTAAATTTGAAAGTGTTATGATTTTTTAAAGGCAAGGAGCAAAAAACGAAAATGCAAAAACGGAAAAACGGAAAAACCTCCGGTCCTTAAGGGGTTAACTTTAAAAAAGCATAACTCTTCACCTAAAATTCTATATGATGGCTTATTTTTTGCTTTGTAATGACATTAGTAATTTTACCCAAAAATCTACAGTGAAACTGACAAAAAAATCAATGTGCGACAAAATTGATGAAAAAACACTATTTTGTACGTTTTGGGGGTTTCTGTTTTTACGCTGTAAATTTTTCGGCAAAAATGACACCTTATCTTTATTCTGTAGGTCCATACGGTTAAAATGATACCCTACTTGTATAGGTTTGATTTTGTATCACTTCAGAAAAAAATCATTACTACATGCAGGAAAATGTATACGTTTAAAATGGTCATCTTCTGACCCCTATAACTTTTTTATTTCTGTGTTCAGGGCGCTATGAGGGCTAATTTTTTGCACTGTGATCTGAAGTTTTTAGCGGTTCAATTTTGTTCTGATCAGACTTTTTGATCACTTTTTATTCAAAAATGCGCTATTTTGGACTTTGGAATTTTTTTTGCCTGTACGCCATTGAACGTGCGGTTTAAAAAGCGGTATATTTTTATAATTCGGACATTTCCGCACGCGTCAATACCACATATGTTTATTTTCATTTACACTGTTTTTTTATTCTTGGAAATGCCGGGTGATTCAAACTTTTATTAGGGGAAGGGATAATTGAAAGGGTTAATGATTTTTTTTACACTTTTCTTATGCAATATTATAGCTCCTATAGGGGGCTATAACATTGCATTAACTGATCTTTTACACTGATTGATGCATCTCCATAGGAATGCATCAATCAGTGTTTTCGGCGGTTGAATGCTCAAGCCTGGATCTCAGGCTTGAAGCATTCATTCGGCGATCGGACTGCAGGAAGAAAGGTAAGAGACCTTCCTCCTGTGCTACAGCTGTTCGGGATGCCGCGATTATACCGCGGCTATCCCGAACAGCTCCCTGAGCTAGCCAGGCACTTTTACTTTCGTTTTTAGCTGCGCGGCTCAGCTTTGAGCGCGCGGCTAAAGGGTTAATAGCACGCGGCACCACGATCAGTGCCGCGTGCTATTAGCGGTGGGTCCTGGCTTCCCTATGACGCCGGGCCCGTTGCGATATGATGCGGGGTCACCGTGTGACCCCGCGTTATATCGCAGGACCGGGACCCAGGACGTACCCATACGTCCTGGGTCCTTAAAGGGGTATTCCAGGCAAAAACTTTTTTGTATATATCAACTGGCTCCGGAAAGTTAAACAGATTTGTAAATTACTTCTATTAAAAAATCTTAATCCTTCCAATAGTTATTAGCTTCTGAAGTTTTCTGTCTAACTGCTCAATGATGATGTCACGTCCCGGGAGCTGTGCATGATGGGAAAATATCCCCATAGGAACTGCACAGCTCCTGGGACGTGAGTCATCAGAAAGCAGTTAGACAGAAAACAGCAACTCAACTTCAGAAGCTAATAACTATTGGAAGGATTAAGATTTTTTAATAGAAGTAATTTACAAATCTGTTTAACTTTCCGGAGCCAGTTGATATATTAAAAAAAAGTTTTTGCATGGAATACCCCTTTAAGAGGTTAAGGACAGACCCATTTTTACCTCAATGACCATGCTCTTTTTTTTTAATTATTTGACGTCTCTTTAAAATGAATGGCAGAAAAAGAATTTTGCTCAGAAAAATAACATAGAAAGCTATATAAAATGGGTATCGCCATAATTGTACTGACCCACAGAATAAATATAACATCACTTTTACCGCACAGTGTACACCATGAATACATTTTAAAAAACGCCAGCAATTTTCCAGTTTTTCACAATATTTTGAAGTTTTTCACAAAAAATGCTGCATGTGTCAACAAAAATACCCCACAACGCTGTGTGCGGGCTTCTATGTTCGCAGACGCCGGGTGTGACGTCACGCCCGGCCCCGTCGTGACGTCTCGCCCGCCCACTCGTGACGTCACGCCCGCCCCCTCTACCAAAGTCTATGGGAAGGGGGCGTGACAGCGGTCGCGCCCCCTTCCCATAGACTTTCGTTCAGGGGGCGGGCAAGACGTCACGAAGGGGCCGGGTGTGACGTGACGCCCGGCGGCTACGAACACGGAAGCCCGCACACAGCGTTCGGAGTAATGAACTTCCGGACGCTGTGAGCGGAGCTCCGAACTGCAGGGTAGCGCACAACCCCTTTAAATGGTAATAACTTTAGAACGCTTTTTTTTAGAACGCTCATTCTGAGATTGTTTTTTCGTGACATATTGTACTTTATATAAGTGGGGTATTTTTGTTGACACATGCAGCATTTTTTGTGAAAAACTTCAAAATATTGTGAAAAACTGGAAAATTGCTGGCGTTTTTTAAAATGTATTTATGGTGTACACTGTGCGGTAAAAGTGATGTTATATTTATTCTGTGGGTCAGTACGATTATGGCGATACCCATTTTATATAGCTTTCTATGTTATTTTTCTGAGCAAAATTCTTTTTCTGCCATTCATTTTCCAACAGCCATAACTTTTTTATTTTTCATCCAACACCATTGAGTAAGTAAACTTATTTTTTGCGGGATGAGCTGTACTTTTTATTGGTATCATTTTTGTGCTACCTTTTGATCTTTTTATTCTGCTATTTGTACCAAAATTGGCAAATTTTGCTTTTTTATGTGTTTTTTTTTCGGCGTTCACAGTGCAGGATAATTTACATTATAGTTTTATAGTACACGTCATTACGTACGTGGCAATACCTATTATGTATATGATTTGTGTTTTTGATCTTTTCTGGTGATAATACAGGGCTTTTATTGGGAAAGGGGCATTTTTTTTTACATTTTTTTTTTAATTTTTTTTTTACACTTCATACTTTTATTGAAGAACTTTTTATTTTATTTTTTACACTTTTTACAGGTTATACTATGCTGCAATACATTTGTACTGTAGCACAATATGACCTGATGACCTGCACACACTACAGCCTGTGTGATCCAGCCTGTACAGCCTGTGTGATCCAGGATAGGGGATAAGTGTTTAATCGCGGGGGGTCCGACCGCTGGGACCCCCTGTGATCTCCTGTACGGGGCCGCGGCTGTCCCGTGCAGGGGGCGTGCCAGCCGCAGCATGACGTTGCAGCCGGCACGCCTCCTCCATACTTCTCTATGGGAGAAGCGGGGAGGCAGCGTTCGTGCCTCCCCGCCTCCCCCAATAGAACTGTATTGGGACGGGGAGGAGACAGGGCATCACCGTCGACCTCTAGGTCGACGTTACGCGCCTTAGCGCTCACTATGAGTGCTAATGGCGGCGCCCCGCTAGGGAGATAGCGGGGGGGTCCCAGCGGTCGTACCCCCGCGATCAAACACTTATGCCCTATCTTGTAGATAGGGGATAAGTGTATATTGCGCTGCAGTTGTCCTTTAATGCTGCCGGGACCGACGCGATCGTGGCTCTGGCAGCTGCGGCGGGACTAACAGCTGGGTCCCATTGCCGATCTCCTGTACTGCCCGTGGCAGTGCTGGATATTGCTAGTACGTATGCATACGTCCAAATGCGCGAACGTGTCGGATGCTTGGACATATGCAGACTTCCTATAGCAGGAAGGGGTTAACGGCTGCATACTACAGAGGAAATTCTTTTCTTTTTGGATTTCTTTTCTGTCACGACCACAATGCTCTCTGCTGACACCTCTGTCCATTTTAGGAAATGTCCAGAGCAGCATATGTTTGCTATGGGGAATTTCTCCTGCTTTGGACAGTTCCTGACATAGACAGAGGTTTCAACAGAGAGCACCGTGGTCGTGACAGAAGAGAAATCCAAAAAGAAAAGAATTTCCTCTGTAGTATAAAACCGCTGATAAGTACTGGAAGGATTAAGTTTTTTTAATAGAAGTAATTTACAAACCTGTTTAACTTTCTAGCATCAGTTGATTTAAAAAAAGAAAAAAAAAGTTTTTCACAGGAGTACCTGACTTTCACTGCTCACTACATGATGGTTCAGTCAGAGATAGAAGTTATATTTCACATATAACTTATAAGTCAGACTGTGCCATCATGTAGGGAGCGGTGAAAGGCAGGTAGAAGATACATACAACTATACAAGGCCAGGCTACCCTGTTTTGGGTCTATGATTTAATGTGACAGGCGGCAGACCGCGGGCCCTTTTCCTGGCCGGGCCTTCAGACGTCAGTCCGCCCCTGGGCTAAACAATTGAAAATTTTGACTGGGAAAGGCTGCTGACCTTTTTAATTACAGCAGCTTGAAGCTCTCCAATTACACCAGGGGTCTCAAACTCTAATTATCTTGGGGCCACTGGAGATAGCAGCTGGATGAGGCTGGGCCGCATGCGTCCCTTACATATAATCCCCCTCATCATCCACCAGCAACCCCCCTATTCCCCCTACCCCCGTGTGGTAATAGCATGAGCTGACGGATGATGGGGGTGCTACTTCTGGGGGTTCCCCACATTAGGTAGGCAGCAGGTTCCCCACATTAGGTAGGCAGCAGGTTCCCCACATTAGGTAGGCAGTAGCAGTTTCCCCACATTAGGTAGGTAGAAGCAGGTTCCCCACATTAGGTAGAAGCAGGTTCCCCACATTAGGTAGTAGCAGGTTCCCCACATTAGGTAGTAGCAGGTGTAGCAGGTTCCCCACGACTCTCTCACACACACACACACACACACAGACAATCACACATGCACACACACATAGACACACTTACCTGTCCTGCGCTGCACTTCTACTCTCTGTGCGGGTCTGCGGAGGGACGTCACATACGCGACGTCCCTCATCAGACTCGGGCTGGCCGGCCAACCGGAGACCGGGAGGAGGAGGGCGGGGTAAGTAAAGCCTCTCGGCATTTAGCGCTGCTTGCCCGAAGCAGGGCTAAATGCCTGAAGAAGTTACCTGCCCGGCACCCGGATCTGCATGGCCTGGTGCGGGCCACAAACTTTCGTTCTGCGGGCCACCCACCCTGGGCCGGGACTTTGAGACCCCTGAATTACACGATTTAGGCAGCCCCTTTTAGCGCGAGGCCTAAATAGAGAGCCGCCTCTGAGTGTGTCTGTACTGTGTCTATATGTGTGCATGTGTGGGTGTGTGTGTGTGTGTGAGTGAGAGAGAGTCGTGGGGAACCTGCTTCTACCTAATGTGGGGAACCTGCTTCTACCAAATGTGGGGGACCTGCTACTGCCTACCTAATGTGGGGAACCTGCTGCCTACCTAATGTGGGGAACCTGCTGCCTACCTAATGTGGGGAACCTGCTGCCTACCTAATGTGGGGAACCTGCTGCCTACCTAATGTGGGGAACCACCAGAAGTAGCACCCCCATCATCCATCAGCTCATGCTATTACCACACGGGGGTAGGGGGAATGGGGGGGGGGGTTGCTGGTGGATGATGAGGGGTGCATGATGGGGGCATTATATGTAAGGGGCGCATGATGGGGGCATTATATGTAAGGGACGCATGCGGCCCAGCCTCACCCAGCTGTTACCTCCAGTGGCCCCCAGATAATTAAAGTTTGAGACCCCAGGCGTAATTAGGGAGCTTCAGGCTGCTGTAATTAAAATTATGTCAGCAGCCTTTCTTGGTCAAAATTTTTTATTGTTTAGCCCATGGGCGGACTTACTGGCCGGTCCATTCGTCCGAAGGCCCGGCCGGGAAGAAAAATTATTTTTTTAAATTGCCCGCGACATCCGGCCCCAGCACACACCCGGGCCCGGAGAACGGTGCTGCTGGCTTGC
The DNA here is from genome assembly GCF_029499605.1 of Hyla sarda. NCBI lineage: Eukaryota > Metazoa > Chordata > Amphibia > Anura > Hylidae > Hyla > Hyla sarda. The sequence goes on along the minus strand of NC_079191.1, from coordinate 128,704,817 downwards.
ATCTCTCACACAGCCACGGCATCCCTGTAAGAGAACCGCAGTGGCTGCCTGGGAGAAGGCGCTTTGAACTCCGGTGTGGTGCTGCTGCGCTTAGACGTGAGGTCACGTCACTGTGGGGGTGACGTGACCTCAAGTCTAAGCGCAGCAGTGCCACGTCGGAGTTCACTGTGCCACTGATCAGTGCGCCTGCCACCCTGCTCTCTCTCTCGTACAGGCCCTGCTTCTCCTCGGGTACAGGGCCCTGCTTGTCGTCAGTGTACGGGGCCCTGCTTGTCGTCAGTGTACGGGGCCCTGCTTGTCGTCAGTGTACTAGGCCCTGCTTGTCGTCAGTGTACGGGGCCCTGCTTGTCGTCAGTGTACGGGGCCCTGCTTGTCGTCAGTGTACGGGGCCCTGCTTGTCATCAGTGTACGGGGCCCTGCTTGTCGTCAGTGTACGGGGCCCTGCTTGTCGTCTCTTTCCTCCTCTACCTTTGCCCCAATTTCTCTCTCTTAGTAACCTCCACTCTCTCTTGGCTTCCATAATCTAATCCTTTACCCTCCAATCCCAAGCACTAATTCCTTTCCACTCCTCTCTACCAAGACTCTGCATTAACCCTTTCCATCCCTGTTCATTGACCCTCTCATTACTATCACTAACTCCTATAGCCCTAGAAAGCTGTTCTGGATTGAGTGCTTGTGTATTGGTGTGTAATTAGGTGGGCGAGTAAGATATTGTATTGGGTTAAATTGTAATGTAATAGTATAATGTATGTATTGAAGTTACCATTGTTGTATACACTGAGATACATTGATATTATACGGATATGTATATATGTTAGCTAAAGTTATATATAGTGTATTAGTGAATAAACCTTTGCATTATTAACCCTGTGTTGGGAATTACTTAAACCGTACAATCTACAAAGGGAAACAAGAGTAAGTTGTTAACATTTGGAAAAGGAAGGAAGGACGGAGGAATAGTATACAATATTTATATCAATATTTATATTACACTCCTTATATCCCCTTTATCATTGGCATCCTATAACATTAGGATACCCTTGTATATATCCTTTATCATTGTGTACAGAGCCCTCCCGAAGAAGTGCCCTGATCTCTCTGCCGGCCTTCTCAATCGGCAGCTGCATGCACCCAAAACAGGGTAGCCTGGCCAGGTGGGTGGCTTATGAATTGTACAGTTATATGTATCTTCTACCTGCTTTTCACCGCTCCCTACGTGATGGCAAAGTCTGACTTATAAGTTATATGTGAAATATAACTTATATCTCTGACTGTACCATCATGTATATGGCGGTGAAAGGCAGGTAGAAGATGGAGTAGTCTTCCCATCAGCACAGAGTATTTCTGGCAGGAACTGTAGTGAAGCAGACAGTCTGCCTCACTACAGTTCCCTCCAGAAATACTCTGTGCTGCTGTGCTATTTCTTTAATAAATCTAAGAGGCCTCAGCCTCACCCAAACAGGGGGCAAAAAAGGTAAAGTGTGTGGCTTATAAATGGACCAGTTGCTATTTTTTACCTGCCTTTCACCGCTCAATATATGATGGCAAAGTCATAGATGAGTTATATATCTGACTGACTTTGCCATCATGTAGTGAGCGGTGAAAGTCAGGTACTCCTGTGAAAAACCTTTTTTCTCTTTTTTTAATAAACTGATGCTAGAAAGTTAAACAGATCTGTAAATTAGAGAAAATAAGTGTGCAGCTCACAACCGAGGATCCGAGGTATAAGATCGATCCCCACCGACCCAAAATTTAGAGAAACTATAAATAAATATTTAACCACACCTCAAGGATCTCACCATACTAGATGGTACACAACAATAATTGGAAACAATCTGTTTGAAAAAGTTATAAAATTTATTATACACTTTCGACCATAAATTTAAACAAAACATAAAATAGCAACTATGTTAAAAGAATTTTGCACTAGATTTATTGACATTTAAAGGGGTATTCCAGGCAAAAACTTTTTTTAATATATCAACTGGCTCCGGAAAGTTAAACAGATTTGTAAATTACTTCTATTAAAAAAATCTTAATCCTTCCAATAGTTATTAGCTTCTGAAGTTGAGTTGCTGTTTTCTGTCTAACTGCTTTCTGATGACTCACGTCCTGGGAGCTGTCCAGCTCCTATGGGGATATTCTCCCATCATTCAAGGGATATTCTCCCAATATGCACAGCTCCTGTGATGTGACATCATCATTGAGCAGTTAGACAGAAAACTTCAGAAGCTAATAACTATTGGAAGGATTAAGATTTTTTAATAGAAGTAATTTACAAATCTGTTTAACTTTCCGGAGCCAGTTGATATATATATAAAAAAAAAAAAAGTTTTTGCCTAGAATACCCCTTTAACCATTGGGCCCTAATGGTAAATTAATTACTGCCTGCTATTGTGAAAGTGCTCCTGTATTACCAGCAGTACAGGAGCACCTTCACAATAGCAGGCAGTAATTAATTTACCATTAGGGCCCAATGTTTAAATGTCTATAAATCTAGTGCAAAATTCTTTTAACATAGTTACATAGTTAGTATGGTTGAAAAAAGACATACGTCCATCAAGTCCAACCAGGGAATTGAAGGGAAGGGTGTATGGGGATAAGGGGAAGGGATGTAGTTTTATAATTCTGCATAAGCATAAATGTTATTTTGTTCCAGGAATGTATCTAACCCTGTTTCAAAGCTGTTAATTGTTCCTGCTGTGACCAGTTCCTGAGGTAGACTGTTCCATAAGTTCCCAGTCCTTATGGTAAAGAAGGCATGTTGCCCCTTTAGACCAAATCTTTTCTTCTCCAGATGGAGGGCATGCCCCCTCGTCCTTTGGGGGGTTAACCTGGAACAGTTTTTCTCCATATTTTTTGTATGGGCCATTAATATACTTATATACGTTTATCATATCCCCCCTTAAACGTCTCTTCTCAAGACTAAACAATTGTAACTCCTTTAATCGCTCCTCATAGCTAAGATGTTCCATGCCCCATATTAGTTTAGTAGCACGTCTCTGCACCCTTTCCAGCTCTGCAGTGTCCCTTTTATGTACAGGCGACCAAAACTGAACAGCATATTCCAGGTGAGGCCGTACCAATGCTTTATAAAGGGGGAGTATTATGTCCCTGTCCCTTGAGTCCATGCCTCTTTTGATACATGACAATATTCTGCTGGCTTTGGAAGCAGCAGCCTGACATTGCATGCTATTCTGTAGTCTGTGATCCACAAGAACACCCAGATCTTTCTCTACCAGTGACTCTGCCAGTTTACCCCCCCTAAGACATACGACGTTATTAGTACCCAGATGCATAACTTTACATTTATCCACATTAAACCTCATTTGCCAAGTGGATGCCCAGACACTTAGTCTATCCAAGTCATCTTGTAACCTATACACATCCTCTATAGACTGTACTGTGCTACAAAGCTTGGTGTCATCTGCAAATATAGAAACATAGCTGTTAATACCATCCTCTATATCATTGATAAATAAATTAAACAACAGCGGGCCCAGTACAGAACCTTGGGGTACACCACTAATTACCGGGGACCAATCAGAGTACAAATCATTGACCACCACTCTCTGGGTACGATCCATGAGCCAGTGTTCAATCCAGTTACAAACTAAAGTTTCCAAGCCCAAAGACCTTAACTCACCTGTCAGATGTCAATGTATCAAACGCTTTAGCAAAATCCAGAAACACTATATCCACAGCCATTCCCCTGTCAAGGCTTCTACTCACCTCTTCATAAAAGCAAATTAGATTGGTTTGACAACTTCTATCCTTAGTAAACCCATGCTGGCTATCACTTATAATACTATTATCCCCTATGTATTCCTGTACATGTAATCCCTTATAAGTCCTTCAAACAATTTACCCACAATGCACGTTAAACTTACCGGTCTATAGTTTCCTGGCGAAGACCTAGAGCCCTTCTTGAAGATTGGCACCACATTTGCCTTGCGCCAGTCCCTTGGCACAATACCAGACACCAGAGAATCTCTAAATATCATGAACAAGGGTACAGATATTACTGAACTTACCTCTCTAAGAACTCTTGGGTGTAGTCCATCCGGCCCTGGAGATTTTCTTACATTTACTTTACTTAACTTACCTTGTACCATCTCTACATTAAGCCAGTTCAGTACATTACATGATGTGTTACCAGCACTGACCTGTACATGATGTGTTACCAGCACTGACCTGTCCAATATCAGCTCCTTCTTCCCTAGTATATACAGAACTAAAGAACCCATTCAGTAGCTCCACCTTCTCTTGATCGCCCGTGACAACCTCCCCATTATCATTATTAAGGGGTCCTACATGCTCTGTCCTTGGTTTTTTTGCATTTATATATCTAAAAAAATATTTAGGATTAGTTTTGCTTTATTTGGCCACCTGTCTTTCATTTTGAATTTTTGCTGTTTTTATTACATTTTTACAGATTTTATTAAGCTCTTTGTACTGTTTAAATGTTATAGCTGACCCATCAGATTTGTATTTTTTGAAGGCTTTTTTTGTTGTTTATTGCTCTTTTAACATCATTTGTCAGCCATGTAGGATTTAATTTTAATCGTTTATATTTGTTCCCCTTTGGTATATATTTAGCTGTATAGTTATTTAGAGTTGATTTAAAGATGTCCCATTTACCTTCTGTATCAGTATTTGAGAACACCTCCCCCCAGTCTATGTCCTGTAGTGCAGCTCTCAGCCCAGGGAAGTTTGCCTTTTTAAAGTTATATGTTTTTGCCTTCCCCGCCTGCCTTTGTTTTCTACATTTTAAGTCAAAAGTAACTATATTGTGGTCGCTATTACCAAGGTTTTCCCGCACAGTTACATTACCAACCAGCTCTGCGTTGTTGGAAATGATCAGATCCAACAAGGCATCACTTCTTGTTGGGTCCTCCACAAACTGGCCCATAAAATTATCCTGCAATAAATTTAGGAATTGTCGCCCCTTTGTAGTTTTAGCCAGCCCCCGGCCCCAATCTATATCTGGATAGTTAAAATCTCCCATTATTACCACTGTACCTGCCCGGGCAGCCCTCACTATTTGTTTATACAGCCGACCTTCTATCTCTTCAGTGATATTAGGGGGTCTGTAGATTACACCAAATATAATTTTTTCAGTATTTCCCTCCTTTTGTAATTCTACCCACAATGATTCCACATCCTCAGAATCATCACACACTATGGCATCGTTCACACTGACTTTCATACCACTTCTTACATACAGACAGACTCCACCACCTTTTCTGTTCATTCTATCCTTGCGAAACAATGTAAACCCCTGCAGATTGACAGCCCAGTCATGCGAGGAGTCCAGCCATGTCTCAGTGACCCCAACTATATCAATATGTTCCTCCAGTATCAAGGCCTCAAGCTCCCCCATTTTATTTGCTAGGCTTCTGGCATTTGTGAACATACACTTTACATTTCCATTAAGTTTTACACATACAGTCTCACTAATGGGATTTTCTGAGTTATTGGGGTTAATATTATTTGAGTTATAAGGGCCAATTGTACTATTTAAGTTATAGTTGCTATTTTATGTTTTGTTTAAATTTATGGTCGAACGTTTATCATAAATTTTATAACTTTTCCAAACACATTGTTTCCAATTATTGTTGTGTACCATCTAGTATGGTGAGATCCTTGAGGTGTGGTTAAATATTTATTTATAGATTTGTAAATTTACTTCTATTAAAAAATCTTAATCTTTCCAGTACTTATCAACAGCTGTATACTACAGAGGAAATTCTTTTCTTTTTGATTTTCTCTTTTGTCACGACCACGGTGCTCTCTGCTGACACCTCTGTCTATGTCAGGAACTGTCCAAAGCAGGAGAAATTCCCCAAAGCAAACATATGCTGCTCTTGACATTTCCTAAAATGGACAGAGGTGTCAGCAGAGAGCATTGTGGTCATGACAGAAAAGAAATCCAAAAAGAAAATAATTCCCTCTGTAGTATGCAGCCGTTAATAAGCTGTGACCCCGCATCATACCGGGTTGGTCCCAGCGGCTTATGATAGCCGGGACCCAGGGCTAATAGCGCGCGGCACCGATCGTTGTGCCGTGCGCTAATAACCCTTTAGACATGGCGATCAAAGTTGATCGTCGTGTCTAAAACAAAAGTAAAACCTTCCCCGTGGTTCAGTCGGGCTGATCGTGACTATCACGATAAAATCGCAATGTCCCAATCAGCTAGGACGCAAGCGGAGGTCCCCTTACCTTGCTCCGCCACGTCCGATCAGCGTTTTATTGCTCCAAGCCTGAGCTGCAGGCTTGAGCAATCAACCCCATATAACACTGATCCATGCAAAGCTATGGCTTTGCAGGGATCAGTGTAAAAGATCAGTGTGGATCAATGTGGATCAGGGATATAGCGTGTGGCAGTACTATACCAGGGATATAGCATGTGGCAGTACTATACCAGGGATATAGTGTGTGGCAGTACTATACCAGGGATATAGCGTGTGGCAGTACTATACCAGGGATATAGCGTGTGGCAGTACTATACCAGGGATATAGCGTGTGGCATTACTATACTAGGGATATAGCGTGTGGCAGTACTATACCAGGGAAATAGCATGTGGCAGTACTGTACCAGATATATAGCGTGTGGCAGTACGCTACCAGATATATAGCGTGTGGCAGTACTATACCAGATATATAGCGTGTGGCAGTACTATACCAGGGATATAGTGTGTGACAGTACTATACTAGGGGCATAGCATGTGGCAGTACTATACCAGGGATATTGCGTGTGGCAGTACTATACCAGGGGCATCCCGTGTGGCAGTACTATACCAGGGGCATACCAAGTGGCAGAAATATACCAGGGCCACAGCATGTGGCAGTAATATACCTGGAGCACAGCGTGTGGCTTTAATATATTAAGGGCATAGCATATGGCAGTAATATATTCAGGGGCACAGCGTGCAGTAGTAATATATTCAGGGGTATAGTATGTAGCAGTATTATTTATTTATTTATTGGTACAGCATGTGGCAGTATTATAATCAGGGGTACAGCGTGCAACAGTAATATATTCGGGGGCACAGTGTGCGGCAGTAATATATTCAGGGGCATAGCGTGATTCAGTAATATATTAAGGGGTATAGTATGTGGCAGTATTATATTAAAGGGTACAGTGTTTGGCAGTAATATATTCAGGGGTACAGCATGTGGCAGTATTATATTCCGGGGTACAGTGTCTGGCAGTATTATATTCAGGGGTACAGTGTTCGGCAGTATTATATTAAGGGGTACAGCGTTCGGCAGTATTATATTCAGGGGTACAGCGTGTGGCAGTATTATATTCAGGAGTAGAGCGTGTGGCAGTATTACATTCAGGGGCACAGCATGTGGCAATATTATATTCAAGGGTACAGCAGTATTTTATTTAGGGGTATAGTCTCTGGCAGTATTCAGAAAATACAGGAAACAGTACATTTACATCTTCCAGACTTCAGTCGTTTTATCTATCTCCTTCATGGCACTGCGGCCACTAGGTGTGAATCAGGCCTCAGTGCTTTGCTCGGACCTTTACCAGTGGCAGACCTGGATAAGCGGACCCTCACTAAGAATAGTTGAGTACCCCTGCTCTAGAGTATTTATATCCTTTTGGAGATCCGGCCTCCAGTACTGCGCACAATACTCCAAGCGAGGCCTCACCAGTGTTCTGCACAGCGGCATGAGCACTTCTCTCTTTCTACTGCTTATACCTCTCCCTATACATCCAAGCATTCTGCTAGCATTTCCTGCTGCTCTATTACATTGTCTTCCTACCTTTAAATCTTCTGAAATAATTACTCCTAAATCCCTTTCCTCAGATACTGAGGTCAGGACTGTGTCAAATATTCTACATTCTGCCCGAGGGTTTTTACGCCCCAGGTGCATTATCTTGCACTTGTCCACATTACATTTCAGTTGCCAGAGTTCTGATCATTCTTCTTGCCTAAATTATTTTTCATTTGGCGTATCCCTGCAAGAACATCAACCCTGTTACATATCTTTGTGTCATGAGCAAAAAGACACACCTTACCATCGAGACCTTTTGCGATGTCACTAATGAAGATATTAAACAAAATTGGTCCCAGTACAGATCTCTGAGTTACCCCACTGGTAACAAGACCTTGCTCTGAATATACTCCATTGACTACAACCCTCTGTTGTCTGTTATTCAGCCACTGTCTAATCCACTCAACAATATGGGAGTCCAAGCTCAATGACTGCAGTTTATTGATAATTCTTCTATGTGGGACCATGTCAAAAGCCTTACTAAAATCTAGATATGCGATGTCTACTGCCCCTCCGCCATCTATTATTTTAGTCACCCAGTCAAAAAAATGTACGCAAATGTTACTCCTGATGCGATGGTACTTAATGTACCAGGACATACAGTACAGGCCAAAAGTTTGGACACACCTTCTCATTCAAAGTTTTCTTTATTTTCATGACTATGAAAATTGTAAATTCACACTGAAGGCATCAAAACTATGAATTAACACATGTGGAATTATATACACAACAAAAAAGTGTGAAACAACTGAAAATGTGTCATATTCTAGGTTCTTCAAAGTAGCCACCTTTTGCTTTGATTACTGCTTTGCACACTCTTGGCATTCTCTTGTTGAGCTTCAAGAGGTAGTCACCTGAAATGGTTTTCACTTCACAGGTGTGCTGGTGTGGAGGAGGAGGTGTGATGGTGTGGGGGTGCTTTGCTGGTGACACTGTTGGGGATTTATTCAAAATTGAAGGCATACTGAACCAGCATGTCTACCAAAGCATCTTGCAGCGGCATGCTATTCCATCCGGTTTGCGTTTAGTTGGACCATCATTTATTTTTCAACAGGACAATGACCCCAAACACACCACCAGGCTGTGTAAGGGCTATTTGACCAAGAAGGAGAGTGATGGGGTGCTGCGCCAGATGACCTGGCCTCCACAGTCACCGGACCTGAGCTGGACCGCAGAGTGAGGGCAAAAGGGCCAACAAGTGCTAAGTATCTCTGGGAACTCCTTCAAGACTGTTGGAAGACCATTTCAGGTGACTACCTCTTGAAGTTCGTCAAAATAATGAGTGTGCAAAGCATTAATGAAAGCAAAAGGTGGCTACTTTGAAGAACCTAGAATATGACATATTTTCAGTTGTTTCACACTTTTTTTGTTATGTATATAATTCCACATGTGTTAATTCATAGTTTTGATGCCTTCAGTGTGAATCTACAATTTTCATAGTCATGAAAATAAAGAAAACTTAGAATGAGAAGGTGTGTCCAAACTTTTGGTCTGTACTGTACATTTACATCCTGTACATGACGCGAGCACTGGACCGGTGCTTGCATCATGCATGTCAGGTCCCGGCTGCAATCAGCAGCCAGGGACCTGCCGGTAATGGCGGACATTAGCGATTGCACTGATGTCTGCCATTAACCCCTCAGATGCCGTGATCAATACAGATCACAACTTCTGCTGCAATGCGGGCGTTATATCGGATTATCGAATGACCCCCCCCCCCCCCCCACATGTGACTCTATTTTGGAAACTATACCCCTCACAGAATTTAATAAGGGGTGCAGTAAACATTTACACCCCACTGGCATTTGACAGATCTTTGGAACAGTGGGCTGTGCAAATGAAAATTTTAATTTTTCATTTTCACGGACCACTGTTCCAAAAATCTGTCAGACACCTGTGGGGTGTAAATGCTCACTGTACCCCTTATTACAATACATGAGGGGTGTAGTTTCCAAAATGGGGTCACAAGTGGGGGGGGGGGGGTCCACTGTTTTGGCACTATGGGGGCTTTATAAACACACATGGCCTTCAATTTCGGACGCATTCTCTCTCCAGAAGCCCAATGGTGCTCCTTCTCTTCTGAGCATTGTAGTTCACCTGCAGAGCACTTTACATCCACATATGGGGTATGTTCTTACTCAGAGGAAATGGGGCTAGTAGTTTCCAAAATGAGGTCACATCTGGGTATTTGTTTTGCGTTTGTAAGAACCGCTGAAAAATCAGCCACCCCAGTGCAAATCACTCATTTAGACCTCAAATGTACATGGCACGCTCTCACTTCTGAGCCATGTTGTGCACCCGCAGTGCACTTTACGCCCACATATAGGGTAGTTCTGTACTCAGAAGAAATTGCGTTACAAATTTTGGGGGTCTTTTTTTTCCTTTTACCACTTAAGAAAATAAGTATGGGGCAACACCAGCATGTAAGTGGAAAAATATATATATTTTTTTTCACACTAACATGCTGGTGTAGACCCCAACTTTACCTTTTCATAAGGGGTGAAAGGAGAAAAAGCCCCCCCAAAATTTGTATCGCAATTTCTCCCGAGTACAGAGATACCCCATATGTGGCCCTAAACTGTTTCCTTGAAATACGACAGGGAAGAGAGCACCAGGACCATGCGCATTTGAGGACTAAACTGGGGATTTGAATCCGCCACAAAAATACCCTACGGCAGTGTTTCCCAAACAGGGTGTCTTTAGCTGTTGCAAAACTCCCGGCATGCCTTGACAGTCAGTGGCTGTCCGGCAATACTGTGAGTTTTTCAACAGCTGGAGGCTCCGTTTTGGAAACACTGCCGTACAATCCCTTTTTAATTTTTTTTTATGGCGGGGGGGGGGGGGGGGGGGGGACTGTGTAGAGGTATGTGTATATGTAGTGTTACAATAAGTTTCTCGCTGGGAGTTTGAGCTGCGGCAAAAAATTTGCCACATCTCAAACTTGCAGCAGAACTCGCTGTAAACCCGCCCATATGAATGTACCCTGTACAGGAGTGCCACCTCACTCCTGCTGGGTAAGGGTGAATGGGGCTGTCTCTGATATCAGCAGTCACCCTGGTCCGGTCCCCGCCCGGCGAGCGTCGGGGACCGGAAATCCCACGGGCGTATCCATACGCCCTCAGTCCTTAAGGACTTTAAAACGATACGCCCGGCGTCCTTAAGGGGTTAAAACTAATTTTGGCTATTGCACTCCTTATGTTAAATAAAAAATATTTTAATGTGCTTTGTTTAAAAAAAAAAATTAAGTTTTCTATGTTTTATTTGTGTTTAAAAAAGCTGCCACTAGGTGTCTCCCTACTTGTCCAGTGAACATTTCCCCCCATCTCTTGCACAGTATGTGAGTCCAAAATCAGGAAATGCAGTCTGGAGTGCTGAGGGGGATGTGTGCAGCAATAGCCAATCATAGCTCATCTCACACTGAACTGCTCTGGGCTGTGTGTAGCAGAATGAGGGAGGAAGTTCTCCCCTATATGGCTTCAGATGATGTCACGTCTGCTGGGGAATGGCCCTTCCCAGTCTGTGAATCTGACTGAGACTGAGTAGAAAATACAGGGCAATATCAAGGTAGAAAACTAACAAATAATAAAAATAAAGGCAGGGGGTGGTTTATCATGATGGGGCAGTGAACTGAGAGGATTATAAAATGTAACAAGATCATGACAGGTACTCTTTAAGGCCAAAATTGGCTTAGTTCTTAAATAGCATGCAAAACCAATAGGTTTTGCAAATGCTTTCATTAGAAAATTTTCAGTATTTTATCCTGAAAAAGCCAGTCAAACAACTGCCCCCTCTGCCTTCTGGAATGCATTCAGTCCATCTGTGTACACTGCTCCATCCTGGACGTTGGAGGGGGGAGGGGCTTTACACACTGCAGACTCATTTGAAGAGAAGGGGAGGGGCTGCTGGGCTCTCACTGATGTCTGCTGTGTGAGAGAGGCAGAAACACATTGCATTGCAGACGAAAAATTAAGTGTCCCTGCATGTATGTGTGTGTGTGTGTGTATATCAGTGTGTCTATCTAATGTGTATGTGAAAGAATGTATGAAGCCAGTGTGTGTGAGTGTGTGTGTGTGTGTAATGAAGGGGGACTACAATCATATGCCTCCAGCTGTTGCAAAACAAACTCCCAGCATGCCTGCACAGCCAAATGACCAGGCACCCTGGTTGGGAAGCATTGGACCGAGGAGTGAGGGAGGGGGAGGAGGGGGAGTGGTTATCACAGTGAGTACCCGCCCCCCTGCTTCTGGTGGACAAAATTAAGGTATTTCAGAAATAAAGCAAATTCTGAGAGAAATGTAGGTCCTAGACACATACAAAGTTACATAGTTAATACGGTTGAAAAAAGACACACGTCCAAGTTCAACTAGGGAATTGAAGGGTAGGGGTGTGGCATGATATTGGGGAAGGGATGGGATTTTATATTTCTTCATAAGCATTAATGTTATTTTGTTCCAGAAATGTATCTAATCCTGTTTTAAAGCTGTAAATGTTTTCCTGCTGTGACCAGTTCCTGAGGTAGACTGTTCCATAAGTTCACAGTTCTCATGGTAAAGAAGGCGTGTCGCCCCTTGAGACTAAACTTTTTCTTCTCCAGACGGAGGGAGTGCCCCCTCGTCCTTTGGGGGGGGGAGGTTTAACCCCTTAAGGACGCAGGACGTAAATGTACGTCCTAGTGCGGTGGTACTTAACGCACCAGGACGTACATTTACGTCCCGTGCATAACCGCAGGCATCGGAGCGATGCCCGTGTCATGCGCGGCTGATCCCGGCTGCTGATCGCAGCCAGGGACCCACCGGCAATGGCCGACGCCCGCGAGATCGCCGGCAATGGCGCCATTAACCCCTCAGGTGCCGGGATCAATACAGATCCCGGCATCTGCGGCAGTGCACAATTTAAATGAACGATCGGATCGCCCGCAACGCTGCTGCGGGGATCCGCTCATTCAGAACGCCGCACGGAGGTCCCTTCACCCTCCTGCTTCCGGCTCCCGGCGTCTTCTGCTCTGGTCTGTGATCAAGCAGACCATAACAGAAGATAGCCGATAACACTGATCTGTTCTATGTCCTATACATAGAACAGATCAGTATTAGCAATCATGGTATTGCTATGAATAGTCCCCTATGGGGACTATTCAAGTGTAAAAAAAAATGTAAAAAAATGTAAAAGTAAAAGTAAAAAAAAAGTGAAAAATCCCCTCCCCCAAAAAGCGTAAAAAATTAATTTTATAGACATATTTGGTATCGTCGCGTGCGTAAATGTCCAAAATATTAAAATAAAATGTTAATGCTCCCGTACGATGAACGGCGTGAACGTAAAAAAAAAAAGTCCAAAATTGCTACTTTTTTAATACATTTTATTTAAAAAATGATAAAAAATGTATTAAAAGTTTTTTACATGCAAATGTGGTATCAAAAAAAAGTACAGATCATGGCGCCAAAAATGAGCCCTCACAGCGCCGCTTGTACGGAAAAATAAAAAAGGTATAGGTCATCAAAATAAAGGGATTATAAACGTACTAATTTGGTTAAAAAGTTTGTGATTTTTTTTAAGCACAACAATAATATAAAAGTATGTAATAATGGATATCTTTTTAATCGTATTGACCCTCAGAATAAAGAACACAGATCATTTTTACCGTAAATTGTACGGCGTGAAAACGAAAGCTTCCGAAATTAGCAAAATTGCGTTTTTCTTTTTAATTTCCCCACAAAAATAGTGTTTTTGGTTGCGCCATACATTTTATGATATAATGAGTGATGTTATTACAAAGAACAACTGGTTGCGCAAAAAACAAGCCCTCATACTAGTCTGTGGATGAAAATATAAAAGAGTTATGATTTTTAGAAGGCGAGGAGGAAAAAATGAAAACATAAAAATCAAATTGTCTGAGTCCTTAAGGCCAAAATGGGCTGAGTCCTTAAGGGTTAACCTGGAACAGTTTTTCTCCATATTTTTTGTATGGGCCATTAATATACTTATATACGTTTATCATATCCCCCCTTAAACGTCTCTTCTCAAGACTAAACAATTGTAACCCCTTTAATCGCTCCTCATAGCTAAGATGTTCCATGCCCCATATTAGTTTAGTCGCGCGTCTCTGCATCCTTTCCAACTCCGCAGTGTCCCATTTATGAACAGGCGACCAAAACTGAACAGCATATTCCAGGTGAGGCCGTACCAATGCTTTATAAAGGGGGAGTATTATGTCCCTGTCCCTTGACAACTTCTATCCTTAGTAAACCCATGCTGGCTATCACTTATAATACTATTATCCCCTATGTATTCCTGTATGTAATCCCTTATCCTCCTTAAGTCCTTCAAACAATTTACCCACAATGCACGTTAAACTTACCGGTCTATAGTTTCCTGGGGAAGACCTAGAGCCCTTTTTGAAAGATTGGCACCACATGTACATGATCAGGATGAGGTACTGAGCAACATATAACAGTTTCGTTTTTTTAAGTGATCTGACAGGTACGCTTTAAAGTACCCCCAACTTTTCCTTTTTGATAAATCTCCCCCTATATGTTTTTGCAATGAAGTAACGCAATGGATTCCAATCAGAAAAAGAGGCACTGTTTTTAGGACATTCACACTGGTATTATTGCCATTAGCATTCAGTATTTTTGACAAAAAGAATAGGTCAGTCTGCAGTGACATTCTTGCTGTAAAAATATTGAAACCCCAAAAGAAATCTGATAGACCCCATTGTAAGTCAATAGAATCTGTCCTGATTCATGGGTACCTGCTTGAAAACAGATTAACCCCTTAAAGGGGTTATCCAGGTAAAAACTTTTTTATATATATCAACTGGCTCCAGAAAGTTAAACAGATTTATAAATTACTTCTATTAAAAAATCTTACACTTGGCTAGAAATAGCCTCGCAGTCTGCGGCGGAGTCCAAAATCAGACTCCCATTTATACGCTCTCATATCAATAAAGAAGGGGAGGGCACGGCCCCTATGTATCTGGTGTCGTGGGAGAAAGAGTTGGGACTCTCTCTGACAAAGGAAGAGAGGGCGACTGTATTGAAAAATGCTCATGGTTTCTCCAGGTGTGTGAAACTTCAAGAAAACCATTTTAAGCTTGTGACTAGATGGTACAGAACCCCAGAGCTACTGCACCACTGGGGCTTGTCCATTACGAACGAATGCTGGCGAGGATGCAAACACACTGGTTCATTAGCTCACCTGTGGTGGTCATGCCCAGTGATAGCAGATTTCTGGAAGGAGGTGGGGCGACACATAGACCTGATCCTAGGTGAAAAGGTCCACCTGACCCCACCACTAGTACTCTTAGGCCTACCACACCAGGGAGCTACACTGCACAAACATTCACTCTTAGCTCATCTGTTGGCAGCAGCAAAACTTTTGATTCCACTGCATTGGAGACAACCTAATGCCCTGACGTCACATGAATGGCTAGCTAGAGTGAGTAGTATTTGTAGATTGGAAGAATTGTCCAGTTGGAGCAATCGCTCTTACGATAAATACTTTAAGACGTGGTAGCCCTGGCGGCACTATAGAGATGTAACACAGTCCAGTACAGACGCCGCAAGTACTAGTACAGGATAGATACTATATTAACTATATGAAGCAGACTCCCAATTGCTTGCCCATCCCCACCCCCATCCTCCCCTCCCCACCCCTCCCCTCTCTCTCTCACCCTGTCTCACCCCCTCCCTCCCATGCCCTCTCTTTACTCTTTTCTTATCTTCCTCACTTTTTCTTCCTCTTTTCTGTATTCAGTGTTCTTACTGATCACAATTGTTTTGGATCGTTATATACCGTAGATAATTTTCTGTTTAGAGTTGAGTTGGGTGATCTGGAAAATGTACTTATATTACCGATTCAAGGCCGCCTTGGTGGCTAGGGAAGGTCCCCAGATGAAAACTGGTAACCTTTTGTTATCACATGTATAGACTTGAAGGAACTATAACTAGACATGTAAACTGAGCCAGGACTGTAATGTCACCTTGCCTGCATGAATCGAATGCTCTGTATCTATTATACAAGACCTGCTTTGATTTACGGTTTTCTACTTTTGTTATTGAATAAAGAATTGAAAAAAAAATCTTAATCCTTTCAGTACTTATGAGCTTCTGAAGTTAAGGTTGTTCTTTTCTGTCTAAATCCTCTCTGATGACACCTGTCTCGGGAAATGCCCAGTTTAGAAGAGGTTTGCTATGGGGATTTGCTTATAAACTGGGCGTTTCCCGAGACAGGTGTCTTTAGAGAGAATTTAGACAGAAAAGATCAACCTTAACTTCAGAAGCTCATAAGTACTGAAAGGATTAAGATTTTTTAATAGAAGTAATTTACAAATCTGCTTAACTTTCTGGCACCAGTTGATATATATATAAAAAAAAAAGTTTTTTCCTGGAATACCCCTTTAACCCCTTAAGGACCCGGCCATTTTTTGCACATCTGACCACTGTCACTTTAAACATTAATAACTCTGGGATGCTTTTAGTTATCATTCTGATTCCGAGATTGTTTTTTCGTGACATATTCTACTTTAACATAGTGGTAAAATTTTGTGGTACCTTGCATCCTTTCTTGGTGAAAAATCACAAAATTTGATGAAAAATTTGAAAATTTAGCATTTTTCTAACTTTGAAGCTCTCTGCTTGTAAGGAAAATGGATATTCCAAATAATTTTTTTTTTGATTCACATATACAATATGTCTACTTTATGTTTGCATTATAAAATTTACGTGTTTTTTACTTTTGGAAGACACCAGAGGGCTTCAAAGTTCAGCAGCAATTTTTCACAAAATTTCCAAACTCACAATTTTTCAGGGACCAGTTCAGATTTGAAGTGGATTTGAAGGGTCTTCATATTAGAAATACACCACAAATGACCCCATTATAAAAATTGCACCCCCAAAAAGTATTCAAAATGACATTCAGTCAGCGTTTTAACCCTTTAGGTGTTTCACAGGAATAGCAGCAAAGTGAAGGAGAAAATTCACAATCTCCATTTTTTACATGTTCTTGTAGACCCAATTTTTGAATTTTTACAAAGGGTAAAAGGAGAAAATGTAAAGTGTTCGGCGGGCGCAGTAGAGGGCTCAGAAGCGAAGGAGCGACAAGGGGATTTTGGAGAGTACGTTTTTCTGAAATGGTTTTTGGGGGACATGTTGCATTTAGGAAGCCCCTATGGTGCCAGAACAGCAAAAAAAAAAACACATGGCATACCATTTTGGAAACTAGACCCCTTGAGATACTTAACAAGGAATAAAGTGAGCCTTAATACTCCACAGGGGTTTCACGACTTTTGCATATGTAAAAAAATAAAAATAAAATTTCACTAAAATGTGTGTTTCCCCCCAAATTTCACATTTTTGCAAGGGTTAATAGCAGAAAATACCCCCAAAAAATTGTAACCCCATCTCTTCTGAGTATGGAGGTACCCCATAAGTTGACCTGAAGTGTACTATGGGTGAACTACAATGCTCAGAAGAGAAGGAGTCCTATTTGGCTTTTTGAGAGCAAATTTTGCTTGGGGGCATGTCGCATTTAGGAAGCCCCTATGGTGCCAGGACAGCAAAAAAAAAACACATGGCATACCATTTTGGAAACTAGACCCCTTGAGGAACGTAACAAGAAATAAAGTGAGCCTTAATACCCCACAGGGGTTTCACGACTTTTGCATACGTAAAAAAAAAAAAAAATATAATCACTAAAAGGTGTTTCCCCCCTATATTTCAAATTTTTGCAAGGTTTAATAGCAGAAAATACCCCCCAAAATTTGTATCCCCATCTCTTCTGAGTATGGATGTACCCCATAAGTTGACCTGAAGTGCACTACGGGCGAACTACAATGCTCAGAAGAGGAGTCATATTTGGCTTTTTGAGAGCAAATTTTGCTCGGGGGGCATGTCGCATTTAGGAAGCCCATATGGTGCCAGGACAGCAAAATAACCCTCACATGGCATACCATTTTGGAAACTAGACCCCTTGAGGAACGTAACAAGGCGTAAAGTGAGCATTTACCCCCCCCACTGGTGTCTGTCAGATCTTTGGAACAGTGGGCTGTACAAAATTTTTAATTTGCACAGCCCACTGTTCCAAAGATCTGTCAGACACCTGTGGGGTGTAAATTCTCACTGCACCCCTCATTACATTCCGTGAGGGGTGTAGTTTCCGAAATGGGGTCACGTGGGGTTTTGTTTTTTTTGCATTTGTCAAAACCGCTGTAACAATCAGCCACCCCTGTGCAAATCACCTCAAATGTACATGGTGCACTCTCCCTTCTGGGCCTTGTTGTGCGCCCCCAGAGCGCTTTGCGCCCACATATGGGGTATCTCCGTACTCGGGAGAAATTGCATTACAAATTTTGGGGGGATTTTTTCCCCTTTACCTCTTGTCAAAATAAGAAAGTATAGGGCAACACCAGCATGTTAGTGTAAAAAATTTATTTTTTTACACTAACATGCTGGTGTAGACCCCAACTTCACCTTTTCATAAGGGGTGAAAGGAGAAAAAGCCCCCCAAAATTTGTTAGGCAATTTCTGCCGAGTACGGCGATACCCCATATGTGGCCCTAAACTGTTGCCTTGAAATACGACAGGGCTCCAAAGTGAGAGCGCCATGTGCATTTGAGGCATGAATTAGGGATTTGCTAGGGGTGGACATAGGGGTATTCTACGGCTTTGATTCCCAAACAGGGTGCCTCCAGCTGTTGCAAAACTCCCAGCATGCTTGGACAGTCAACGGCTGTCCGGCAATGCTGGGAGTTGTTGTTTTGCAACAGCTGGAGGCTCCATTTTGGAAACAGGGGCGTACCATACGTTTTTCATTTTTATTGGGGAGGGGAAGGGACTGTGTAGGGGTATGTGTATATGTAGTGTTTTTTTTACTTTTTATTTTATTTTGTGTTAGTGTAGTGTAGTGTTTTTAGGGTACAGTCATATGGGCGGGGGATTACAGCGAGTTTCCCGCAGCGAGTTTGACCTGCCGCGCAAAATTTGCTGCATCGCAAACTTGCAGCCTGATACTCACTGTAAGCTCCCTGCACATGTGAATGTACCCTGTACATTCACAGGGGTGGGGGGGGGGGGGGCTCCAGCTGTTGCAAAACTACATTTCCCAGCATGCACAGTCTATCAGTGCATGCTGGTAGTTATAGTTTTGCAACAGCTGGAGGCACACGGGTTGGGAAACACTGAGTTAGGAAACAGACAATGTTTCCCAACCAGTGTGCCTCCAGCTGTTGCAAAACCACAACTCCCAAACATTCTCAGGCATGCTGGGAGTAGTAGTTCGGCAACATCTTTAGAGCCAGATGTTGCCGAACTACAACTCCCAGCATGCTTGGAGTTGTAGTTTTGCAACATCTGGAGGACTACAGTTTGCAGACCACTAATTCAGTGGTTCCCAATCTGTGCCCTTCCAGATGTTGCAAAACTACAACTCCCAGTATGCCAAAACTGTCCAGGCATGCTGGGAGTTGTAGTTCTGCAACATCTGAAGGGCCAGATGTTACAGAACTACAACTGCCAGCATGCCTGCACAGTAAGGGCAGGCTGAGGATGTGTAGTTTTGCAACATCTGGAAGGGCACAGTGGTCCCAAAACTGTGGACCTCCAGAAGTTGCAAAACTGCAACTCCCAGCATGCCCAGACGCCAAGGGCTGTCTGGGCATGCTGGGAGTTGTAGTATACAGGGTCCCAATACAGCAATGCATGTCGCTTTATGGCGACGTGCATTGCTGTAAAGGGCCCGACCGTGGCTGAAGATCTACTCACCTGTCGCCGCCGCCTTCACGCCGGGATCCGGGTCTTCAGGGACGAGGTAAGTACCGGGGCCGGTCCCCAGCACTCCCCCGTCCCCCGCCGTGTCCTCCGGTCTTCCTCCCGTCCTCTCCGGACTTCAAGGGGCCGGGCAGGGCGGGAGGAAGTAACCGTCCCCCCCTTGCGATTGGTTGGTTAGTTAACCGAAGAATCGCAGGGGATCGGAGGAGGTGGCAGGCCTGCCACCTAGCTCCTATACTTCAGCATGGTCCTGGCTGTCTGTGACAGCCGGGATCATGCAAAATTACCGGGCGGTCGGGTCCCAGAGACCCGATCAGCCCGGTATCGCCGCAGATCGCAAGGGCGATTTCCCTTGCGATTTGCGGCGATCGCCGACATGGGGGGCCAACATGGCCCCCCTCGGCGTTTGCCCTGGATGCCTGAAGGATTTCAGCAGGCATCCGGTTCCGATCTCTGCCCGGCGCGCGGGACCGGAAAACGCCAGGACGTACAGGGTCCTTAAGAGGTTAAGAACTCAGCATTTTTCTGTTTTTGCATTTTCATTTTTTCCTCATCAACTTCTAAAAATCATAACGCTTTCAATTTTGCACATAAAATTCCATATGATGGTTTATTTTTTGTGCCACCAATTCTACTTTGCAGTGACCGAAATTTTACCATAAAATCCACGGCGAAACGGGAAAAAAATTAATTGTGCGACAAAATTGAAGAAAAAAATTTAATTTTGTAACTTTTGGGGGCTTCCGTTTCTACGCAGTGCATTTCTCTGAAAAAATGACACCTCATCTTTATTCTGTAGGTCCATACGATTAAAATGATCCCCTACTTATATAGGTTTGATTTTGTCGTACTTCTAAAAGAAAATCATAACTACATGCAGGAAAATTTATACGTAAAAAATTCAAAGCTTCTGACCCCTACCGGCGTACGGGCCAGTATGAGGGCTAATTTTTTGCGCCGTGTTCTGAAGTTTTTATCAGTATCATTTTTGTATTGATCTGAGTTTTTGATCGCTTTTTATTCATTTTTTCATGATATAAAAAGTGACCAAAAATACGCTATTTTGGACTTTGGAATTTTTTTGCGCGTACGCCATTGACCGTGCGGTTTAATTAATAATATATTTTTATAATTCAGACATTTCCGCACCCGGCGCTACCACATATGTTTATTTTTACTTACAGTTTTTTTTTTAATCGGAAAAGGGAAGGAGTTAAATGACCTTTATTCACTTTTTTTTTATATTTTATTTTTTTGCAGTGCTATAGCTCCCATAGGGGGCTATAACCCTGCACACACTGGGGGAGATTTATCAAAACCTGTGCAGAGGCAAAGTTGCCCATAGCAACCAATCAGCTTTCTTCTTACTTTCTTAACAAGGCTTATGCAAAATGAAAGAAGCAAGCTGATTGGTTGCTATGGGCAACTTTGCTTCTGCACAGGTTTTGATAAATCTCCCCTACTGATCTTTTACACAGATCACTGCAAAGCCATAGCTTTGCATGGATCAGCGTAATAGGGGGTTGATTGCTCAAGCCTGTAGCTCAGGCTTGGAGCAATCAAACGCCGATTGGACGTGACGGAGCAAGGTAAGGGGGCCTCCGCTCACGTCCTAGCTGATCGGGACATGGCGATTTTATCGCGATAGTCCCAATCAGCCCGACTGAGCTGCCGGGAAGATTTTACTTTAGTTTTAGAAGGGTTAATAGTGCGCGGTACAACCATCTTTGCCGCACGCTATTAGCCCAGGGTCCCGGCTATCATAAGCCACTGGGATCGACCTGGCATGACGCGGGGTCACGGCGTGACCCCGTTTTAAATACCGGGACCGGGCTCAGGTATGCCCTGCATCCTTATGAGATTAAGCATGCATGGGATAAGCATAAGGCTATCCTTCATATAAGATAGGGACCAGGGACTATTGATAGGATTCAGATTATTGGGCAGACTAGATGGGCCAAATGGTTCTTATCTTCCGACACATTCTATGTTTCTATGTTTACATTAACATCCATTGTCCTTAAGGGGTTAAAGACTGAGCTTGGAAACACTGCTGTAGGCTATGTCAGCAAGAACATTTTTACTCCTGTATTATCCCCTGATGAACCCTGCATTTCATTTGAGAAAAAGGGGGGAAACATGTCAGGATTTTGTTTAGTAACAGGAATCGGCTACGTTAGGGACACCCGGAATTGGGAGCAGTATCAGCTATACTACCCTAAGCCACTGCACTATCCCTATATATCTATGTTATTTGTATATGTCGATTCTTGCAAATTGTTCTCCACTCATAATAATGGGGGAGATTTATCAAACCCAGCCCATAGCAACCAATCAGATCGCTTCTTTCATTTTTAACAAGGCTTCTGCAAAATGAAAGAAGCGATCTGATTGGTTGCTATGGGCAACTCAGCAAGTTTTTCTCTGGACAAGTTTAGATAAATCTCCCCCATTGTAGTCAATCATGGTTTGCATCATAATGGATTTTAGCTTTTTGGAATAAAAAATAAATAAATAATATATATATGTGTGTGTGTTTTCTATTCCAGGTAGCACTGTTATACAGTGAAACCTCACACCTCTTACATTATCCCAGCCAGCACACCCTGTGACCTCTTCACCTCACAGATGACACTTCATTACACAACATCTGGTGGATCGCACGCTCTTGTGCTCAGAGCCATGTGAGCTGCCAGGCACCATGAATAAAAAGCCTCTTCCTATCTCCAGGCCTAGAGCAGCGGTCACACGAGGCTCTGCAGCCTCCAGCTGTTGTGCCACTACAACTCCCAGCATGTCCTGGCCGCCTCAGTACACCTGGAGCGGACACATGTCTGGGGATCATGTGCACTGGGGCGTACTGCAACACACGCATCGCGTGACTGCCGGACTGGTCACGCCCACTAACTACCCGGCTCCGCCCCCTGTCACCTGCTTCAGGACCCCGCCCTCCCCCCTGCGCAGGGAAAACGGCTCAAAGGGCAGCGGTGAAGCCGCACGCTATGGGCTCGCGGCTAGCACGCAAATGCGTGACAAGCGGTCCTCCCGGCTCGGATATCCGTGTTCCTGCGCCCCATCATCTCCGCCGTCCTCACACGCCACCCTGCCCCGCTCCTCACTATGTATAGTGACGTCTAGTCATAGTTATATAGCACTAGCATATACCTCAGCGCTGTACAATGAAGGAATTAGGAAAGCAATAGTGTATAATTGTAAAATAAAAAGTAGTGCATATGGCTGTTCCAGTTATGTTATTTCCTTTTTCTATACTTCCCCCACTGTTTCACTACCAGGGTACCTCCAGTTTTTGCAAAACTACAACTCCCAGCATGCTCTTTGTAGTTTTGCAACAGCTGGAGGCGCCCTGGTTGCTAAACGCTGCATATGTGTGGGCTGTGAACGTGTATGGATGTGCTGTGGTATATGTAGGGTTGCCACCCTGCCGGTATTTTACCGGCACACCCGGTATTTTCATCTACATTCCGGGCTGTGCCGGTAAGTTTGGATGAAAAATACCGGCCATGCAATGGCCGGTATTTTTCATTCACTGACAGGGGCGGACGGAGCAGCATCCCCAGAACAGCACTGCTTTCATGACCGGCCGTACAATGCCCAGGTCTGACACCACCAGCCTGTGACAGGGAGAGCTCCGTGCGATGACAGGAAGAGATTGTACAGTGCTGGGGAGGGGGCGTGACCTCCTGTCTCCTCTCTCCCCCTCCCCCTCCTTCTCTCTGCCCCGTGCAGTCTTACAACCCTCCATAGGCAGAGCAGGGAGGGGAGAGGCCGTGTATTCTGTCTCCATCTGCTGCGCAGGGCGGGTGAGTGTCTGTGTATATATGTGTCTGTGTATATATGTGTCTGTGTATGTATATATGTGTGTGTGTATATATGTGTCTGTGTGTATATATGTGTCTGTGTGATTATATGTGTCTGTATACATGTGTCTGTGTATATATGTGTCTGTGTATATATGTGTCTGTATGTGATTATATGTGTCTGTATACATGTGTCTGTGTATGTGTCTCTATGTGTCTGTGTATATATGTGTGTGTGTGTAGGGGGGGGGGGGGGTAAACTGCCTAATCTGGGGGACAACTATGCTGCCTAATCTGGGGGACATCTATGCTGCCTAATCTGGGGGACAACTATGCTCCTAATCTGGGGGACAACTATGCTGCCTAATCTGGGGGACAACTATGCTCCTAATCTGGGGGACAACTATGCTGCCTAATCTGGGGGACAACTGGGGGACAACTATGCTCCTAATCTGGGGGACAACTGGGGGACAACTATGCTCCTAATCTGGGGGACAACTATGCTGCCTGATCTGGGGGACAACTACCCGGCCCTCCACAATATTTTTAGTTTCTCATGTGGCCCCATGGGATAAATAATTGCCCACCCCATTCCTCCTCAACCCCGGACATTCCTTAACCTGGAGCCGCCCGGGGAAAGGAGAAAGTGAAGACAAGAGACTGGTGAGACCTCTCTGCAAAATTGTGTATTTAATGCAGTGTTTCCCAACCAGGGTGCCTCCAGCTGTTGCAAAACTATTACTCCCAGCATGCCCAGACAGCCTTTGGCTGTCCGGGCATGCTGGGAGTTGTAGTTTTGCAATAGCTGGAGGCACCCTGGTTGGAAAACACTGATTTAATGTTTTAATGTGTGAAACTATCTGTTGCGCTCTGTATCTAATCCTGTCATGTGTGATACTGTCTGCTGAGCCTGTGTATCTAATTCTGTCATGTGTGATACTGTGAGCTGAGCCTGTATATCCAAATCTGTCATGTGGGATATGAGCCTGTGTATCTAATCCTGTCATGTGGGATACTGTCTGCTGAGCCTGTGTATCTAATCCTGTCATGTGCGATACTGTCTGCTGAGCCTGTGTATGTAATCCTGTCATGTGTGATACTGTCTGCTGAGCCTGTGTATCTAATTCTGTCATGTGTGATACTGTGAGCTGAGCCTGTATATCCAAATCTGTCATGTGGGATATGAGCCTGTGTATCTAATCCTGTCATGTGGGATACTGTCTGCTGAGCCTGTGTATCTAATCCTGTCATGTGCGATACTGTCTGCTGAGCCTGTGTATGTAATCCTGTCATGTGTGATACTGTCTGCTGAGCCTGTGTATCTAATTCTGTCATGTGTGATACTGTGAGCTGAGCCTGTATATCCAAATCTGTCATGTAGGATATGAGCCTGTGTATCTAATCCTGTCATGTGGGATACTGTCTGCTGAGCCTGTATATCCAAATCTGTCATGTGGGATACTGTCTGCTGAGCCTGTGCATCTAAATCTGTCATGTGGGATACTGTCTGCTGAGCCTGTGCATCTAAATCTGTCATGTGGGATACTGTCTGCTGAGCCTGTGTATCTAAATCTGTCATGTGTGATACTGTGAGCTGAGCCTGTGTATCTAATCCTGTCATGTGCGATACTGTCTGCTGAGCCTGTATATCCAAATCTGTCATGTGGGATACTGTCTGCTGAGCCTGTGCATCTAAATCTGTCATGTGGGATACTGTCTGCTGAGCCTGTGCATCTAAATCTGTCATGTGGGATACTGTCTGCTGAGCCTGTGTATCTAAATCTGTCATGTGTGATACTGTGAGCTGAGCCTGTGTATCTAATCCTGTCATGTGCGATACTGTCTGCTGAGCCTGTATATCCAAATCTGTCATGTGTGATACTGTCTGATTAGCCTGTTTATCTGACGTTGCGCAGGGGGACGTCACTCGTCATCAGAGAGAGCCAGCGTTGCTGTCGCGCACCACCACTACCGCCGCCGCTGGCATAAATAGGGTTTTGGTAGGTATTCTCTAAATGTAAAATTTTTTGTGCGATATAGGAAAATTCCCCCCGCATATATATTGTATCCCTCCAATCCCCTATGCCATTTCTTAAACCCCCCTCCCATCCCCCGTGCCATTTCTTAAACCCCAGATCCCTCAGCCCCTGTGCAATCTGGCCCCTCCCCTTTTGTAGCTCCACCCCCACATAGCCACACCCATGACCGGTATTTTTCTGAGGGAAAGGTGGCAACCCTAGGTATATGGCAGAATAGCTTTTTGACCTATACTAGAGGCAGTGCCCCCAAACATGATGTCCTTCAGCCACAGATATCAGAGTAGAGCTGGGCGGTATGACCAAAAATGTGTATCACGGTATTTTTGGAAGTTATGGCGGTTCCACGGTATTTAACTGTATTGTCACCCCCCCCAATCATGTGACCCATGGGCGCTGCTTCTCTCGGTTTATCAGCCCAGCGCTGTGCTGTCCCCACATCAGGGAACGAATCATATGTGACCCACGAGCGCTGCTTCTCGTCCCCCCAAATAATTATCAGCCGCTGCGCTGTACTGTACTATCCTGTGCCCGGGCTGCAAAAATAAACAAAAAAAAACTTTCACTTGCCTTCCTACGTTCCCCCGTTGCTCCGGTACCGGACTCACGGTCCTCTTCCTGCCTCCCGGGGATGGGAACATCACAGAACCGTCAGCGTATCACCGGCCGCAGCGATGTCCAGCCTCGGCCGGTGATAGGCTGAGCGCACTGTCATGTAAGGAGCCGGCCGGCTTCTTACATGACAGTGCGCTCAGCCTATCACCGACCGAGGCGGGACATCGCTGCGGCCGGTGATACGCTGACGGCTCTGTCGTTCCCATCCCCGGCGTGAGGCCGGTACCGGAACAACGGGGGAACGTAGGAAGGTGAATGAAAGTTTATAAGTTTATTTTGTTTATTTTATATTTAGTACAGTACAGCGCAGCAGCTGATAATTATTTGGGGGGGGAGAGAAGCAGCGCTCGCGGGTCACATATGATTAGTTCCCCCATGTGGGGGACAGCGCAGCGCTGGGCTGATATTTAATTGGGGGGGGGGGGGGTAGAGAAGCAGAAGATCGCCCGCGGCTCACATATGATTAGTTCCCCGATGTGGGGACAGCGCGCTGCGGCTGATAATTAATTCATTTGAGGGGGGGAGGGGCCCAACCGGTATTGCGGTATGGGAAAAATTCATATCGTGCAGGAAAATTTTTTCGGTATGAACTGGTATACCGCCCAGCACTATGTCAGAGGAAACTAGGATTTGACATGTTGAATTATAAGGTGTCTAATCCTTTGTACCTGTAAAAGAGGTGTCTGGCAGTAGCCTAAGGGTACATTGTGTACAGGAACAGATATGGGGAAGAATTTGGCGTTTATTTCAGCGGCGCTATGCAAATTCAAACTTAGATAAGTTCCTCCAGTCCTGCTGGACTGTCCTATGTACTGCAATAGTAAAGTCCGTAGTCTCAGCACTGTCTTAGGGTGCGTTCACACTGAAAAATAGGAGAGGAATCTTCCCAAAAAAATTCCGCCACAGAATTTACATTTTTTTCATGCAGATTTTGTGAGCTGAATTTACGCAGTGTGAACAGTGCAGAGTAAAATACATTGAAGTCAATGGCAAAGCAGATGTTAATTATTTCTAAGCGGAGAATTCAAGAGGAATTACTTGAATAAATTCCTCTTGAAATACTCAGTGTGAACGCACCCTTATAGGGTTACACTAGGGAACAAAACGTATAACCTATCCACAGGATAGGGGATAAGTGTCTGATCAGCTCTCTTCCCATGATTCCAGCCCAAAACATGACTCCACCACCGCCTTGCTGGCGTCGCAGCCTTGTTGGAACAGGATGGCCGTCCACCAACCATCCACAACTCCGTCCACCAACCATCCACAGGACTGTTTGAAAATTAGTCTTCATGTATTTTTCTGTCCAATGCAGCAGTTTCTGCTTGTGAGCATCGCCATGGCCAAATAGAAGGTTTATGCACAGTTGCAAGACTCTGGAGGACTCTACACCTTGTTTTCCATGGGACTCCCGAGGCACCAGCAGCTTCAAATATCTGTTTGCTGCTATGTAATGGTAATAGTATTTAGCAGCTGGTAAATGGTATGTAATGGTATTTTAGCAGCTGCTCTCTTGATCCGATGCATGGATCTGGCAGAAATCTTCCTCAATGTGCCTTTATCTGCACGAACCCGTTTGTGCTCTAAATCATCCACAAATCTCTTAATATTGCGATAATCATGCTTACGTTTT
Source organism: Hyla sarda (assembly GCF_029499605.1). Lineage (NCBI taxonomy): Eukaryota > Metazoa > Chordata > Amphibia > Anura > Hylidae > Hyla > Hyla sarda. The sequence goes on along the minus strand of NC_079191.1, from coordinate 128,677,162 downwards.
CATGAAATATCTCATGTTTTTATAACTCGTCCAAGGCATTGAACTATTTCACTCTTTTCAGCAGCAGAGAGATCCTTTTTCTTCCCCATATTGCTTGAAAATGGTGTTCTGCTTAATAATGTGGAACACCTACCTTTAGTAGTTTTTCCTTAAAGGGGTACTCCGGTGAAAACCTTTTTTCTTTTAAATCAACTGGTGGCAGAAAGTAAAACATATTTGTAAATTACTTCTATTAAAAAAATCTTAATCCTTCCAGTACTTATTAGCTGCTGAATGCTACAGAGGAAATTCCTTTCTTTTTGGAACACCGATGACATCACGAACACAGTGCTCTCTGCTGACATCTCTGTCCATTTTAGCAACCATGCATAGCAGATGCATAGCAGATGTATGCTAAGGGCAGCATGGTGGCTCAGTGGTTAGCACTGCTGCCTCGCAGTGCTGGGGACTTGGGTTCAAATCCCACTAAGGACAACAAAAAATAAAGCGTTATTATTATTACTATAATAACGTCAGCAGAGAGAACTGAGGTCATGATGTCATCAGAGAGCATTCCAAAAAGAAAAGAATTTCCTCTGTAGTATTCAGCAGCTAATAAGTACAGGAAGGATAAAAAAATGTAATAAAAGTAATTTACAAATATGTTTAACTTTATGCCACCAGTTGATTTAAAAGAAAAAAGGTTTTCACCGGAGTACCCCTTTAAATTGGGCTCACCTGGCAATCTAATTATCATAGGTGTCCAAGATTGTTTTCAGTGACCAAAAACTAAATATTTAAACTGAAAAACTAAATATTTAATCTTTGTGATACTTAAATAGAATTTGCATAATAATTTGGAACAGGGTGTAGAACAGCCCAGCAGGAATGACCTATCTGGACAGTACTGCTGCCTCTGGCCCTTCCAACCCCCATTGTGCAACTCCGGCCCAGGCTGTGTCCTCTGCGAGGCTCTGCATAGTGCTGCCGCATTTATGGCCCTGCGGAGGAATAAGGGGAGGAAAGGTGTCAGCAGGGGGACAACAGGGAGAGGGGGCATGAGTGCAGCTACTGTCAGATGCCGGCAGAAGATTGAACATGTCGTAATCTTCTGCCGCAATCTAATTCCTCATTATAAGTTCCACTGCGGAACGTCCAATGAGTGAACTATGCAGCAAAATCCCATTAAATCAATGGGAGGCCATTGTAAGAGGAATCCGCACAGAATTTCTGTAGTGTGAACGAGCACATAGATCATGTGGGTCTATAATGTAGAATTATTCAGCAGTACATCTTCCCATGCAAATAAGGGGTGTGCTGCCTACAATAATGGAAGTGACCAGCAATTGCCTACCAAAAAGACACCCATATGGTATTAGTTGTGTCTTTTGGGGTCTATGGACATGGTCCGTCCTATACACAGGTATAACCTGGCTCATACTCTGAATTCACCCACCAAACATAGTTTGGGCAGAGCCTTTATATTTGGATAGATAAAATCAATAGGGTAGCAGGAGGTAGAAGATAAGTAGTGTATGCAACTGGGTACAGAGAATAGGCAGTTCTATAGACTTGAAGGGTTCTAAGGCACTGACATTCTACAGCTTGAGCCTATACATTCACTCTGTGTTGCTGCTTTGTGAACATCTCTAATCTATGCCTCTCAGGCCTATAAATAGTATGTGAACGTAGTTATTAGCACGCTTCAGAGAATACTGTTGAAATGTTTCATGCTACACTTCCACTGGCACTTCATATGTGAATCCTGGAGATCTGTCAGCGAGTAGACGCTGTTAAAGCAGAAGATGTTCATAATCAGGATTCACGCTTGCATCGTGCAGCTTCATTCAGATTCAATATCCAGTGTCCTGTTGTGACAACTCAGCAAGAATCGGCCCGTGGGCAATTATGATGGCTTCTGACCATCGGATATTGCTCATTGCACAAAATAGGTGGTAATGTGTGTGTATCTATAGAGCATAGGTTCAGGATACTGGATGGGGGTCTCACTGAGCATCTTTAAATAAATCAGGTTGGAAGTTGTATCTTTTCAGAAAAAGTGTGTAGTCCTAGCCTCTTGGGACCCATTCAGATGGCCAAATATCCGCCAGGATATATGTGCAGCAGACACTGACTCAATCAGTTGCCGCTAGGACTGATCCGACATGCGCCATCTCCATTGATGGCAATGTTGGTCCTACTGATTTCTGCTGAAAGAATGAACTTGGGGCCAAAATTAGAATTTTCGCAACAAAATTTTCCCCTGCAGAACTTCTGTCGCATGCACAGTGCAGCAGAATCCCATTGAAGACAATTGAAGGCTGCTCATCTGCAATTTCAAAGCTGAATTTTTCCACTTTAAATGGGTGTACGCTGCTGTGGCAAATACAGAGTATACAAAAAAAGAAGGTTGCAGCAGCACTCTTGAAATGAGTGTTAGGGTCCCATCCGAAATGAGGCCACCTCCGCGTGGTGGATGGGGGACACGTTTTGATCAAAAAGTGCGCTAAGAGCCTCCATTTTGTGACCAAGACTGGTGCTGGAACCTTCTCTTTTTGCTATTTGCCACAGCAGCGTGCACCCGTGTATTAGGTAGTTGTGCTGGCTATGCTTCTTTTTGTTTTTGCTGTGCAATTTAGGGGGAGGGGCACCCTTTCTAGCCATGTACCCCTCCCCTTTTTCACAGGAGGTTTTTTAAATTGATAGTGGATCCAGCATGTCACCCAGTCAGATGCCATGTGCCCAGCAGAGGTGAGTGAAATGAGTGTTCGGGTACCATCCGAAATGAGGCCACCTCCGTGTGGTGGATGGGGGACGCGTTTTGATCAAAAAGTGCGCTAAGAGTCTCCATTTTTTGACCAAGAGTTCTGCTGCAACCTTCTTTTTTTGTATCCACTTTAAATGGGGCCTTGGATGTCTTACCATGTTACAACTGACTGCTGATCACTCTTGCATTTTATGGATACAGCAACCTTATAAGTCCATAGTCTAGAGGTGCAAGCAGTATAAAGAGAATTGTTATACTCACCTGCCCTGATCCCTTACCCTAGCAGGGACCCACCTCAGCCAGTAACTGACTCAACAGGCATTTCCTGTGTGTCAGTATAAATCTATGAAGTGAATACAATTAAAGAAAAAGGGTTGCAGACCTCAAGGTATATACTTACTATATGTGGAATGGATCACAGTTTTTTTTTTTTTTTAAGTATATAGTGGTTAAAATGGGATATATGTGTAATGGAATAGAATGTGCAGACTAGTTGTATAGATAACCAAAAATGTTTATTGATTAATTAGTTAGATAAATGGTCTCAGCAGGGCCCTTGCTAGAGACCAGTATTAAAAGACAAAAGAGTAAAAAACAAAATAGTATTAAAACAATGATGTAAGATAAAATAAAATAATAGTTTATAGCAGCCACCTCTGTATAACCTGGATTATATTTGGTAAAATCCAGCCTTTTCTGTTATCTGATTTGTATTATCGTCAGTCTTAGAATAACAGTAGCAATAGGTGTTGTAATCCAGGAAATATTGTAACAAGTATGGACCCAGATATACTGTAGCAAGAAATGATTGTTGGTGCTACTGCACCACTCACCGCTCCTGCTATTGAAAAAGGGGTCTCCCCGAAATGCATCTAGCACTGTACCTACTTCACACAGACCATCTCTGGAACTATTACCCACTACCAACATTGGCAACAGCTGGAACCCCCCCATTGCCGGGACCACTGTTCAGGACATGCGCACGCTGCTGCACATACAAGCATCACCTGCATCCACTCCCCAACCTCCCTGTTTGACGTGATTCCATCCGAAAGACCGAGCAATCATCTGCGTCCCACCGGAGGATGTTCGGGACACACCGCGCAGACACATCTATTGTGCCAGCTGCCCAGCCGAGCCAGCCTGCTATACTGCCAACCTAATGTGGGGGAACATACTGCCAACCTAATGTGGGAGAACGTCAACCTATTGTGGGGGAACTATACTGCCAACCTAATGTGGGGGAACTTTAACCTAATGTGGGGGAACATACTGCCTACCTAAGTTGTTTTTTCTAAACTTAAACCTCAGTATTCTGATTTAATTGCTGTGCTGGCACTTTGAGGGAAAAAAAAGTTGGCATGCATTACGGTTTGGGCCCTTGGGCTCAAAAAGGTTCGCAATCACTGGTATAGAGGTACACGAAGTCTCTACAATTAGTTCCTACAGCAGTGTTTTCCAAACAATGCGTCTCTAGCTGTTGCAAAACTGCAACTCCCGGCAAAGGCTGTAATAGAAAAATAGTGACTGTACCGGGAACCTGAAAACATACCTTTTATTATGCTTGTATAAAAATAGCAATAGTGTGTCAAGAAAAAATGTCAAAGAAAAAATAGCAAAAACGTTTAAAAAAATATTCAGATAAGGTCGCCATCAGATTGCTGTCCTTCAATTATATAGCGGTGCATCCATCTTAGGATACCAAAGTCTATGGATGCTTCAAATGTAGATTATGTATGGCTCAACACAAGTTCACACCTTAAGTATCACCACTTAGCATGGGGATCTGTTATTGTTGCATAATATCCAGATTCATCCCTATGGAGAAGATTTTCTACAGTTGGCAAGACATCATTCACAGAGGATGCACCGTAATAGTCCTACTGTAAATACATCAAGTATATATCTTCAAGTGCCATTTACTATAGATGATGCCTAGATACAATTCACACTGATATTTCGTTTCCTATTAATTACTCATGCTGGGTAGTTCCGTTCATGGATTCCAAGCGCAATCCACACTATCAATGCGTTAGTTATTGCAATGACCACAGCATATATTACTGACACAGTTTACACTGATATAGCGTTTCCAATTAAATTGTTATTTATATTCACAGCTTATAGATGTAGTTCACACTGGCGATATGTTAATGCTTTCAATGCGTTTATATATATATCAGACACAGTTCACACTGACATAGCGTTTCCAATTATATGGTGATGTTACATTTTTCTATTCACCCACTCAAGACGTAGTTCACACTCTTAATATGTTAATCAAGAAGAAATGCAGAGTCCTAGGCACTGCCCTCTATCACCTGTCAATTAGCCCGCTGGATACGTATTAGTGTCTGATGCAGTGTCCCAATGTCCAATAGTAATATGCAACAATTCTGGGGTGCTCACATAGAAAATATAGTTGCAAAGGTACTGTATATTCAAAGAATGAATGAAGCACTCACCAGATGCGTTGCGTTTAAAATCTTCAGGCTTTATTTCATAGGTCTTCCGAAGATGAATCAGGTCGGACACGGACAGTGCGGGAGAGCTGGAGGGTGGAGTGGCGTGGGGGGATGGGCAACGGACCGTATCGTGCTGTGACGCGCTTCGTCAGGTCCCTGCAGCCTGAGGGGCCTGACGAAGTGCGTCACAGCACGATACGGTCCGTTGCTCATCCCCCCACGCCACTCCACCCTCCAGCTGTCCCGCACTGTCCGTGTCCGACCTGATTCATCTTCGGAAGACCTATGAAATAAAGCCTGAAGATTTTAAACGCAACGCATCTGGTGAGGGCTTCGTTCATTCTTTGAATATACAGTACTTGATATGTTAATGCTTTCAATGACCACAGTATATACTCCGAGATATAGTATAAAATCTGTGCATAGCATATACTCAGCGCATAATTCACACTGATGTTACGTTTGAGTTCAAAATAGACGTTTTTTTACAATAGCTGTTGGTAAATTTTATTCCCACTGCTGATGTGCTTACAGTGTACAGCATACAATTCACATCCAGGCTCTGTATGGGTGTGTTGATATTATTTCCAACATTAATTGTGTGAATAGTTTCCAGTATAGAGGTGTTAGAGTTGACAGTACATTAAATTAATTGCCATAATTCATATCGTGTGTAATGATCCTCCACTCAAAGAGTGTGTGCCGTCCGTGATATACTAAGCATAGGTATATGAGCGCTCAATAGTTATCCATCACAGTTAGAGAGTGTAAAGTCCATTAACTAATATCCGTGTGTTTGGTTATAAGACAATGGCCCTTATTTACTAAGAGTGTTGTGTAGGTTTCTTTGTCGGTTTTAATTCCCTACAATTTATTTTCCACGGTATTTACTTAGATTTCCCTACAGTTTCCACTTTCCCTCCATTTTGCTTTTTTTACACATGCTCTGACCTGTAGGGTTTTCCTCAGCTCAAATCCTCCACATTTTCTGTGGAAACTTTAGTAAATATGTTGGGATTTTGTGAAAATGTCGGGAACACGCCCCCTTTCTGTGACCATGCCCCCTTTTCCCAATGGTCACGTCCCATTTTCGGGTTTTCTTAGCAAAATGGAGAGTAAGTTGGGTTTTTTCATTTCAGGTGCAATTTCAGGCACAAATTCAGGCGCAGACGGGATAATTCTTCTGTGTTATCCCCTAAAAGCAATCCTGTGTATACTTTGTAAAGGTAGGGTCACACACAGCACATCCTCAGCATATTTGACGTTATGCGCTGCTGGCAGCCACAAAGTGACTGCAGAGCGAGCTCCCTGTAGCTATGTGTGTCTGCTCGTAGTGGTGAATTTCCTGCCAGCAGTCATGAACTGACACACAAAGCTACTTGGCCGCAGCAGGGAGCTCACTTTGCAGTCACTACTGCGGATATGCTGCAGATGTGCTGTGTGTGACCTTACACTGTAACATGACATCAAATGGAACATTCCAGAATTTTTTACTGCTAGATCCATACTCCATATGACATCAGAGGCATAAAGTAGGACCCCACAGCTTGTGCTCCTGAGGCCTTATTGCTTTTATACTGTAACCCTTTGCATAGGGAACATAAATTGTTGTCCATGATTAATACAGCTTTTATCTTACCAGTAACTTATTCATCAAATACGTGGACCTGAAAAATTGGGGAAGCAATTAAGAAGCACTGTGGTTGCTATTGGCAACAACGCCACTGTCACTTTTCACAAGGTTTGATAAATCTCCCCCATTATTTTGTGTAGTAATGTGCTGATACCGAAGTTCCCTTTAAGGTACGTATAAATAAGGCATGTTAGATGATGTACGAATGGAATAGAACAATCTGTACTGTAACAGTGATATCCCGGATTGTATAAAGTAGGGAATGGTATCCTATCGCAATTAAAATGCAAATGACTTTCTTATGTTCTCACGAGTGTGATGACTAATAGATATGACTTCAGATCAGGAGATCAACAGAAAAGTAGATGCCAGCACAGTCATAAGGTGTGCGTGCCAGTGTATGTCTGGGGAGGAAGAGAGATCATCACAGCTCTTCTGACTTCTACATCCAAAGGTTCCATTGTTTATGCATTGTATGGAAACTCCACATACCGTATTTTTCGCCCTGTAGGACGCATCAGCGTATAACACGCACCCAATTTATAGGTGCAAAATCTAAAAAAATAAAGATTTTGAACCCAATAGTGGTCTTCAACCTGCGGATCTCCAGATGTTGCAAAACTACAACTCCCAGCATGCCCGGACAGCCGTTGGCTGTCCGGGCATGCTGGGAGTTGTAGTTTTGCGACATCTGGAGGTCCGCAGATTGAAGACCACTGCATAGGAGGTAATACTCACGTGTCCCCGCCGCTCTGGACCCGTCACCGCTGCCCTGGATGTCGCTCCATCGCTGTCGCCGTGTCCCCGTCGCTCCGGAACGTCTCTGCTGCCGGCCGGGTATCCTCGCTCTCCGTCGCCGCCATCACGTCGTTACGCACGCCGACGCACGTACGCGACGACGTGATGACGAGAAAGGAGAGCGCCGGCCATACAGGGGATCCCTGAACGGAGAAGACACCGAGGAGGCAGGTAAGGTCCCTCCCGGTGTCCTGTAAGCACTAATGGTGAAATCGCGGCGGTCCCGATCAGCCCGACTGAACAGCCGGGTTAGTGTCACTTTCCCTTCAGACGCGGCGGTCAGTTTTGATCGCCGCGTCTGAAGGGTTAATACAGGGCATCACCGCGATCGGTGATGTCCTGTATTAGCCGCGGGTCCCGGCCGTTGATGGCCGCAGGGACCGCCGCGATAGGGGTGTATTCGCGTTTAAGACGCACCAATTTTTCCCCCCCAGTTATACGGCGAAAAATACGGTAAATGCCTGTAGGACCTGTCATTCAATCCTATTCGCAGTTGCACAGTTTCTACCACATTTCTAACATACTTTAAAGGGTACTTTCAATGAGTACTCAATTTTTTTGTACTAAGTTTTCTAAATGGCTAAATGGGACACTGTTCTCCCCACTTCCCTCAGTATATAACTATGCAATAGAAGACAAAGCTTCCTGCTCCAACTCCAAGCACCCATTTCCAGCACAAGGCCCAGTGTAATGTGATTTTATGGCACTGGGTCTCACACTGGAGATAGGTACTGTGGAGACAGAGCATAAAGCTTCGTCTCCTATTGCATAGTTATATACTGTGGGGACTAGGGAGAATGCACACATTTATTTTTATTTTTTTAAGTATTGGAGGTGCACTTTGATGGTACTGCACCCAAACCTGACCATGTAAACTTGCCATAGAAATGCATGTATATCTCCACTAGGCTGTCCATGGGGCCCTTTTGATGCTTTGGCCTGGAGGTAAAGGGGTCCATTGATGGGCAACAATTGGTGCTGCATGTCACCCTGCATTATGTCCTCTCGATGCAAGTATTTGGGCACTCTGTTATTTTTTAAGACATTATGTAAGTTTATAAGACTTAGTTCCCATCTGCCTTTTTATTGTTGTATGATAAGCTGTTAGATAGTAAGAAATACTGTTCCACTACTGTTAACAAAACTGTGTGGTGGTAAACTCATATAAAGGACTTCCCCACCAATAACAGTGTGTGACAACCTAGTCTAAGGTGGTTATTTACATCAAATTGCATTTTTCTGTCACCAGATAAAGCTTCTTCTTCAGGGTCCTACAGAAATGCAACTTTGCAATATTGTGTGATAGCCTGGGGGTGTAGGGTATGGGGAGTGTAGCTGTGCGGCAATTAAAGAGTGCTTGTTAACCCTTGCTATTCGTGACGCCAGGGTTAGGGCTCCTCAATAAAGCTTTTCCTACCGCCGCCCTTCCCAGGAACGATAGGGAGGTAGATGATAATCGATTTGAGGTAGATAATAATAGATTGCCCACAACCAGAGAGTTTTCTGAAACAGTGTTAACTTTTACTGAAGGTTTTCTGCAAGCTTCATTAACATAACAGTCTCTAAGCTTAACAACAGCTTTCCTTGGAGATTGACAAAGGTTGGGACTTTAGCATTTAGAGTCTTTTAGAATATTGCGTTGTTCCACTGGATTTAGGGGATTAGTTGCGGTCCAGTAGTCACGCTAGCATTAGCAGGAATTTAGATTTGAACTCATGCCTTTGGTTCTGCTGAGGCCATAGGTTTTTAGGCCTAGCATGTCTTTGAGCGTTGCGTAGCACCATCCTGTTAGTCTGACATCCACAAGAGCAGCAACCCAAGAAAGCGATAATTGGATGCAGCTCCCTTATATGGGCAGGGGCTGGACTAATGCTAATTGGTCCATACTGATGTCAATCACCATTACAGAGATTTGTGGGTAACATGTGACCCAAGGACCTCCTAAGGTCCTACAACATACCATAGAGGTTATGCGCATGGTCACATGACCGAAGGTCCAGCGACGCTGAACAAGGTAAGTACTATACATTCCTATAAAATATAGATATAATTATTAAATACTAACATTAGAGTTAGACTTAAGGAGAGGTGACTAGGGGCTGACCCACCTGAGGAACCCTACCTGAACGTAGTTACTCTGACTTTGGGGACCTCTACACTAGGTACGGTATGCAATACGGTACCGGGACACCACAATTGCATTCCTTTTTTGTCCCTAGAAATGACCTGTGCAGATGCAATTTGATGCAGGCACAATATATAACATTGCACATAGCTTTACTATGCAGTCCTGGCTGTACAAGATGTTGCAATGCAGTCTGGTTCCCCGGAAGCCACATGCCGATAACACATTTGTAATTTTGCAACATCACTATGTGATACTCGATTGCAAGGTTGCGGGAATAACATCACCTTTGTAGAAAAGATTCTCTAGGGCTCCACACAGTTTGGTTTGCAAAATCTAGAGCAGGAAGGGATTATTGAAATGTCATTCACTCATCCTCACTGATTCTAATGTTTGTGTAGAGTCCTGAATGATAGATTTCTGCTATCCTGCCTGTTCCTGGAAGAAGCAGTACACAGAACAAGGATACAAATCTTTGAGAAAACATGTACTGTATATTACAAGCATAGTCTCAGTAAAAGTTTTATTTTACACATACTATATATGACATTTATTAGCAGCTTAATAGCACAATTACTTTGGAAAGAAGGATGTGTCGGCTGAAAAAAAAAAGCCATCTATACGTTTGGCATGGCTCAGTAGCTGCACTGTGTTCATCAAGTAGACTGTTCTGTGTTGATAAATACACTGCAGCTACTCTTGCCAGTGGTGTACCAAGGGGGGGGGGGGGGGGGCGGCCCGGCCCGCCCTGGGTGCCGCTCACAAGAGGGATGCCAGGGGCTGACTGACCCACTGCCGGCGCCACCACTACACTCGTCCACTCGTCCCAGATCCCCAGCACACAGCAGTGCCTTCTCCTGTATGCGAAGGTGTCCCCTCTGTGTGAGCCCCATCTGCAGCTTACACAGAGGAGACATGACCTCCGCCCCCACGCAGTACGCAGTACAGGTGCCGATGACGTCACTCATCGGCGCCTGTACTGTGCAGGGGAGAAGATGCGGGTCCCTGCAGCTGAGGAGATCGCTGTGTGGGATATCAGGTGAGCATCCTTTTTTTTTTTTTACTCTGCCTATACCTACGGGGAAAGGGGGTGGGGGGACTCTGCTGCCTAACCTAAAGAGAAAGGGGGGTTAACTCTGTTCCTATATGTATTGGGAAGGGAGTTTAACTCTGCTGCCAATACCTACAGGGAAGGGGGGCTACCTAACTTTATACCTTGATGCCTAACTACTTACCTACATACCCAGCTACCTAACTATGTACATACCTGGCCTTCATACATGGCTGCCTAACTACCTAGCTAGCCCCCTACCTACCTAACTTGTCACCTACCTACATATCTGGCTTCCTGATCTACCTACCTAGTTACCTATTTACCTGGCTACCTACCTACCTGCGCTTTTTCTGTGCAGGACACTAAGGAGGGCATTATAGATGGAAAGATTGAAGAGGAGGGGAGAGCACTGGAAAAATGCAGAGTCTGACATGTTTTTCCTGCAGATGTTAAGAGATCTACATGGCGGTTTTATCCGGACGGAGAAGAAAAGGAAAGAGGAGGCCGCTGATCAGAAAATACGTAATTGTGAGTCCCAAAATGTAACCGTAATCACTTATATGGTGTCCAGATCCTGTGTACAGCTGATATCAACCGCCATATGGTCCTGTATATAATCACTTATACAGATTCTTTATAGTATACTGGTCTGTGTATAGTGGTTTTATTCAGTACAGTATGGCAGTATTATCCAGTTATTGTGTGGTGGTATATACTTACTCCTTGTATACCAGTATTATTGGTCATGGAAATTTATCTACATTAAAGTGTTTCTTACATGTATAAATTTTAGTTTATTGTGTGTGGGGGATTTGGGTGGAATAGGGGCGAGGCAGAAGATTGACGAGCTGCAGAGCCTAGCAGGGGCCCTTGCTCTTTTTTGGTCCGAGGGCCCGAGTGTTGTCAGTCCGCTCCTGGCAGGGGGAGTGATTAAGGGGGGGGGGAGAAGGGGGGGGAGGAGGGGGGGTAAATAAAGGGGAGGGAGGGGGGTGTAATTAAGGGGGGGTGCGGGTGGGGGGTGCCAAACAAAGGGTCCGCCCTGGGTGCCAAATGCTCTAGGTACGCCCCTGATCTTGCGTAACATATTTTTCCTTTTTGTTTTCATATAATGTGAGTCCAAAGACAATGTATATAAAGAAGCTAGAGAAACAATTTTTATAATAAAACTATTTATTTTACAATGTTTTAACCATTTAAAATAGTTGTTTCTGGCAAGTCCAATATTTCAAGCAAAATAACATGTGAAATTAAATATCATTGCATAAATAAAGGGGTAGTCTAGGGAACGGAACAGAGTAGACACTTATCCCCTGTCCACAGGATCCTCAACTTCCGGGATGAACACTAATGACAGCCCGCTCAGCCAATTACTGGCCACAGTGATGTCCTGCCACGGCCAGTGATTGGATAAGGGATAGGTGGTTAAAAAGTTCAGTTCTCTGGACTACTCCTTTAAAATAATAACGTTTAGTTTTCATGAAAATGTCAATTTTTTATTGATCAGAGCCAGAGACATGTTCTTTTTTCTATTAAAAAATGTTTTTCTAATCTATTTCTATTGTCATTTTTTTATTACATTTTTTTGTACTTTTTAATGGAAGTAGACATCTTGCCTGGGCTTTCTGTACAACATTTAGACATATGCTGTGCAGCAGTCCCATAAACACAGGCACAAGAGAATGGAGTGGATACTTTTGACTTTTGTGGAAGAGCTTTCTAGGCATGCTCTGTGATCTGTGCAGAGGTCATTACAAAGAAAATAGTAGGAACAGAGCTGCTTCCATCCCCTATTGTGAATTACTTGATCCTGTATTATCTTTCTACTAGTGTAATCCTGTTTGTGATGATAAAGAGAAGACGACTGCATTTTTCTCTCTACAGGACAGGAAGTTGCAGCCTATTATCAAACTTAGTGGCTAGAATAAAAATGTTAGGATTATTATATAACATAGATCGGTGGTCCCCAACCCAGTTCTCAAGGCCCACCACCATTCCTGTTTTTTTTTTTAAGTTACCCACATCTTCACCTGGATTACCAACATGTTTTTTTTAAACCAAGTTCTGGAAGCCAAGGTGGGCACTTCCAAGAGAAGGCTGAGTGGCGAAAAGGTGTGTACTTTCCCCCTATCCACAGGATCTTTACGATAGGGGATAAGTGTCTGACCGCGGGGGGGTCCGACGCGATCTCCTGCCTGGCATCCCGGCTCTCCCGATGCACAGAGCGGCGTCGGCTCCAAAATACTGTCGACCACTGCAGAAAGTGGTGGCTGACACGCCCCTCCATGTGGGAAAGAGATCGCAGTCAGACACTTATGCCCTATCAATGGGATCCTGTTAATAGGGGATAAGTACTTATGTACCGGAGTTTCCCTTTAAAGAGTACCTGTCATTAAACCATATATTCTAAACTAACTCAGATTATATTCACTAACTACTCCTAACACCCCTCCTGCCTTTAAAAAAAAATTCCGAGCTTTAAAAGCTCTGTATCATACCTTTCGCCTTGCTCACATTGTGTGAGCTCCCGGCAGGAGAAAGTTGGCATTTCCCAGCAGGTGCGACGTCACTGAAGCCTCGTCATGCCCATATGCCCATATTCCCATATGCACTGCCAGGCCGGGAGGAGACCAAACTCACTGTTTGACTTGTGGCAGGGAACAGAACAGAGCCACCTAGTGGCCGTTTTAAAAAAAAAAAATCATATTAAAAGATATAAAGGTTGAGAATTTTAACAGCAAGTAAATAGCAAAGTGTCTTATAATTATATAAGGAACAATATTTTAAAAGTTTAGTTTGGTGACAGGTACTCTTTAAGTTCTCCATGGGTTACAGAAACTACCAGGAAAGCTTTAAACTGGTCTAAAATGTAAAATATTTTCCTTGTATATGTAGAAAAAAGACTGATTCAAAAGCAGCCTGGATCTTAAGGCTAGGTTCACACTACGGAAATTAAGCCGGCAATTCCGCTTTTAAATTGCAGACAATTCTGCTTACTAAAATGTATATGCGAGTCAATGGGTTTTCCATCCACCAATTCACACTTCGTAATCTTTGAAGCAGAATTTGTGAGCGGGAAATTCACTTTCAAATTTCCACCTGAAGAATGGTGGTGCTTATTCTTCAGGCGGATCTACTCACGGAAGACATTGACATCTATTGGGGACGGCAATGTCCGCGCGGTCCTAGCGCCGACTGATTCAGTTGGCGCTGGCCACACTCTGAATCTCTAGAAGGAATTTTTCCATCTGGAGATTCCATAGTGTGAACCAAGCCTAAGGGTTTATTCACACGGCAGAGTTCCACTTGCGGAATTCTGCCTTAACTTAAAGTCCATAGACTTCTATGAGATTCCGCACTCCCAATCACACTTTAGAATTTCCACTTGCGGAATTCCACAAGCGGAAATTCAGAAGTGCGAATGGGAGTGCGGAATCCCATAGAAGTCTATGGGCTTTAAATTGAGGCAGAATTCCGCAAGCGGAAATTCTGCTGTGTGAGTAGGCCCTAAGGGTACGCTCACACGAGCGGATCCCCAGCGCATATTACGCAGGTCCGCCGCTGAAGGACCGCTGTATGCTGTCTTTACAGGTGCCTGCTCGAGCGGCAATCCGTCGCTACGAGCAGACACACTGCGATGTGCGAGTTGCCATGCGCATGCGCAGTATACTTGCACATCACGGCAGCTCTCGGCCTAGCTCATAGAGCATGTGCAGCGACTCGCACATCACTTCAGTATGTCTGCTTGTAGCGGCGTATTGCCACTCCGTGCAGGCACCTGTAAAGGCAGCATACAGTGGTCCTTCAGCGGCGGATCCACAGCGTAATACGCGCTGGTGATCGACTTGTGTGAACGTACCCTAAGGGTGTGTTCACACATGCATATTTTCTGCTGCAGATTTGTATCTACTGATTTTGCTGCCATTGACTTCAATGGGTATCGAAATCTGCAGCAAACAATACTCACGTGTGAATCCACCCTAAGGCTAGGTTCAGACTACAGAATTTCTGCCTGCAATTCCGCTTTGAAATTGCAGGCAGAAATTCTGCTTACTAAAATGTACAAGCTAGTGAATGGGTTTTCCATTCACCAATTCACACTTCGGATTTTTGAAGCGGAATTTGTGAACGGAAAATCCGCTTTAAAATATCTTTGCGGAACACATTGCAATCTTTTGGGGACTGCAATGTCCGCACGGTCCTAGCGCCCACTGATTCTGTTGGCGCTGGCCGCTCTCGGAATCTCTAGACGGAAAAAGGGGGTTGAAGATTAGAATGTACATGCACTATATTTAGTCAATGAATTCGGAATTCCATAGTTCCCTTTTTCCCAGTGTGTGACACAAGCACAAGCATTGCCTGTATGGCAAGGGTTAAGTGCTGGAGCCATCTGGAATGTACTAAATATAGTGCAGAGAAGTTCAGCTCCTTCTGCACCTTGCCCTGCTTACTGCTGCTGATGAGATGCGTGGCACAGGGCAGCCATGTAACACGCTCTTCCTATGTACAATGTCAGCACAAGGTGTCGTGACAATTGTCTCTGAGATCTGCCTAAATAAGCTCTCCGGGAAGTGTGAAGCAGAGCAGTCACGCTACAGGGAAATGATGTGACTGGGAGGGATGCAGTGCCAATTACACATCCCCACGCTGCACACTCTCCACCGGGAACACGCGTGATGCAGAAGGGGGCTCAGGAGCATGCGTGGGTGACGTGTATTGTGAAAGCCTAGTGACCTATGCCGAGCCCACCTACTCATGTACTGCTGCTAACAATGCGCTACTTGGTTTCTTGTTCAGTTTCTTATTCACGTTCACAGTTTCTTATTCACTGTTTCCAGTTCCCACTAAAATTAACTTCTAATGTACCGTGATGTAGAAGATGAAAACAGAAAACTTTAGAATAATCCAGACCAAGCAAAAGAATTAAAAGTCAAAAGCACAAATCTGAGCTTTCAGGGAAAACCTTTGTATCTATTAGAATGTTTATGTTTTCTAAGGATTAAAGAAACCCGGGCTACTTATTTATCCCTGTAAACACAAAAGTGGAGACTCCCACAAAGGATCCGCTGAATCTAGACTGACCCAAAAAGAGTCCTGGTTGTAGATACTAGCACTAAAGGATTCAGATGATCTTTATCCATTTACCTAGGGGATATATGCAAAGGGTTAACTGATTTTGGTTCACTCATGTCTCACTGGTAGGAGAACCTTGCATACAGTTTTAGCTAGCAACTAGAAAACTATCATTTACATGGGGGGGGGGGGGGGGGGTTTGCTGGAGTCTTTAAAACTGCATTATAGGAGAGAGTAATTAAAGAGGTACTCCGGTGGAATTTATTTTTATTTTTAATCAACTGGTGCCAGAAAGTAGTTAAACAGAAAACTAAAATTAGCCGGGTCTTTAAGGCCAAAATGGGCTGAATCATTAAAGGGGTATTCCAGGCAAAACCTTTTTATATATATTATATATATATCAATTGGCTCCGGAAAGCTAAACAGATTTGTAAATTACTTCTATTAAAAAATCTTAATCCTTCCAGAACTTATTAGCTGCTGAATACAACAGAGGAAATTCTTTTCTTTTTGGAACACAGAGCTCTCTGCTGACATCATGACCACAGTGCTCTCTGCTGACATCTCTGTCCATTTTAAGAATTGTCCAGAATAGGAGAAAATCCCCATAGCAAGCATATGCTGCTCTGGACAGTTCTTAAAATGGACAGAGATGTCAGCAGAGAGCACTGTGCTCATGATGTCAGCAGAGAGCACTGTGTTCCAAAAAGAAAATTTCCTCTGTAGTATTCAGTAGCTAATAAGTACTGGAATGATTAAGATTTTTTAATAGATGTGATTTACAAATCTGTTTAACTTTCTGGCACCAGTGGATTAAAAAAAAAAAAAAAAAAAAAAGGTTTCCACCGGAGTACTCCTTTAAGGATCAGTGTTTTTTGGCTTTTTCTTCAGGCCAAAAAAAAAAACTCCAAACAAAAGTTACGTTTGGAAGAAACCATAGACTAGACCTTACCTGACCCCCCATCCCTCTTGAGCTATGCTGTTTCCATACCTCCCATTCAGGCATACAGAGCAATGTAAACTATAAAGAGGCTGCACAGCCCGGTTGACCAGATGTTCGTAGGGGTTGCCAAGAGTTGACTCCCCATTTATCTGACAATCGTGGCCTAGCCAAAAGATAACCCCTTTAAAGGGGTACTCCACTGGAAAACAATTTTTTTTTAATCAACTGGTGCCAGAAAGTTAAACAGATTTGTAAATTACAACAGCAGCAGAAGAAAATGTTCATCAGGCCAACCGGTTGCAGTCCACCCGCACCTGTCCATCTCCTCCTCCCTGCCTTTGTATTCTACTTCGGAAAGATGAAATAAAGATCTTTTCTGCACGATATTCCTGGTGTCCGAGGTGAGTGCTCCGATGAACATTTTCTTCTGCTGCTGTTGTGTTTGAACTTCACCTGCCATCGTGTAGCACCACAGACACCTGTTGCATATAATTTGGGCTGCAGGTCTCCTGCCTGCCAGCAGGAGATACACTGCGCGATACAGTGGATCATTAACAGTGCCAGGACACCTTCCTCTACACGATATTTTAGATTTGTAAATGACTTCTATTTAAAAATCTTAATCCTTCCAGTACTTATCAGCTGCTGTATGCTCCAGAGGAAGTTCTTTTCTTTCTGGAATTCTTTTCAGTCTGACCACAGTGCTCTCTGCTGGCACGTCATGAACTGCACAGGGTACAAGTCATGAACTGCACAGGGTACAAGCAAATCCCCATAGCAAACCTCTCCTTCTCTGGACAGTACCTGATACAGACAGAGGTGTCAGCAGAGAGCACTGTGGTCAGACAAAAAAGAACTCCAGAAAGAAATACAACTTCACAGGTTATTCCCTAGCCATAGAATATGGAATAACTAGCTGATTAATTTTCACCAACAACAACCAACATAATCTGTGATGCAGAGGAGACATTGCAGGGGTGCATCGTTCTCCTAATTGGTGGAGGTCACTGCAGTCAGACCCCCACCGATTAGGTAGTTGTCCCCTATCCTATGGATAGAAAATAACTTTTGACTGTGGTATAATCCTTCAAAGAAGCAATCCAGTAAGGCTGGGCTCACATATACAGTGGTCCCTCAACATACGATGGTAATCCGTTTCAAATGGACCATCGTTTGTTGAAACCATCGTATGTTGAGGGATCTGTGCAATGTAAAGTATAGGACAGTGGTCTACAACCTGAGGACCTCCAGATGTTGCAAAACTACAAAAGCCAGCATGCCCGGACAGCCGTTGGCTGTCCGGGCATGCTGGGTGTTGTAGTTTTGCAACATCTGGAGGTCCGCAGGTTGTAGACCACTGTTAAAGGAAGTTGTACTCACCTGACCCCACCGCTCCGGACCGTCACCGCTCACCACTGCTGCCCGGGATGTCGCCGTCCATCGCTGTTGCCGCGTCCCCGAGGTGTCCCCGACACTCCGGTAAGGCCTCTGCTTCCCCAGCAACCTCGCTCTCCGTCGCTGCCATCACGTCGCTACGGACGCCGCTCTTATTGGATGACGGGACGGCGTGCGCAGCGACGTGATGATGACGATGGAGAGCGCCGACCATGCAGAGGATCCCGAAGAGGACGCGCCGGAGCCCCGAAGACAGGTAAGTGATTGTCAGCGGACCACATGGGGCACCGTAAACGGCTATGCGGCGGCATCTGAAGCAGTCTGCACTGCCGGATAGCCGTTTAGGCGATGGCCCCGACATGAAAAAGCATCATATGTTGATGCTGCCTTCAACATGCGATGGCCTCTGAGAGGCCATCGCATGTTGAAATTATCGTATGTCGGGGCCATCGTAGGTCGGGGGGTCACTGTATCAGGTGTCTGGCATAGTTTCTCTCCGGCATGCACCTGAGGGAAACTGATGCTAGAACTTTTGGAAACGCCAGACTGCACCAGACCCCTACCAATAGTTAGAATAGGGGTCCCATGTCCCCCGTTTGAATGGCATATTGGTCAAGCATGTGTACCAGGTAGGCTTTAACTACAATGAAGATGGTCAGATACATGGGGCCATCACTTGAACATAAACGCCCTTTATGCTTTGACACATTCTATGCAGATCTGCTGGAACATGGAGCAATGTAAGAGCATTATTCAGTATGATCTGAACTTGTTGCTATTCAGAGTGTTGGCAACAGAACATAGTTGATTCATAAATTTGCTTTCCTATTTCTTGTTTCCAATTATCCTCTACCTGGCATGAGGCAGCGCGGGTTTATTTCAGGGCTTTCTAATTTAACAAAAGCCTGAAAATAGCACCTAGTAGTACAATAGTACCGAGCATGGAGCGTAGCAGCAGTTGTCAAAAATAGCATCAGACGTGAGGCTAGGAAAGGCTTTGTGCTTCAGGACAATACCTTTATTAAATGAACATAAGCTTTATCTGGAGTGAATAATTTGGAGGAGTATGGAGGTGAAGGGAATATTGTACTTCTGTATTTAAATAGCATGTAGCAAAAAAAAAAGAGGTAATAGATGGATTTTATGGATTGCATTCATATGAACAGTTCTTGAGATTTACAATGCGTTTGGAAAGTCTTCGGACCCTTTCACTTTCTTTTTTACATTTTATGTCGTGACCATGTCCTAAAATAAAAAAAACTGGTTTCCCCCATAATTCTGCACTCAGTACCCCCATAATAACTGTGAAACAGAATGTTATACATTTTTGCTAGTTTATTGAAAAGGAAAAACTAAAATATTGCATGGACATCAGTATTCAGAACCTTTACTCGGTACTTAGGGCGCTTTCACACTAAATTACTAAATCACTAACGGCTATTAGAAAATTCCATTATAGTCTATGGGATTTTTCTAATAGCCGTTTTAACCCGTTATCACCCGTTATTTATAGCGGCTGTTATTTTGTGACGGGTCATAGTAACAGGAGAATAAGTGTATGCACTATTTCTCCCGTTCATTAGCCCGTCACAAAATAATGGCCGTTATTGATAATAGGCGATAACGGGTTAAAACGGCTATTAGAAAAATCCCATAGATTATAATGGGATTTTCTAATAGCAGTTAGTGATTTTGTACCGGCCGTATAACTGCTGATTTCCCCTCTTTTTATAACGGGCGTTCATAACGGGTGCATTTTTATAGTGTGAAAGCGCCCTTAGTTGAAGCACCTTTGGCAGGGATTACAGCCTTCAGTCTTCTTGGGTATGATGGCACAATTTTTACACACCCAGATTTGGAGATTGTCTTTAAGCCACTCCTGTGTTGTATTGATTGTGTGCTTAGGGACGTTGTCTTGTTGGAAGGTGATCCTTCGACCCAGTCTAAGGTCCAGAGCACTCTGGATCAGATTTTCATTAAGAATATCTCTAAACATTGCTCCATTCAGATTTCCCACAACCCTGAACAGTTTCCCTGTCCTAGTCACTGAGAAACACGCCCACAGCATGATGCTGGCACCACCATATGCATTATAAGGAATGCTATAATGGGCAGGTGATCAGCACTGCCTGGTTTCCTCCACACATGCTTAGAGTTGAGAGTCTGAAAGTTCTTTAGGTGTTTTTTTTTTTTGAAACTCTAGTTGGGTTTTCCTGCGTCTTATACTGAGAAGAGGCTTCTTTCTTGTCACTCTGTCATAAAGCCCAGATTGGTGGAATGATGCAATCATAGGTGATCTTATTGAAGTTTCTCCCATCAGTACACAGGATCATTGGAGCTCAGCCAGAGTGACCATTAGGTTCTTAGCCACCTCTCTTACCATGGCCCTTCTCCCCTGATTATTTAGTTTAGCTGGGCGGCCAGCTATAGGAAGAGTCCTGGTTGTTATAAACTTCTTCCATTTAAAAATTATGGAGGCCATTGTGCTCTTGACAACTTGCAGTGCAGCAGAAATGTTTTTGTACCCTTCTCCAAATGTGTGCCTCCCCACAATCATGTCTTTAAGCTTTACAGGCAGTTCTTTCATCCTCATGGCTTGGTTTTTGTTCTGATATCCATTGTCAGCTGTGAGACCTTATATAGACAGGACTGTGTCTTTCCAAATCATGTCCAGCCCGCTGAATTTACTACAGGTGACTCAAATCAAGGTGTAGAAACATCTCAGTGATGATCAAGAAAAAAAAAGTAGGCCCCCGGAGCTCACATTAATGTGTAAGAGGGTCTAAATACTTATGTCCCCATTTACCATAATCTCTGTAGCACTTGAAAAACACACATATATATATATATATATATATATATATATATACACACACACACACACACACATAGGTTTTGTCCCCTATTGGGAGTGTTTTGTCCTCTATTGGGTGTGTCCGCATCCACTATTGGGAATGTCCCCTATTCAGAGGGTGCAAATACATTAAATCCTATGGGACTCTGCCGGGGAATTAAAAACTGTCCGCTATTGGGAGGTGTCTGCTATTGGGAGGTGTCAGCTAAGGGAGATTTTACTGTATATATATATGTATAGTGGGGCAAAAAAGTATTTAGTCAGCCACCAATTGTGCAAGTTCTCCCACTTAAAAAGATGAGAGAGGCCTGTAATATTCATCGTAGGTATACCTCATGCTTCACTATAGGTATGGTGATCTTTCGATGCAACTTTGGTTTCATCTGACCATATGACATTCTCCCAATCCTCTTCTGGATCATCCAAATGCTCTCTAGCAAACTTCAGATGGTCCTAGGCATGTACTGGCTTAAGCAGGGGGAAATGTCTGGCACTGCAGGATTTGAGTCCCTGGCAGCGTAGTGTGTTACTGATGGTAGCCTTTGTTACTTTTGTCCCAGCTGTCTGCATGTCATTCACAAGGTTCCCGTTTGATTCTGGGATTTTTGTTCACCGTTCTTGTGATCATTTTGACACCACGGGGTTAGATCTTGCGTGGAGCCTCAGATCGAGGGAGATTATCAGTGGTCTTGTATGTCTTCCATTTTCTAATAATTGCTCCCACAGTTGATTTATTCACACCAAGCTGCTTGCCTATTGCAGATTCAGTCTTCCCAGCCTGGTGCAGGTCTACAGTTTTGTTTCTGGTGTCCTTCGACAGCTCTTTGGTTTTGGCCATAGTGGAGTTTGGAGTGTGACTGTTTGAGGTTGTGGACAGGTGTCTTTTATACTGATAACAAGTTCACACAGGTGTCATTAATACAGGTAAGGAGTGGAGGACAGAGGAGACTCTGAAAGAGGAAGTTACAGGTCTGTGAGAACCAGAAATCTTGCTTGTTTATAGATGACTAAATACTTATTTTCCTCCATAATTTGCAAATAAATTCTTTAAAAATCAGATAATGTGATTTTATGGATTTTTTTTTTCTCATTATGTCTCTCATAGTTGAGGTATACCTATGATGAACATTACAGGCCTCTCTCATCTTTTTGAGTGGGAGAACTTGCACAATTGGTGGCTGACTAAATACTTTTTTGCCCCACTGAATATATATATATATATATATATATATATATATATATATATATATATACAGTAAAATCTCCCTTAGCTGACACATCCCAATAGCGAACACCTCCCAATAACGACAGTTTTTAATTCCCCGGCAGAGTCCCATAGGATTTAATGTATTTGCACCCTCTGAATAGGGGACATTCCCAATAGTGGATGCGGACACACCCAATAGGGGCCAAACACTCCCAATAGGGGACAAAACACTCCCAATAGGGGAAAACCAGTCTTATGCGCCAGCCCTATCTTGTGCACATGTTCGCCGTCAGGGCGTACAGCCAGTACCCAAGTAAGGGGCCCAGACTCCCAGGGGGCCTAGACCCCCCACTGCACCCCCTGCAGCAGCCCTAGCACAGAAGCAGAAGACTGCTGTTTAAACAGCGGTCTCATACTTCTGTACATACGCCGGCCACATCATTCACTCCCCTGATCCCCCTGTGCCACTTTATTTCCCCTGTGTCAAATCATCCCCCCCCCCCCTTTTAACCACCAGTGCCACAAGATTTCCTCTTGATCTCCCTGCACTAATTCATCCCCCCTTATCCCCCTATGCCATTTCATTCCCCTCTATTACCCCCTTTGCCACATTTCCTCTTGACCCCCCCCCCCCCCCCCAGTGCCATTTAATTCCCCCTTTATCCCCCTGTGCCACTTCATAAAGAGGGGGGTGATGAATTTACACAGAGGGTAGTAGTGGGGGAATTTAATGGCACAGGGGGGATCAAGGGAAAATGATGTGGCACAGGGGGTAAGGGGGGATAATTTTGCACAAGGCATAAGGTGACACAGGGTATAAAGGGGGGATGAAATGATGGAGGGGATAAGTGGCACTGGGATAATACACTCTGGAGTGAGTACAGGACAGTATTTTGTCATTTAGAAAGGTTTTTGAGCCTTTTTTTCCCAACATCTCACAATAGTGGACACTTTTTTATTCCATGTGAGTGTCCGCTATTGGGAGAGTCTAATATGTGTATGTATATATATATATATATATATATATATATATATATGTGTGTGTGTGTGTGTATATATATATATATATATATATATATATATATAATGTAAAGAAATAAAAAAAAATGCAGCTAGAAACCATGCTGTTTTAAAATGTGTTTTATTTTTATTTTATTATGCTATCTATTGTCGACCGAGGTGAAAACGCTTGTGAGTGCGCTGTGGAGACAATGCTTTCTTACACAGACGGCAGCATAGTAAGGTAGCATGTACTGCATAATCACTCACTGTACTGAGGTATCTATAAAGTTGGCCATACATGAAAGATAGCCGTTGGCCAAACATAAGCTTTCTCGCCTAATCACCCCATACATATTCACGCTTGACTCAGCGATAGAGAAGGGATTATCTTAAACAGCCATGGCCACACATCCACAACCTGTACTATAATCTAATTGCTTCTTAGCGTGACTTTAAGAATACATTTTATTAGTGTACCTTTTGATCAAAACATGCAAGCCCACTCACCACGCCCACCTGAAACTGGCGTATTGCTGGCCGGTGTCCACCTCCGCCACAACACCAAGCCCACAGGTGGAATGACCAGCGGCCAGGTAGCCACACTACTGCTCGACCAAGCCCCCGGCTCTGGGTCCTGGGAAAGAGGGGACTAAGCTGCTGCCAGATAATAGCTGCTGCCTCTTAATGCAGCTTATTTCTCAGAGAGCAAAAGTATTGAGTAGTTGGCATCTAACATCCTGGTCCCTTTTTCCTCTGATATTATCTACTAGGGAAAAGTTGGGAGGCCTATTCACAGGTTTTCTGACAGGTCTCTAATGTGTATGGCAACCTTAAGAAAAAATAGCCCTTTTTTTTTAATGTGGAATGGGAATGGGTAGTGCCTTTTTTTTTTTTAACTATAACATCCTGTAATTTCTATGTAGGCCTTATCCTCTCCTGACACCATTTTATCTATACTTGCATTCTTTTTTTCATTGTCAGATGCTTTTATTGTGCCCAACACAAGTAAATGTCACATTTTATGAATCGATTAAAAAACATAAGTCATGGAGGTTGGTTAAATTCAGCAGATAGTAGATGAAGCCTTGAATAGAATAGCTGGCAATGAGTAGTGCAGAGAATATGAAGCTGCAGAATGTGCCGTCTCCTCCCCACCCTCCTTTATAAAGCGTTTGTCTCATCTGTTCTCTTTCATCTGCCTCTTCCCTCTGAGTCGTGATAAAAAACTGATTGATTCCTCATGATTTCTAAGGTTTAACCTGACGTGCCACACAGTGACCAATGTGATAGGTGTAATATAATGGGACGGATGAGACAATGTGCTAATGTGCTGACTGAATAGCCTGAAGCATTACAGCACAGCACGAGCAACAGAAATAGCAACTGCTAAATGCAGGCATAAATCATTTGGGGTATTGACATCTGCACGTACAGCATCAGTAACAGGACTGTGTAAATGGGGCTTAGTCTCTCGGCTCCCTGCTATTTGTAGTGTTAATGAGTGTGTAGAAGGGGATGCACGCATATTTGTAAGTAGTTTATGTGTATAAAACCTTAGAACATACAGAAAAATCTACCCACAGCGTTTTATGTACAGAAATTAGAGATGAGCGAAGTTACAGTGATTCGATTCGTCATGAACTTCTCGGCTCGGCAGTTTCTGACTAGTGTTGCTCGCGAATATTCGCAATACGAATTTTATTCGCGAATATCGCATTTTGCGAATATAGCGCTATATATTCGCAACTCGAATCTTCTTTTTTTTTTTTTTTTCACAGTACACATCACAGTGATCACCCCTCTCTGCTTCCAGTTTGTGTGGTGTAAAGAAGACTCTAATACTACTGTGTGAGACTGGCGTATGAATTTTCGCTTATGCTAATTTTTGCATATGCAAATTTTCACGTTTTCGTATGCAGAAAATTCACGTATGCGAAAATAAAACGTGGATATGCGAATTTAGCGAATATATGACGAATATTCGTCCATATATTCGCGAAATATCGCTAATTCGAATATGGCCTATGCCGCTCAACACTATTTCTGACTTTAGCCTGCATAAATTAGTTCAGCTTTCAGGTGCTTTGGTGGGCTAGGACTCTCTCCTAGGACTGTATCCACCTTTTCCAGCCCACCGGAGCACCTGAAAGCTGAACTAATTTATGCAGGCTAAAGTTAGCAACTGCCGAGCCGAGAAGTTTGTGACGAATCGAATCACTGTAACTCCGCTCATCTCTAACAGAAATGTATCTCTCTTGTTTATTAGTCCTTGTCAATGTAATAAGATATATCTATAGTCATTGCCTTGAGATTTTCCATGGTGTCCTTGACACATCAGACAGGCTGCTCTGTGCACATAAAGATAGGTGTCAATGGATTATGTTATACGTTATAGCTGGGCCCAATATATACCTGGCGTTTTGTCAAGTTTCTATATTCGATAGGCCAACGTGTACAGTAAACAAGCACCGGAGTGATCGGCACTTGTCTCCAGCGCCTACTAACTAAAAGGCTCCACAATCGTGCCGCCAGTTCTGCATGAATGATCGCTGGATTTTTTGGACCAATCCTTTGCGTTCCTCATTACACAGGAAGATCTACGGCAGACAAACTATGTTTTTTTTTTTTAACATGTCAAAAAGCGATAAGCCAAAGAATGAGTGTTTGCTCATTCTCCAACCTATTGCTGATCCTATTACACAGGATAATATCAGCCTGTACAGCCAATAAGAGACTGCTATCACCTACGGATCATCATTAAACAGACATAAATATATAATTCTTTATAGAATTGTCTTTAATTCCAATTTTTAGGGTAACTGTACACCTATATGAATGGTGTGTAGATGTCAATGCAACCCCAGACCTCTATTAATAATTGTAGTCTGTAAACTTGTAGAAAGGTAAATCATTTATTCTTTCATTTATTCATTCAAATTTCTATTTCCAGTGAACTGAAATGGGGAAAACGTCTGCAGCACTAGTGCCAATGAGACATATACCAGTCCATAAACATTGTGTATGAGTTGGCATTAAGATTTACCATATTTTTCGCCCTATAGGACGCACCGGCGTATAAGACGCACCCTAGTTTTAGGTGCAAAATCTAAAAAATTTAAGATTTTGAACCCAATAGTGGTCTTCAACCTGCGGACCTCCAGATGTTGCAAAACTATAACTCCCAGCATGCCCGGACAGCCGTTGGCTGTCCGGGCATGCTGGGAGTTGTAGTTTTGCAACATCTGGAGGTCCGCAGGTTGAAGACCACTGCCCTAGTGTATCCTGCGAAGTATAATCATTACAGTATAGAATACAGATGCATAAAAGCTACTTTTCCACTACATTATAGGGGAACAATTTAGATTGTGAAATGCTTGATTCCAACTGTTCCCATCAGAACTCTGAATGTAGCGCTGAACTATAATACAGGCTGGTGACTCATATAATGAAATGTATTTCGTAAAGTTACATAACCTTTTTTTTTTTTATAATTCAGTATCCGTTGGATTATTTGTCGTGGTTTAGAATGCTGACAAATAGGTAACAGAAACTTGCACAACAATGAAATTGATGAGTAAAAGGATTGTGTTTAGAGAAGCTATAGTTTACTGCTGGGGTGGGCCCAGGACCGAAACCTAAGGGGCAGAAAAAAAGGGGCCCACTAAGTATCCAATGTTGCTTTGTTTGGACCTGTCCCTTGCTTCTTTCTTACACTAAACAGGTTAAAGGGGTTCTCCACCATTAGGTGATTTTAGTACGTACCTGGCAGACATTAATGGACTTGCTTAGGAAGGATCTGCACTTGTCTTGGGGATAAATGGCTATGTTGTGAGATTACCGTAACACTGTGGCTAGCTTTTTGCGAACTGGTATTTCCTGTTTAAATTTTATTTTTTGCCTACAAATCCCATAATACCATTTTCCTCCCCCCACACATCAGCCACCCCACCCATTATTATAATTCCATTTTCCTCCCTCCCAAACATCAGCCACCCCACCCATTGAAACATAAATGAGCTGCATCCATTCAAAAGACCTGTGGTTTTTAATCAGGGTGCCTAAAGCTATTGCATTAGTTGCAGATTGATCTCTCTCCCACCAAGCGATCCCTCCACCCATTGAAGCAGACAGGCTCCCTGTCATCAGCTGACTAGTGAGTCAGGTCTCGGCCGCATTGCAACCTGGGAAAAATCTGAGACAACAGTCATTTTGTATGCTGTTAAAAATAAATATAGGGGTGAAAATCACAGAAGAATTGTGAGAAAACCATCACGTACAGGTATACACATTATTATGAACACTAACTTTTCAGCTCCAGTAGCATAGTCAAATAAAAAAAAATCCTGGAATACACTTGTAAGCTCACCATCAACACAAATAAGAAAAAAGTTAAACATAGTAACATCTTATCATGCTGTCAAACCTTCATTGGATTTTTAGTCAGAGACAAGTGTATACTACCAATATATATATATATATATATATATATATATATATATATATATATATATATATAAAACCAATAATACCACCATATAGTGACCATGTAGTGGTCAGATACGAGTTCTACACCAGTGATCTGTGAAGTATTATCAAGCCATAGACTGAATAATAGAATAAAGTTCTAATCAGACACAGTTCTAGGCAGAATATATAACAATGTAGACTTGTTGGCAATTCTTATATTCATGAAATGATAACTCTAGAGCATCTTTTCTTAGAAATGTGGTGTTCCTACGTTATTCCTCCTGGAAATGTAAGCATAAATAAACAACTGGGTGCTACCGTTCCCCTTGTCAACTGGCTGTGTCCATACACCAGGGTTTCCCATCCAGGATGCCTCCAGCTGTTGCAAAACTACAACTCCCAGCATGCCACGACAGCTTTTTGGCTGTCTGGGCATTCTGGCAGTTATAGTTTTGCAATAGCTGGAGATACCTTGGTTGGGAAACACTTTCATACACAAACATAAAAGCATTCAGTCATCACTGACTGTATGAGACTGTGACATGGGGAATGGTAGCACCCAGATGGCATTTAGAAAGTAAGGCCATTCAAAAAGATTCCAATCATTGTTGTTTTTTAATCATCATCAGTGACACAAACTGTGATGTTTCAGTCTCACAATGAGATCTTTTTAAAGCACTTTTTAACCCATCAGTGATACAAACGTTGCAGAACACCCTTTTGAATGGGACTACAAGTCCCAGGACTGTGTCGGTTCCAGCTACACCTGTATTAGATGTCATTTAGGTTAGCACAACAGAGACTCTTTCAGCTGTGGTGAGTGATATAAATTTTAGAGAATCGGGCTGCAGTCCACAAGATTGCAAAAAGTTCAAAGTATGGATTAGTCCTAGTTACATCACAAAAGGTCTTCATTTAGGCCAGGCCTTATTCATAAATTTCCAGGAGGAATAACAACAATATAAAAACACAAGTCCTAAGAAAAGATCTAGAATGTTTAAATCAACTGGTGCCAGAAAGTTAAACAGACAATTTACTTCTATTGAAAAATCTTAATTCTTCCAGTACTTATCAGCTGCTGTTATGATCTACAGGAAGTTCTTCTCTTTTTGAATTTCCTTTCTGCCTGACCACAGTGCTCTCTGCTGACACCTCTGTCCATTTTGGGAACTGCCCAGAGCAGGATAGGTTTTCTATTGGGATTTGCTCCTACTCTGGACAGTTCCTAAAATGGACAGAGGTGTCAGCAGAGAGCACTGTGGTCAGGCAGTAAGGAAATTCATACAGCAGCTGATAAGTACAGGAAGGATTAAGATTTTTAATAGAAGTGATTTACAAATCTGTTTAATTTTCTGGCACCAGTTGATAAAAAAATAATGTTTTCCAGTGGAGTACCCCTTTAATACAAAGATTTACTATAACAGACCTATCAGGAGAGATGACAACTCCTCTATAAAGCCATTCACAGGTGATGTCATCTCTGATTGTCAATATTCTCTTTTATTTTTCTCCCTATGACCCAGATCACCATGATGACATATCTGGCCCCTTGCTTCTTCAGCTATCATCAGCATCCTATAGCTACACAGTAAATATAGACCCCAGAACAGACCACCTTAAAAAATGATAAACCCTAACCAGACCTAGACAGAAAGTCATTACACATGCCCTGTTGTGCTAACACTGAGCTCAAAGCTTATTACTAATTCTGGTAATTTTGGAGATCTAATGAATATGTGGCACTGGGTAAAACCCCCAAATATGAAAGAAGCAATCTGATTGGCCACTGTTCCTTTACCCACGGTTTGATAAATCTCCTGCACAGTCTTGACTTATTTATTCCAATTCTGCTAAAAGCTGAAAGTCAGCTCAGGCCTGTGTATATGGTTTAGGTGTCACAGTGAAATAGTTTCAAATAGAAGTTGTATTAAAGGGGTACTCCGCCCCTAGAGATCTTTTGGATAGGGGATAAGATGTCTGATTGCGGGGGTCCCCTGCTGCACCTGTCGTTTGTTTAGAGCATCGGGTGCAGCGTCAGAGGCTCGTGATGTCATGGCCACACCCCGCTCGTGATGTCATGGCCACGCCCCCTCAATGCAAGTCTGAGAGGGGTTGTGGCCGCCGTCACGCCCCCTCCCATATACTGGCATTGAGGGGGCGTGGCCATGACGTCACGAGCAGGGAATGACCATGACATCACGAGCCCCCGCCCGCATTGACAGTCATATGGCACGGAGCGAAGTCCGCTCCTTGCATCGAATGTCTGGGGTGCCGCAACCGAGATCGCGGGGGTCCCCAGTGGCAGGACCCCCACGATCAGATATCTTATCCCCTATCTTTTGGGTAGGGGATAAGATGTCTAGGGGCAGAGTACCCCTTTAAAACCTAAAATATATAATTGTAGCAAGATAAAGTAAAAAGGACACAAGCACTATGGGGGAGATTTATCAAAACCTGTCCAGAGGAAAAGTTGCTGAGTTGCCCATAGCAACCAATCAGATCGCTTCTTTCATTTTTAACAAGGCCTGTGCAAAATGAAAGAAGGGATCTGAATGGTTGCTATGGGCAACTCAGCAACTTTTCCTTTGCACAGGTTTTGATAAATCTCCCCCTATGAGCTTACTGTATGAATTTATTATGTTGTCATCCAGAAAAACTCTTCACTGCCAACTATTCGTCATATATTCGCGAATATTCGCATATTCATAATATTCTCGAGTATTTTCGCATATGCGCAAATCCGCGTATGCGAAAATTAACATAAACTAAATTAATATACGCAATAATTCGCATATGCGAAAATTAACAAATGCTAATTTTCGCATATGCGAAAATTCGCACACCAGTCTCACACAGTAGTATTAGAGCCTTCTTTACACCACACAAGCTGGAAGCAGAGAGGGATGATCACTGTGATGTGTACTGTGAAAAAAAAAAAAAAAAACACGAATATTCGTAATTACGAATATATAGCACTATATTCGCGAATATGCGATATTCGCGAATAAAATTCGTATTGCGAATATTCGCGAGCAACACTACTGCCAACCATAAGCATAAGTCTAAACTCTCCAGTGTAAGGACAGCTTAATGGAAGAGGACATCTAGTGTACTTAGATTAAAACAAGGACGGATTTCTGGGGGACTACTTAATTTACATATGTCCTAGTAGAATTAGATAAGTAGGCATGTGGGTTCCAATTAAAGGGGTACTCCGGTGAAAACCTTTTTTCTTTTAAATCAACTGGTGGCAGAAAGTTAAACATATTTGTAAATTACTTCTATAAAAAAAAATCTTAATCCTTCCTGTACTTATTAGCTACTGAATACTACAGAGGAAATTATTTTCTTTTTGGAATACTCTCTGATGACATCACGAGCACAGTTCTCTCTGTTGACGTTATTATAATAATAATAACACTTTATTTTTTGTTGTCCTTAGTAGGATTTGAACCCAAGTCCCCAGCACTGTAAGGCAGCATTGCTAACCATTGAGCCACCATGCTGCCCTTTGCATGCATCTGCTATGCATGGTTGCTAAAATGGACCGAGAGGTCAGCAGAGAGCACTGTGCTTGTGATGAGTGATCAGTGTTCCAAAAAGAAAGGAATTTCCTCTGTAGTATTCAGCAGCTAATAAGTACTGGAAGGATTAGGATTTTTTTAATAGAAGTAATTTACAAATATGTTTAACTTTCTGCCACCAGTTGATTTAAAAGTTT
Organism: Hyla sarda; assembly: GCF_029499605.1. NCBI lineage: Eukaryota > Metazoa > Chordata > Amphibia > Anura > Hylidae > Hyla > Hyla sarda. The sequence continues at coordinate 128,645,682 of NC_079191.1, read as the reverse complement.
TCACCGGAGTACCCCTTTAAGCCTTTGATAAAGCTTTTAAGGTTGATTTTCCATATACGTGTGGCCCAGTGGTGTGGTATTTCTGTGCAATGCATCTGTTATAGAACCTATCCTACTTCCTTAATTTGACATCATGTAAATATATCTGCCTAGAAAATGACCTATGTAAAATAAAACTCAAACTGAATCCCTGAATTGATATTAAAAAGCGAAAGCAGGATTTTTGCCTTACATCTGTTAGGCACTGTGTACTATAACAAACACCTACACGGCTCTCAGTAATTGTTTAAAAAGCTGCGCCTACAGAGAAGATAATTAAAGAGTATTGGAAATGTTTTCCATTCCTTTCATTTAGCTGAGCAGGAGAGGATATGATATGGGAAGGCAGGTGGCTTGTCAGACTTCAATCATAATGGATCCCAGAGCGGGGAAATGTGATTGGAGATTATACAATTGGAAGACAAGTGTGCTTTTAATATTGTCGATGCACAATGTGCAGTGATGAAGCAATTGAACCGAGCAAAAACTTTCATACAATGTTCAAGTGGAGAGATCTCAGCTGCCAGACAGATGAATATATGGAAAAGACAAAGTGACTAATTCATTTCTCACATTAGCATCTATGAAGTCCCTTATTGAAAAGAAGAAAGGTTCTGTAGAACAAACCAGGTGTCCATGGCATAAATATATGTCCTAATGGCTGTGACCCCCAAAATCGTGGGATAAGAGGTGCCCAATCCTGCATTCATAGAGGAAAGGTGGGCACGCGCAGTCATTCTACAGTACATTACAGTGACCCCCCCGACCTACGATGGCCATCTCATGTTGAAGGCAGCATCAACATACGATGCTTTTGTATGTCGGGGCCATCGCATAAACGGCTATCCGGCAGCGCAGACTGCTTCAGCTGCCACCGGATAGCCGTTTGCGGTGCCCCGTGTGGTCCGCTGACGATCACTTACCTGTCCTCGGGGCTCCGGAGTGTCCTCTTCGGGATCCCCTGCATCGTCGGCGCTCTCCATTGTCGTCATCACGTCGCTGCACAAGCCTTCCCGTCATCCAATAGGAGCGGCGTGCGTAGCAACGTGATGGCGGCGACGGAGAGCGAGGAGGCCAGGTAAGCAGAGGCCTTGCCAGCGCGTCGGGGACACCCCGGGGACGTGCGACAGCGATGGAGGGTGACATCCAGGGCAGCGGTGACGAGCGGTGACGGTCCAGAGCAGCGGGGACAGATGAGTACAACCTCCAATACCAGGGGTCTTCAACCTGCAGACCTCCAGATGTTGCAAAACTACAACACCCAGCATGCCCGGACAGCCGTTGGCTGTCCGGGCATGCTGGGTGTTGTAGTTTTGCAACATCTGGAAGTCCGCAGGTTGTAGACCACTGTCCTATACTTTACATTGCACGGATCCCTCAACATACGATGGTTTCAACAAACGATGGTCCATTTGGAACGGATTACCATCGTATGTTGAGGGACCACTGTATACAGTAGATGTAAGGCTAGGAGCACACTACTGTATACAGTAGATCTAAGGCTAGGAGCACTAGGAAGCTCTGGCCTTAGATTCCAAGCGTGACCAGTGCCAACTGAACAAGTCGGCACTGGGACCCAGAGGACATTGCCGTCACCATAGATGGCAATGTCTGTGGAGCAGATTCTGCATGAAGAATGGACAAGACCATCCTTTCGATGGCAGAATTTCAGTGGCGCTGTGAAGCGGAATCCCATTGCCAGCAATGGATTCTGCTTTAGTGTGGTAGTAGGAACCTAGCCTAATAGAGAGAGAACACAAGTAGCTCATTTTGGTTTAACTTAATGGACATGTGTCTTATTTTAACCATACTATGTAACTATGTGATTTTTGTTATTGTTGATGGTTCCAACATTTACATATCATATGAACTAGGCTAGAGAAAGGCAAAAGCAGACGCTATTGCACAAGCGTGAATGGAGATCACAATGTATATGAGGAGAAGGAGGTATGTACACAATCGGGGTTCTTAGCTTTTATTAGAACACATACAGCAACAAAGGTAATCCAAAGTATAAAAATTAAAAATAGTGGCACTCACCTGTATATTTTGAATTAAAGGAAGACTGTCAGCTTGCTCCCCCCACATTAACCAGCCGTACTGACTCTGATCAGTTTGATGCTTACAGTCACGCTGTTCACCCGTTATCTTTAATTTTTGGTAGATGCTAATTAGGTGCTAACTGGCACAAGCCGGGCTAACTGGCACTCTGATGTCAGCACCGCTCGTCTGCAGCGCCGCCCAGCTCATCAATAATCCTCCCCTCCCTCCGCCTCTCCCTATTCATGAGAGAGCGGGGAGAAGAGGGAGAGGCGGAGGGAGGGGAGGGATATTGATGAGCTGGGCAGCGCTGCAGACGAGCAGCGCTGACATCAGAGTGCCAGTTAGCCCGGCTTGTGCCAGTTAACACCTAATTAGCATATACCGAAGATAACGGCCAAATGGCGCTGCGGATCCGGGCACGGTAAGCATTAAACTGATCAGCAACCCCCGCACTACCAGCCAGTACCACTGGTTAGTGCGGGGGGAGCAAGCTGACAGTTTTCCTTTAAAACATTCAAGCTTTAACGGTTCATTTAAAATGGCAAAGATACAATTAGGGGTTGGATGGTCAGCACTAGGATGACTTAAAGGGGTACTCCCCTGGAAAACATTATTATTATTTTTTTAATCAACTGGTGCCAGAAAGTTAAACAGATTTGTAAATTACTTCTATTTAAAAATCTTAATCCTTCTAGAACTTATCAGCTTCTATTTGCTCCACAGGAAGTTATTTTCTTTCTTAATTTCCTTTCTGCCTGACCACAGTGCTCTCTGCTGACACCTCTGTTCATTTTAGGAACTGTCCAGAGCAGGAGCAAATCCCCATAGAAAACCCATCCTGCTCCAGACAGTTCCTAAAATGGACAGAGGTGTCAGCAGAGAACACTGTAGTCAGACTGAAAAGGAAATTCAAAAAGAAAATAACTTCCTGTGGAGCAAATAGGAGCTGATAAGTACTATAAGAATTAAGATTTTCAAATAGAAGTAATTTACTAATCTGTTTAACTTTCTGGCACCAGTTGATTTAAAACATTTTTTTTTCCAGGGGAGTACCCCTTTAAGAGCAGAGGGGCAATGTCCGTTTTCATAGTTCTTCCTCTTTTTCTGAGCCTGGGCTTTTTCTATTTTATTGGTGAATGATGCTATTTTATTTTTCTACTTTGGATTACAATAAATGAATATTAATCCAGGGGAAATCCCTTTTTAACTAACCTAATACAGCACATCCATGTGATTCTGTCAGTTTGGATCATTAGACACACTCGTGGTTGGGCTGGCATTGGCGGCCATAATACTAAGCACTAATAATAAGCACAGAAATGCTCCTGTAATACACTTACAAAATACAAAAAAAAAAAAGGAAATTTTCCATGATAGTTTTGGCTATAGTTTTGGCTAAATATTCTGATGAAATTACTGTGTGTGTGAACCCAGCCTCAGGCCGGCTTTACAGGGTATGTTACGAACCCAAGTCCCGGCCTGACCTCAGGTGTGTATGTGTATATGCATCCATAATACACCCTTGTGAAGCCCGCATTAGACTCGTTTCATGCGGCAGTATTTGGCTCAGTATTTTGCATCAGTACAGTGATCCCTCAACTTACAATGGCCTCAACATACAATCGTTTCAACATACAATGATCTTTTCTGGACCATTGTAAGTTGAAACCAGACTCAACATACAATGTACGGACAGTCCAGATCTGTGAAACGTGTCAATGGATGGAAGATCTGACCAATCAGAATGGACATTCACTGGTAAAAACCCCTGTACTACTGAAGTGTATGCACTGACTGATGTCTGGTAGCGCCCCCTACAGTACAGGGAGGTATTACATGTTCTGTACTCTTTACCTGTACCAGGGTTACCTGCTACTTTGGACACCAGGTGAGGACGACTCCATGTTACTTTTTTTTAGGACATTGCGTGTACTGTACAGGACCCTGAAGAAGCTCCTGTCCTCTACATAGACCAGTGTTTCCCAAGCAGGGTGCCCCCAGCTGTTGCAAAACTACAACTCCCAGCATGCCCAGACAGCCAAAGGCTGTCCGGGCATGCTGGGAGTTGTAGTTTTGCAACAGCTGGAGGCTCCCTGCTTGGGAAACACTGAAATAGACAGTGATTACAGTTCCCAGCAGATCTTTCTTACTTTTATATGTAAGGATTTGCTTTATCTGTATTAGTTATCTACTTATTTTTCTTTAATCCTCACTTTTTCCTATTTTTGGATGACATTTTGGTGGCTTCAGAACCAATTACCTGGTTTCCATAGAGTTCTGGTCTCAACATACAATGGTTTCAACTTACAATGGTCGTCCCAGAACCAATTAACCCCTTAAGGACCAAGGACGTACTGGTACGTCCTTGGTCCTGCTCCCGTGATATAACGCGGGATTACACGGTAACCCCGCATCATATCACGGCGGGCCCGGCGTCATAGTGAAGCCGGGACCCGCCGCTAATAGCGTGCAGCGCCGATCGCGGCGCCGCGCATGGTATCACCGTGTGCGGAAATGTCCGAATTATAAAAATATATCCTTAATTAAACCACTCGGTCAATGGCGTGCGCGCAAAAAAATTCCAAAGTCCAAAATAGTGCATTTTTGGTCACTTTTTATATCATTTAAAAACTAATAAAAAGCGATCAATAAGTCCTATCAATGCAAAAATGGTACCGTTAAAACTTCAGATCACGGCGCAAAAAATGAGCCCTCATACCGCCCCAAATACGGAAAAATAAAACAGTTATAGGGGTCAGAAGATGACAATTTTAAACGTATAAATTTTCCTGCATGTAGTTATGATTTTTTACAGAAGTATGACAAAATCAAACCTATATAAGTAGGGTATCATTTTAACCGTATGGACCTACAGAATAATGATAAGGTGTCATTTTTACCGAAAAATTTACTACGTAGAAACGGAAGCCCCCAAAAGTTACAAAATGGTGTGTGTTTTTTTTCATTTTTGTCGCACAATGATTTTTTTTCCGTTTCACCGTCGATTTTTGGGCAAAATGACTGACGTCATTACAAAGTAGAATTGGTGGCGCAAAAAATAAGCCATCATATGGATTTTTAGGTGCAAAATTGAAAGAGTTATGATTTTTTAAAGGCAAGGAGCAAAACAACGAAAATGCAAAAACGGAAAACCCCCCGGTCCTTAAGGGGTTAATATTGTAACTTGAGGGACCACTGTATTTGTAAACCAAAACCAGGAGTGGAACCTATAGAGCAAAAAACGTAATGGAAAGGTTTGTACCTTTTATGTGTTTTGGAGCCACTCCTGGTTTTGGCTTACAAATACTGATGCAAACTACTGAGCCATATACTGCCAAATAAATGCAAAGCTGTGCCTGTGTATCTGTCCTATTTGTCTTCCTCCACACAGTGCACTGTGGTTTGCTTCAGATACATCACCAATAATCTTGTTATTCAATATATTGTCCAAATGTATTCATATGGAGAACCTGCCCTCACAATTGTTACTGACTGTTAGGATATTTTACAAGGCGCAATGTATTAGGTAAATATACTGAAGTGGCGCGCTTGGATTTCGTCATACAGTATGCCTGCATTGCCTTCTGTCTTTCTTCAGAGCATGTGGCCTCCAGTTGTCACGCAGTCCTTATTCCTTGTGTCACTGCACACCCACATCATGCAAAGCTGATCCATCTAAATAACAATGAGGGATCAGCAGGATCAGGAGAAATGTTCATAACTAAGACCATTTGTTGTGCCCCGCTGCTGTGGATTGCATATAGATCAGCTAACCATCTTAGTAGTGAATGACACCATTATTAAGCCCTATGTAAGTAGCATTGCAGTCATTCATTCATGTTCTGTCTTTCTCCATCAGATGCTTATAACTATGCCATGTGACGTCATATATTGATGTGTAGTATAGATAATTAAGCAGATGGTTGTACACCATTGTCTTTCTTGCATAGTACCATAATGTGTCAGATGCCTCTATTGACCTTACCAAAAAGGTTGGATCTTGCTTGGTCCCTTTATTCACTCATAGTTGTATTCATTGTCTCAATCCTTAAAGGGGTATTCCAGGCCAAAACTTTTTTTTTATATATCAACTGGCTGTGGAAAGTTAAACAGATTTGTAAATTACTTCTATTAAAAAATCTTAATCCGTCCAATAGTTATTAGCTTCTGAAGTTGAGTTGCTGTTTTCTGTCTAACTGCTCTCTGATGACTCACGTCCCGGGAGCTGTGCAGTTCCTTTGGGGATATTCTCCCATCATGCACAGCTCCCGGGACGTGACATCATCATTGAGCAGTTAGACAGAAAACTTCAGAAGCTAATAACTATTGGAAGGATTAAGATTTTTTAATAGAAGTAATTTACAAATCTGTTTAACTTTCCGGAGCCATTTGATATATAAAAAAAAAGGTTTTGCCTGGAATACCCCTTTAATGGGTCATGAACTAATCATTTTTTGTCCTAAGAAATGATATATAAAACTCTTAGTGATCTATCACAGACATGCACAATGGAGTCAGTATTATAAGAAGCCAGTTAACCAATCGGTATATTTTGAGTGTGAGAGGAACATCCGTGAACCCAGGACTCCAGTGTTATAAGACAACAGTACTAACCACTGCGTCACCATGATGGCCAACATGAAAATGAGGTATACAGTTTTCCTGTATACCTGTCTTCTGTGTTGTATTTTCCCCTTCACATTTTATCCTTCAGAAGGATATATATAGAGCTGAACTACCCAACTAGTTATAAAGCTACAATTATGTAACTGGTCATATATGGACAATTATGTTATTGGAGATTCCTGGGGCATCTTTAAGTAAGCCTACGATTTCCCCCCTATGGTCTGGTTGGGGGATAAGTTTTGTACCACTAGACATCTTCCTTAAGTGTTTATTTTTATTTTTTTAAACTGTAGTGTCCCGGTACCGTATCCTATCCGGTACCTTCTGTTGTGGTCCCCATAGCCAGAGTCCCTAGGACGTCGGGGTCCCAATTGTCTAGTTCACCCCTAGTCACCTCTTATCCAGATAGTAACTATCCAGTAACCATTTGGGATTTATGTCTATAGGATTGTATAAATGTAAATAAATAGTTAATTACCTTGCCATAGCGTAGCAGGACCTGCGGGTCATGTGATCAGGAAAACTCGATGGTATTTCTGCTTGAGGACCTTTAGAGGTCCCTGTGACGTAGTCAAACCTATCACGCTGTGTAACAGTGAGTGACAGGTGTTCGGACCAATGAGATTAGCCCCGCCCCTGCCCATATAAGGGAGCGGCAGCCATCTTCTCGCTCTCTTGTTCCTGTGCAAGCAAGCAAGAAGCATCTGCGCTGCTGAGATCTGTGAGTCTAGGCCTGATCCTTGCGGCAACGGCCGATAACTTCTAATTACTGAGTGTATCAATCCCCACGCACTCTGCAGGATCACCGGACCTTCAAGTTCAAGTTCAAGTACCTTGTGGACCTTCAGTCATTTTATTACACGCACCTATCGTTTCTGGGAAGGGCGGCGATAGGCCGGAGAATTACCTCAGCATACCAGCCCTCAGCCTGGCATCAAAAACTCTAGGGTTAACATTAACCCCTTACCTACCACAACATACCAACTACCCTACACCCCCAGGGCTACCACAAAGCCTTTTTGGCGTTGCACGAACAGGATACGGGTGTGCGCCTACTACAGTCGCCATTAGTGAAAGTGTACTCCCCCACCCCCCAGAAAAGAACTTTATTCATGTGCTGTAAACAGTGTTGCTGTGTACAGGAACGGTGCTTGTGGTGCACCATACAAGGGGGCAAGAGAAAAGAAAGGGAGAGGCGAAAATTCTGTTACAACTAAGATGTGTAAACTGCGCAATGAGTTCATGCTGCGATCCGTTGGTCCGGTCGGCACAGGCGGAGCCGAACTGCTGCCGGAAAAGCGTGCAAAGAAAGCCCGCACTGCGCCATGCCCCGCCCCTGGGTGTGGCCACCAAGTTGCTGTGTCGCAGCCAAAAGGGAACTCAGAGATACAGGAGTAATTTCTGGAGGGACCGAAAGTCGGGGCTGCACCGACAGTGTCCTTCCTGCCCAGCGCCATTTTGAAGAAGCCCACTATAAAAGACACCACGCAGAGCAACCTCTTCAGTCTGCACGGAGAGCCGGAGAGCACAGACATGGCGGAGAGCAGCGTTCCACGTGGTGAAGTTGGCAAAATGGCGCCGGAAACACAGAAAGTTGTGGCAGTCGCAGCCCAACTTTTTCAAGAGCTCGCTGACCGTCTGCAGCGGTTGTCATTAGACGAAGAGGGGGCCTGCAATCTTCCCCCATTGCCTGATGATGATGACGATTGGCCAGAGACACCTCCAGCGGAAAGCGCAGGGACACCTGGAGGTGCATCACCGGTGAGATTGTCCCCTCACCACAGAACCTGGGGCTCGTGGGCCGAGATCCCGTCGGAGGAGTCTGCTGTGAGTACCCCGCCAGAGTCGGCCTATTCTTCCTCCTCCAGCCCTGAGTTCATTCCTAAATCAAGCTTGCCCGTGCTCACCAAAATTGCCGCAATGGGTGTTTGGAGATGAGCCGGAGCTGATCGAGTACATGCACAGAGTACTTCAACCTTTACCTGGGAAGCCACTCCCACCAATCCCAACTGCAGAAAGGGAAAGGGCCCGTCAAGAAGCCGAGCTGGCCGAATTGATGGAAAAGCTAAAGGCCTGATACAAAGAACTCTATGCTCCCAAGCACGTGAATTTGCCTTATGAAGAAAGAGTGCAGTAACAAGAAAATACCAAAGAAATGGAGGCATTGTACATCCGTAAATGGAATCACCCCCGAGAAGGGGAGGAGCCATTAGAGAAGAAGAGCAACTGTGGCCAAGTTCGACATGGTCAGAGGTTATGGGACACTCGTTGACTGCCACACTGGGCAGACCATCCTCGTAAACCGGCGAGCAGTGCAAAGGCCATATCTCCATAAGAAGTTCTACACTTTGGAGGTGGGTGAAATTGTGGAGTACACCCCTGTCCAGAGCCTTCGTGGAGAATGGGCTGCTGCGGTCACCAGACCAACAGCCTCAACACAGCTTCCATTCAAATATTTCCCGTCAACGGATTGGGAGCCGATCCCTTCAACTTGAGGCCGACAAGGTCTGCTCCTAAGGCCTCCTTCAGCGCACCCAAGGAGGAGGAGCTTCAACAGTCAAGTTCATCATCTTCTATGTACAGCAAAGAGTCAAGTTCATCATCTTCTATGTACAGCAAAGGGTCAAGTTCTTCATTTTCTACAGATCGTCGAGAGTCAAGTCCTGCTCAAGATCAAGAAAGCAAGCCCAAACTGCGGGCACCAAAGACCGTACCTAGGCCCTCTTGGAGCAATGAGAGTTTGCCTTCTGCACAGGTACCAACGTATGTACCAAGGCCCTCTTCTGACATGGAGAGTTTGCCTGCTTCCAGGGTACCAACGAAAGAGTCATGGGTCCATCCTGGTTTGGAGATGGTACTCAAGCCCTATTTCCCCACTGTGATCCCGGCTAGTAAGCCTATAACCCATTCTCAAGCTGCCTTTCACCACTCCATCCTCACCAATGTGGTGTGGCAAAGCTATGTCAATTCTAATCCTGCCCCTGATGTTGGCAGATATAGAGGCACTACAAGAGTAAAGAAGAACATCTTCTAAAGAGACTCTAAAGTAATGTCATATTGTTTTCCTGTCTAACCATTTTGTTTTACAGCAACCAAGTTCAAGAATTGTGCCTAGCAGGACTGTGCTAAGATTGTTCTAGTTCAAAGTTTAGCAACGTAACCACTAAGCTTGTGCCTGACTATTAAGTCAAGAGACTCCTAGCCAGTAGGAGATTCATTAAGGACTGTACCCGGCTGATTTGTGGTAAGGCCGTGTTTACCTTTCCCTTCCTATGAACTCTTAGTGTAGGTGGACTGCTGATCCTTACACGCCAATTGTATATTTCCCATGAACTCTTAGTGTAGGTGGACTGCTGATCCTTACACGTCTGCTTTATGTATATACCAGCAGCTTTATAAGAACTCTTATGCTAAATGTTGCACTTATCGGGTGAATGCACCTGAAACATGTTGGAGTGTTGATAAATGTATAGCAAATATGTATATGGTTCTGTACACAGGAAGGTGTTCTCATGTCCGTGTACATAAAAAATAGGTAAGGTTTGTACATAGAGAAAATAGTCTAATGTCTATGTACACAAAAAGTAAGGTAGAGTTGTACACAGAAAATATCGACGTACTGCACGTGTACACTAAGCACTAAAAATATGTATTATTCTTGTACATACAAATGTATAAAATGCTAAAGGTGTTTAGTAGGTAACTCAACAGGGGACACCTCGGCTCCTCCGAGAGTAATATTATTGCTGTCGCCCATCGCTAGCACCTGTCTCAACAAAAATAGTAGGGAGGGTTCCCCTTAAAATAGTACTTGCACACATAGTACTCTAGATTACTAACTTAAATGTACTACCTCAAGTTTCTCTAGTACATACACCAAAATAAATATCTCACTTAAGAAAACACTTAGGAATTGTAGCATATTGATACCCAATTCCTGCCACTGTTAGGTACACTTCTTCTTCTCCTACATTGCGTGTGTGAGATGCTCTCCCTGGCCAGTAGGTGCTCTTGCTAACACAGAATTAAACACGTAATTCTAAGAATACACTAGTTAGGTTGTTTTTGAAAGTGCTCTAGGGATAAGTAGCGTGTAGCCGATAGACCCTAGCAGCCACCCATACTGTGACCTAGCTTCCGGCTAGCCATTATAACCTTATGTGTACTAACAGGTAACTTATTGTTGGCAAAGAAATAAAATGTGTGAGATAATAAAAGTGTCTAAGTCAGCTTGAAACTAAAGGTAAATAGAGCTGTACTAATGTCTAGATCAGGGGTGTCAAACTCAAATTCATCGGGGGCTGCATCAGCAGTTTGGTCACCCTTAAAGGGCCGGTTGTATCCGTAGGACCCCTCCCCCCCACATACGGTATATGCCGGCGTATAAGATGACTGGGTGTATAAGACGACCCCCCAACTTTTACAGTTAAAATGTAGAGTTTGGGATATCCTCGCCATATAAGACTACCCCTCCTATCGCAATGTACAGTACCTTGTAGTTCCCCCCACATTAGGTAGGCAGCATGTTCCCCCACATTAGTAGGCAGCATGTTCCCCCACATTAGGTTGGCAGTATAGTTCCCCCCACATTAGGAAGGCAGTATAGTTCCCCCCACATTAGGTAGGCAGCATGTTCCTCCACATTAGTTGGCAGCATGTTCCTCCACATTAGGTTGGCAGTATAGTTCCCCCCACATGGACCATAGCAGTAGGTGCCAGGACCGGTCGAGCGGTGACCGGAACGCTGAAGAAGATAACGCGCCGCCGGTCACTTACCAGGACATATATATATATATATATATATATATAAAATAAATAAATAAGTTTAATAAAGTTGTCTAGGAAGCTAGAAACTAAAGGATAGATAGCTTCTTAAAATGTCTAGATAGCATCCTTGTCTAGATAGCACCAATGCCTAGATAGATTCTAACTGTCTAGTCCAGATACTAGTAAGAGTATCAAAAGAATGTAAATGTGTTCAATGTTTACTTAGGATGTATAGTGAATTTATAGAGCATCCTGTCCTTGTCCTAGTCCCTCTGTCTTAGGGGACAGACGTCGAGGTCGACTTATCTTAAGTAAGGGGGTTTGTGGTGTCCCGGTACCGTATCATATCCGATACCTTCTGTTGTGGTCCCCATAGCCAGAGTCCCTAGGATGTCGGGGTCCCAATTGTCTAGTTCACCCCTAGTCACCTCTTATCCAGATAGTAACTATCCAGTAACCATTTGGGATTTATGTCTATAGGATTGTATAAATGTAAATAAATAGTTAATTACCTTGCCATAGCATAGCAGGACCTGCGGGTCATGTGATCAGGAGAACTCTATGGTATTTCTGCTTGAGGACCTTTAGAGGTCCCTGTGATGTAGTCAAACCTATCACACTGTGTAACAGTGAGTGACTGGTGTTCGGACCAATGAGATTAGCCCCGCCCCCTGCCCATATAAGGGAGCGGTGGCCATCTTCTCGCTCTCTTGTTCCTGTGCAAGCAAGCAAGAAGCATCTGCGCTGCTGAGATCTGTGAGTCTAGGCCTGAACCTTGCGGCGACGGCCGATAACTTCTAATTACTGAGTGTATCAATCCCCACCCACTCTGCAGGATCACCGGACCTTATCTATCCCCTAAATCTGGACGGATCTGCAATAACTACCCTAAATTCAGAGACTTCTAATATCATTGAAGGTCCGCAACAATTGTCAGTCATTGAGATATATAGAGACTGTTTGCCTGAGACTGTCATTGTTCATTGGATGTACTGCGAGCACTTAAGTAAAGTTTGTTCAAGTTCAAGTACCTTGTGGACCTTCAGTCATTTTATTACATGCACCTATCCTTTCTGGGAAGGGCGGCGATAGGCCGGAGAATTACCTCAGCATACCAGCCCACAGCCTGGCGTCACGAACTCTAGGGTTAACATTAACCCCTTACCTACCACATCATCCCAACTACCCTACACCCCCCAGGGCTACCACAAAACAGTTTAGTCTGACATGCTGCTGGCACGATCATTTGTAGGAAAAATCCCATAGGACCTTGATCGGTCATGTGTGGCCAATCAAAGTCCCAGGTGTATGGCCAGCTAAAGACCATCAGGGCAGGATGTTACAGATGCAGAAAGAGGGGAAAAGCCCAGTCAGTGGCGAGTATAGGCATCTACTGTGGAGTCCATCTGGGTGTCATATCTCACTGTATGCCTATTTAGTGGAATACTTTGCTGTCTTCCATAAGAGGTCATTTTTACCCAAGTAGTCTACCTGATGTATACCTCTGTTGTACGTCACTTAACCCCTTAAGGACGCAGCCCTTTTTTACCTTAAGGACTGAGCCCTTTTTCGCAATTGTGAGCACCGTCGCTTTACGAATTAATAACGCGAAAACGCTTTTACCGAATATTCTGATTCTGAGATTTTTTTTTGTGACATATTCTACTTTATTTTGGTGGAAAATTTTCGGCATTACTTGCATCCTTTTTTGCTGAAAAATCCCAGAATTTCATGAAAATTTTGAAAATTTTGCATTTTTCTAACTTTGAAGCTCTCTACTTGTAAGGAAAATGGATATTCCCAATACATTTTATTTTTATTCACAAATACAATATGTCCACTTTATGTTGGCATCATAAAATGGACATATTTTTTATTTTTGAAAAAATTAGAGAGCTTCAAAGTAGAGCAGCAATTTTCAAAAATTTCATGAAAATTGCTAAATCTGAAGGGACAGATGTTACAGAACTACAACTCCCAGCATGCCTGGGCAGTCCAGGCATGCTGAGAGTTGTAGTTTGGCAACATCTGGAGGGCTACCCTTTGGGCACCCCTGTAACAGTGGTCTCCAAACTGTGACCCTCCAGATGTTGCAAAACTACAACTCCCAGAACTACTTTCACTTTCAATCCCCCCCCACTGTAGTTTCCCTACCTGAGCCAGGATCCAGCAGTCTCCAGCGACAATCGGGGATCCCCAGGCATCTTCTCCTGCAGGTACCGGCCTCCATCTTCTGTCCATGTTCCCCTCGACATCCAGGGGTGGTCAGTTCTGACCAATGGCAGGGGATAGGAGGAGATCGCTGCACTGCGACCTCACTCCTAGCCCTCAGGATGATCGGGACTGTCCCTGACAGCTCCGATCATCGCTATTATTAGAAAATTTTCTGCAATCGCCGACATGGGGTGGGGACCGGAATTTCCACGGGCGTATGCATACGCCCCACGTCCTTAAGGACTCGGGATGCAAGGCGTATGCATACGCCTGGCGTCCTGAACAGGTTAATAAAATGTGGGCCTTAGAGAGTTGCCAATGTTTTTTATTTTATGGAAATAAGATAGTAGACACTCCCTTCTAACATATATCTATGACATCCATTTTTGACTGGATTTTCCCCTAAATTTTTGCACAAAGAACCTAATTTCTTTCACGTTTATATCTGTTTTCAAAAACCATTTGTGTTTCTTTTATTAAGTTGAGTAAGTATAAAAAAATCTATTGAGTCTGTCAGGCATACCATATGAATTTAATTGCAAATAAATATGTACAATATTGGTTTGTATTTTCGTTTACCAGGATTTTGATGAATTATGTGTGAAAATATAAAGGGAATTAGGTCTTTTATACGCCACACAAAGGTTTATTGTTTTGGTGTCTGACTTGTTTGGTTTCATGTTTTCTGCTCTAATCAACCTTCAAAGTGGTTGAAAATGACTGGATGGTTTCCAAGTAATTCATCCCTGGTTCACAAGGCTCTGTGGTGGTATTCCGTGCCGTCAAACGGGTCTCTATTGCTTTAACACTTCTGTGTCACTGGAATAAAAAGAGATTGAGATTTTCAGGCTGCCCAGTCTTTTATCTTGTCATGAGATTCTAGCCAGGAAAAGAACATTAGGCACACAGCTAATACGATGTTTGCTGTTACAGATCAAAGATGCTGGAAAACAAATACAGTTTACCTTGAGGTGTTAAATTATCCTTTCGTCTTTGAAGTTTGATATCAAACAACACCCAGCCTGGATGATACCTCAAACATATTAAACTCCAGATCTCGCCGACTGATCATTTAAAAGGTACCTGCTGAATATGGGTTCATTCTCTATCAGGGCAAGTTTACTTCTTAGGACTACAGGGGGTCAATGACGTTATGTTAGGAGTCATGCCACGGTCAGACATGCTGGCTGCGGAGGCACTCCTCCTCCTCTGCCCGGCACTGCCCGTACTGCGATTCGCATCCCACCTCTCTCGTCATACCTGTCAGCTACATGTTTGCCGGCACGCGCGCCGGCTCTCCGGAATTTAAAGGGACAGTATGCAATTAATTGGTTCTTGCTGCCCCATTACCCTATAAGTACAAGCACTTCCTTTTGACCCTTGCAGGATCTTTGTGCCTTATCAGCCTTAGAGAAAGCATTCAGTTTTGTGTCTTGTCTTGCCGTGTATCTGACCTTATTGCTACGTATCCTGACCTTGCTCCTGTGTCGCCTGCCCACTGACCTCTTGCTACGTGACCTGACCTTGCTATTCTATTGCTTCTATTGCTTAGACTCCGCTACCTGGTACGGCTCACGTCATCATTCACACAGGTACAGCGGATCCACTTCATCGACAGTCGTTACACATTACTTGCATGGTTTTATGCAGCCAGTGTCATAAGATCATTGGTGGGAATCTAATATTGGGGATGCAACAATTTTTTTTAGGGTTGTATACTACAACTATTTGGCAGAAACATGTATAAATCGGTATGACCACAATAAGGCTGCGTTTCCACATGTTATATATATATATTTTTTTTAAACTGCCGCTGCAGTTTTTGAGTCAAAGTCAGAAGTGGATCCATCAGGAATGGTGAAGTATACATTCTCCATTTATATTTCCCCATTCCTTTTGAATCATTTCTGGCTGTGGCTCAAAAACTGCATTGGTAGTATTCCAAAAAAACTACCAACTGGAAACTCATCCTTAGAGTAGAGTCACACGGTGCACATCTGCAGCTTATTTTACACTGCAGATCACCGACGGCAATCACAAGAGCGAGCTTCCTGCTACGGCCCGGTAACTCTGTGTGTGTCTGCTCATAGCAGTGAATTTCTTACTGCACATCTGCTACGAGCAGGCCCTATGTTTGCAGCGGGAAATCCACAACTACGAGCGGACAAACAGAGCTACCCAGCAGGGAGCACGCTATTGAGACTGCCATCAGCGCATCTGCAGCATGAAATTTGCTGCAGATGAGTTCTGTGGGACCCTATTATAAAAAGTGGTTAAAACAAACCAGTTTTGTAGATATTAGATTTTAATATCTGTAAAAGAAAGTATCTACAAATTTTCGGTTGTGTTTTATTGATTTTACTTTGTTAGATTCCATTTTATTATTAGTAAAAAGTACAATTAGAATTACTTTACACTAATTTAGAAGTTATGGTGAAAGCATAACTCCGATCACACTTCACGGGCAGGATATCTGTTTAAATGTTCCAAAACTTCGTAGCTCGAGACTACAGTCATAATCTGGATTTGCTTAAAGTCCGCCGCTTAAAGGAGATAAGTTATTTTGCACTATAAATGTCCTTTAAGGCTATGTTTACAGCGGGAAATCCACAACTACGAGCGGACAAACAGAGCTACCCAGCAGGGAGCACGCTATTGAGACTGCCATCAGCGCATCTGCAGCATGAAATTTGCTGCAGATGAGTTCTGTGGGACCCTATTATAAAAAGTGGTTAAAACAAACCAGTTTTGTAGATATTAGATTTTAATATCTGTAAAAGAAAGTATCTACAAATTTTCGGTTGTGTTTTATTGATTTTACTTTGTTAGATTCCATTTTATTATTAGTAAAAAGTACAATTAGAATTACTTTACACTAATTTAGAAGTTATGGTGAAAGCATAACTCCGATCACACTTCACGGGCAGGATATCTGTTTAAATGTTCCAAAACTTCGTAGCTCGAGACTACAGTCATAATCTGGATTTGCTTAAAGTCCGCCGCTTAAAGGAGATAAGTTATTTTGCACTATAAATGTCCTTTAAGGCTATGTTTACAGCGGGAAATCCACAACTACGAGCGGACAAACAGAGCTACCCAGCAGGGAGCACGCTATTGAGACTGCCATCAGCGCATCTGCAGCATGAAATTTGCTGCAGATGAGTTCTGTGGGACCCTATTATAAAAAGTGGTTAAAACAAACCAGTTTTGTAGATATTAGATTTTAATATCTGTAAAAGAAAGTATCTACAAATTTTCGGTTGTGTTTTATTGATTTTACTTTGTTAGATTCCATTTTATTATTAGTAAAAAGTACAATTAGAATTACTTTACACTAATTTAGAAGTTATGGTGAAAGCATAACTCCGATCACACTTCACGGGCAGGATATCTGTTTAAATGTTCCAAAACTTCGTAGCTCGAGACTACAGTCATAATCTGGATTTGCTTAAAGTCCGCTGCTTAAAGGAGATAAGTTATTTTGCACTATAAATGTCCTTTAAGGCTATGTTCACACTACGGAATGTCCGCATGGAACATCTCGACAAAATATTCCACAAACTGCTATGCATTCCGTGCAGAGTCCGCAGAAAGAATGAAGGTGTTCATTTTTTCTGCAGACACAGAAAACGGAATTTCCGTGCCAGATGTTTCTGCTGGAAAATTTAGCCTTGTGCACATAGCAGCAGAATCCCGGTGAATTTAACGGGACTCTGCTGCTCTGGAATCTTCATGCCAAATTCCAATGTTTCCCTTTTCACTTATTAAGAGCCATAACTCTTTTATTCTTCAATGGACAGACCCATATGAGGGCTTGTTTTTTTTTTTTTTTTTTTTTTTTTTACAGAACCTGCTGTATTTTGTGATATATACTTTGAAAAAATACTTTGTATCTATAAAAAATTATAATATTTGTGAAGTGAATCTGAACACAACTGTGCAAATTTTCATTTTTACTCCCCTCTTCACTGAGCAGTGGCACTGACATTTCACAGGTCAGTAGGATTATGATATCCACTTTGATAGCTTGTTATGTTTTACAATTTTTAAACAAATGAAAAAGCTTTTTTTTCTCTATATACGGTAGTTTTTTTTGCTATATACTAATTGTTTTCCAGTATTAGGAATTATTTTCTAGTATTATAATTTTCAAGCTGTGTTGGGGTACCTTTCTTTTGCTGAGCCATGGAGGCCTACTATGGGCTGCCATGATAACAAATTAGGGAGCCAGTCCAGCTCCTATCAACAAAGTGCAGTACTACTGGTTAAAGTGTACATCCAATGATGATCCAGAGATGATTATTGCTATCTGAAGATAGATTTGTTGGTAGTCCCATAGAGTTGCAATTTTCTCGGGGCAAGTTTTGGGCTCAGAAATTGCTACACATTTTAAACAGATATACTTCTGCCAGTAGATACGGGGAAAAAATTGACCCATGCATCAGGCGCTGTTCGAATTTCCAATATAAATAAGTTCCAGATCCAAATGTAGCATTAAAGTACCATGAGGTACTTTGTTTATTCAGAACACCAATGACACGTTTCGGAGGTGGCACCCTCCTTCCTCAATTGGTGCCACCTCCGAAACGCATCATTGGTGTTCTGAATAAACATAGTACCTCATGGTTCTTTAATGCTAGATTTGGATCTGGAACTTATTTACATTGGAAATTCGAACAGCGCCTGATGCATGGGTCAATTTTTTCCCCGTATCTACTACACTTAACAGGACTGGACTCTCCATCCCTGTGACCCTTTGGGCTTTGCAGTTCACCTCCATCTTAACTACTACCACCATACCTCGATTCAGGGGTGATAAGCGCAAATTTACTTCAGTAAGGTGAGCAGCCATCCGCAAGGCTGGTGCAATCCAGCCACTCCATCATTCCCACCCTATTGTCTTGGGTGACACACAAGGCACGGCCCCTCTTCTTTTGTCTTTTTCTAATAGATACTTCTGCCAGGACCATCATTGGATGAATGCTTTAAATGATTTCACACATCCCACCTTTTCAACACATTGCAACACTTTTTAGGTGCTGTGACACTTTTTTTTGTCTCTGTGCCACAATTTTACTGATACTTGCACCACATGCCAGCTGTCTGTCTTTAGATAGTATCTGGTATCATAGTATCTGAACATCCAGAACTACCATTGTATTGGCACCATTGACAGGACTAGTGCACTGGCCAAAATGCTGATTGTAAAGTGATATATTGCTGTGATCATGGTCTCTTTCACTAGTTTCTCTTGGACAACTTGGAGAGGAGTCTTCTGCTCACTGAGCAAGTACTCTCTGGGGTAGAGATGGGGGAGGATAGTGGGACGGAGGTGCAGGACAGTCAGGCAGGTAGCTGTGTTACAGATAGAAAACGGGGTAGAGGGAAAAGTGCTGAACTGGCACACCCCAACAAGTTTGACCACTTGGCAGATGAGGGGGATACAATTTCAGAGCTAGCAGTACTGTAGCAGGATACTGCCTCTGACCACCAGGGGGGGGGAGGGGGGTGTCTGCTCCAGTAAGGAGGGAGAGAGGAGTACAGGGCAGGCCAGACAGGTACTGGTAGTGGGGGACTCAATTATTAGGGGGGCAGACAGGTTGATCTGTCACAAAGACCGGGATCTCCGACCGGGATCTTCGACACATCGCGGATCGGGTTGACCGGTTGCTGGGTGAGGCTGGAGAGGACCCAGCAGTCATGGTACATATTGGCACCAATGACAAAGTAAGAGGTAGGTGGAGTGTCCTTAAAATTATTTCAGGGATTTAGGCCACAAGCTTAAAGCAAGGACCTCCAAGGTAATATTTTCTGAAATACTACCAGTACCACGAGCCACACCAAAGAGGCAATGGGAGATTAGGGAGGTAAACAAGTGGCTCAGAAGCTGGTGTAGGAAGGAGGGGGTTGGGTTCATGGAGAACTGGGCCGACTTCGCTGTCAGATACCGGCTCTACCGTAGGGACGGGCTGCACCTCAATGGGGAGGGTGCAGCTGTGCTTGGGGAGAAGATGGCTAGAAGGCTGGAGGAGTGTTTAAACTAGGGACTGGGGGGGAGGGAACCTACAACATAGAGGGGGAAGATAATGTAGATAGAGAGGGGGGGACTTAATAATGTACCTGGGGCTGGAGCGGAGGGAGGGGTTAGAATAGTTAATAAGGATAGGCGTCATAGGAAAAGAAAACATACACCATTGAATTGCATGTTGACTAATGCCAGAAGTCTTACCAATAAAACTGACAAACTGAAGTGGAAAATGTCTGAGAAGGATTATGACATAGTGGGATTAACAGAGACTTGGTTGGAAGATAGCTGTGACTGGGCAGTCAACATACAGGGTTATAGTCTATTCAGGTTATAGTCTAGTCTATTCCCGCACTGCGGGAGGATATTTGGGAGGGAAACAATAATGTGGAGTCATTATGGGTAGAAATATATGGAGATAAGAATAAAAAAATTCTGATAGGGCTTTGCTATAAGCCACCAAACATAATGGAAGAGCCAGAAGAACAATTACTGAGGCAAATAAACAAGGCATCAAATCAGAATGAGGTGATAATAATGGGGGCTTTAACTATCCTGATATAAACTGGGAGACTGAGTCCTGTGAATCTCATAAAGGAAACAGGTTTCTGACTATAGCTGAAGACAATTATCTGTCCCAAATGGTGCAGGGCCCGACCAGAGGGGGCGCCCTACTAGACTTAATATTAACCAACAGACCTGACAGAGTAACTAATGTGCAAGTAGAAGGACACCTAGGAAACAATGATCATAAAATAATATATTATTTTAGGAAGCCAAAGTTTGATCAACTCAGAGAAGCCCTTAACAATATAAAATGGGATAATGTCCTCAAAAACAAGAATACTGACACTAAATGTGAGACTTTTAAAAATATCTTAAATTCTCACTGTAAGATGTATATACCTTATGGGAATAAAAGGGTCAGAAATAAAAGAAAACCAACATGGATGACAAAAATAAAGCATTTAAAGGGAACCAATCATCAGATTTTACCCTATATAACGCTTGGCAAAGCGTTATATAGGGTAAAATCTTTATTTTTGCCATTCCCGGGGGATGCTGCTGCCCCCAGGGATGGTGAAGATATGAAGTTATAAACTAGTCACCGCCGCCGTTCTAAGTAGTCACCTGGGCGGGGAGCTCTTCTCATCTACTCCCGTTCTTCGGCCGGCAGCGACGCCCCCTCCGCTTGATTGATGGGCCGCGTCATCGTTCCGCTCACTGAACAGACGGAGCAGAGTGATGACGCGGCCCATCAATCAAGCGGAGGGGGCGTCGCTGCTGGCTGAAGAACGGGAGTAGATGAGAAGAGCTCCCCGCCCAGGTGACTACTTACGGCGGCGGCGGTGACTAGTTTATAACTTCATATCTTCACCATCCCTGGGGGCAGCAGCATCCCCCGGGAATGGTGAAAATAAAGATTTTAACCTATATAACGCTTTACCAAGCGTTATATAGGGTAAAATCTGATGATTGGTTCCCTTTAACCCCTTAAGGACAATGGACGTACTCCTACGCCCCCGTTTCCAAGTCCTTAAGGACCGAGGACGTAGGAGTACGTCCTGTCCATTCCCGGACCCCCGCCGCTAGCCGGAGGGGAGCCGGTGCCCGATGCCTGCTGAAATCGTTCAGCAGGCATTGCGGCATATCGCCCAGGGGGGTCATTATGCCCCCCCATGTCGGCGATGGCCGCAGATGGCTGGACAATTCAGTCCAGCGATCTGCGGCAATTCCGGGTCAATCGGGTCTCCAGTGACCCGGTGACCCGGAATTACTGGCTGATCGGCGCCGTCGGAGACGGCCCCGAACAGCCACAGCCAGCAGGGGTGAGGTGGCACTGGTGCCACCTCACGATCGCCCTGATTCGTCGGCCGGTTTACCGACCGACCAATCAGGGCGCCTGCTGCGGGTGTCACTACCGCAACCCGCTCCTCCCCTCTTCCGGAGGACGTGAGCGGGTGCGGGAAGAAGACCCCGGGTGCTTGGGACCCCGATCCCCGGCATCAATGTTGGGATCGGGGCCCCAGGAGCGGCAGCGGCGGCGAGGGACTGACCTGATGCGGCGTGGAGCAGCAGCGGGAGGTGAGTGACAGCCTCCTGCTGTTGCTTAGCAACAGCTCCCAGCATGCAAAAAGGGCATGCTGGGAGCTGTAGTTATGCAACAGCAGGAGGCAGACCACCACGACTCCCAGCTTTCCCTTATGCACATTTTTTCTATGGAAAAGTGTACCTTCAGCTGTTGTATAACTACAACTCCCAGCTTGCACAATCAGCTAAAGTGCATGCTGGGAGTTGTAGTGGTGCATCTGCTGGTTGCATAACTACAACTCCCAGCATGCCTGTTGGCTGCCGGTGACTGCTGAGAGTTGTAGTTTTGCAACAGCTGAAGGCACACTGAGTTAAGTAGCAAACCAGTGTGTCTCCAGCTGTTGCATAACTACAAGACCCAGCATGCCCTTCCGCTGTCCGTACATGCTGGGGGTTGTAGCTTTTGCAACAGCTGAAGGCACACTGGTTGCAAAACACAGTTTGTTACACAACCAGTGTGCCTCCAGCTGTTGCAAAACTACAACTCCCAGCATGCACTGATAGACCGTACATGCTGGGAGTTGTAGTTTTGCAACAGCTGGATGTTTCTCCCCCCCCCCCCCATGTGAATGTACAGGGTACACTCACATGGGCGGAGGTTTACAGTAAGTATCCGGCTGCAAGTTTGAGCTGCGGCAAATTTTCTGCCACGGCTCAAACTGCCAGCGAGAAACTACTGTGAACCCCCGTCCGTGCGACTGTACCCTAAAAACACTACACTACATTACCAAAAAATAAAAAGTAAAAAACACTACATATACACATACCCCTACACAGCCCCCCTCCCCTCCCCAATAAAAATGAAAAACGTCTGGTACGCCACTGTTTCCAAAATGGAGCCTCCAGCTGTTGCAAAACTACAACTCCCAGCATGCACTGATAGACCATACATGCTGGGAGTTGTAGTTTTGCAACAGCTGGATATTCCCCCCTCCCCAATGTGAATGTACAGGGTACACTCACATGGGCGGAGGTTTACAGTAAGTATCCGGCTGCAAGTTTGAGCTGCGGCAAATTTTTTGCCACAGCTCAAACTGCCAGCGAGAAACTACTGTGAACCCCCGCCCGTGCGACTGTACCCTAAAAACACTACACTACACTAACAAAAAATAAAATAAAAAGTAAAAAACACTACATATACACATACCCCTACACAGCCCCCCTCCCCAATAAAAATGAAAAATGTCTGGTACGCCACTGTTTCCAAAACAGAGCCTCCAGCTTTTGCAAAACAACTACTCCCAGTATTGCCAGATAGCCACTGACTGTCTAGGCATGCTGGGAGTTTTACAACAGCTGGAGGCACCGTGTTTGGGAATCACTGGCGTAGAATACCCCTATGTCCACCCCTATGCAAGTCCCTAATTTAGGCCTCAAATGCGCATGGCGCTCTCACTTTGGAGCTCTGTCGTCTTTCAAGGCAACAGTTTAGGGTCACATATGGGGTATCGCCGTACTCGGGAGAAATTGTGTTACAAATTTTGGGGGGTATTTTCTGGTATTACCCTTTTTAAAAATGTAAAATTTTGGGGAAACCAAGCATTTTAGGTAAAAAAATTATTTTTTTTTTTTTACATATGCAAAAGTCGTGAATCACCTGTGGGGTATTAAGGTTCACATTACCCCTTGTTATGTTCCCCGAGGGGTCTAGTTTCCAAAATGGTATGCCATTTGTTTTGTTTTTTTGCGGTTCTGGCACCATAGGGGCTTCCTAAAGGTGACATGCCCCCCAAAAACCATTTGTCGCTCCTTCCCTTCTGAGCCCTCTACTGCGCCCGCTGAACAATTAACATAGACATATGAGGTATGTCCTTACTTACTCGAGAATTTGGGTTTCAAATACAAGTAAAAATTTTCTCCTTTTTACCCCTTGCAAAAATTCAAAATTGGGTCTACAAGAACATGCGAGTGTAAAAAATGAAGATTTTGAATTTTCTCCTTCACTTTGCTGCTATTCCTGTGAAACACCTAAAGGGTTAATACACTTACTGAATGTCATTTTGAATACTTTGGGGGGTGCAGTTTTTGTAATGGGGTCATTTATGGGGTATTTCTAATATGAAGACCCTTCAAATCAACTTCAAACCTGAACTGGTCCATGAAAGATAGCGAGTTTGAAATTTTTGTGAAAAATTTCAAAATTGCTGTTGAACTTTGAAGCCCTCTGATGTCTTCCAAAAGTAAAAACTCATAAATTTTATGATGCATACATAAAGTAGACATATTGTATATGTGAACCAAAAAAAAAATGTATTTTGAATATCCATTTTCCTTACAAGCAGAGAGCTTCAAAGTTAGAAAAATGCTAAATTTTCATTTTTTTCATCAAATTTGGAGATTTTTCACCAAGAAAGGATGCAAGTTACCATAAAATTTTACCACTAAGTTAAAGTAGAATATGTCACGAAAAAACAATCTCGGAATCAGAATGATTAAGGAAGAATGATGAGGAAGAAGTTATAAACGGGGATCAGGAAAAAGCAAATATATTAAACAAATTCTTCTCCACTGTATTCACAGAGGACAATGAAATGCCAGGTGAAATACAGCAAGATAAGGTAAACTCCCCAGTACAGGTCACCTGTCTAACCCAGGAAGAAGTACAGTGCCGCCTACAAAAAATCAAAAGACAAATCACCAGGTCCAGATATCATTCACCCCGGTGTTCTAAAGGAATTATGTAATGTAATAGACATACCCCTATTTAATTTAATATTCAGGGACTCTATAGTGACAGGGACTGTGCCCCAGGACTGGCGCATGGCAAATGTGGTGCCAATATTTTAAAAAGGGTCAAAAGGTGACCCCGGAAATTATAGACCTGTTAGTTTAACCTCTGTTGTATGTAAATTGTTTGAGGGTTTTCTAAGAGATGCTATTTTGGAGTATCTTGATAAAAATAAATGTATGACCCCATATCAGCATGGCTTTTCGAGGAATCGGTCCTGTCAGACTAACCTGATCAGCTTTTATGAGGAGGTGAGCTCCAGACTGGACCAGGGAATCGCTGAATGTCATATATCTGGATTTTTCCAAAGCATTTGATACTGTGCCACATAAAAGGTTGGTGCATAAAATGAGAAGGTTTGGGCTGGGGGAGGATGTGGGTAAGTAACTGGCTCAGTGATAGGAAACAGAGGGTGGTTATTAATGGTATTTATTTTGATTGGGTGACTGTTACTAGTGGGGTACCACAGGGGGTCAGTCTTGGGTCCTGTTCTATTTAATATATTTATTAATGACCTTGTAGAGGGGTTGAATAGTAAAGTAGCAATTTTTGCAGATGATACTAAACCCTGTAAAGCGGTAAACACAATAGAGGACAGTGCGCTGTTACAAATGGATCTGGATAGGTTGGAGGTTTGAGCTGGGAAGTGGCAAATGAGGTTCAGCACTGATAAATGTAAGGTAATGCACATGGGCAGGAAAAATCTGGGCTGGGATTATGTATTAAATGGGAGAACACTTGGCACGACTGATGTGGAAAAGGACTTAGGGGTCTTAGTTAACAGTAAATTTAGCTGTAGCGACCAGTGTCGGGCAGCTGCTGCCAAGGCATCAATAGGGGCATAGATGCCCACAACAAGGAAATAATTCTACCACTGTACAAATCCCTAGTCAGACCACACATGGAATACTGTGTACAGTACTGGGCACCAGTGTACAAGAAAGATATAGTGGAGCTGGAGAGGGTTCAAAGACGGCAACCAGAGTAATACGGGGAATGGGAGGACTACAGTACCCAGAAAGATTATCAGAATTAGGGTTATTTAGTTTAGAAAAAAAGAAGGCTTAGGGGCGACCTAATAACTATGTATTATTATATCAGGGGGCAAAACAGAGATCTCTTCCATGATCTATTAATACACAGGACTATATCTATAACAAGGGGGCATCCTCTACTTCCAGAGGAAAGAAGGTTTCTACACCAGCACAGACGGGGATTCTTTACTGTAAGAGCAGTGAGACTGTGGAATTCTCTGCCTGAGGAGGTGGTCATGGTGAACTCTGTAAAATAATTTAAAAGGAGTCTGGATGCATTTTTGGAGAATAATAACATTGCTGGTTATGTATATTAGATTTATTGGGAAAGAACATTGATCCAGGGATTTATTCTGATTGCCATATTTTGAGTCGGGAAGGAATTTTTACCTAGAGTATGAGGGACTCAGTAGGGACTCATTAGGGTTATTGGTTGAACTTGATGGACTCTGGTCTTTTTTCAACCTTATGAACTATGTTACTCACGTCAACATTAAAGGAGTACTCCGGTGGAAAAAAATTTTTCAAATCAACTGGTGCAGAAAGTTAAACAGATTTGTAAATTACTTCTATCAAACATCTTAATCCTTCCAGTACTTATCGGCTGCTATATGCTGCACAGGAAGTTGTATTTCTTTCTGGAGTTCTTTTCAGTCTGACCACAGTGCTCTCTGCTGACACCTCTGTCCATGTCAGGAACTGTCCGGAGCAGGAGCAAATCCTCATAGCAAACCTATCCTGCTCTGGACAGTTTCTGATATGGACAGAGGTGTCAGCAGAGAGCACTGTGGTCAGACTGAAAAGCACTCCAGAAAGAAATGCAACTTCATGTGGAGCATACAGCAGCTGATAAGTACTGGAAGGATTAAGATTTTTACAAATCTTTTTAACTTCCTGGCACCAGTTGATTTTAAAGTGCAACTGTCATGAAATCTGGGTGCTATAACCTGCACACAGCCTTTGTATTGTGTGCAGATGGTGTGTACAGCAATGTTTTTACCTAATTTTTGCAGGCTTTCTTGACCCCAAAAAATGCTTTTGATCACAGCCGCTGACAGTCGGATAGGCGTGGCGCGAGGTACGCGATGCCCTGCCAATGCCATGCCCACCACTTGTATGTCAGCGCTGGGACCGCTGTGCGATTCACACACAGGTCCCAGCGCATGTGCCCTTCAGTTCCCGGTACTAGGGGCAGATAGGATCTGAGAATTCTGCATCTAGCACTGTGCATGCGCACTGAGGGGGCAAACGGCGGCGGGAACGAGCGCTCGGTGGAGGAGGAAGTGCTTGCCTGGATAAAATGCGGCGATGCGCATGTTAGATGAGCTGAAGAGCGCATGCGCTGGGACCTGTGTGTCGATTCCCACAGCGGTCCCAGAGCTGACATACAGGTGGTGGGCGTGGCATCGGCGGGGCATCATGTACCTCGCTCCACGCCTATCTGTCAGTGGCTGTGATCAAAGGCTGTGTGCAGGTTATGGCACCCAGATTTATGAAAGTTGCTCTTTTAACCATTTGTTTTCCACCTGAGTACCCCTTTAGGCATTACAACATAGCGAGGTGAAGCACAAGCTTTAGTCCCTAGCCGGCCACCAGATCCACATAATGTGTTGCATGATGGAGCACATTAGTCACATTGGCCAGCCGGACAGGGAATGAAGTGCTCTGTCGTGCTATTCCCCTTGCTTTGACTCATGACTGCAGCAGGTTTCATGACTGTCTAAACTGGACAACATGCCAGAAGTTTGTAAAAAATTAAAGTAACACTTTAAATTTAAAGGGGTACTCCGGTGGAAAACTTTTTTATTTTAATTAAAAAAAAAAAAGTTAAACAGCTTTGTAAATTAGTTCTATAAAAAAAAAAAAATCTTAATCCTTCCAGTACTTATTAGCTGCGGAATACTACAGAGGAAATTCTTTTCTTTTTGGAACACAGTGCTCTCTGCTGACATCTCTGTCCATTTTAGGAACTGACCAGAGCAGAATATGTTTTCTATGGGGATTTTCTCCTACTCTGGAGAGTTCTTAAAATGGACAGAGGTGTCAGCAGAGAGCACTGTGGTCATGATGTCAGCAGAGAGCTTTGTGTTCCAAAAAAAATAAAAAATATAGAAATTCCTCTGTAGTATTAAGCAGCTAATAAGTACTGGAAGGATTAAGATTTTTTTATAGAAGTAATTTACAAATCTGTTTAACTTTCTGGCACCGGAGTACCCCTTTATGCAGTTTCTCTGCATAGGTACAGCCCCCTGTAGTCAGGTGAAGTATACACTCTTACCTCAATCACACTCCTTAAAGGGGTAGTCCAGCGCTGAAAAACTTATCCCCTATCCTGAGGATAGGGGATAAGTTTCAGATTGCGGGGGTCCGACTGCTGGGGCCCTCCGCAATCTCTTGTACAGGGCCCCGGCCCGCTGGCCAACTTGAAGCGGCGGCCGACACGGCCCCTCAATACAGCTCTATGGCACAGCCGGAAATTGCCGAAGACAGCGCTCTGGCTCTGCCATAGAGTTGTATTGAGGGGGCGTGTCAGCTGCCGCTTCGTGCGGTGGTCAACATGCCCCCTTCCCGCGGGCTGCCGGGGCGCCATACAGGAGATCGCGGGGGGGCCCCAGTGGTCGGAACCCCTGCGATCTGGAACTTATCGCCTATCCTTAGGATAGGGGATATGTTTTTCAGCACTGGACTACCCCTTTAACATTTGCACATACAGTCTACATTCTACATCTATTTCTTCATAGACTTGTTTATGTAGTGTAAACCTATTCTGAAGCTGTATACTGAAGTAATCACCATTTATATCAGTCCATGTCTGATTTCATAACACGCTTGGACCAATTTTAAAGGAAGACAAATACTTTATGGGGTGTGAAAGGTAACCCACACTATACATGGAGAACATACAAACTCTTGGTCAGATTTTAACCCCAGCTCTACAAACATCTGTGCTCTAAACAGCATTATTAAATTATTACAGTTGTCAGCAGATAAATGGTTAACAAAGTAGATGGAAGGGAGGTTGATTGGCTTTGGATAAAATCTTCATGCCTATAAAATGAATAATGTCCTTCTCTTCTTACTGGGAAAATTAAAAAATTGTTGTGTGAGCCACATGAGGGTCAAAGGATGGGCAAATGTCTCACTTTCCATGGCTGGTTGTGAGACATCTGTCTTGGCTTCAATACTAAAATGAACGCAGCAGTAATTTAAAAATGAGTAAATGTGATGTGTCAGCAAGTGAGCGAACAATACTACTGTAAATGAATGAACTACAGCACATGCAATTCATTAAGACTTGGCAGTAACAGAGCCTCATACATTATATTAATACATTAAAATATTATGGCTAATGTCTATTTAGTGATTACTCTGTGAAATCAGTAGAGTTCACACAGTGCAGATGTCCATGTGAAGCTCCTGACAACGCTATAGCATAAGCTCACACTGGGAATAGTGCCCACAGATTGGTGTCTCTTCAATGTCGAAATGTCTCTGTTACTGAGAGAAACATTGATGCAGACATTGGGTAAGATTCAACTTCCAAGTATCAGATGTGCCTGCATCAGACAAATGGTATCTACTGTCCTTAAAGGGGTACTCCGCCCCTAGACATCTTATCCCCTATCCAAAGGAGGGGGCGTGATGGCCGGCACGCCCCCTCCCATAGACTTGCATTGAGAGGGCGCGGCCGTGACGTCACATGCCTCCAGCGCTGCATCTAATGCTCTAAATGAACACCGGGTGCAGCAGGGAGATCGTAGGGGTCCCCAGTGCCCGAACCCCCACAATCAGATAGGATAGGGGATAAGATGTCTAGAGACAGAGTACCCCTTTAACCCCTTAAGGACTCAGCCCATTTTGGCCTTAAGGACTCAGACAATTTAATTTTTACGTTTTCATTTTTTCCTCCTCGCCTTCTAAAAATCATAACTCTTTTATATTTTCATCCACAGACTAGTATGAGGGCTTGTTTTTTGCGCGACCAGTTGTCCTTTGTAATGACATAACTCATTATATCATAAAATGTATGGCGCAACCAAAAAACAATATTTTTGTGGGGAAATTAAAAAGAAAAATGCAATTTTGCTAATTTTGGAAGGTTTCGTTTTCACGCCGTACAATTTACGGTAAAAATGATGTGTGTTCTTTATTCTGAGGGTCAATACGATTAAAATGATACCCATTAATACATACTTTTATATTATTGTTGTGCTTAAAAAAAATCACAAACTTTTTAACCAAATTAGTACGTTTATAATCCCTTTATTTTGATGACCTCTAACTTTTTTATTTTTCCGTATAAGCGGCGGTATGAGGGCTCATTTTTTGCGCCATGATCTTTACTTTTTTTTGATACCACATTTTCATATAAAAAACTTTTAATACATTTTTTATAATTTTTTTTAAATAAAATGTATTAAAAAAGTAGCAATTTTGGACTTTTTTTTTTACGTTCACGCCGTTCACCGTACGGGATCATTAACATTTTATTTTTATAGTTCGGACATTTACGCATGTGGCGATACCAAATATGTCTATAAAATAAATTTTTACGCTTTTTGGGGGTAAAATAGGAAAAAACGGACGTTTTACTTTTTTATTGGGGAGGGGATTTTTCACTTTGTTTTTACTTTTACATTTTTTTACATTTTTTTTTACACTTGAATAGTCCCCATAGGGGACTATTCATAGCAATACCATGATTGCTAATACTGATCTGTTCTATGTAAAGGACATAGAACAGATCAGTGTTATCGGCGATCTTCTGCTCTGGTCTGCTCGATCACAGACCAGAGCAGGAGATGCCGGGAGACGGACAGAGGCAGGAGAGGGGACCTCCGTGCGGCGTTCTGAATGATCGGATCCCCGCAGCAGCGCTGCGGGCGATCCGATCGTTCATTTAAATCGTGCACTGCCGCAGATGCCGGGATCTGTATTGATCCCGGCACCTGAGGGGTTAATGGCGGACGCCCGCGAGATCGCGGGCGTCGGCCATTGCCGGCGGGTCCCTGGCTGTGATCAGCAGCCGGGCTCAGCCGCGCATGACACGGGCATCGCTCCAATGCCCGCGGTTACGCACAGGACGTAAATGTACGTCTTGGTGCGTTAAGTACCACCACACCAGGACATACATTTACGTCCTGCATCCTCAAGGGGTTAAAGGGAACCAATCGAAATTTTAACATACATACCTAAGGGCAATGCATAATATATATGGTAAAATCTTCATCCTCACCATCCCTGGGAGACGTTCCTGCTCACAGGTATGGTGAGGACATGAAGTTAAAAAGTCTCCCCCACCTGCCCTGTTAGTAGTCCCCTGGACCAGGAGCTATATTTACCTAGTCCTGCCTTCTCGGCCCCCTCAACTTGATTGACAGCCCTCGTCACTGCTCTGCTCCCTAAGCAGATGGAGCAGAGCCGAGGGGACTAGTTATGGGGCCGGCAGGGGAGGCTTTTAAACTTTATATTCTCACCATCCGAACGGGCAGGAAGGTCTCCCAGGGATGATGAGGATGAATATTTTACCAAAAGTAACTCATTGCCCCGTCTTATGGCAAAATCTCAGGATTGGTTCCCTTCAAGTTTTTTTTTTATTTATACATTGATCGTGTGAACAGCTTCTAGACCATTAAACTTTATCAGATCCTTGCCAACTTTAATATGCGATGACTTCATTGATATCATAAATGCATTATAATGTAGGAAAGCTATATATAGTAGGTATTTTTATACTATAGTATATCTAGTATATCTATATAGTATATACTATAGACTAGACTGTATATCTAGTTTTATTACTCCATTATGCAGTTATCATATGTTCCACACTTTCCAGCCATGTATAGTTCTGTTATCCAGAGGGGCCTACAGAACCCCAAACAGGCAAAATTCTATGATCACTTTTCCAGATCATTGTAAGTTGTGCTGCCACAACAAATTATACACCATGCTTTAAGTATGTGAAACTTGTTGCAAGATTAAAGATGCAATCAGGAGTTTACCATGGCCGCAGCACCCACCACACACAGTGAATGGGGAGAGAAGGGGAGGAAAGGTGTAAGCTGCTACCAGACTGCTCCGACAACAGTATCTCCCTCCCAGAACAAAAGAGTCAGGCAACAAAAATTCAACACGCCTGACTGACCCTTCTCTCCACTGAATTCATGTCAGTGGGGAGTAGTCCTGTATCTTTAATTAGGCCAAAAAGGGTCAGGCCTAGGGTGGCACCTTATCAGGGGGCAGTGACAGGGCAAAGTATTATTTTTTCTATTTTAGTGGCTGACATAATGTTCAGCTGGCTACAAATGCTATGTGATAAGGTCAGGGGGCTCTCACCATTCCCTAAATTATATGTATTTAGGCCACCCTCCTTCTAGAGAAGAACTGCCCTGCATTCCTGAGGACTTGCCCCCCTTGTACTTTGTCAGGGACAAAATTATCATTATATTCTTTTTTTATTATTATAAATTTTTTTTTAACCCCTTGGGGACGGAGCCCATTATGACCCTAAGGACGGGAGCATTTTTTGCAAATCTGACCACTGTCACTTTAAGTATTAATAACTCTGGGATGCTTTTACTTATAAATTTCATTCCAAGAAAATTTTTTCGTGACATATTCTACTTTATGGTAGTGGTAAATTTTTGTCGATACTTGCATCATTTCTTGGTGAAAAATTCCAAAATTTGATGAAAAATTTGAAAATTTAGCATTTTTCTAACTTTGAAGCTCTCTGCTTGTAAGGAAAATAGACATTCCAAATAAATTATATATTGATACACAAATACAATATGTCTATTTTATATTTGCATCATAAAGTTGACATGTTTTTACTTTTGGAAGACACCAGAGGGCTTCAAAGTTCAGCAGCAATTTTCCAATTTTTCACAAAATTTTCAAAATCGGAATTTTTCAGGGACCAGTTCAGGTTTGAAGTGGATTTGAAGGGCCTTCCTATTAGAAATACCCCACAAATGATCCAATTATAAAAATTGCACCCCTCAAAGCATCCAAAATGACATTCAGTAAGTTTGTTAACCCTTTAGGTGTTTCACAGGAATAGCAGCAAAATGAAGGAGAAAATTCAAAATCTTCATTTTTTACACTCACATGTTCTTGTAGACCCAGTTTTTGAATTTTTACAAGTGGTAATAGGAGAAAAAGCCTCCAAAAATTTGTATCCCAATTTCTCTCGAGTAAGGAAATATCTCATATGTGTATATCAAGTGTTCGTCGGGTGCAGTAGAGAGCTCAGAAGGGAAGGAGCGACAATGGAATTTTGGAGAGTGAATTTTGCTGAAATGGTTTTTGGGGGGCATGTCACATTTAGGAAGCCCCTATGGTGCCAGAACAGCAGAAAACCCCACATGGCATACCATTTTGGAAACTACACCCCTCAAGGCACGTAACAAGGGGTCCAGTGAGCCTTAACATCACGCAGGTGTTTGACGACTTTTCATTAAAATCGAATGTGTAAATGAGAAAAAAAATGTTTTCACTAAAGTTTCTTCCCCAAATTTACCATTTTTACAAAGGGTTATGGGAGAGAATGCCCCCCAAAATTTGTAACCCCATCTCTTCTGACTATGGAAATACCCCATGTTAGGACGTAAAATGCTCTGCCCGCAGTGGAGTACCCCTTTAATTTAAGTCTAAAAAGATACAAAAAAAACAGCAATGAAGAGAATTCAGACAAATTTACCAATTGTTTCAAATGTTATTCTATTAAAGTGTGCAGGATTCCACTGGAATAAATAGGTATATACCGTGGAGGTACAACGCACAACCTCTACACCACTGTGGTAAGAAACCGCACTGGTTGAAAATAACTACATTTATACATTCCGTTCTCTGGAACAACGTGTTTTATAGTATCTGTGGGCTTCATCATGTGCCTGTCTTTATTCTCACTATTACAATCACTGGATGTCTTGTATCAGTCATTGTGTCCCTGGCTGACATTTATTTGTGCTGAACGAGCACTGACCAAGCATTTTCTAATGATGGTAAACTATTTATACACACATTATACAATACACATGGCTTTTACGCATGCTTCCCATGAATTTCTTGGTTTAACCTGCACTTTCTTTAAAATGACCAATTGTTTATTTTGTTATAGACCCAAGTCAATATATGTGCATTATTAGATTATATTTAATAAAAAAAATTATAAAGTAAAAGGATAGGTCAATAATATCTAATCAGCACAGTGCCAACATCTGGCACCCCACTGATCAGCTGTTTGGCAAAACAAACCAGATGGCTCTGTTTTGCCATGCCGGGGTTACTGCAACTTAGCTCCCACTGCCACCACATAGTGGACTAAGTAGAACCGGTCAATACAGCTCTGGCAAAGAGTTGATCAATGGGGTGATCAGATATGCATAGCCTGTCCTTGGGTTAGGCCTGCAATATATACACATATATATATATATATATATATATATATATATAATCCCTACCACTTCCAGTCCCAACGTTCTGGTCCTCTGTGATGGCATTGTTTACATGGGTGCAGCAATGCTGTGGCCATGTACCCCCATCACCATTGCAGCTGATGACTGGCCTCAGCAGTAGAGGACACAAGACCCTTGAGGCCAGTGATTGGCTGCCGCAGTGACTCTAGTAAAGGGCCATGTAAACCAAGCTGTTGGGGAAGTCTGGAACAGCAATGCTGGAAGCAGTGGTAGGTTTAGCTTTTTTTTGGTAATTCATCATAATTCCTACCAGCAGCCACATTTTATAAGACAGAAAAACCCGTTAACATTGAGCTCTAATTCTATAGACAACCTTTAGGGTACGGTCATACATCCGTATTTTGCTGCGTATTTGCTGCTGTGTATTTTCCTACCCATTGAAATCAATGGGTAGCAAAATCAGCTGCGTATTTTGTCACCCATTGACTTCAATGGGTAGAAAACTACACAACAGCAAAATACGGCACGTGGGACCTTGCCCTTAGACTGTTCATTGCATTTTCATGTTTACTATTAAAATAGACGTGTGTCAGTGTTCAATGAAGAAGAAAAAGTATTAACACCAGTGTTTTCCAACCAGTGTGCCTCTAACGGTCGCAAAACTACAACTCCCAGCATATCCGGACAGCAGAGAAAAATAATAGAGCATGCACTATTTATTTCTCCACTAAACTCCCGTTGTTACAATGGACTTGCCGGTGGAGCTCCTTATCGCGGAGCCCGGCGGCAATGTGAATGTATTACAGACAAATTTTGTCTACAGGAAGTGAATGAATACAACCAGTATAAAAAAAAAAAACCTTCAGTCTCTTGATCTCTGCCAATCCTGTTCCAGTCTATACAGCACAGCTGACAAGTAAGAAGCAGAAATCATGAAGTGTTAGCCTACTGTGTCTGTACTGGTGGCCAAGTAGTGCTGGTCTCTTATGGGGCAGATGTGCTTTGGGGCCCCCTTAGGTACCAGGGCCCCGGTGTGACTGCTACCTCCATAGCTACACCCCTGACCAATAGTGACCCTAGAACTAGAGATGATCAGATATTGGGTAAGCCATATATACTGAAAGATTTGGCCAATTCCAGGGAGTTTGGGTGCATTGCAGCATTTACCGTATTTTTCGCCGTATAAGACGCACTTTTTATTCCCCAAAACTGGGGGGGGAAAAGTCGGTGCGTCTTATACGGCGAATGCACACCTATCGCGGCGGTCCCTGCGGCCATCAACGGCCGGGACCCGCGGCTAATACAGGACATCACCGATCGCGGTGATGCCCTGTATTAACCCTTCAGACGCGGCGATCTAAGCTGACCGCCGCGTCTGAAGGAAAAGTGACACTAACCCGGCTGTTCAGTCGGGCTGTTCGGGACCACCGCGATTTCACCGCGGCGGTCCCGAACAGCCCAACTGAATAGCCGGGTTAGTGCTTACAGGACACCGGGAGGGACCTTACCTGCCTCCTCTGTGTCTTCTCCGTTCAGAGATCCCCTGTATGGCCGGCGCTCTCCTTCCTCGTCATCACGTCGTCGCGTATGTGCCTCGGCGTGCGTAACGACGTGATGGTGGCGAAGGAGAGCGAGGATACCCGGCCGGCAGCAGAGATGTTCCGGAGCGACGGGGACACGGCGACAGCGATGGAGCGACATCCAGGGCAGCGGTGACGGGTCCGGAGCGGCGGGGACACGTGAGTACTACCTCCTATGCAGTGGTCTTCAATCTGCAGACCTCCAGATGTTGCAAAACTACAACTCCCAGCATGCCCGGACAGCCAACGGCTACTTTGCACTCATCATTTGAGGAATCAAGAATGGATAACTACCATCAGAAAATCTGTTTTTGTGGACATAAAAATACTGTATATAATCTGGTGTGTTGTATGTATGACCTATCACCTTGTTATACCACTGATTTATAAGGAATGTCATTGCATAGCCTGAACACTTCAGAAGAGTAAATAGATATTTACTGATAAGAACTGATTAAAATCACAATGGAGCCCATGAGAACATTATGGAAATTGTAAATGAAGGAACAAAGAGAACTATTTACAACAGCTTATCATGTTGAATGTAGAAGGTGCTGAGTTACAGGAGGCAATGACCTATAACTGAGAGTCAACGACCCAAAACTTGTCCTTCGCTAAAATAGGCAGGAAAGTTATTTTATTGGTTCCTGTAGTGAAGTAATAACATCTGCTCATCCCCACATATGCACAACTTGACATACACATAACCTCTGCCTACATGTGCTATTACATTTCTTGCATGGATTTAAAGGCATATTTCATGCTCAATAATGACATATCAAAAAGTTAAAAATGCAAAGTCAAAAAATCTTCTAATACCATAAGTCATATGTATTTGACCGGTCACAATTCTTTTGTTTATTTGTGTTGGATACAGACACCACCTTGATCCTGCATCACTGTTAGCAGCACTGCATATATCTTTTAGGCTGACTGGGTTTTAAAGGGGTCCTCCGCCCCTAGACATTTTATCCCCTATCCAAAGGATAGGGCATAAGATGTCTGATCGCTCGACTTTGCTCCGTGCCAGATGACTGGCTATGTGGGGTGGAGGTATGTGACGTTATGGCCATGCCCCGCTTGTGACATCACAGCCACGCCCCCTCAATGCACGTTTATGGGAGGGGGTGTGACGGCTGTCACGCCCCCTCCCATAGACTTGCATTGAGGGGGCGTGGCCGTGACAACACAAGCGGGGCGAGACTGTGACATTACGAGCCTCCGGCGCTGCACCTGATGTTCTAAAAGAATGCCGGGTGCAGCAGGGAGATCGCGGCGGTCCCCAGCGGCAGGACCACTGCGATTAGACATCTTATCCCCTATCCTTTGGATAGGGGATAAGATATCTGGGGCAGAGTACTCTTTTAAGGAGTGTCCATTGTTTGGTCATGTGCAGAACCCCTCAGCACAGCCGCCCTCTGCACCACAATAGAGGGTAGCTCTGGTGTGTGCGTAGCAGTGTTTAAGACATCTTGGTGTTCTGTACTAGTCAGGTAGTCGCAGCCACTCATATAGCAGAGCCCTTATCAGCATTGTCACAGTCTGCTTGGTCCGTAGCATACGGATACATGTATTTGCAGATATTTCAGTATAGTTCAGACCAAATACATCATGTCTGCTGTATTCCCGATACAACACCCGATATTTCTACATATAGCAACATCAGGGGTGCTCACACAGAGGCAAATTCATCACAGTACCCCTTGGGACCACTGGGCTTAGTACCACCTCTGTCCATGTCAGGAACTGTCCGGAGCAGGAGAGGTTTGCTATGGGGATCTGCTCATGCTCTGGACTGTTCCTGACATGGACAGAGGTGTCAGCAGAGAGAACTCTGATTAGACTTGAAAGTTTATATAAACAACAAAATCCTTGCTCCTGTTAGAAAATCACTGATAGCAACAGCGCACCTCGTACGAGGAGTACTGCTACTCCCTTTGGAAGCTCACTTGAAACATCCATGACACGAGGAATAATAGCATTTATCACAAAGTTCATTATATCTAAGACACAGCTGGGTAGTAACTCACAATACAAATGGTTCGCTTCATACTCCTTTTTCATCTTTGTCGATTCATGAAATACCGTTGCGTCCAAACGCTGTCGCGTCCAAGGTGTTGAGCAGGAAGGACATATCAGCTCTTACATGTCTGTATCTGCTATCTAGCTCCGCTTTGCATTTTCTATTGCATCATTTCAGGAATCTACAAAGATGAATAAATCAAGAGTATGAAGCAAACCATTTGTATCGTGAGTTACTACCCAGCTGGGTCTTAGATATCATGAACTTTGTGATAAATGCTATTATTCCTCATGCCATGTATGTTTCAAGTTAGACTGGAAAGAACCTCACAACTTCCTGGGGAGCATACAGTAGCGGATAAGTACTGGAAGGATTACGATTTTTACATAGAAGTAATTTACTAATCTGTTTAAAGGGGTATTCCAGGCCAAAACGTTTTTTTATATATCAACTGGCTCCGGAAAGTTAAACAGATTTGTAAATTACTTCTATTAAAAAATCTTAATCCTTCCAATAGTTATTAGCTTCTGAAGTTGAGTTGTTGTTTTCTGTCTAACTGCTCTCTGATGACTCACGTCCCGGGAGCTGTGCAGTTCCTATGGGGATATTCTCCCATCATGCACAGCTCCCGGGACGTGACATCATCATTGAGCAGTTAGACAGAAAACTTCAGAAGCTAATAACTATTGGAAGGATTAAGATTTTTTAATAGAAGTAATTTACAAATCTGTTTAAGTTTCCGGAGCCAGTTGATATATATAAAGAAAGGTTTTGCCTGGAATACCCCTTTAACGTTCTGGCAACAATTTTTTTTTACCCTCGGGAGTACCCCTTTAATCCTCCTCTTTTAGAAGGTCTCGAATCCAGTGACTGTTATATCAGAGTGGAACACCAAGGTGCATTTACATCCCAGTATCACTATATGTTCCTGGTATACATTTACATCCTGTCACAAAGGGATGGCAATGCAAACTGCTGCATTTTGGCAGTTGCCCCATTAAAATGGTGCAAACATAGTCATCTAATGACTACATTCTGCCCATATACCACCTGCATATGTTTACATGTGTGCACTTGAGTCCTGCTAAACACATTTATACTGGAAATAGCCAGAATGTTGACTTTGTTCAGTCCAAAAAAGAATGGGTCCACTGGCAGTATGCAACGATATACATCAGCTTCTCTTTTTGACAATATGCCAATGTATACCATATATTATTGGCCAATGTATACCAGGTGTAGGGTGACATTGTGATGTGGACACCCCAAAACAGTGAGCCATATTTCTTTATTATTTTTTACTATTCTACTTTACAGGTATAATATATTGGTATTTACAGATGTACGGGCATATACAGTAAAACCATATATTATAGATAAAAATCTAAAAGTAACATTTTTTTTTTATACTTCAATTATACTTTTGACATGTCCCTTAGTTAGTGTCCCCTTATAGGGTTACTTCAGTGGAAAACTTTTTTTATTTTTTATTTTTTTTAACTGAACTGGTGCCAGAAAGTTAAACAGATTTGTAAATTACTTCTATTAAAAATCTTAATCCTTTTTGTACTTTTTAGCAGCTGTATACTTTTTGAATTTCTTTTTTGTGTTGTCCACAGTGCTCTCTGCTGACACCTCTGTCCGTTTCAGGAACTGTCCAGAGTAGCATAGGTTTGCTATGGGGATTTTCTCCTGCTCTGGACAGTTCCTGATACGGGCATCAGGTGTCAGCAGAGAGCACTGTGGACAACACAAAAAAGAAATTCAAAAAAGAAAGATTTTACTCTGTAGCAAACAGCTGCTAAAAAGTACTGAAAGAATTAAGATTTTTTAATAGAAGTAATTTACAAATCTGTCTGGCAACTTTCGGGCACCAGTTCATTTAAAAAAAGTAAAAAAAAATAAAGTTTTCCACCGGTGTACCCCTTTAATGTAACTAAAGAAATTTTCCTAAACCATTGCAGTCAATAAACAGTAGTACAATGAACAAATTAATTTCGGTGATCAGTAAAGGTCTTAAAATGGTGCATTTTTCTGCACTTAACCCATAAAAAGGTAACATTTATACATATGGTAAAATGACTATATTTTCATGTTTACTTCCATGCACACAAGACAAAAAAAACTAGATTTCAAGATAACCTGTACTGAAAATGATGTCCTTAAAGTGCTGGCAATAATAAACTAATCTGTTATGTCTTTCTGGCTGGGTATGTAGGAAAACGGGTTTGTGGCATTCTTTTTGTATATGATTGACAGGTATGACACAGTTCTGATGTCATATTTACACCATTCTGCTCTATATAGGCACTGATAAAGGTCACGCATTGTAACAGGTATGATATGCTGTAGTTAACCAGGAATGTATTAAACTAAGTTGTATTACTACTATTATTGACTGTGGTTCTGTACAATCAGAAGGGAACACAATGCAGTAATAAGTGTGGCGCATTAGATAGTAGATAGCATTAGATAGCCCTCTTGAGTTGCCTTAGGGCATAGATTCAAGCCCATTTTGGGGAGTTTATATGTTTTCCAATACTTTTTAGTTTCCCTTGGGAACTCTGGTTTTTGTTCAATGGGATGTCCATGGAATGTATGAACATACCATGTCCTCCAGAGCGAGAGATGCTCTTTATAGTCACTTTGGCTAATAAATTAATTTGAAAATGAGTTTTCTAAACCTCACAACCCCTTAAACTTGCTTCCTATGACACTGATCCTAGCGTACACATATTTATTTGTGTGTGTTTTAGCTAACAGGACCACTGAGTAATGATATAACTGAATGCATTCTATGTCCAACCTTGTGGAATATGTTTTTGCAATATACTTTTTGTATAACAGACAATTTACTATCACTGTTGGCCAGAACAGATACACATATATAGACAATATAAATAAATCTATTTTGCTTTCCATACAGTGATGGAAATCTTAAACTTCAGGCATTTGCCAACTAAATGTTACCTAGACCTACAGCGGAACTGAAACCTATAACAATAAAGTAATTACAGGGAAATTCCAATATAAACCTTATGTTCCCATAGTAAAAATGTGCTTCATGATGACAATGTTGTCCTAAGTACATCGTGTGCAATGTATACAGTCCTTGAACAGCCATTCCAGGTTGTATACTGCTGTGCGAGATGTGTGCACATTGCTCAAATGGAAGCCCAGATCCTGGACCTGAAGAAGCAGCTGGTACATTGAGTTACATTGACAACATGAAAGGAGGCAAGCAACAGCTTGGGCAGATGTGGGGAAGGATAGTGATGTAGAGGTGCAGGAAATAGCTGGGGCAGATGTGGGGAAGGATAGTGATGTAGAGGTGCAGGAAATAGCTGGGGCAGATGTGGGGAAGGATAGTGATGTAGAGGTGCAGGAAATAGCTGGGGCAGATGTGGGGAAGGATAGTGATGTAGAGGTGCAGGAAATAGCTGGGGCAGATGTGGGGAAGGATAGTGATGTAGAGGTGCAGGAAATAGCTGGGGCAGATGTGGGGAAGGATAGTGATGTAGAGGTGCAGGAAATAGCTGGGGCAGATGTGGGGAAGGATAGTGATGTAGAGGTGCAGGAAACAGAGGCCATAAGCTGGGTGACAGCAGGAAGGTGGGGTAGAGGGAAAGGATTCAGGGAGGCTAATTCTGATCTGAAACATCACAACATGTTTTCCAAGTTGGCAAATGAGACAGACGAGAGGGAGTGTCTGGTCCATTAAAGGGGTACTCTGCCCCAGACATCTTATCCCCTATCCAAAGGATAGGGGATAAGATGTCTGATCATGGGGGTCCTGCCGCTGGGGACCCCCACAATCTCAGCTGCAGCACCCCACACATCCAGGTGACTGGTGATGCGGAGGCTCGGGATGTCACGGTCACGCCCCCTCAAGGCAAGTCTATGGGAGGGGGCATGATAACCATCAAGCCCCCTCCTATAGCTTTGCATTGAGGGGGCGTGGCTGTGGCATCACAAGTGGGGCACGGCTGTGACGTCACAAGCCTCCAGTGCTGCACCCAACGCTCTAAACGAACGCAGAGTACAGCAGCCAGTAGCGGGACCCCTGCGATCAGACATTTTATCCCCTATCCTTTGGATAGGGGATAAGATTTCTAGGGGTGGAGTTCCCCTTTAAGGAGGGTAATATGAGTCCAGGGTAGGCCAGACAGGTGCTGGTAGAGGGGGGGGGCTCAATTATTAGAGCGATAGACAGGTCAGTCTGTCACTAAGACCGGGATCATTGTACAGTGTGTTGTCTTTCTGGCACTCAAGTTTGACATATCGCGGATTGGGTTGACATTTTAATGGTAGGGGCTGATAACACCCAGCGGTCATGGTGTACATTGGCACCAATGACAAAGTTAGAGGTAGGTGACGTGTCATTAAAAATAATTTCAGAGACTAAGGCAGTCATTTTAAAACAAGGACCTTTTAAGGTAGTATTTTCTGAAACACTAACTGTACCACGTGCCACACCAGAAAGACCAGAGGAGATAATCAGAGTAAACAAGTGGTTCAAGAATTGGTGTAGGAAACAGAGGTTTGGGTTAATGCAAAACTGGACTGAATGTAAAAAGGTGGCTTGATGCAACCGATGCATTCCCTAGCCCTAAGGCACCGCGAAGTCCTGCCTGCATCTTGGCGGTAAATGCCCTCTTCCTGTTCCTCCCTCTGTGAGATGTCTGTGGCTGTGAAGTTATATCCAGAAACGGTGCATGAATGATTGTTAGTATGAGACAGATCTTATAGGAACAGTAAGGGGGTGTTTACCTGGAAGATGTGGGCCAGACATCATGGTGTACCAGGGGCTAGGGAATAAGGCGTAGGCACAGATTACAAAGTGGTAAAGTTCATTGTATTCAGATGCTGATGACAGATTCCCATTAATATATTAATCAGAATGTTACAGGGCCATTGTAAAGAAATTATCCAGGAATTCACTGGGTGACAACCTCCAATCTGCATAGCCCTGTGGATTGCACTGATGCACTCTCCTCCAAGCTGCATCCTGTAGATGATATAAGGCTGTACCCCCTGCATTGGTCTTGAGACATACATGCTATGTCATATAGCTTTTGTATTTGACCCAGTTTTCCTATTTTTTGCAGCTTATATTCCTATTTGAAGTCATCTATATAACTTTTGTAGAACTCCTGCATGTGGACAGTAATTTCTACAAATTAAGATGGCAGACAGAAGCTGCATTATTCTCTTTAAAGGGGTACTCTGGTGGAAAACAATTTTTTTTCAAATCAATGTGTGCCAGAAAGTTAAACAGATTTGTAAATTACTTCTATTAAAAAATCTTAATCCTTCCAGTACTTATCAGCTACTGTATGCTCCAGAGGAAGTTGATTAGTTATTTTCAGTCTGACCACAGGGCTCTCTGCTGACACCTCTGTCCATGTCAGGAACTGTCTGGAGCAGGAGAGGGTTGCTATGGGGATTTGCTCTTACTCTGAAAAGAACAACTCAACTTCCTCTGTAGTATACAGCAGCTGGTAAATACTGAAAGGATTAAGATTTTTTTTAATAGAAGTAATTCTATTGTTTTACACCGGAGTACCCCTTTAAATAATAAAGTTAGTGGTGGAGTAGATTAGGCGCTGGAGTCTCTATGGGGGGGGGGGGGGGGGTAATGTCCAAAAAAACGAAGATTACTCAATGAAAACATTGCAAAGTACCAAGTCCTTTCCTTCCATCTGCTTTCTTATCTGGGTCTGCAGGCGCAGAACACATTCAAAGAGAAGAAAACAGTAGAGGTATAGTTCCCTTCAACAACAGGAAGAAGATAAGTGAACAGGGTTACACAGTAGATAGTTTGTTTCCCCTACATGATATGCAGTGGAAATGAGTTTACTAAAAGAGAATAATGTACAACTAAAACGTTAGCACTGTCATCTCCACAATGATGGTAACTCTTATGTGGATACATATAGGCATTTGGTTATGATTCTGATCCAGTGATGGTTGACAATGTTTTTTTGCGGGTTGAATACAATTTAGGTGAAAAAATAAATAGCCTCCTTACTGTGCTGAAGACTAAAAAGACAGATGGTTCTTCTTTACCTGAGAAAATTCTTTATTCTCTTAAGTGTAGTGAATCAGATCAAAACTAATGTAAGATTCAACCTAAACCTCAGAATGTCTCTGTAATAACAATCGCCGCAAAAACTAACCTAGGTTGTATAAAACAAAACTTTTAATAGACACCTAAAAAAAAAAATAATTCTGCAATCCATAATACAAGTTTATTTAAACTAATATAAACCAACATGTTCCAATGACCCAATGAACATAACAAATGAAAAGGGTGGCCAAAGGTGTCTGTAATAGAGAAATATTTGATATTTATTTGCATTATTCTCTTAACAAGATGTTTATTTGTTTAGTATTATTGCAGGAAATGGGTAACAGATTGAAAAATCCATGCAAAGTGATGACAGTTTAGGGTTAAATGATTTTTATT
The DNA here is from genome assembly GCF_029499605.1 of Hyla sarda. Taxonomy (NCBI): domain Eukaryota; kingdom Metazoa; phylum Chordata; class Amphibia; order Anura; family Hylidae; genus Hyla; species Hyla sarda. Next base: position 128,601,620 of record NC_079191.1, on the reverse strand, counting down.
GAGGTTTTTTTTAAGAATGACAGTGATGACAGTTTAGGTCAATCCATTGAAGAAGAGCAAAAAAAACAAAAGTGCAAAAAAAACCACAATGACCCTTGTCCAATTTGAAGCTATATGTCCCTAATCATTTTGTAGCTGTTCTGTAACTAATTTCACACGGGTCAGTTAATACTCTGCAGATTTTCTGCATCATATTACAGTATCAGCCATATGAATAAGATTTTAAGAAATCTATATATTTTTTTTTAAGTCTGAACATAATCTGTGTGGAAATTCACCTGTGATGCAGATGTTAAATTTTCATTATATCAACTTATGCTGAAGATTTACTATGGATTTTTGCCATTGACTACAAAGTAAAAATATACAATGTTACATCAATGACTTGCACAATCATGCTGAGGACCTGGACAATCGGGGTCAACGTAATAACATCAGGGTCCGTGGGCTCTCCGAGGCAACCCAGGTGAAAGATCTTAATGCTACACTGGAAGCTATATTCAACATGTTACTGGGTAAATCTCTTTCTCACCGTATAAAGCTTGACCCTGCCCACTGAGCCCTAGAACCTCTAATGGTCCTCCTAGAGATGTCATTTGCTGCATCTCTGACTTTCAGCTGAAGGAGTGGATTATGGCGAAAGCCCTGTCGAGGAAGAATTTTAACTTTGATGGCGCACCTATTCTACTCTATCAGGATCTCTCATGGATTACCATGCATAAGAGACGGATGCTGCAGCCCCTGCTCTTTACTCTTTGCTCTGCTCAAATTCCTTATAGAGGGGCATTTCCATTTGCCCTTCAGACTCGTCGTGATGGACGCTCAGTGGTGCTGCACTCTGTGGCGGACTTGCCGGCGTTCTGTGACACCCTGGACATTCCGGTCCCTCAGTTGCCTGACTGGAGACTCACCCCCCCCACCTCCCCCCTGACTCCAGTATGGCGGTCCCTTTCTAAAGAATTCTTCTATTTCCCTCTCTGAGGCTACAGCAATGGTTGACAATGGTTGGGGTATTGGGTTTTCCCACTTAATCTTTGGCTGTTAGGTCCGGCCTCATCTTTGGCCGTTAGGTCAATGATTTTTCTGCGGATTTGTACTTCCCTTGTGTTCTACCCTATGTTGTTCCGTGTTTGTCTTATGTCTTCCCCTCCTGTTTGTCCTATGTGTCTCTCTTCCTTTTTTGGTCTTCTTGTCTTGCTCTGTTTTTTTTCAGGTCTGGATGGTTGCCACCTTGGATTCTTCAGTTGGATCTGCGCCTCCTGTTTCTGAGTGGGTACATCTGTTTATCAGCTTCCTCTTTCCCCCATGCTCCCATATGGCTAAGTGCGTCTCCTGGAACTTCAAGGGTCTCAACTCCCCCCCTAAACGGCGACTGCTGCAGCGGGAGTTGGTATCGATGCATGCCGACATTGTTTACCTTCAGGAGACGCACTTTGACAAGACAGGCTCATTCCAATTCATCCACCACTTGTACTCCTAGGCTTTTGTGGCCTCCTCAGATAGGAAGGTTGCTGGGGTAGCTATCTTAATCCCTAGGTCCTGCCACCTTCAGGTTTCATCTTCTTATGCTGATGCCATGGACCATTGTGTAATAGTTAAGGGCTCCCTGAGTAGGCAGTTACTACTTTGCAATATCTACACGCCCAATGCCTCCCAAATACCCTTTTTTCGGAGGGTGTTGTCTCGGTTAATTAAATATTCCCCATCTGCAAGGCTTCTCAGGGGTTGATTTCAATCTTGTTTTTTTTTCCCTCTATGGACCTTCCATTGTGGCTGGCTGGTTAGCCGCCCCCTGCGCAGTTGCGTCTTTCAATGATTTTTTGGCAATTGATCTGCTCCGTGTCCCTGTACGACCTTTGGCGTATAAACCAGCCTATGGATCGCTCTTTCTCCTTCTACTCACATCCTCACAAGCTCCACACCTGTATTGACTACTTCTTTGGTAATCTCCCTATCGTTCACATGCTCTCTGTTGCCTTGAACCCATCTCTTGGTCTGATCATAGTCCTGTCCTCCTTTCTTACTCTCCCTTTGCTTCCTCTCCTCGCCGTTGTCATTGGGGCCTTAATGACTCTCACCTTAAATCTCCTCCCTCCCGGGACTTGATTTGGGCTTGTATTGTTGACTATTTAGTGAATAATGAGGGCTCTGTGGCTTCCCAGGCTGTGCTATCGGAAGCTCACAAATCAGTTATTAGGGGACACTGTATTGCCTTTGGTTCCCTCCTGAAGTATGATGCCTTGGTTCGTTCCCGGGAGCTCTGTGAGCAGATTGCTAGCTTGGAAGCCCTCTTAGTGTCTGAGGCACCTGGTTGCTGCCCGGCTGAGGCGCCTGGTTGCTGCCCGGTCTCATCTAGGGGACCTTGCCCTTCATAAAGTGGAACGTCAGCTTCGATACGCTAAACAGTGTTTTTATGAGAAGGGTAACAAAGCCCATACTATGCTGGCCAGATGTTTATGAGACTGAATTGCCTCCCAGGCCCGCTCCGCTCTGAAGGACTCTTCTGGTGTTCTACACTATCATCCAGAAACTATTGATCGTCTTTTCCATGATTACTATTCTAAGATTTATTCCCTTCCGTTTCAGCTACCCCCTGACCCGGGAGAGCGTGATGCTTTGCTGGATTCTTTTTTCTGGCGCTGCAGCCTACCGGCTCTTTTGGCGACAGTGAGACTTTGAATGCTCCCATCACGCCTGACAAGCTCTCTGAGGTTCTTAAAACCCTCCCTGCGGGGCGCTCTCCTGGTCCAGACGGCTTCACCAACTTATACTACAAGACTTTCTCTTCTATCCCTCTCCCCAAATTGGTTCCTCTTCTTAACTCTTTCTTGGGGGGGGGGGGGCGGGGGGGGGGGATCCCGCAGTCCCTCTAGCATTCATTGCTTACCCTGATTCCTAAACCGGGGAAAGATCCTTCCGACTGCTCTAGCATAGCTCCATTGCTCTTCTTAACTCAGACTTGAAATTGTTTTCCAAAGTCCTAGCAAACTGATTAGGTCATTTAATTCCTACCCTTGTGCATAAGGACCAGGTTGTTTTTTTCCCCATTGTCGCCAGGGTGGTGATAACACCAGACGGGTAGTGGGCCTGATAGATTTAGTCGGAAATCTGACCCGGACTTGATTCTTAGTTTAGAAGCAGAAAAGGCCTTCGATAGGCTGGGTTGGCCATTTGATTTTGCTTCCTTCAGGAAATTTGGTATTACAGGTAATTTTCTAGTGGTGCTGCGGGGTCTTTACTCTTTTACTACTGCTTCCCATAAACTTCCCTATGCTTCCTCCCCAGCCTTTCCCTTGTTTAATGGCACTAGACAGGGGTGCCCGTTATCCCCCCTGATCTTTGCATTGTGTATTGCTGTGATGATCGGGGGGATCCAGACATTTCTGGTGTCTGGTGTCACTACATGACAGAGAATTCAAGATCTATTTGTTTACAGATGATCCTCTTCTTACTTTTACTAACCCTCTGCTCTCTCTCTCTCTCTCTCTCTTACTTGTACAAAATTCTCCACTCTAATGGGGTAGTTTCGGGGTATAAAGTTAACCTATCCAAGTCTTATCAGTTTGGGAGCCTTGGGATACGGATCGGCAGCCTCCATGATCTCTTCTCTCTGGACTCTGATCCATTTTTGTCTTGTTTGTTGTCCTGACTGTTGGTTTGTGTGGTTCCTTTGTCCTCTCCTTCCCACTCCCTTTTGTGTCGTTGCATCAATACTTGTTTTTCTATGGCTTCCCCACCTATTCTATTGACATTTTGGACGGTCATGTTGCCTTATACTCTTTTGTTCTTGTTTTGGGAATGCTTTGTATTTTTTGCTCCTTATGATCGTTTATATACTGTTATGAATGTTTTTGGATTGCTATCCAGACTTGCCATAGAATGTGTGTTTCATATATGTTGTTCTTTGTTTTCTAAAAATTTCAATAAAAATTACAGTTAAAAAAAAAAAGACAGAAGGATATAGGCACTCAAAGATGAACGATTAAAGAGAATACAGGTGTGGGCGTCCAGGGGTACTAATAAAGTGCGGTAATGCAGAGTATATAAGTAATGTTAAATCTTATTGCACAATCTTAATACAAGCAACTTGTAGTGATTAGGGCTAAATAAGCACTGAGGAATCAAGGAATTGTGCAAAGTTACAATACATATGGCATAAGATCAATACATAGAAAATAGCAATCACTGCAACAAAATACATGCCATGTACCCAAATGGAGACCAACACTATTTTCTTTCTCATTTTAGGCCCCCTCTGTGGCTGTGCTCGATTGTAGGCCCTGAATGTGGCTGTGCCCACATTGTAGGCCTCCTCTGTGGCTGTGCTGTGCCCCCATTGTAGGCTCCTTCTGTGGCTGTGCTCTGCCCCCATTGTAGGCAGCCTCCACAGATATACTTCCTCCATTCATACACAGTATATGTCTTAAGGCAGTATGTCTGTGTACTGCACCACTTCTGTGCTCCAAAGCTTCTGCGGGCTGTGGTCACGAACTATTAGGCCATTAGGCCCAAAACAAAGAGACTTCCTGTTCTTTACAGATCATTTTCCGGTAATGCCTTCCTTCTCAGCAAATACAGGAGCACAGTGAAAGGAGACACCAGTGTATAACCCCAGTAGATAATACTGGATCCACCACCATTTACAGCTGACATCAACATCACCACTCTCTTAAGAGTGACTTATGAAAACGTAACAAAGAATGCCCAGTAGCATCTCCAATTCATGTGAATGGGACAGGTCCTGTCTGTTGTTGTTTAGGTCAATAGGTCCTGCCAAAAGCATATTACTCAATGCTGTTAAAAAACAGCTCAGGCAAAATGTCAGCCCCCATAATAATGCCCCAAATAATAATGCACCCCAGATACTTTGTGGAAAATACATTGCAGCAGCCCCCCATTGCTTTCAATGGGATTCTGCTGCACCACTAAATTTCCGGACCCCAAACTATGCCGAAGAATTTAACATGTTGTGCTCGGACATGCATTGCCATCTATTGTAACAGTGCATTTCCCCACTACAGATTGCATCTTCTGGAGATTCCATAGTTAAGATTCCATAGTCTGAATTAGCCCTAAGGGTATTTCTAACTAAACTCAAGTATTTTCTCTTTACTTTTATAATGTATTTACTTATGACTAATTGAAAAAATACCATTTGTTTCCAGGGCACTGTATATATGACTTAGAGGGGGGTTTAAGTACATCACTAGGATCATCTAGCTTTTTTTTTAGCAAATGACATTGGAACTATTTTCATTACATAGTAAACTAGCAGGCTCTGGGTTAACACCAACTTTTTTCGGCTGCCTACTGTATGATGATGACGCATCAAACATTGTTACTTATTTTGTTCTATGGTAAAATCTGTGTATGCAGGAAGATAAGCAGTTTAATCTTCCATATATAGTATGTGGTGTTAGAATGACCTCTGCAGTAGAATCACTGGGTCCTTCTAATTGATGAGCATCTAATTAAATACAGAACAAAGTGCACCTCTCACTATGCAGCCAGTATGGCAAGGGCAGGGTGATCTAAACTGTTCCAGCATATTAACAGCATAAGGAAGAGAGCAGAAAAAAGTCACTTTCTATGCCTGTGGGGATCGGCTAGATTGTGCTTATGTATTCAATTACTCAAAAATCACAGAAATAAGAAACTCTCTGGTCAGGGATCAAAGTGTATTTATCTGTTACCTTAAAGAGATTAATAGTTGGAAAATACCTGGAAGTTTTGCCTATGAATAAAGTATTAGAACGTTTTCCATACAACTGTATATGAGTTATCCTGGACTCTTGCATAATAAAATATGTTTACTATGTTAACAGCATCCAACAAAATTCTAATTAATATGAGAAAGAGTTGTCCAGGGTTAGAAAAATGTGGCTTTCTGCCACAAGCAGAATGCCAAATGCGATGTCAATGCGACGTCTTCAATGCGACGTCACTCGTCATTGCGCCGCGCAGCGCATAGCAACGACTCAGGAGACCGGCACCGGAGCCAGAAGCAGCGCGGACCCGACCCCGGCAACAGGTAATTATAAAACCGGGGATGGGGGGAGGCAATGGGGCAGCGGCGCCGGCAGTCTCTAGACCCCAGGATAGGCAGGGGCAGAGAAGCCGGCAGCGACGGCAGGTCTCTGGACCTGTAAAAGCTGCTGCAGTTCATTGATTTAAAGCACCCGCTTTAAATCATTGAACTGCAGCGGCTTATCGGCGTATAACACGCAGATAGACTTTAGGCTAAAAATTTTAGCCTAAGAAATGCGTGTTATACGCCGATAAATACGGTAATTCCATGCGATTTGTCATGTTCATTGTGCAATGCAGATGCGAACGTGGCCTAAGCAATTGATATGGTTTGTCTGGTTCTTTATGCATAATTGAACAATGGAGGGTTAAACATCTTGCTTACAAAAATCTCTCATTTCATAAATGATAGCTCTAATTAAAAGGGTTGTCCCATCTTCTCAGTTGGCTTATTCCGACCACTTTTGGCCTGTTTGCAATGGCCAGAGGTGGTCAGCAAAGCTAAAAGCTGCCAAAGTGGGGAAGGTATGCAATCTGGGTAAATTTCAATGATTTTAATGGGAGTTAAACAAACAAGTTATATAAACCAAGTAGGCAACAGGGGCTACGCTGGTTGTGTAATTGTGCCCAAAAAGAACTCCCTACACCATTATGCCACATCTACCAGCCTGAACTATTCATACCTTGAAGTGTTCATCATTTTATCCCGATTATGGCAAATTCTATTGCTATAGAAATCTGGATTCATTTTACCAGGCAATGGTTTTCTATCGGGTAATGGTCCAGTCTTGCTCTTCCGTGTCTTTTAGACAACAAGTTTACTCAAACAGTCATCTACAGTTATAGCCCATTTTGCTAAGGAATGAGAAGTTACGCCTTCTAACACATAACAACCTTACAGTTCTACACCCCCAAATCAACAAATACATGTTAATATAAAATAATTGCTATTGGAATATACAGTGGTCCCTCAACATACGATGGTAATCCGTTCCAAATGGACCATCGTTTGTTGAAACCATCGCATGTTGAGGGATCCGTGCAATGTAAAGTATAGGACAGTGGTCTACAACCTGCGGACCTCCAGATGTTGCAAAACTACAACACCCAGCATGCCCGGACAGCCAACGGCTGTCCGGGCATGCTGCGAGTTGTAGTTTTGCAACATCTGGAGATCTGCAGGTTGAAGATCACTGTTAGTGAAAGTTGTACTCACGTGTCCCTGCCGCTCTGGACCGTCACCGCTCGTCACCGCTGCCTTGGATGTCGCCCTCCATCGCTGTCGCCGCGTCCCTGAGGTGTCCCCGACGCTCTGGCAAGGCCTCTGCTTCCCCGGCATCCTCTCTCTCCGTCGCCGCCATCACGTCGCTACGCACGCCGCTCCTATTGGATGACAGGACTGCGTGTGCAGCGACGTGATGACGTCGATGGAGAGCGCCGACAATGCAGGGGATCCTGAAGAGGACGCGCCGGAGCCCCGAGGACAGGTAAGTGATCATCAGTGGACCACATGGGGCACCGTAAACGGCTATCTGGTGGCAGCTGAAGCAGTCTGCGCTGCCGGATAGCCGTTTATGCGATGGCCCCGACATAAAAAAGCATCATATGTTGATGCTGCCTTCACACATGCGATGGCCTCTGAGAGGCCATCGTATGTTGAAATGATCGTATGTCGGGGCCATCGTAGGTCGGGGAGTCACTGTACTGGATCCTGGAGGCCAATTCTATGGTTGCATAATATCCTGACACCTTGGTAATTATTAAAAGTTAAATTGCTATAACCTGAAGTCCTTTAATTGCTTCTTATGTTGCTTTGTTAGTTTTCTATGCTTTCTGTACCAAATCTCACACTGTTTTAAATACTATTTCAGTTTTACTTCTTATTTCTTCACAGAACACATCCAGACTCCAGTATTATTTGAGCTTTTAAAGAATTAACTTAGCTTTACCTACTAGAATAATAAAATGAAGTGAAACTGGTAAAGTTCTGAAGGGAACAAATATTTGTGTTATAGATCTTAATGCACGCTTCAAGCTGTTTCTCTCTTTTTTTCACCTTCCATATAATCACTTCAGTATTATGCAAGCGCAGAAAGTTGAAATTAACACAGAACACTGAAAATGTATGCTAAAGGAATTGAAGATTTCTAATTATTCATGTGGATTTATTGCCAAAGTGGCCAGCCTGGATGCATGATAAATGTGTTTTTCTAATTTCTTAGCTCCAGGCAACATCTCGGTCGTTTGCAATACTAAGAACGATGTTAATAACATCTGTGAAACTTGGCCAAAGCATTGCTGTCTTGTTGTAACATATTCATGAACGAAAATAGCCAACATGAAATTAGAAAGAGCGTGCCTGTCGAGTAAAATTAGCCAAATGATTTTTTTTTTCATGTCAAGAATAAAAAACTAAACATAGCTGGAAAATGTTAATGGAATTTCTTATTTATAAAAGCCATATTGCTACGGCCTGCAGATAGCCTATGGTGAAATCTCAATACAAGACTAGAATAGTGTTCAAATGCCTGATGCTTGGAAAGGACATTTAAATAACACAGTCTGCAATATTGATAGCCCAAAGACCCGATCACGGACCCATAGGCACTTCTTGTACTGCCATATGGTGCCTTTTTTTTTTATAAATGCCACAACTTCCTTTTCCCTAATGGATTCTTTATAAGTCTGTGAGCCTCTACATAACATTCAAAATACACAAAGGTGAACTATTGGTCCAAAGATTTCTCAGGTCACATTCTACTTTTTTATAACAACACTTATCCACAATATAGCTTGAAAATAAGCCACAAAGGCTTTTTTCTGTATTTATATAGGCTTTTGTATAAAAGAAGTTATCCAGTTTACAAACCCATTTTGTATACACTATTAGGGAATTTGGAGTTAGTTTTTTTTTTTAATACTTATCTCTTGGCCAGAATAGAGAATAATTACAAAGTACATATCCCACTTTGGATGACCTGGCCTTATTTATACATACAGCCATTTGATTTAAATGGACACAGTATAATGCTATCACTTTAACAATACAATCTAAATGTTAATACTAGAAGAATAATCCTCTGGTTATGGTATTTGTGCTTTACATTTAGTTCTTGTTCCCGCGAATGACTCTTGCAGAAAAAGAATACAAATACTAAGATTGCTACAATGACACTAAAATCATGTAACAATTACATTGTTCCTGTCCTTTCTTGAAGTTGAAGTTATGAAAACATCCTCTGTATATTGCCAGCATTTGAAGCAATATCCAGAAACACGTTGCATCTTGGCTGGTGAATTGGAACATGATTTGTAAGGCTATACAGTGATCCCCCAACTTACAATGGCATCAACATACAATATTTTCAGCATACAATGTTTTTTTTTCTGGACCATTGTAACTTGAAACCAGACTCAACATACAATGCTACAGATAGTCCAGATCTGTGAAACGTGTCAATGGCTGAAAGAACTGACCAATCAGAATGGACATGGTAAAACACCTGTATTACTGAAGCGTATGCACTGAATTCCTCTCTGGTACCGCCTCCCTACAGTACAGGGAGGTATTACATGTTCTGTACTACTCTTAGCTTGTGCCACAGTTAACTGCTCCTTTGGACACCAAGTAAGGGTGGCTTTATTTAAAATTTTTAGGACATCAGAACCGAAAATATTACACCAAGATTTAATCATTAAAATATCAGTTTATTGAAAATATTAAAAACAAGGACATATTATAAAATACATGCATTGTGGCTGAAAAGGTATACAAAAGGGAAGGTAAAAAGTATGAGATGGTCAGTATAGTGATTGACAAACACACTAACAACTGGAACAAGATGGAGAGGGGACAGGAAAGTATATGCACTGACCCCAAATGTAAACCCCAGGATAGTAAGAGAAAATAACTCAAAACAGTATATATGCAATACCCCAAAGCATAAGTAGCAAAAATAAAGATGCACCATGCAGACCACTTCACAGACCCCTGACACGTGTTTCGCTGACCACGTTATCCAAGGGAGATGTCTTTTTTGGGACACTGTGTATACTGTACTGGACCCTGAAGAAGCTCCTGTCCTCTACATAGACAGTGATTTACAGCTCCCAGCAGCTCTTTACTTTTATATGTAAGATCTTGCTTTATCTGTATTAGTTATCTACTTATTTTTCTTTAATCCTCACTTTTTCCTATTTTTGGATGACATTTTGGGGCTTCATAATCAATTTCCAGGTTTTCATAGAGTTATGGTCATAACATACAATGGTTTCAACATACAATGGTCGTCCTGGAACCAATTAATATTGTAACTTGAGGGACCACTGTACTCACACATAGTATTTCAGCATTTTGCTCAGTATTTTGAACCAAACCCAGGAGTGAAATCAATACAGAAAAAAGTGCATATGTTCCTATTTCAGTTTTTCTCTGTGTTGGTTCCACTTTTGGTTTTGGGTAATAATGCTGAGCGGAATAATGTGGCTCCGATTTATTCATCTGCCTAAAACCAAAACTGTCAGGTTTTGCCCATAACAACCAATCACAGCTCAACCTTCACATATGAAAGCTGAGCTGCGATTGGTTGTTGTGGGCAAAAGTTCTGGTTGCAGGCAGATTGATAATTCTAAGCCTGTGTGTGAACACAGCCAAACTCTTACCTAAAGAAAAACATGTTCGTTTTTGCAATCAAAATTGTTACAAAATTCTGTGCCTGTTAACTTTGTAATGTCTCAATATAGTGGAGTTCTATTTTCTGATCCAGTGATCCAGTGACCTGTATAGACAAATCACTAATGGAGTCATCCAGCAGGAGTTTTTTTTTTTATTTTTTAGAAGAAAGCCCACTTAACAGTATATAAATGTAATGGTCCAGTACAGGAGTTGCACCCCTGTACCCTTGCTGCCCTGTGAGACAGACTCTGCTCAGTGACCCCTCGGCCCCCCCTGTACCTATGTTCCATGTCTAATGTTAAACACCTATGTTAGCTAATGTAAAGTGTGTAAAGCCCTGTGGTCTCTCAAGTCACTGGTCAGCTCATTGGGCCTAGCCAAGCTATATAGACTGTTACATCTGTCTCACTCAGTAAAGCTGCCGTTGTTCCGTAACTTGGCGTCAAAGTCATTATTTGTCCCCGAGCCTATCCCAGGATCCATCAGTATACCTTCGGGTGGTGTAGAGGATAAACCACCCCCTGGCATCATGAATACAAGGGGTTAATGCCATCTGCTCCTAGGGTAATTTCATCTTTCCTCATGACACCCTCACCACAACTTTTATCATCATGAACAGGATACGGGTGTGTGCCTTATGCGAAAAGTACCTCCCCAGTCTAAACTGTATCCAAAAATTGCGCCATAAAGTGTATGGGACTTTATCAGGGAAAAGTGTTTGTTCCGAGGCGCTTGTGAAATAGAGGGGGAGGGGAAGAAAAGACTGTTATCTGCCATCGTGAATTGTCCAAGAACTGTGCCGACCATGTGTAAAATCAGGTCTGAAGTTATTCTACATAGCAAAGTATTGCCTGTACCTGAAAGGGTTAAAGATGTGCCAGAGAAGCGCGTGAAAATGTCCCGCGCTAGTCAACAACCCATCCCTGGGTGTGGAAACCATGTTGTCGCATCGAATCCAAAGTGGAACTGTAAAGACCCACCCCATGTTGCGGCGGCCATTTTTCTGAAGTCCTATATAAAAGACAGCGCTGCTGGACCTCTTTAGTTTGCCAGAAGTCTGTGAGATGAGCAACATGGCGGAGCAGACAAGCACAATGTTGGAGAGTCCCAAGATGGCACCGGAGGCCCTGGAAGTTGCCGCAGCACACATGTTTCAGGAGCTGGCAGATCGTCTCCAAAGGATCTCCATCAGGGCTGAAGAGGCCTACCTCAAAGTCCCACTGCCCGAGGACAGTGGAGACTTGCCAGCAATCCTGGTGGAGGGTACACCGGCATCTTATAGAGGAGCGTCGCCGGTGAGGCTGTCCCCTCATTACTGGACCTGGGGATCCTGGGCAGAGATCCACATGGAGGAGTCACCTCCTTCTACCCCCAACCCTGAGCAAACCCCCAGGTCCAGAAGCACACAGCATGCCCCCGGTCACCACCGCTGCCCCGGAGGCTGTTTGGCGACGAGCCTAGTCTAATTTGCTATATGCAAGAACATCTTCTTCTCCTACCAGGGAAGGAAGCCCCACCCCTAAGTTCCAACGGCCCAGTCCGAGAGGGCTAAGCAAGAAGCCAAGGTGGCCGAAATAGTGGAGAAGATGACGGCACAAAGAAGGAAGGAGTATGGGCCGAAGCTTCTACCGTATGAAGTGCGCCAAGAGCAGCAACATACCAAAACCCTTGAGGCCCTGTACATTAGAATGCTGGACCACCCCTGAGAAAGTGCCGTGGTTTTCCACCCTCATGGACTGTCGTCACAGTGGAACCATTCTTGTGAATAGATGTGCAGTTAAAAGGGACTATCTCCCAACCCAAATGCATTCTCTGGAGAGCTGGGAGATTGTGGAATACACTCCAGTTCAAAGCGTGAGAGGAGAGTGGGCGGCAGCGGTGACCCGTCCGAAGATCCCCACGCAGATTCCCTTTGCATATTTTCCCTCGGATGATTGTGACGTTGATCCCTTCGGGTTATTATCTCCTAAACCTAAAGAGTCATCTCTAGAGGAAGAAACCTACTTGCCTGAGGTGCCTGTCATGGCACCAAAGTATCTACATAAGTCATCTGCGGATGTGCCCAGGCCTACTTCTGTTGCTGAGGAGGTTTGGCCTAACCGGCGGGCACCAACTAAAGTGCCTCGGCCTACTCCTGCTGAGGAGGAGGTTTGGCCAGCCCAACAGGCATTAACATCTGTTCCCCCAGTGGTGCAAGCTGCTGCTGTGCAAATGGTGGTTACCATCAGTTCCACCATCACTGAGTCTACCCTGTCTAGGGTAAATTGGAACACTGGAGTGAGTCCTTTGGAGGGGGCACACTCCCGTGGCCCCGTTATATGTCCCAGCCTAGAAAGCAGTCTGATAGGTGAGGCTGGGATGGCAAATTCCCAGGCTGAAGAGCTTGTGTGAAGTAACTTTTCTGTCTACTGTTTAGTCGGGAGACTAACTTTGTTTTGTGGAAGTACCACTGTTTTTCAGCTTATGCATTGTTCAAGAAAAGTACCTGGTGGACTCACCAATAACTCCTGTAACCATTTGCGTAAGTGTATGTGCCCAGCTTATAGCCGTGATCCTTACTGAGAACTCCTCTGTACCAGAACTGTGGAGCGGTACTCCATAGAGAAAAATATATATTTTCAGAGTAATATATACTGTTTATTCCTTTTTGCACAAGTGAATGCAAATATTGTCATTGTTGTATTGTATAGGGCACATTGTAATAAAGTGTATATAACGATCCCGCGGATGTCCGCCATTAACCCCTCAGATGCCGTGATCAATACCGATCACGGCATCTGCAGCATCGCGTTCACTAAAATGGATGATCGGATCGCCTGCAGTGCTGCCGCGGCGATCCGATCATCTAGCATGGCAGATGGAGGTCCCCACACCTGGCTCCACTGCCTTCCCGGCGCCTTCTGCTCTGATCTGCCTTCCCGCAGACCAGAGCAGAAGACGACTGATAATGCTGATCAGTGCTGTGTCCTATACATAGCACTGACCAGTATAGCAATCGAGTGATTGCTATAAATAGTCCACTATGGGGACTATTAAAGTGTAAAAATAAAAAAATTAAGTAAAAAATATGTGAAAAACCCCCTCCCCCAATAAAAACGTAAATTATGCAATTTTCCCTGTTTCACCCCCAAAAAGTGTTAAAAATATATTTTATATACATATTTGGTATCGCCGCATGCATAAATATCTGAACTATTAAAATAAAATGTTAATGATACCGTACGGTGAACGGCGTGAACGTAAAAATAGATGCTTTTTTATAACATTTTATTCCCCAAAAAATTTATAAAAAATTGATTAAAAGTTCTATATAAGCAAATATGGTATCAATAAAAAGTACAGATCATGGCGCAAAAAATTAGCCCTCATACCGCCACTTATACGGAAAAATTTTAAAGTTATAGGTCTTCAAAATAGGGGATTTTAAACGTACTAATTTGGTTAAAAAGTTTGCGATTTTTTTTTAAGCGCAACAGTAATAGAAAAGTATGTATCATTTTAATCGTATTGACCCAATGAATAAAGAACACGTCATTTTTACCATAAATTGTACGGCGTGAAAACAAAACCTTCCAAAATTAGCAAAATTGCGTTTTTCTTTTTAATTTCACCACACAAATAGTATTTTTTTTGGTTGCGCCATACATTTTATGGTAAAGTGAGTGATGGCATTACAACGGACAACTGGTTGCACAAAAAAAAAGCCCTCATACTAGTCTGTGGATGATAAATATAAAAGAGTTATGATTTTTTGAAGGCGAGGAGGAAAAAACGAAAACGTAAAAATGTAATTGTCTGCGTCCTTAAGGCCCAAATGGGCTGCGTCCTTAAGGGTTTAAGTAATGTTACTATATATTGTAACCAAGGAAGGTACCTGTGACCATGTGACCAACATGGTGACCTGTGGGACCCCTCCAGAGTCTCTCCCATATAAGCCCTGGGTGGAGCTAGCTCAGTCTCTTTTTTCTGCTTAGCTGAGTTGCAGTAAGGTCAAGTCTGGAGAGAGTGTCTGGTGTCCAAAAGAGGCCTAATGTCTACCACGGCACCACAGATGCACAAGTTCACAACCCCCCCCCCCGGTCCAAGTCAAAACCTGGTAGGCTACAAAAGGGGTAAAGTCTGTCATAGTCAGTCTCGGTCAAGTCAGTCCAAGTTAAGTCTGTCTCAAGTCAGCATGGCCCTGCATCAAATTGTCCCAGTCCACTGTAGGTCCCAGCAAACCCTGTGGTCTGTGAAGTCACTGGTCACCTCCATGGGCCTAGCCAAGCTATATAGACTGTTACATCTGTCTGAATAAGTAAAGCTGCTGTTGTTCCGTAACCTGATGTCAGAGTCATTATTTGCCCCGTGCCTAGCCC
The DNA here is from genome assembly GCF_029499605.1 of Hyla sarda. Classification (NCBI taxonomy): domain Eukaryota; kingdom Metazoa; phylum Chordata; class Amphibia; order Anura; family Hylidae; genus Hyla; species Hyla sarda. The sequence continues at coordinate 128,586,560 of NC_079191.1, read as the reverse complement.
AGGATCCAGCGGTATACCTTTGGGTGGTGTAGAGGATAAACCACAACCTAGCGTCACGAATATAAGGGGTTAATGCTATCTGCCCCTAGGGTAATTCCATCTGCCCTCATCACACACTCACCACATAAGAAAAAAAAAAAATAAACCTTTACTTACCTTCAGCATTTTGGCAGTGCCTCTGGTGCTGTGCTCCAGACACAAGCTGCGATCCTCTTCCTGACGGAAGTCATAATGCCTGGGCCCCAAAGTGACGTTGGGGCCCAGAGTCTCATACTGCTGCTCAGCCAATCACTGGCCGAGAAAGGACATCGCTGCAGACACCAAGACTCACATCCAGCATCTTCTGGCGCATGCACATGGTGCTTGTGAAACCAAGAAGAGTACTCCGCATGTGTAATGAAGTAAGGTGTATTGTCCATGTACCTAATTAATGCAATGCACATGCATTAGACGCCGCTGAGTATGAGTCCAGATGTCTGCTTACAGTAAAATAAATATTAAATGGACTCTGTCAGCAGATTTGACCATATACAAAGTGTGAGAACGCATTATATATAGTAAAATTTTCTCCCACACTATCCTGGGGAGACGTTTCTTCCTGCAGGGATGGTGAGGATATGAGGTTAAAAAGTCTCCCGTGCTAGCTTGGCTGGGCGGGGAGCTGTACCTACCTAGTCCTGTCTTCTCCAGCTGTAATCACGTCCCCTCAGCATGATTGACAGCCTGGGCACAGCCCCCTAGGGACTAGGTATAGCTCCCTGCCCAGGGGTCTACTTATGGGGTCAGCTGAGGGAACTTTTCAACTTTTTATCCTCACCATCCCTGCAGGCAGGGGCATCTACACAGGATAGTGAGGAAGAAGATTTTACCAAAAATAACACGTTGACATGCATTTTATATGGTAAAATCTCATGACAGGTTCCCTTTTAAGTCTTAAGTCATTACAAAAACTTTTCACATGTTGCAGAGCCATGTGTTTCTCCTGGCTATATCTAGAAATTGGTGGGGACTGAACACTCCCCAAATGATCAAAACTTTTCACATGTCAAAAGTTTTTTGTAATGCAGGGACACTTTAAATAATGTAGGATTACAGGAATGGTTAGACTTCAAATAGGCAGCCCTCGGACACTAAAACCCAGCTGCATAAAGAAATGCTGGTTACTTAGTGTCTCAAAATGTAGTCATGGAAAGAATATCACAAGTAGGATTTTAAATCTGAGGACAAAAACTGTCTGATTTGCCCATATCATCCACTCACAGCTCAGCTGTTATTTTACCAAAGCAATTTTAGAAATGAGACCTATACGTTGCTATACGTAAATCAGGCATTTTTTTTTCCTTTGGCCGATAAATTATTCTGGCCCAAGTGTCCAATGATTGCCTCTGAGTGTGCCAAATGGCTAAAGGACCAATCACTGTCCACATTGGGCATGACTGGGCATTTCCTACGCATTGACATGTCACCAGGATACTTTTGAGCAGTGGAGACATGGACACCATAGGGACCGCAGTGGAAGGGGATCAGGCCTAAGCACTTTTACATTTTTGCTTTAAATGGTTGGGTGGCACAAGCCAGTCTTATATTCCATGCTCCAAATATAGCTTCCCCCCCCTAACAAGTACCGTATATACTCGAGTATAAGCCGACCCGAATATAAGCCGATGCCCCTAATTTCACCCCAAAAACCCAGGAAAAGTTATTGACTCGACTATAAGCCTAGGGTGGGAAATACATCATCCCCCCCATGTCATCATCCCCCTGCCATCATCCAAACCCCCGTCATCATCACCCTGTCATCATCCCCCCCTTCATCATCACCGCCTGTCAATCCCTTCAGTGGTCTTCAACCTGCGGATCTCCAGATGTTGCAAATCTACAATTCCCAGCATGCCCGGACAGCCATCGTTTGTCCGGGCATGCTGGGAGTTGTAGTTTTGAAACATCTGGAGGTCCGCAGATTGAAGATCACTTCGGCCTTCATCAACATCCAGACCCCTTTAGTTTTCTACTCACCTCCCCTCGGTGGGAAGGAAGGGTGAGCTGGTCCGGGCCATCTATGCTGCAGGGAATGTCACTATGCCGGGGCCGGCCCAGAGCGGAGAAGAGGGCCTCCCGGGGAAAATGGACAGTCTGGAACAACTAACCCTCCCCACCGGACGGCCCCAGCAGCATAGATGGCCCGGACCAGCTCACCATTCCTTCCCACTGAGGGGAGGTGAGTAGAAAACTAAAGGGGGGTCTGGATGATGATGAAGGCCCAGCAGTGGTCTTCGACCTGCGGACCTCCAGATGTTTCAAAACTACAACTCCCAGCATACCCGGACAGCCGGTGGCTGTCCGAGCATGCTGGGAATTGTAGTTTTGCAACATCTGGAGGTCCACAGGTTGAAGACAACTGGCAGGCAGAGAGTTCACTCGAGTATAAGCCGAGGGGGGACGTTTTCAGCACGAAAAATCGTGCTGAAAAACTCGGCTTATACTCGAGTATTTACGGTAATAACCCATTTAATGCATGATGATAATGTATTTGCCTTTCCTGATTGCCTAGAAACTAGGCAGCATTTTTAACTAAAAAAAGAAATTTAACAAGTTTTGGTTTGTTATGAATGGAAACTTTGTTACACCAAGGATTACTTTATTATTCACAATTCAGTCTGTGCATCACTTCCCAAATAGACAAAAAATTTGACCATTTCAACACAGTCACTCGTAGTTAGTCACTGAGTGTAAACTAAGGGCAAAGCTGTTCTTAACATATATGGGTCATAGAAATAATTCTGAATGTAACATTACACAATACCCCAGTTGCAGATATATAGAGGTAACATGTCAACAATAGGAACCTGTGTAAGGGTGCATTCACACCACGTTTTGTACTTACGGTTCCCGAATAGGGCTGGGAGGAGGGGGGGGGCTTAATCGCGGCGCCCGCACGCAGCCGTATTCGGGAACCGTATTTAATGCATGTCTATGAGCCGACCGGAGTGAACCGCAGCCTCCGGTCGGCTGCGTTTTCGGCCGTATGCGGTTTCCCGACCGCAGGCAAAAACGTGGTCAACCGCGTTTTTGCCTACGGTCGGGAAACCGCACACGGCCGAAAACGCAGCCGACCGGAGGCTGCAGTTCACTCCGGTCGGCTCATAGACATGCATTAAATACGGTTCCCGAATACGGCTGAGTGCGGGCGCCGCGATTAAGCCCCGCCCCCCTCCTCCCAGCCATATTCGGGAACCGTAAGTACAAAACGTGGTGTGAAAGCACCCTAATAATGACACATGATGCGCCTGAAATGCATAAGTGTTTGTGTATCTTGTAATCTTACCTCCATGTTTAAATTTAAAGGGGTTATCCAGGATTAGAAAAACTGAGCTCATTTCCCTAAGAAATAGCATCACTCTTGTCCTGTGTGGTTGTGTGTGTTGTTTTTTTGTTGCCTGGTGTTTTTCCTGGTAATTCCTTTTTATGCCATTCTATGTGATCCAAGATTTCCTGATTTTACTGCACGCCGAGATGCTGGACATTCCAATGTCATACTCACTGCTTGGGCCAGAGGCGCTGCTGGCCAGTCCAGGCACAGGTGCTGCAATTGCGGAGGTTGGAGCTGTCGGTGTAATACTATTTTGTAGTACTTTAAAGGGGTATTCCAGGAAAAAACTTTTTTGTATATATCAACTGGCTCCAGAAAGTTGAACAGATTTGTAAATAACTTCTATTAAAAAAATCTTAATCATTTCAATGATTATCAGCTGCTGAAGTTGAGTTGTTGTTTTCTGTCTGGCAACAGTGCTCTCTGCTGACATCTCTGCTTGTCTCGGGAACTGCACAGAGTAGAAGAGGTTTGCTATGGGGATTTGCATCTACTCTGGACAGTTCCCAAGACACGTGTCATCAGAGAGCACTTAGAAAAGAACAACTCAACTTCATCAGCTCATAAGTACTGAAAGGATTAAGATTTTTTAATAGAAGTCATTTACAAATCTGTTTAACTTTCTGGAGCCAAATTTCCTGGATAACCCCTTTAAATGTTTGGCTGTAATGGAAGTTTAGAAAACAAAGGAATCATAAATAAGAAATCATGTTGCATATAAAAAATAAAGCGTAGACACACCTGCCCGATCCCCCTGCTGCCGATTTCAGTCCCTGCTGCTTCATCTGATGTGCTGACCCTGTCAGAAATGCCACTGACAGGCTGAGCAGGCATTTTGCTTCAGTATCAGCTTATCAGAGGAAGCGCTGAGCAGCGGGGATCATGCACTGACTCTGTGGGGGATCACACATGAGTTTTCCTTCCTGTTTTAACTGTTACTTTAAGCTATACATTTAAATTATTAGTTCCCAGCAAAACCCATTTAAAGCCCTGAAACTAAATGTGGTTTCAGTGGGGAAAATGCATCTTTTCCCAGGTCATTTCTTACAGCTAAAGTACTGGAGTCTGTGAGCAGCTGAGTGAACCCATATGATCTACTAATCTTCTGTGAGCCATAGTTTTATGACCTCTATTGACATCTTATACTACTTTTAGTCACTGTTTTATAACCAAGTTCTTCACTGGAACAACCGTAAGATTTAATAGTGTGGCTTCTTACCACGCGTTCGCATGTAAGTCAAAACCACAAGGGCGTTCAGTCCCATCTAGTATAAATGAACGTTCACACGCTTCCCCAACTACTCGCAGGAATCCGTGTGACTGTGATCTCTGGGTAATGTACGGCTGCTAATAATGAGGTTGGTTTTAGCTTCTCTCTCTGTATACCAGCGCCTGCTCACAATGGGCAGGCTTCCAACAAGAGCCCTATACAAATGATTTATTCCAGGAATATTTATAGCAACATAACTAGCTGAACTTGAACAATATGGTATGGAAAATAACTTGTCTCTTCTAACTGGAAACATAACTAGGAAACAATATTGGTTTGTTAACTCACGTGACAGATCTGATGAGAAGAGCCGGAAAAACCCACACAGCCCTGATCACTTACACATGAATCTTTTATTTCATGGAGTGTTCACTATAACATGCACCATAACCGTGCCCACATAATCACAAGCAGATGCCAGACTCACAGTCCAACTTTCAATACTCTGCAATGAATCCAAACCTTCGTGGAAACAAAATATGTTCTCTCCTTGATTGTACGTCAGAAAAATATGTTAACATAATCACCAAAAACCTGCAGTGAACCTGCAAAGAACATGCAGACATAAACAAACATTTTGAAAAAAACATACTAATTTGTGGTAAAACTGTAAACAGCCACCATGTTACTATGGCTTTACCATTGTGAATCAATTGTGACATTTACAAGACTGCTATAGACCACAAAGACACTTTAAGGGTATGTTCACACTATAGAATGTTCATGAATGGATCTTTCGTTGACCCATTTACACTATTAAATTTCAGCGGCCAAAAATTCTGGTGCGAAAATTCACCCAACGAATCAATGAACATGTTTATTCTTTCAATGGAAAACTGTACGGACTGCATTGCCATCAATGGTAATGTTGCGGGTCTGTGCGGTTCTAGCACTGCAGAATAGTACTGCTGCTCAGACGGACTCTCTGACCCATAATATCTCTGGGCAAAGATTCTGTAGTGTGAACATACCCTTAAAGGGAAACTGTCCCAGGGAAAATGTATATGAAATTGCTGACCCACTTTCTTAGTGACAGAGGTACCCTTTACTGTGTGTCTGTGTCTTCTATAATAAAATTATTTTGCAGTTCTCTGCACCTCCATCTATCATTGGCAGGAAACAGAGAGTCTCAAAGAGCCTGTGCAGTCGCCATTCATCCGGATTGCGTCACAGCTTCAATAGAGGCTTCACTGACTCGCCATCCCACCGCAATCCAGATGAACGCTGCCTGCTCTGAAGCTCAGCATGGCTTGGTGAACATTGACTGTCAATCTTAGATAGAGGAGCAGACAGGGTGGTGAAACGGAGCAGGGAGAGGAGGTGCAGCCCAGGCACTCAAAGTGCCCCCCACCAAGCCTCTTTGACTCTTTAGACATTTCTTAAAGTATTAAAGCCATGGACAAACACAATAAGGGAACCCTTACTGTCTGTGCTACTACTGCTATTGCAGTTTCATAGTGATTTTCTATGTGACAGTTTCTCTTTAGATCTTAATGTTTCAAAATACTGGATTGTAGGGGCATGGCTTATACCAGAATATTATGTAGCAAATGTCTACTGATAATTACTCTAACTGGAAAAACAACTATTTACACCACAGTAACAGTTTATACAGTATATGCTGGCTACAAGAAATGACATCCTCAATAATGTATCAGGAACATTGAGTCAGGGGGAAGTTAGAAAATGCAAATTTTGTGTAGGGTGTGGAGAAGAGGCTTCTGATTTACAGTTAATGCCTGACACATTTTGCCTATTCATGTAACCAGCGAGGTCAGTGATCAATAGGTATTACATAATCATGAGAGCAGAAAGGTTTGATATGGCTTCAATTCAGATATAGCCCCAAAAAGATGATGCATCAATATTCAATTACTGGAGAAAGTGGTGCCAGTCTTTCTGGAGTTAATATTTTCATTACATAGAAATTGACTGAAATGTATATTTTTTTTATTAATTTGACCAATGGTCGGCAAAAAAAATAAAAAATAAAATGTGTAATGGCAAGTTACAATATGTCATACAAATAGTCTTCTAATAAAGTTGGCTGGTACTGTTGGATGTTTTTTTCTGTATGTCATCAGACATGGGTCAACCAAGTCCAACTTAAAGGGGTACTACCATGCTGACAACTTGTCCCCTATATAAAGGATAAGGGATAAGTTGCCTGATCGCGCGGGGTACCACCACTGGGGACCCCCGCGATCTCGCACGCAGCACCCCGCTCTCATCAGGCCCCGGAGCAAACATCTGCTCCAGGTCTGATGATGGGGCCGGTGATCGTGACGTCACAGCTCCGCCCCCGTGTGATGTCATGCTCCGCCCCTCAATGCAAGTCTATGGCAGGGGGCGAGACAGCTATCTCGCCCCCTGCCATAGACTTACATTGAGGGGCAGAGAGTGACGTCACATGGGGGCGGAGCCGTGACGTCACGATACTCCGGCCCTGTGATCGGCAGTTATCAGACCCGGGGCCTGATGAGAGCGGGGTGCTGCGTGCGATCAGGCAACTTATCCCCTATCCTTTAGATAGGGGATAAGTTGTCAGCACAGTAGTACCCCTTTAATATTATATGTATGCGAAGGACTTTTATTTTAAACATAAATGGACTGTATGTCCAATCAAGGGTGTAACTATAGGGGGTGCCGAGGTAACAGTCGCATCTGGTGCATGAGGTTGATCAAGGCACCTCTTCCCCATAAGAAGACACCAGTATTATAAATGGCCCATAGAAGACATTGGGCCCTGTTACAGATTTTTCAATTGGTCCCAGAAGTAACATATTATACCTGTGAGTATAATTGTACTACTAAGGCTATCAGCCATGTTTTAAGAGTGATTGTAAGAATGAAGTACAACTGACTGGCTATTCAGTTTTTATTTACTGTGTATAGTCAGAAAAACTTCTATAATCCATACATAATGCCTACAGGATCTAACTCAGGTGGGAATTTACCAATACTATTGGATTCTTACTTGGTGGTCTTTCCAATACACTGGCTCTTGTTCTGGACAAAATTATAAATGTTGTATAATCAATTTATTAAATTTGGTCGGATTGAGTTCCAAACTGTGTCCCTTTGTGTGCTGAAAAGGTGTACTCTTGTGCCGTAACATTTGTCTATATGTCATTTTGGGGGTAATATGCACCTCTATAGCCTGTATTATTGATGACCCCTTGCAGCCAGAACACATTCCTTGTGTAGCCTGTAATAATGACACCTGTAGCCGGGATGACTGCCCCCTATAGCCTGTAATGATGAAATCCTGTAGCTTATAACCCGTTACCAGTAATAATAACCCCCTATGGCCATTATAATGTACCCTTTAGCCAGTAATCATTTCCACCAGTTGGCACAATTGATTCCCCCTTTAGCCAGTATTGTTTACCTCATGTAGACAAAACAATGACCTCTTTGCTGATACAAAAATAATAATAATAAATTCACCTTGTCACTGATCCAACGATGAGTGCTAAGCCCTGTCGGCGGGATTAAAGGGCCTTCGCTGACAACAGGTCAAAGTCAAGATCTGCAAAAAGCAGCCTGAAGGCTATTAAAACAAGTGAGGGCCGCCATAGTTTGCAGCTGAATGATTTGCCTGGCAACACAGTTTCAGCTGAAAGTAGGTGTCCCCAGCCAGTCAGAGTTTCACCACTGGGTATGTATATTGAAGGTGAAGAGTGCTATATGCATAGAATTACTGCAAAATCACAGCAAAAACACCAAAAAGGCTGAAAAAATGCACCGTGTCAGCAAAGCCTGTATGGGGTTTCCTTCATCTCATTAAGTTAACAAGCGGATTAACATAATTGACCCTGGAATGAATTGCGTGGAATGTTCGGCCTTTGCTCCGTTCATTGTAGCCACCAAACACTTCCGAGTTCAGCGCTTGTAAATGTTTAGCTGACCCATATCCAATGAATGGAGCAGTAGCCGCGCAGGCATGGTCTGCACCAATCTTTCTAGGGACAATAATTTCCCCCAGTGGTCAGACCCCCAGCAATCTATTTCTCATCCCCTATAACAAGCAGATCCAGTTAATATGAGTTGGGTAAATGCTTAAAATATATGATCATTGCCTTTGAAAACTTTTTATCTGTTATCAGAAGTGTGAAAGGGAGTGCGGAATCCCATACAAGTCTATGGGCTTTAATTTGAGGTGGAATTCCACTTGCAGAATTCTGCAAGCAGAAATTCTGCCGTGTGAGTAGACCCTAAGGCAGTTTTTTTTTCCGGACGAGGCCTGCTCTTTGTTTTCCAGGAGCTGGATATTGTTAGGATATAATAGCTGATCTGTTTAAATGAGGAATTGGTTGGTGTCACATAAGGCCAAAGTATAATAAATACAGTTGTCTATGTGGAGGTAGAAAGTGAAAAAGGAAAGTAATGGGTTTGTATATGTTCCATTTATCTATTTTGTCCCACTCCATTCACCTGTTAGCCAGATTCCCAGTTCTCTTCATTGTAAATCGAAACAGCGTAACGTCATATAGATGATACAGTGGCCAGATGAGGATTCAGGTTTCCATTTCTCAGACATGTGTATAATCTCTCAAACCCTTCTCATGAGAAATGAAAGCTAACATCTGATATACAGTCATCATACCCATTTACTGTGAAACTGAACAGGTGCTGACCTTTGCTCTTTGGTTATAGACCTATTGCCATTCAAAGTTTAAAAACATTTTTTACACTGCCATTTTATAGGGGACAATAAATATTCATTGAAAAATATATAATTATATAAATAATATGTTGAAAAATATGAAGATAGTGCTAAGTATTAGGCTGTCAGCAGCTGTGAGTAATGCTGAATCTTTCTGAAAAAAATTTCTTATTTAAAGAAAAAAGCATTGGATTGGTCAATTTTTGTTGTGGTGAGGGTGTGATGAGGGCAGATGGAATTACCGTAGGGGCAGATGGCATTAACTTGTGTCCATGACGCCAGGGTGTGGTTTTTCCTCTACACCACCCGAAGGAATATCGCTGGATCCTGGATCATGGGGGCAAATAATGACTCTGACACCAAGTTACGGAACAACGGCAGCTTTACTAAGTCAGACAGATGTAACAGTCTAAACAGCTTGGCAAGGTCCACGGAGGTGACCAGTCACTTCAGAGACCCTAGGGCTTGCTGGGACTTATGGTAGACTTGGACAATTTGATGTAGGACCACGCTGACTTGAGACAGACTTGACTTGGACTGACTATGACAGACTTTACCCCTTTTGTAGCTCACCAGGTTTATACTTGGACCTGGGGGGTCGTGGACTTGTGGATCCGTGGCTGTGTGTTAGATTTTAGGCCTCCTCTGGACTCCAGACACACACCTAGGACTTGACCTTGCTGCACTCAGCTAACCAACAAAATAAAAAAGTGAGCAGAGGCTCCACTCAGGGCTTATATGGGGGAGACTCTGAGGGGTCCAATAGGTATCACCCTGTAGGTCACATGTCACTGGTCACTTCCTGGGTTACAATCACATGACAACAGGTTCTTAAAGGCATAACACATTTTATATGCAATACACTATACAACACAGGCACTTAGGAATATACATAAGGTACAGGTGCAGGGGGGCCCAGGGGTCACTGTATGGAGGCTGCCTGACAGGGCAGCAAGGTTACAGGGGTGAAATTCCTGTATTGGGCAACCACAGTAACAACAGCCGTCCTCGGCTCCCAGTCCTGGAGGGCGGATGACATTAAAGTGGCCACTGGGGCCTGGTGATACAAACAGTTCCTGGGGCATTGATACCGAATGTTCTTCTCAGGTCTGAGGAATAATCAACAAATAACTGGGGACGAGTCCATGTAGCATTGGTGAGAATGTCCTTGCAGGCTCCTTTGTTAGCAAGGGTATGGATAACTGGGATGGTTAGACATATGACATTTTTGAGTCTTGCAACTGCATACATAAACACATTTGAATCGGATCGGGCTGCCAGAGGCTTTCTACCCGAATGCCTTAGCTGCTGGGGCCCTTCGGCTATAGCTACTTCTCCCCAGAACACTATACACTTATGGAGGCTGCCTGACAGGGCAGCAAGGGTACAGGGGTGCAACTCCTTTACTGGGCCACCACATAATTATATTTAAAATACAAAACAGAAAATAACAACAACAAAAAACTAACACATTTCTATTGTCAGCTCCTATCATTTCCAAGAATTTTACAATGGAAAGACTAAGGCCAGGCTCACTACACATTTGTGTACCATATCAGTTATATCATATGTATAACTTTTATTTTCTAAAGAATACTAAAAAAAAAAAAAAAGCAACTATATACATACAGTATAAATTCTCGGTGAAATTGGCCTGTCAATACAGGTATATAATCTGTATGCAGATGGTCATATTTGGCATCTACTCAAGTTTTTTTTTCTTCCGATAAATACAAACCTGTACTGTGCAAATATGTGCAGACATATAACTGTATATTTTAATATAGCTGGATTTTTGGTCAGTTCTACATAAAAAATTTTCTCTTTTTGGTACCCTGTTTTTTTTGCACGATGAGTTATATTTTTTAATAGCACTGTTTGGGGTAGATATAATCTCAATACCCTTTTCTCACTTTTGGTGGTGGTGGGGAGCAACTACATCACTGTTTTTATAGCATTGATCAGTATAAATTATATATTCATTCTATATGTTACGATTACAGTGATACCAAATGTATATAGCTTTTTTCAGTTAAAAATTTTTTGCACAATATAAACACTGTTTGAAATTTTTGATGTTTCTGCCAAAGTAACTTTATGAGGGATTGATTTTCCACAAAAGCCTATATATACACTTTTCAGTACAAGTATTGATATCTTGTTTTTGACAAATTCTGTCAAATTTAAAGACAATTGTCACGTTAAACATATAGTAATCTGCACACCTCACATGAGCAGATTGGTGTATAATTCTGTGGGAATTTGTTACATTTATTAATTTACATCTTTGCTTTTTCTCTGTTAGGAGTTCATTGGGCAAAATTGCTTAAAGGGGTTATCCATGTAAAAAAAAAATTAAAGTTCCCAAATGAATCCCACAGTGATGGGAGCCATGATGGAGCATGATTAACGTGTTATTTTGAAGACCACCCGCAACCTCTGAAGCGGGACCCCGATTGAGGAGCGTGCGCGGCAGACAGCACAAACTTCTTTCATTTCTATGGGAGGGCTGAAGAGACCTGAGTACACACTTGGGCATCTCCAGCACTCCCATATAAATGAATGGAGCACATGCCTTCTACTGCACGAGCTCCTCAATGAGAACCGGACTTTCATTCTGGAGGTTGCGGGGGGCCCCAGTGGTCGCAGCCCGCAATTAGGGAAAATGTTGTTCTCACTGGACAACCCCAGGGGTATTCTGGAGCCCTAATTTTACTTTAAAATTGTACCTGTCATTAACAAAAACTTTTAATATAGAAGATATATGTAGAAAATACCATTATATGTCTATTTGTATATTTTTGTCCCTGCATCTATTGCATGTGTGTCTCTGTGATGAGACCAAATATAGAAAGTATGAATGGACAAGCAGGGCTCTGTGCATTGAGGACAAGCAGGGCACCGTACACTGAGGACAAGCAGGGCTCTGTGCACTGAGGACAAGCAGGGCTCTGTGCACTGAGAACAAGCAGGGCTCTGTACACTGAGAACAAGCAGGGCTCTGTACGCAGAGGACAAGCAGGGCTCTGTGCACTGAGGACAAGCAGGGCTCTGTGCACTGAGGACAAGCAGGGCTCTGTACACTGAGGACAAGCAGGGCTCTGTGCACTGAGGACAAGCAGGGCTCTGTACACTGAGGACATGCAGGGGTCTGTACACTGAGGACATGCAGGGCTCTGTACACTGAGGACAAGCAGGGCTCTGTACACTGAGGACAAGCAGGGCTCTGTACACTGAGGACAAGCAGGGCTCTATACACTGAGGACAAGCAGGGCTCTGTACACTGAGGACAAGCAGGGCTCTGTACACTGAGGACAAGCAGGGCTCTGTACACTGAGGACAAGCAGGGCTCTGTACACTGAGGACATGCAGGGGTCTGTACACTGAAAACAAGCAGGGCTCTGTACACTGAGGACAAGCAGGGCTCTGTACACTGAGGACAAGCAGGGCTCTGTACACTGAGGACAAGCAGGGCTCTGTACACTGAGGACAAGCAGGGCTCTGTGAACGGAGGATGAGGTGACTCTGTGCAGTGTGGCTCTGTGACATGCCTCTGGCTCAGACAGCAGGATGATTGACCGGCCAGGAGCCTGCACAGAGCCCTGCTTGGTACTGGCACGTGCGTATTTGTCCAAACTATTAAAAAATAACATTTTATATCCCATACGGTCATTGGCGTTAACGTAAAAAAAAAAAAAATCACAGAATTGCATTGCATGTTTATAACATCATATCCCAGAAAAAATGAAGTAAAAAGAGTTCAAAAAGTCCAATTTTGGTACCAATACATACAGTAGATTACAGCCCAGAAAAAGAGCCATCATACAGCCCAGTATATGGAAAAATAAAAATGTTAAAGGGGTGAGCTTTTAATTTTTTTTATTAAGTTTTTTAAAAATTAATATTTGGTATTGGTGTAATCTGGCTAAAGTTTTAAAATAATATGTAAGTTTGACCACAAGGTCACCTCACAAATATATATATATATATTTTGTTTCAAAGCATAAGTTATGGAAAAATGAAAGGGATCATTACAAAGTATAATTGGTCCCATAAAAAAAACAAGCCCCATATGAGTCTGTAGATGGAAAAATAAGAGTTATGGTAATTATAGGATGAGGAGGAAAAATGAAAGTGCAAAAACTAAGAAAGACATTATTTATGTGTATTTTGGTTGAAATTATTTTGTCTACCAGGACAAGTGGATTTTCATGAGGGACAAGTAGATTGTGTTCCGTTTTAGTCCCTTGGCCAAGTATTTTGTTTTTTAAGTTTTCACACCCCTGGGTACACTTTAAAAGAGCTTTTAGTGTTATCATAAAGAAAAACATTTCCTGTAAGTCAAACACCAGGAATGGCTCAGCAGCAGGGACTGGTAGGGACAGTATTGGAAGGACAACCGAGAGGAATCTGTGTCAAGTGAGTAAAGGTTTATTTTCTTTATTATGCCACCATTGGCTTTTAATTGTAAAATTAAGGCTCCGGAATACTCCTTTAATAGACTATAAGAAATGTTTGGAGGCTGTAATATCTGCCAAAATAAATATAAATAGATCTTGATGTTTACACTTCCTGTATTGGAGTTTGTTCCATTATGTTAACTTCTCATTACTTAGACCACGAACATGTAAGGTTACATGGGGGCGCAAAACTTACAAAAGACTCTGGGGGGAGATTTATCAAAACCTGTCCAGAGGAAAAGTCTGGGCAGGTTTTGATAAATCTCCTCCTCTATGTACATACTGAATGTATGTATATATATATATATATATATATATATATATATATATATATATATAGTGTGTGTGTGTTTGTATGATCACATGGCTTGTAGTGTGACTATTTAATGATGGATAGAATCGTGTTCTAGTGTACATTGGCCTGACCTAGAAGACTTTTGCTTTCACTCAGCTGACACATGATAAGATTCTGATAACTGATACAAGGTGATAAGTTGGATCCCAAGCATGACCCATGGTAAGCCTGACTGTACGCTGTCCTGTAATAAGGTATCTCACTATTGTTCTGTCCAGTAATTGTATATGGCTTAAGGGCCGGCGTTAAGGTGGGGCAAACCGGGCAATTGCCCAGAGCCCCCATCCCCCAGGAGCCCCCCTGCGGGCTGCTCAGTGGCAGATCCATGGGGGGGAGGGATCCGCCACTGAGCAGCCTGCAGTGGGCCCCGTGTCACATTTGGGTCATCTCTGTGTCCCAAAAGATCTTTTCGGGACACAAGAATGTCCCGGTAACCTTTCTACGGCTTCGTGTTAAATTTAAAAACACAGGGGCCGTGGGGAGGTAGCGCATGCAGGGACGTCACTGATGTACCGTGCTTGCACCCATAGGAATGGAGGAGTGGAGCATCGGAGCGTCGAGGAGGAGGACGCGCACTGGCCGGCATGGTAAGTTACCAACTGTACGTCAGCTTCAGTGCTCTGACCACAGCTCCTCCAGTCTAAGGAACTACTGCTATAGCCTATAGGCCATAGCAGTAGATTGTGACCCCTGACCGGAGGAACGGTGGTCGTAGCACTGAAGTAGGGCAGTACACAGACAAACAGCCTCCAGCCATACACTGTATATGGCTGAAGGCTGTATGTCTGTGGGGGAACTATACTGCCAACCTAATGTGGGGGAACTGCAATCTAATGGGGGGGAACTATACTGCCAACCTAATGTGGGGAAACTATACTGCCAGCCTAATGTGGGGGAACTGTGCTGCCAATCTAATGAGGAGTAACTACAATCTAATGTGGGGGAACTATACTGCCAACCTAATGTGGGGGAACTACAACCTAATGTGGGGGAACTATACTGCCAACCTAATGTGGAGGAACTATATTGCCAACCTAATGTGGGGGAACTATATTGCCAACCTAATGTGGGGGAATTACAACCTAATGTGGGGGGAACTATACTGCCAACCTAATGTGGGGAACTATACTTCTAACATAATGTGGGGGAACTACAACCTAATGTGTGGGGAACTATACTGCCAACCTAATGTAAGGGAACTATACTGCCAACCAAATGTGGGGGAACTCTGCTGCCAATCTAATGTGGGGGAACTACAACCTAATTTGGGGGAACTATACTGCCAACCTAATGTGGGGGAACTGCAACCTAATGTGGGGGAGCTATACTTCCAACCTAATGTGGGGGAACTATACTGCCAACCTAATGTGGGGGAACTAAACTGCCAGCCTAATGTGGGGGAACTGTGCTGCCAATCTTATGTGGGGCAACTACAACCTAATGTGGGGGAACTATACTGCCAACCTAATGTGGGGGAACTACAAACTAATGTGGGGGACCTATACTGCCAGCCTAATGTGGGGGAACTGTGCTGCCAATCTAATGTGGGGGGAACTACAACCTAATGTGGGGGAACTATACTCTGAACAAAATGTGGGGGAACTACAACCTAATGTGGGGGAACTATACTGCCAACCTAATGTGGGGGAACTATGCTGCCAACCTTATGTGGGGGTCCTATACTGCCAACCTTATGTGGGGGAACTATACTGCCAGCCTAATGTGGGGGAACTGTGCTGCCAATCTTATGTGGGGGAACTACAACCTAATGTGCGGGAACTATACTGCCAGCCTAATGTGGGGGGAACTACAACCAAATGTGGGGGAACTACCACCTAATGTGGGGGGAACTATACTTCCAACCTAATGTGGGGGAACTATACTGCCAACCTAATGTGGGGGAACTATACTGCCAGCCTAATGTGGGGTAACATACTGCCTGCCTAATGTGGGGGAACTATAACCTAATGTGGGGGAACTATACTGCCAACCTTATGTGGGGGAACTGTTCTGCCAACTTAATGTGGGGGAACTACAGCCTAATGTGGGGGACGTATACTGACAACCTAATGTGGGGAACATACTGCCCACCCAATTTGGGGGAACATACTGCCAACCTAATGTGGGGGAACTACAACCTACTGTGGGGTAACTATACTGTCAACCTAATGTGGGGGAACTACAACCTAATGTGGGGGAACTATACTACCAACCTAATGTGGTGGAACTATACTGCCAACCTAATGTGATGGAACTATACTGCCAACCTAATGTGGGGGAACTATGCTGCCAACCTAATGTGGGGGAACTATGCTGCCAACCTAATGTGGGGGAACTTCAACCTTATGTGGGGGAACTATACTGCCAACCTAATGTGGGGGAACTACAACCTAATGTGGGGGAACTGCAACCTAATGTGGGGGAGCTATACTGCCAACCTAATGTGGGGGAACTACAACCTAATGTGGAGGATCTACAACCTAATGTGGGGGAACTATACAAAATATAAAATTGTACTATTCTGATCCCTATAACTCTTTTATTTTTCTGTATATGTAGATGTTTGAGGGTCATATTTTGCACTGTGATTTGTAGTTTTTATCGGTACCATTTTTATTTTGATTGGACTTTTCAATTGCTGTTTAGATATTTTTTTATATGATATTTGGAGTGACCAAAAATTAGCAAATCTGGTTAGTGCACTGTTGCGACATTTTGGGGCCCCACTTTGATTTTGCCCAGGGCCTCGCTAAGCCTAAAACCGGCCATGTATGGCTTATCATATGTCGCAGGTCTGCTCATAAATCACCTGGTTAGACCTTATTCATGACCCACAGCATGGCAGCTCACGTCACTGTGCACAGATAGGGCTGAATCACGGCAGGATTACTGTCTAATAGCGTGTGCTGAGGGGAAAGTAGTGTGACACAAGTAAACATTGCATGATATGAACAATATACACAGGCCTTCCTTCCCACACTCCAGCGTCGGATGCATATGGCACGGACAAGCATCTGTGTTTTTCTGGGCATTTTCCAGCTGCCTTTGGAGAAGATTAAACAGGAAATTGATGCCACAGGGCAAATATTCATTCTTCCCAGTCTCCATTACAAAACAAGCCCAGAATTGCTGTGGCTAGACGTACTTCCTCTAGAATGCATCTGTTTCTCCCCTTTTCACACCATCAGGAAGTTCTAATAGTCTGTTTTACATTAAAGAAGTGAATTGTTTCCCAACCGGGGTGCCTCCAGCTGTTGCAAAACTACAACTCCCAGCGTGCCCGGACAGCCTTTGGCTGTCCGGGCACGCTGGGAGTTGTAGTTTTGCAACAGCTGGAGGCACCCCGGTTGGGAAACGCTGAAGCAGTGGTCCGAGTTCTCCAAGCCCTTCTCTTTCCTTACTGTAAGGGAACATGGATGGGTGTAATAAGGAAAATGAAACTGCTGTCTCATATACATTGCTTTCCCTATAGCTGTGCGCCGAATCCTTCCCGAGTCAGTCGTGTTCCACTTTTTTATTCACTCACTTATTCATCGCTTAGTCCACACCTGTCCAGTCACGCACCCCATCATGCAGAATAATGTCGCTGGAATGCTAAGTCCAAAGTGAATGCACTTACCCATGTAATGCATTCCTTTCTCCATTTAGCATATTGACCACAGTTCTCATTAACACCTTCACTGCAGCATGACATCATAAATTTTAAAGGGGTACTCCGGTGGAAAACATTTTTCTTTAAATCAACTGGGGCCAGAAAGTTAAACAGATTTGTAAATTACTTCTATTAAAAAAAATCTTACTCCTTCCAGTACTTATTAGCAGCTGTATACTAAAGAGAAAGTTTTTTTTTCTTTTTGAATTTCTTTTCTGCCTGACCACAGTGCTCTCTGCTGACACCTCTGTTCATTTTAGGAACTGTCCAGAGCAGGAGAAAATCCCCATAGCAAACCTATCCTGTTCTGGACAGTTCCTAAAATGGACAGAGGTGTCAGCAGAGAGAACTGTGGTAGTGTCAGAAAAAAATCCTAAAAGAAAAGAATTTCCTCTATAGTATACAGCCACTAATAAGTACTAGAAGGATTAAGAATTTTTAATAGAAGTAATTTACAAATCTCTTTAACTTTCTGATAAAAAAAAAATGTTTTCCACTGGAGTACCCCTTTAAGGAATAATATAAGTTTTAGAGGCACACACAATTGTGTATCAATAATTTATTTTACTAGAGGCAGGCTTCCAAACATAACAGTTAAGTGCAATAAAAAAAAAATAAAAAAATAAAAAACACAAAATACTAATGTTGATTAAAGGGGTACTCCGGTGGAAAACTTTTTTTTTAAATCAACTGGTGCCAGAAAGTTAAACAGATTTGTAAATTACTTCTATTAAAAAAATCTTAATCCTTCCAGTACTTATTAGTTCCTGAATACTACAGAGGAAATTCTTTTCTTTTGGGAACACAGTGCTCTTTGCTGACATCACGAGTACAGTGCTCTCTGCTGACATCTCTGTCTATTTTAGGAACTGTCCAGAGCAGCATATGTTTGCTATGGAGATTTTCTCCTACTCTGGACAGTCCTTAAAATGGACAGAGATGACAGCAGAGAGCACTTGCTCGTGATTCAGCAGAAAGCTCTGTGTTCCAAAAAGAAAAGAATTTCCTCTGTAGTATTCAGCAGCTAATAACTACTGGAAGGATTAAGATTTTTTAAATAGAAGTAATTTACAAATCTGTTTAACTTTCTGGCACCAGTTGATTTAAAAAAAAATAAAGTTTTCCACTGGAGTATCCCTTTAAAGGTGTATTCCATGATATGGGTACAACCTACATCACTCCTATCCTAAATCAAATAACTATAAGGTAAGGATACATAAAGAATAAAACGTAAAAAAAATCGAGGACAAATAATCAGTAAGTGAAAGTAAAGTCACAGTACAAAAGAGGTATTACAATTCACAAAAGGGCAGAAAAATTTTTTCAAACTGTATTGTTTATTAAAATGTTTTATTCAATTAACCCTTTAAAGGGGTATTCCAGGCCAAAACTTTTTTTTTACATATCAACTGGCTCTGGAAAGTTAAACAGATTTGTAAATTACTTCTATTAAAAAATCTTAATCCTTCCAATAGTTATTAGCTTCTGAAGTTGAGTTGTTGTTTTCTGTCTAACTGCTCTGTGATGACTCACGTCCCAGGAGCTGTGCAGTTCCTATGGGGATATTCTCCCATCATGCACAGCTCCCGGGACGTGACATCATCATTGAGCAGTTAGACAGAAAACTTCAGAAGCTAATTACTATTGGAAGGATTAAGATTTTTTTAATAGAAGTAATTTACAAATTTGTTTAACTTTCCGGAGCCAGTTGATATATATAAAAAAAAAAGGTTTTGCCTGGAATATCCCTTTAATGACTCAGCCCATTTTGGCCTTAAAGACCCGGCTAATTTTAGTTTTTGCACTTGTTTTTTTTTCCTCCTCCTCTTCTAAAAATCATAACACTTTTAATTTTGCACCTGCAGACCCATATAAAGTCTTGTTTTTTGTGTCACCAATTGTACTTTGTAATGACATCACTTATTTTATAACATAATCTGCGGCGAAACAAAAAAAAAAACACACACACCATTTTGTAACTTTTGGGGGCTTCCGTTTCTACACAGTGCACTTTTCGGTAAAAATGACACCTTATCTTTATTATATATAGCTTTTATTTTACTACTTGCACCAAAATTAGTATGTTTAAAATTGTCATCTTCTGACCCCTATAACTTTTTTATTTTTCTGCATACGGGGCTATATAAGGGCTACGTTTTGGCGCCATGGTCTGTAGTTTTTATCAGTACCATTTTTGTTTTGATGGAACTCTTTGATTGCTTTTTATTTATTTTTTATGGTATATAAAGTGACCAAAAATGCACAATTTTTTTTTTTTTTAAGTGTATGCCATCGACCGTGTGGTTTAACTAACCTTATATTTTAATAGTTCGGCCATTTACACACTCAGCGATACCACACATGTTTATGTTTATTTTTGATTACATTATTTTATTAAAAATTATGGGAAATGGAGGGTGATTCAAACTTTTATTAGGGGAGAGGCTTATTCACATTTATTAACTTATTTTTTTTTACATTTTTAACTTTTTTTTTTTTACTCCCCCATAGGGGGTTATACCATGCAATCTTCAGATGGCATACACTGATCAATGTTGCTTCATAGAACAGCATTGATCAGTGTTATCAATGCTCTGCTGCTCCAGCCTGCAAAGCCTTGCTGGAGACATCAAAGCACCAATCAGATGGCGAGGAGGACCTCTTAGCTGATCGGGACATCACGATTTCACCGTGATGGTCCTGATCACCACCGCAGAGCTGCCAGGATAGTTTCCTTTTTAACATTTCAGATGCCGCGATCAATTTTGATTGCTGGGTCTAAAGGGTTATTTCCAGGCATTGTCCTGATTGGCGATGTCTGACATTAACCCTGGATCATGGCTGCTGAAAGCAGTCAGGACCCACCACGTATGTAGCACGCTCAGCTTGTGAACCTGCTTCAAACAGCAGAAACGGGACGCCCTGCGGGTGAAGCAGAAACAAATGTTACAAAATTATTCATAAACTGTTACGCCTAGCGCTCCGGGTCCCCGCTCCTCCCCGGAGCGCTCACGGCGTCTTTCTCCCTGCAGCTCCCCGGTCAGTCCCGCTGACCGTGAGCGCTGCACTGTCATGGCCGTTGGGGATGCGATTCGCACAGCGGGACGCGCCCGCTCGCGAGTCGCATCCCAGGTCACTTACCCGTTCCCGTCCCCTGCTGTCATGTGCTGGCGCGCGCGGCTCCGCTCTCTAGGGCGCACGCGCGCCAGCTCCCTGAGACTTAAAGGGCCAGTGCACCAATGATTGGTGCCTGGCCCAATCAGCTTAATTGGCTTCCACCTGGTCCCTGACTATATCTAACCTCCTCCCATGCACTCCCTTGCCGGATCTTGTTGCCCTTGTGCCTAGTGAAAGCGTTTTGTGTGTCTAAAGCCTGTGTACCAGAACTTCTGCTATCCACCCTGACTACGAACCTTGCCGCCTGCCCCCGACCTTCTGCTACGTCCGACCTTGCTTCTGTCTACTCCCTTGTACCTCGCCTATCATCAGCAGTCAGAGAGGTGAGCCGTTGCTAGTGGATACGACCTGGTCACTACCGCCGCAGCAAGACCATCCCGCTTTGCGGCGGGCTCTGGTGAAAACCAGTAGTGACTTAGAACCGGTCCACTAGCGCGGTCCTCGCCAATCCCTCTCTGGCACAGAGGATCCACTACCTGCCAGCCGGCATCGTGACAGTAGATCCGGCCATGGATCCCGCTGAGGTCCCTCTGCCTTATATCTCTGATATCACCACGGTGGTCGCCCAGCAATCCCGACAGATCGCCCATCTAACCCACCAGCTGTCGGAAATGTCCACCATTGTGCACCAACTTCAGTCGCAACTTCAGCAGCAATCATCTCCTCCGCCAGCTCCTGCACCCCTTCCGCAGCGAGTGGCCACTCCTAGCCTCCGCCTGTCCTTGCCGGACAAATTTAATGGGGACTCTAAGTTTTGCCGTGGCTTCCTTTCGCAATGTTCCCTGCACATGGAGATGATGTCGGACCAGTTTCCTACTGAAAGGTCTAAGGTGGCTTTCGTAGTCAGCCTTCTGTCTGGAAAAGCCCTGTCATGGGCCACACCGCTCTGGGACCGCAATGACCCCGTCACTGCCTCTGTACTCTCCTTCTTCTCGGAAATTCGAAGTGTCTTTGAGGAACCTGCCCGAGCCTCTTCTGCTGAAACTGCCCTGCTGAACCTGGTCCAGGGTAATTCTTCCGTTGGCGAGTACGCCATACAATTCCGTACTCTTGCTTCTGAACTATCCTGGAATAATGAGGCCCTCTGCGCGACCTTTAAAAAAGGCCTATCCAGCAACATTAAAGATGTTCTGGCCGCACGAGAAACTCCTGCTAACCTGCATGAACTCATTCATCTAGCCACTCGCATTGACATGCGTTTTTCTGAGAGACATCAAGAGCTCCGCCAGGAAAAAGACTTAGATCTCTGGACACCTCTCCCACAGTCTCCACTGCAATCTGCGCCTAGGCCTCCCGCCGAGGAAGCCATGCAAGTGGATCGGTCTCGCCTGACCCTGGAAGAGAGGAATCGCCGTAAGGAAGAGAATCTTTGTCTGTACTGTGCCAGTACCGAACATTTTTTGGTGGATTGCCCTATCCGTCCTCCACGTCTGGGAAACGCACGCTCGCACCCAGCTCTCGTGGGTGTGGCGTCTCTTGATGCTAAGTCGGCTTCTCCACGTCTCACGGTGCCTGTACGGATTTCTACTTCAGCCAGCTCTTCCCTCTCAGCCGTGGCCTGCCTGGACTCTGGTGCTTCTGGGAATTTTATTCGGGAGTCCTTGGTGAATAAATTCCGCATTCCGGTGACCCGTCTTGTCAAGCCACTCCACATTTCCGCGGTCAACGGAGCCAGGTTGGATTGCACCGTGCGTTACCGCACGGAGCCCCTCCTAATGTGCATCGGACCTCATCACGAGAAAATTGAATTTTTGGTCCTTCCCAATTGCACTTCTGAAATTCTCCTTGGACTACCCTGGCTTCTACACCATTCCCCAACCCTGGACTGGTCCACTGGGGAGATCAAGAGTTGGGGTCCCTCTTGTTCCAAGGACTGCCTTAAACCAGTTCCCAGTACTCCCTGCCGTGACCCTGTGGTTCCTCCTGTATCCGGTCCCCCTAAGGTCGTTAGGGACTCTGCCTGCCACAGAAAATGCCTCTCCCCCCCTCCCAGTCCCTTCAGGCAAGCCTCTGTGTCCCCTCATGGCTCCCGTCCTTGTGTCTCCCTGCCCCGTGCCAAGCTTCACCCTCTGCCCTCCCTCCCCATTCCTACTCCTGCTGTACTGCCTGTCATTGAGGAAACCATCCATTCCTTCCCGGTGTCCTCATCCCAGGGGAGGCAGTCACCGGACAAAAAAAAGGGGAGACCTAAGGGGGGGGGGGGTACTGTTACGCCTAGCGCTCCGGGTCCCCGCTCCTCCCCGGAGCGCTCACGGCGTCTTTCTCCCTGCAGCTCCCCGGTCAGTCCCGCTGACCGGGAGCGCTGCACTGTCATGGCCGTTGGGGATGCGATTCGCACAGCGGGACGCGCCCGCTCGCGAGTCGCATCCCAGGTCACTTACCCGTTCCCGTCCCCTGCTGTCATGTGCTGGCGCGCGCGGCTCCGCTCTCTAGGGCGCACGCGCGCCAGCTCCCTGAGACTTAAAGGGCCAGTGCACCAATGATTGGTGCCTGGCCCAATCAGCTTAATTGGCTTCCACCTGGTCCCTGACTATATCTAACCTCCTCCCATGCACTCCCTTGCCGGATCTTGTTGCCCTTGTGCCTAGTGAAAGCGTTTTGTGTGTCTAAAGCCTGTGTACCAGAACTTCTGCTATCCACCCTGACTACGAACCTTGCCGCCTGCCCCCGACCTTCTGCTACGTCCGACCTTGCTTCTGTCTACTCCCTTGTACCTCGCCTATCATCAGCAGTCAGAGAGGTGAGCCGTTGCTAGTGGATACGACCTGGTCACTACCGCCGCAGCAAGACCATCCCGCTTTGCGGCGGGCTCTGGTGAAAACCAGTAGTGACTTAGAACCGGTCCACTAGCGCGGTCCTCGCCAATCCCTCTCTGGCACAGAGGATCCACTACCTGCCAGCCGGCATCGTGACATAAACAAGTGGTGAGAAAGGACTGAGGAGAGTAGTACAGAGTAGGTACTTGTTATAATGACGAAAATAGTGGGACGAATGGAAATGACCCTTAAAGGGGGACTCCGTTGCTAGACATCTTATCCCCCTATCCACAGGATAGGGGATAAAATGTATGATCGTGGGCTGTCACGCCCCCTCCCACAGACATCATGCCACCCCACCCCACCCCCATCATGATGTCACAACCAATGTCTCCAAAATCCAGCGGGGAGGGGATTGCAGGACCCCCAGGATTAGACATCTTATTTCCTATCCTATGGATAGGGGGTTAGATGTCTAGTAACGGAGTACCCCTTTAATGTCAATGTACATCAAGGCTGCAGACCGTGCAAAGAAGTTTCCAGTAGAGCAATCAAAGCACCTAAAACATGTGGATAGGGGGAGGATGAGACAATAAGTAGTTTACTATGCTGTAAGGTATTCAAGGGATCGTAATTCTAGAGAGGCCATTGCTTCCTGTAGTGAGAAGTCATTGTTGTCTTTATAAAGTGAGTTTTGAAGTAATTGATTTCTGCTTTGGTTTTGCTTACATGCAACATATTTATCATGGCACAAGCAAAAAACGGTAAATCCCTGCAGAATAGCATTTTGTATGGTTCTTCCTTTTCTCTGCAAATTTTGTGTGACTTTTTAGAAGTGCTGTCCAAAGGCAATTGGTAATCCAGATCTGGTCTAGTGTAGACTCTCCAGGCAAATTCTGCTGAAAGAATAAACATTTTCAAAATTTGCCAGAATCCAGACGCGACGGAAATTCCACAGTATGCATTGTGCAGCAGAATCCCTTTGGAAATAAAGGGAGGCTGCTGAATTTCCTTAGTTCACATAGGACCTTAGACTCTTCTGATGCAGGTAAAATTGAAATGTAAAAAGGAAATATTAAGTTACAATGTCCCCTGTCCGTCCCCTGGAGAAAACATGTAAATAACAATACTAAACACATAAAAAAAATAAAAAAAAATATCGAAAGATACTTTAACAAACAGAAGAACACAGCAGAGAGCCAGTCCTAGTGAACAGCTCAACTGGTCCTATTGTTTGCATTTTACAGGGATAACTAAGAAGTTTTACATTTTTTAACTAAGTTTCTACTACAAACTTTTTCACCCTAATATACTTTCTGAAAGTGTTCAGATAATAGAGACAGGAAACTGTTGGACAGTTCAATCCAACCTTCTCAGCCTGTGTCTTCTACTGGCAGCCTTTATTCTGCTGATAGATTTGGAGATCATCTGTCGTGATTTGGTTTCCTGTCCCCTGCCCTTCACTATTATTGGAACAAAGTACGGTTTGAAGAAAAAGGAGAACCCTCTTCGTCGGCGCTGCTTGGATGGTGCAATAATGTGGATGGTACCCAGAGTATTATGTAACAATATTTTATTGAAACACATACAATAGGGGGTACAGACAGGACAAGACGCGTTTCGGGAGTGAGCCCTCCCTTTTTCAATTGTGGACATATGCAGTCACTGTATGTGTTTCAATAAAATATTGTTACATAATACTCTGGGCACCATCCACATTATTACACCATCCGAGCAGCGCCGACGAAGAGGGTTCTCCTTTTTCTTCAAACCGTACTTTGTTCCAAGACTTCTGCCGATCCCTGCGAGGACATCGGCCGCAACCCGCAGGCTGCAGCTCCGGACTATCGCTCACTACCCCAACACGGAGGGGTTACATGCATGAACCCAAGGTTCACCTAAGGTGAGCATATTACCTAATCTTTTGCTTTAACACATATTTACACGAGGCGCCGTCCTCCTTTTTTTGCTTTTCTATTTTTCACTATTATTGGATTGCTCCTGCTCATAAAAGTATGATTTATAATAATTATAGGAAATTTCTGTATAAAAATAAAGCACCAAGTAGTTATCTAGCAGTAATGGTTTGTGTGTCCTGGTTTGTCTGCTCGTAGCAACACGAGCAGACACAGACAGAGCTGCGAGTCACGCGCATGTGCAGGATACTCATAGACATGTGGCTGTGAGAGGGAGTGACCATGATGTCTGAGTACACTGCCCATGTGTGCGTGCAACTCGCAACTCCGTATGTGTCTGCTCATAGCGGTGGATTGCTGCTACAAGCAGAGTCACATACATGGGCAAAGTAGGATACTGACTCTAGGGGCGATCAGTAGCACATCCGCAGCATGAAATACACTGCAGATACGCTACGTGTACATAGAAACTTGTACAGTCTGCCCATTTGGCGAGTACTGGTATTAAAACTTCTTGGACACTTTTTTTGCACATGAACTAGTTGCACCAAAATTTAAGTGCATGTACAAAAAAAGTAACAAAAAAATGGCCACATGTGTAACATGCCAAATTTTTAAATGGTAGAAAGGAACAGGTAACTTCGGACACAGTTGGGAATATGATGGCGCTGACCAGGAGGAAGTTGGGAGGAGCCAAGGTAAAATGACTTCTTCCTGGTCAGTGCCATCATATTCCCACCTGTGTCCGAAGTTACCTGTTCCTATCTACCTTGATTCCTAGGAAGGCTGCAGACAGGACCTTGTGTTTCCTACACTCATTCCATTGTTGTGTATGGGTTGACACAACCAGCTGTGGTAAGCGACGTTCCCTGTCTCCTTACCCATTTACCGGTGATTCTTCACCATTGGAGAGCCTTTTCTTTACTACAAGTTTTTAAATGGACATGCAGCATAATAGTAAATCCATGTACAAACTCAGAAAGCCTGTCTAAGGTTAAACAAGTGCAAAGACAGACCATTTCAGTAAATCCCCCTAGTGTGGGAGGATTTCTCTTGGAAAACAGCACAAAAAATGTTGTGTGAAGCCAGCCTAAAAAATGCACCCAAAAAGGAGTATTGTAAATCTCTGCACAATATGTGCTTTAAAGGAGTACTCCGCTGCCTCAGCGTTTGGAACATTTTGTTCGAACACTTGAGGGGGCGTGGTGTGATGGCACGTGGGGCGTGGTCATGACATCACGACCCCTGCCGCCTGCACCTAGTGTTCTAAACAAACGCCGGGTGCTCCAGCTGCAGGACCCTCGCGATCAGACATCTGATCCCCTATCCTTTGGATAGGGGATAAGATGTCTAGGGGGGTAGTACCCCTTTAAAGCATTTCAGGTGGTGCGGCACAGTTTCCTACTGCACAGAGGACAGCTCTCTTTGCCCTATGCCTGGATAATTATGTCAGCACGCTTGATATTCCCGTCACAGCTGTGCCTAGGGCCCAGTGTAGCTGTTGGATAGAATTTCTATTACATATGAATGGGATTCTCAAATCATCTTTCTTAAATCTGATCTCTTTGGGTCAACGTCCAGGAACTTAAAAGCAGCTTTCTTCAAGTCACACTGTACTTGCGTGCAGTCTGCTTGGCCTGGAAATAACAAAAGGAGTCCTGTTTCCACTACTCATGCAATGCTCCCAACCATGACATATTAGCCTGCAGTTAAAAACAAGTCCATTTTTGTCTTTTGTAATAAAGCTGGAGGAGTAGTCAGTGTTGGTATTTACAAATGAATATGATATTATTTGGTATTAATAAGGAATGGCTTCCTATAACAATAAGATTCCACAATATGACGTGTATGAGGTACCCATTAAGGGTAAGTTCACACTGCGGAATCTCTGTCATTCCATCAGGCGGCCGCTGCTGAAGATACTTTGGCGGTAGGACCGCGAGGCACTGATTCGTCACCATTGATGGCTATTCAGTACTCGCGGAATTCTGCGCATAGAATGAACATGTTCTTTCTTTGCGCGGAACAATTTCAGTGGCGGAATGGTTTGCTGCTAAAATTCCGCAGTGTGAACGGCTCTCGCAGAAGACCCATCCACACTAATAGTACAGTTCACTGCGTGGAATTCGACTCGCGGAATTCCGCTCTCGGAAGCTTTGCCACCTTTCTTGCAAAAAAAAATAGCAGGCATGCTCATTTGCATAATTAATTATTTATGCGTAACATCACAGGATACAAGTGTGCAGGGGAAATTTTCTTCTATTCTGACCCCTATAACTTTTTTATTTCTCCTTCTATGGGCCTGTATGAGGGCTCATTTTTTGCACCCCGATCTGTAGTTTTTAGCAGTACAATTTTTTTTGTTTTGATGTGACTTTTTGATCGCTTTTTTTAAAATTAAATTCAGAAGTTGTAGTTAGTTACTAACTACAACTCCCAGCATGCCCTGATACAGGCTGTGGCTCAGCAGCTGCCCAAAACGAAAACTACAACTCCCAGCATGCCCTGATACAGCCTGTGGCTCAGCAGCTGCCCAAAACGAAAACTACAACTCCCAGCATGTTGGACCATATAGTAGTATATAGTATAGGTCAGTGTTTTCCAACCAGGGGTGCCTCCAGCTGTTACAAAACTACTCTCAGCATGTTGGACCATATAGTAGTATATAGTATAGGTCAGTGTTTCCCAACCAGGGGTGCCAACGGCTGTCCGGGCATGCTGGGAGTTGTAGTTTTGCAACAGCTGGAGGCGCTCTGGTTGGGAAACACTGGTATAGGTTATGGTGCAACATTCCGGGAGTTGGAGAATTGGTTGGATAATTACCGGCCTTTGCATTTTTTTAGATATAATTACTGGCAGGGTGGCCAAATTACCAGCTGTGCCGGTAAAATACTGGCCAGGTGGCAAACCTATTAAAGAGCCGTAAAGCATTTTAGGTTTCATGTATGCATGTATTGTTCGCTGTTATCAGCCGTTCTGGCTTTATGAATTCTACTTTATCTCACATTCACATATCACCAGTTTTGACAACTTCCAGACACAATTACATAGATACTTGTAAATGTGGCGGCAACGTATACAAGCTGGACTGTTATATGTTCGACTCTTTATTTTAGTACACTTTTACAAGCATACACAGCATTTTGTATTATAATTTTATTTCTAATACAGTTATGAGTAGGAGGAAGCTAATAACAGAGAAAACACATTACAAAGAAATCTAATCTGAGACCTTTCCATCTTTCAGCAGAATGAAGGCTGCCAGGAGAAGGCACAGCCTTTCATAAAACAACTGGTGTCTACCAAAGGTGCCCATAAACCTTAGACTAATTTTGGCCGAACCTGCCACCTACTATCTAAGGTGTATTGCAGTCTCCTGACTCCCCACCAACAGATGATGTTGGGGGAAAGAAGCGTCAGGCATGTTAGATTTCAACTGCAAGACCCTATTGTTTTGGGAGATATAAGCTACGTCTGGCGGGATCTTACTCCTCCCGATAGAGGAAACATGAATGGTTAACATTAAGCCCATGTGTTTGAAAGTGTATTGCCACCTTTAGAAGCTAACGGTAGTGCCAAGCTGCCGATATAGGCACTTTCCAACGCTTTGGGGCACATGCATTAACCCCTTAAGGACTTTTTCCGTTTTTTGCACTTTCGTTTTTTCCTACTCACCTTCTAAAAATCATAACGCTTTCAAGTTCCCACCTACAGACCTATATGAGGGCTTGTTTTATGTGCTACAAATTTTACTTTGTAATGACATCAGCCATTTTACCACAAAATCTATGGCGAAACAAAAAATTATTATTTGTGGGACAAAAAAAAAAAGCCTGCCATTTTGTAATATTTAACGGATTCCGTTTCTATGCAGTGCATTTTTCGGAAAAATTGAGGTACAGAAGGATATTTATTCTGTAGGTCCATACGATTACAAAGATACCCAATTTATGTAGTTTTTTATTCCACCGCGGCAGTCCTGAACAGCCCAACTGAGCTGCTGGGGACGGCTTTACTTTAACTTTAGACGCGGCGTCTAAGGGGTTAATGTTGGGAATCACCGCGATCGTTGATGTCCGGCATTAGACATGGGTCCTGTCAGCTGATAGCAACCGGGACCACCTGACTATGATGCGGGGTCAGCCCGTAAGCCCGCGTCATAGCAGGGGAGCGGGCGCAGGGTGTATAGGTACGCCCTTGGTTCTTAAGGAGTTAAAGGGGCCGATGGCTGAGAAGCCTGTACATTTCTGTGTACACCCACGGATTGGAGAACTGAATATGATTTTGCCACAGTTTTTCTGCTCTATTCAAAGAATGGGGCAAAGCTAAATAATTTATAAAAAGTACTCAGCATACATAGTTACATATAGTTGCATAATTTGTAGGCCTGAAAAACATCCATCCATCCAGGTTAGCCTATTACCCTTAGTGTTGATCCAGAGGAGGTATAAAACAAACATGAAATAGAAGCTAATTTTGGGGGTAAAAAAATCCTTCCTGACTCCAAATCTGGCAATCATAATACATCCCCACCTAGAGAATCTAGTGACTATAACCTGTAATATTATAACTCCCCCGAAGATCCATCCAGGCCCCTTTTTAACTCTTTAATGAGATCACCATGACCACTTTCTCTGACCGAAAGCTCAATAGTCTCACTACTCTTACACTAAAGAATCAATGCCTGTTTCAGTGTATTTGTTACGGAGCTGGATGTGGATCCACTAACCTGTGTGGCTGATGACTCGGACTGTATCGGGGAATGGAGTCTAAGGTGCCGCTGGTCTTCACCAGAGCCCATTGCAAGGCAGGATGGACTTGCTGCGGCAGGCGACACCCAGGTCGCTACCCCGACACGGCTCGACCACACAGGTAGCTGGGCAAGGCGAGGTACCGAAGGATAAGGCAGTAGCATAGCAAAACATAGCAGGAGGTCAGAGCAGGCGGTAAAGGTGCGAAGTCAAATAACATAGCGGGAAGGTCTGGATACATGGGTAAGGCAAATAGGCAATATGGAACTTTTAATCTCAGGATAGGGGCATTGAAGATCCGGCAGGAAAGTGTGGGAGGTGCAGGGACTTTATAATGTAGTGTCAGGTCCAACAACTAATTATGGGCGCACTGGCCCTTTAAATTTCAGAGCTCAGGTGAGCGCGCACCCTAGGATACGGGGATGCGCGCGCCGGAGCTGAGAAACAGAGGAGGAGGCGGCAGCAGAGCATGGTGAGTGAAGGGCTGGGATTCCCATGCAGGCGTGTCTCGTGATGCGAATCCCAGCCCCGCCGGCAGACAAGGAGCCCAGAGTGTAATAATATTTTTTTTATTATTTTTAAAGTGCCCTTGGTTTCAGAGCACCTTACATTTGATAAAAGTAAAGATACATAATACAAATGCAGACTGATATAAAGTGGAAGGGCACTGCCTGCAAGGGCTTGTACTCTACAAGGAGAGGAGAAGGAAACAGTAAGTGAGCAGGGCAGTAGGTGGGGAGGTAGTTGTTCATACCGTAGTGCAGTGGCAGCAGGATTATTAAAGGTCGTAGGCTTGATTGAAGATTTGGGCCTTCAGGTTGCTCTTGAAGGTCTTGACGGTGGGTGAGAGCTGGATATGTTGTGCGTGAGGGGCAGTATCAGATGATCAGGTCAGATTGTATGTTGTGATGAACAGTTTTGACTGAATTCCTTGGGCAATGGATAGCCAGTGAATTGATTGGCAAAGATGAAAGGTATAGGAGAAGCGAGATGTGGATTAGTCAAGCAGCAGAGTTGAGGATGGATTGGAGGGGAGCAAGAGTGTTTAATGGAAAGCCACAAAGGAGGACGTTGCAGTAGAAAGAGATGATGAGGGCATGTAGCAGTAGTTTAGTTTAGTCAAAGTTGAGGAATGAGCAAATTTGAGGGATGTTTTTGAGGTGAAAGCTACAGAAGGTGGTAAGGGTCTGGATGTGTGGCTTGAAAGAGAGTGCTGAGTTAAAGGTAACCCCAGTGGACTTGTGGGACAGGAGAGAGAGTGGAGCCATTGACTGTTATTGATAGAATTTCTCTATGTTGAGTAGAGAAAGCAGGAGGAGAAGTAGAAAGATATAGATGACAATCTGCGATTTTAGATAGGAGGGCAGCGACATCAGGGCCAGAGAGGTAGATTTATGTGTTATCAGCATAGAAGTAATACTTGAAGCCATGAGATTCTATAATTTGTTCTAGGCCAAGGGTATAGATAGGGAAGAGTAGTGGCCCCAGGGCAGAGCTTGGGGGACACCAACAGTGAGTGGGTAAGGTGAGGAGGTAACGTGTGAGTGGGAGGAGATAAGGAGAATGGATATGAGAGGGGTTATGAGATCCAGGAGAGGGCTGAATTTATGACACGTAGGGATTAACGTGTAGGGATTTACACCTGGCATACATATATTAGGGGGACCCTCGAGACTCACTGGGGCATGTTGACCAGTGATCCCATCATAGGAAAATCACTTAGCCGAGATGTATATTTGGGAAGACACTCAGCCTGAAAAACCATCTATTCCTCATAAAAAATTAAAAAATTAAAATAAATTTTAAAAAAAGCAGTTAAAGTTGTGACCAAATATGGGAAAACCATGGGAGTATATAGGTGTGGGTCAAAACAATGTAAGTGATGTCCACATAATACTAAACAAATACTCATGAAAGGAGAAGCCAAACCATATAAAATGAATTCTTATTTAAACTGTGAGAGTAGCTACATAATTTATCTATTAGAATGTCCCTGTGGCTTAAAATATATAGGCCGAATGATTAACACACTGAGACAACGATTGAATTAACATAGATTTACTATTCATCAACCATAAATATGAGTTGCATAGCGTGTCTCAACATTTTGCCCAACATCATGGAGGAAACAGATCCGGTCTAAAAATGACTCCCACAGATTAAATTAAGGCAGGGGAGTTTAAATATCTGTGCCATAGGGAGATGCACTGGATATTTCTGTTCAACACCTTGAGCCCTGATGGGTTGAATGAAGCACTGGAAACAGTATTCTAAGATGTACAGTATATCCAGTGCATCCTCCCTATGACACAGATGTCCTTCCCTCTTTTTTTCCTTTTTTTCCCCCTTTCCTTTCTTTTTTTCTAATCATCATTATTATTTTAATATATTTTCTGTTATTAGGATAATACATGGAGGTGGAAGGATCAAATAAGCATATATATATATATATATATATATATATATATATATATATATATATACATAATCATGGAATTATCTGTGAATTTATAATATTTACAATATTTGTAATAGTTATCCCCAGGATCCTAACAATAGTAGTAATATTGATATAATACAATATAATAATCATGCACTTTGTTTTTAATATAGATGAGATTGTGTTTCTCCAAATCCATATAGGTGGAGGTTTTTGGCGAACTTGGTGGACAGACTTCTCTAAATAATGGAGCATGCGCATTGCGCTGTATTTAGAACTGTGAGGTTTGCGCTGTATAAATAAAGAACAAAGAAAGCCGGATATCCGGCAAGGTGGAAAGCATGGGGTGATTCACGATGTCGAGAGTCACATGGAAACAGAGTGGAGCACACGCTACATTCCAAGATACGTTTCAGCGCAGAGATGGCACAGGGATGCAACATGGTGACGCATTTGGCGTCCCATAGGAGTAAAGATATCGGGCGGTATCGGAGAGGAATCTATGAAGCTTTGGGCCAATGGGAAGAACCAAATTAGCGATACCCAGAATAAGAAGTCTGTTCACTTTAGTGACGCCAGTAGCGCCCACCAGAAGCGGATGGGGTAATCTAACATGTGAGTATTAGTGATTATATAATTGAAGAGTTCTAGCAAATGATATATGGCCTGAGGAAGGGGGCTTGCACATTTTTAAGGTTTTTATAAGTGTTTTATTATAAATAAAGCATCCTCTACTACGAACGCCTCCAGAACCTTTTTTTTTTGGGAGAATTACGGTGGATTATTTCCCACTACTGATGAAAAGGACCTGAGATAAGCGGACTTGGAGGGGGGTACCAATATATTATGCTTGTGATCATCTATGTTTGTCTTTTTATTTTCTTATTATATCCCTCCACCTGAGCGCAAGCACCTTGTTTTTGTGTTTTGTATGACATGTAGGGTTGAGAGAGGTTGTAGCAGGAGAGAGTGGTCAACCGTATCAAAGGCAGAGGAGAGGTCAAGGAGAAGGAGCAGAGAACATTGGCGTAAGGCTGTAGAAACCTTCTTACCTCTAGATGTAGGCAATGCCCCCTTGTTATAAAGTCTTTAGAATAGAAAGATCATTGGAAAGATCTCTGTACTGCCCCTGATATATTTATACATAGTTATTTGGTCATCCCTACGCCATCTTATCTTTTCTAAAATAAAATACCCTAATTTTGATCATCTTTCTGGGTACTGTAGTCGTCCCATTCCATATATTACCCTGCTTTGCCGTCCATGAACCCTCTCAGGCTCCACTATGTCTTTCTAGCACTCTTGTATGCATGCAACAGCCATCAGTACACCATATATATATTATGCAGAGTGCACCATTTTGATTACTTTAGCCTAGGTTACCACACCATTAGTACAGGTACCATATTAAGCTCATGACACTCAGTTCTAATGTGCCTTTAAGATTTCAGTAAAGTGTCTCTTTAAGAATTTAATCTTGCAAAGAGATCAGACAGGTCAAGGGAAAGACAGCCTGAAAACTAAACACAATACACAGTCCTCCTATATTTAGCAGAAATCGTAAACTTAACAGTACAAGATTTAAGTGATGAAAACCAAACAGAAATTCTTGGTAGGCACAGCCGGGGCACTAAGAGCTAAGTGACTGTGGCTTCATATTTTCATGTGAAGAAGGTTCTGTACTGTCCATACTAGGCTGCACTACATTATTTTAAAGCCAAAAATAGAAGCTAAACAGTGTGCAGGGTCCCCTTTTGATCTAGTAAATAACAATAACACTCTTTATGTAAAAGGCATCAATTTATTCTCCAGATCTTTACAATTGGGTAAGCAGCACGCATACAAAGGTCTAACGTACTTACCCACAGTTTTTTTTTATGGGACAATGCCAGAAACTAACAGATAGGCCCTAGGGGGTTAATTAATCCTTCCAATGTCATGTGTCTCAGAAACCAGGCCACAAAAGGGGCAAAGTTTTTTCAAACTACGGTCAAAACTGGGAATTTAGTGAGTGAGCCTGGTGGGTGGGCTTCAATGTCCCAAATATGTATTTTCAAAAGTTACAAATATGCTCTAATAATAACAACTAATATATGAAAAGAGAGCACTATGTCTTTAAAAGGGTATTCCGGAGGAAAATATTTTTTTTCAAATCAACTGGTGCTAAAAAGTTAAACAGATTTGTAAATTACTTCTGTTTAAAAAAATTTCTGTCTGTACTTATCAGCTGCTGTATACTACAGAGGAAGTTGTATAGTTATTTTCTGTCTGATCACAGTGCTCTCTGCTGACACCTATGTCCATGTCAAGAACAGTCCATAGCAGGAGCAAATCCCCATAGCAAACCTCTCCTGCTCACCATCATCACTCTATACTATAACGTTCTTATAGTACTCACATGTTTACCAATACGACGCCGTGATTGGATGAATGACCATCATAATGAAACGCACAATTCTCTGAAGCCGGCCTGTGATTGGATGACATGCCGCGGCCGGCACATTCAACGTCAGACGCGATGATATAAAAGGCAGCATAAGACGCCCGCTGTCCATTAGCCACCAGACTTTCCTGATGAAGCTGGGGTGCCAGTGAAACGTTGGAAGGGCTGGCTAATATTTGGTGTTGTGCTCTATGTATTTTTTAATAATTTTTTGTGGTGTTTTTCCAATAGTGTGTGCCTTGTGTCACTTTTTTCTGTGGTATATTTCCTATTACAAATCATGTAAACTGTCAATGTCATTCAAAGATTTCTTAATCAAAATTTTATAAAAAACCTTAAAGGGTTGGATCAACCCCACTATCCTAAATATACAGGTGTTTGAGGGGGTGATCCTGAGTAAAATTATGTATTCCTTACTCCCAATCCATTAAGCCGTTCCCAAGCTGTTCCAGGATGATACATACCTGCCGCCGCTCCCCCGATGCCTTAAAGGGGTACTTCTGTGGAAAACTTTTTTTTTTTTTTTTTTAAATCAACTGGTGCCAGAAAGTTAAACAGATTTGTAAATCCCTTCTATTAAAAAATCTTAATCCTTCCAGTACTTTTTAGGAGTGTATACTGAAGAGAAATCCAAAAAAGAAATGCATTTCCTCTGATGTCATGACCACAGTGCTCTCTGCTGACCTCTGCTGTCCATTTTAGGAACTGTCCAGAGCAGGAGAAAATCCCCATAGCAAACATATGCTGCTCTGGACAGTTCCTAAAATGGACAGCAGAGGTCATAAGAGAGCACTGTGGTCATGACATCAGAGGAAATGCATTTCTTTTTTGGATTTCTCTTTAGTATACAGCCCCTAAAAATTACTGGAAGGATTAAGATTTTTTTTTAAATAGAAGTGATTTACAAATCTGTTTAACTTTCTGGCACCAGTTGATTTAAAAAAAAAAGAAGAGTTTTCCATGGGAATACCCCTTTAAGTAACCCGCTCCTGCCTCTGCTGCGATCCTCTTCCTGGTTGCCGGTGGTCGGTGAATCATACTGCACTCAGCCAATCACCGGGCACAGCAAAGTCCCGCCTCGGCCAGAGATAGGCTGAGCAGCAGTGTGACGTTTTCGGTCCTGGCACCAAGAAGACCAGTGTCGGGGTCACACTGCTGATCAGCCTATCGCCGGCCGAGGCGGGACTTTGCTGTGCCCGGTGATTGAGTGCAGTATGACTCACTGACCACTGACAACCAGGAAGAGCATCGCAGCGGAGGCCAGAGCGGGTTACTGTAGGCATCGGGGGAGCGGTGGCAGGTATATATCCCCCCCTTTTTTTTTATTTTTTTACTGCAACACAATTTTTATGTACCGGTGTACTGCTTTAACTACACTGGAGGCGGGGTTAATGACTACTTGCACCACTAATGCAAGCCCCTGGGTTACATTGGAGAAGAAGATGAATATTGATAAGTGGGGGACGCCAATGGGATGTTGTTATTGGTGCAAGCAGTCTTCAAACCCGCCTTCATCAGCAAAAAAGAGTTAATTTGCATATTGCAAGTTATCCTATATCTCAGGAATGGCTGAATGGATTGGGGTAAGGAATACATTGTTTTACTCAGGATCACCCACACTAACCTCCTGCATATTCAGGTTAGTGGGATTGATCCATTTGATAATTTTGGGCCTTGTTTTGATCAATATCAAAACCAGAAGTGAAACCAACACAGAAAAAACTAAAATCTTTCCATCATATTTTCTCCACTCCTGATTTTGGTAAAAAAAAATAGTGACCAAAATAAGGCCCAAAATAATTTAAAAAATACTGCGTATGTGAACATAGTCTAAACAGGCAAATAAACACAACACCAATTTAAAAGTCATTTTAGTTAGTCCAGAAAATGCTGTGCGACACCAGCCTAGGGTGGTTTATGTAATAAAGCCTAGTCATAAAAAAATGATGCAACTGTGTAGGTTCCACTGGTGCAAAATACTGACCGATATACTGCCAGATCAAAAAGGCCTCTGGCCTGATTTACACTAGCAATATAGGTACATGCAGAGGCATACCTAGTGCTCCCTTGTGCCTCTGGTGAGGTGTTGTATCAGTGCTCACTGCTCCCCCATAAAACCCCATACCCCTCTTTGCATGCACTCCGACACCCTACCACACCACTCTTCCCAAACAGTAAAATTTAAAGGAAAACTGTCACATATTTTCTCCCGCACTATCCACAGGTATTGGTGGATAGTGCGGGAGACGCAGATTAAAACGAGCCCTACCTTGGTCTGATCCGCGCCGCCGTTCGCCCGCAATTGTAGTTTTAATCTCTGTGTATATCCTGCTGTAACTGGCAAAGGCGGGGCTTCTGCGGGCTAACGGACACTGACGTCAGCGCCGCTCATGAACATTCATCCCTTCTGTTCTCCCTCTCTTCGCCGCTCCTAACCAGAGGGAGGGATGAATATTCATGAGCGGCGCGGACGTCAGTGTACGTTAGCCCGCAGAAGCCCCGCCTTTGCCAGTTACAGCAAGACATACACAGAGATTAAGACTACAATTGCAGGCGAACGGCGGCGCGGATCAGACCAAGGTAGGGCTTGTTTTAATCTGCGTCTCCCGCACTATCCACCAATACCTGTGGATAGTGCGGAAGAAAATATGTAACAGTTTTCCTTTAATGACTCACATCTAATGTCTTCTCTGTTCTGTGTCATCTTCTTTGCTTTTTTTTTCTCCATCTGACGATTTCTAAACTTCATCTTAGCATTTGCAGGACATCTTAGACTCCACACTTTTCCAGTGCCCTTCCTACCACTCTTCAACACAATCTCCCCATCTATAGACCCCCAAACTGTAATACTGGCTCCTTGGTGTGTGGATAGAATAGTAGGTCCCCCATTAAAGGGGTACTCCGGTGAAAACCTTTTTTCTTTTAAATCAACTGGTGGCAGAAAGTTAAACATATGTGTAAATTACTTCTATTAAAAAATCTTAATCCTTCCAGTACTTATTAGCTGCTGAATGCTACAGAGGAATTTCCTTTCTTTTTGGAACACTGATGACATCACGAGCACAGTTCTCTCTGCTGACATCTCTGTCCATTTTAGCAACCATGCATAGCAGATGCATGCTAAGGGCAGCATGGTGGCTCAGTGGCTTGGTGGCTTGCAGTGCTGGGGACTTGGGTTCAAATCCCACTAAGGACAACAATAAATAAAGCGTTACTATTATTATAATAACGTCAGCAGAGAGAACTGCGCTCATGATGTCATAAGAGAGCATTCCAAAAAGAAAAGAATTTCCTCTGTAGTATTCAGCAGCTAATAAGTACAGGAAGGATTAAGATTTATTAATAGAAGTAATTTACAAATATGTTTAACTTTCTGCCACCAGTTGATTTAAAAAAAAAAGGTTTCACCGGAGTACCCCTTTAACCCCTTAAGGACCCTTGACGTACGCGTACGTCATGACACCCTAGTACTTAAGGACCCATGACGTACGCGTACGTCATGGAAAATTCCGGCCCCCACCGCGCACCGGAAATCATTCAGCAGGCATCCCGTGCAAAGGCCCAGGGGGGTCATCAGACCCCCCCATGTCGGCGATCGCGGCAAATCGCAAGTGAATTCACAGTTGCGATTTGCGCGATTCCGGGTCATTACGGGCCTATGGTGACCCGGAATAGAAGGGGGATCGCGGGTGTCCATGACACCCACAACCCCCCTGAAGAGATAGTGTTTCCAAACGGAGCCTCCAGCTGTTACAAAACAACAACTCCCAGTATTTCTGGACAGCCACAGGCATGCTGGGAGTTTAGCAACAGCTGGAGGCACCCTGTTTGGGAATCACTGGCGTAGAATACCACTATGTCCACCCCTATGCAATCCCCAATTTAGTCCTCAAATGCGCATGGCGCTCTCACTTCAGAGCCCTGTCGTATTTCAAGGAAACAGGTTAGGGCCACATATAGGGTATTTCCGTACTCGGGAGAAATTGCACTATAAATTTTGGGGGGCTTTTTCTCCTTTTACCCCTTATGAAAAGGAAAAGTTGGGGGCTACACCAGCTTGTTAGTGTAAAAAAATAAACATTTTTACACTAACATGCTGGTGTTGCCCCATATTTTTTATTTTCACAAGCGTTAAAAGGAAAAAAAGACCCCCAAATTTGTAACGCAATTTCTCCTGAGTACGGAAATACCCCATATGTGGTCGTAAAATGCTCTGCGGGCGCACAACAAGGCTCAGGAGTGAGAGCGCACCATGTACATTTGAGGCCTAAATTGGTGATTTGCACAGGGGTGGCCGATTTTACAGCGGTTCTGACATAAACGCAAAAACATAAATACCCACATGTGACCCCATTTTGGAAACTACACCCCTCACGGAATGTAATAAGGGGTACAGTGAGCATTTACGCCCCACAGGTGTCTGACAGATTTTTGGAACAGTGGTATGTGAAAATGAAAAATTTAATTTTTCATTTGCACAGCCCACTGTTCCAAAGATCTGTAAAATGCCAGTGGGGTGTAAATACTCACTGCACCCCTTATTAAATTCTGTGAGGGGTTTAGTTTCCAAAATAGGGTCACATGTGGGGGGGTCCACTGTTCTGGCACCACGGGGGGCTTTGTAAACGCACATGGTCCCTGACTTCCATTCCAAAAAAGTTTTTCCCAAAAGCTCAATGGCACTCCTTCTCTTCCGAGCATTGTAATGCGCCAGCATAGCACTTGACGTCCACACATGGGATATTTCTATACTCAGAAGAGATGGGGTTTCAAATTTTGGGGGGCATTTTGTCCTATTACCCCTTGTAAAAATTTTAAATGTGAGCATTTTAGTGGAAAAAAAATAAATCATTTACACATTCAACTTTCACAAAAAGTCGTCAAACACCTGTGGGGTATTAAGGCTCACTGGACCCCTTGTTACATGCCTTGAGGGGTGTAGTTTCCAAAATAGTATGCCATGTGTTTTTTTTTTGCTGTCCTGGCACCATAGGGGCTTCCTAAATGCGACATGCCCCCCAAAAACCATTTCAGCAAATTTTGCTTTTCAAAAGCTAAATGTGACTCCTTCTATTCTGAGCATTGTAGTTTGCCCGCAAAGCATTTTACATCCTAACATGGGGTATTTCCATACTCAGAAGAGATGGGGTTACAAATGTTGGGGGTCA
The DNA here is from genome assembly GCF_029499605.1 of Hyla sarda. Lineage (NCBI taxonomy): Eukaryota > Metazoa > Chordata > Amphibia > Anura > Hylidae > Hyla > Hyla sarda. The sequence continues at coordinate 128,546,133 of NC_079191.1, read as the reverse complement.
TTTTGTCCTATTATCCCTTGTAAAAAAACAAAATTTGAGGGAAAACTAGCATTTTAGTGAAAAAAAAAATCATTTTCACATCCAACTTAAACGAAAAGTCGTCAAACACCTGTGGGGTGTTAAGGTTCACTGGACCCCTTGGTACGTGCCTTGAGGGGTGTAGTTTCCAAAATAGTATGCCATGTGGGGGGTTTTCTGCTGTTCTGGCACCATAGGGGCTTCCTAATTGTGACATGCCCCCCAAAAACCATTTCAGAAAAACTCACTCTTCAAAATCCCACTGTCGCTCCTTCCCTTTTGAGCCCTCTACTGCGCGCGCCGAACACTTGACATACACATATGAAGTATTTCCTTACTCGAGAGAAATTGGTTTACAAATTTTAGGAAGATTTCTCTCCTTTTACCCCTTGTAAATATTCTATAACTGGGTCTACAAGAACATGTGAGTGTAAAAAATGAAGATTTTGAATTTTCTCCTTCAATTTGCTGCTATTCCTGTGAAACACCTAAAGGGTTAACAAACCTTTTTAATGTCATTTTGAATACTTTGAGGGGTGCAGTTTTTATAATGGGGTCATTTGTGAGGTATTTCTAATAAGAAGGCCCTTCAAATACACTTCAAAACAGAACTGGTCCCTGAAAAATTTCGATTTAGAAAATTTTGTGAAAAATCGGAAAATTGCTGCTATACTTTGAAGCCCTCTGATGTCTTCCAAAAGTAAAAACATGTCAATTTTATGATGGAAACATAAAGTATACATATTGTATATGTGAATCAATATATAATTTATTTGGAATATTCATTTTCCTTATAAGCAGAGAGCTTCAAAGTTAAAAAAATGCGAAATTTTCAATTTTTTCATCAAATTTTGGAATTTTTCACCAAGAAATTATGCAAGTATCCACAAAATTTTACCACTATGTTAAAGTAGAATATGTCACGAAAAAACAATCTCGGAATCAGAATGAAAGGTAAAAGCATCCCAGAGTTATTAATGTTTAAAGTGACAGTGGTCAGATGTGCAAAAAATGGCCGTGTCCTACAGTGAAAATTGGCTGGGTCCTTAAGGGGTTAAGCAGGTATATCCCTCCCCTACAGTAGGCAGATAGGTGTGTCCGAAGGAAGTTAGTTCCATTATTAGGTAGTCCCCCATAGGCAAGTATATATGCAGGTAGGTAAATACATCCTTATGTAGGTAGATTGATCGTCTGCCACAAGTAGGTAAATATCTTTAGGTAGATTGTTAGCCAGGTAGGTAGGTAAGTAGGTAGCCAGGTAGGTAGCTTTGTAGCTAAGTAGGTATGTAGCTAGCTAGCTAGGTAAGTAAGTAGCTAGATAAGTAAGTAGTTAGGTAGGTAGCTAAGTCAGTAGGGAGCTAGGTAAATTAATAGACATGAAGATAGCTATGTACGCAGCTAAGTGGAAAACACGGCAGCACTCCAGGAAGTACAGTGAATGGTGGCTTTATTATCACCAAAGTGTACAGCGACGTTGCGGCCACCTCACATGGCCATCATCAAGCCGTGGCTTGATGATGGCCACGTGAGGTGGGTGAAACGTCGCTGTACACTTTGGTGATAATAAAGCCACCATTCACTGTACTTCCTGGAGTGCTGCTGTGTTTTCTATTTAGCTGTATTCAGTGGGGCCCAGGACCGGGGGCCAACCACAGCCTGCACCCACCTACACATCACAGAGTGCTGCTCCATTTGCGGCTTTAGCTATGTAAGCAGCTATGAAGGTTGGTTGGCAGCCAGGTAAATAAGTAGGTAGGTAGCTATGTAGGTAGTAAGTAGCTATGTAGTTATGTAGGTAGCCAGGTTGCATGGTAAATATCTATGGAGGTAACCAATTAACTAGGTGGATAGGTAGGTAGCTATGTAGGTAGGTAGCCAGGTAGCGAGGTAATTAGCAATGTAGATAGGTAGGTAGCTAGGTATGTAAGGAGGTAGCTATGTAGGTAGGTTGGTAGCTAGGTATGTAGGCATGTAGATAGGTAGTTAGGTAGTTAGTCATGTAGGTAAGTATTTAGGTAGCCGATTTGCTAGGTAAATAGGTAGGTAGGTAAGTAGCTATGTCAAAAGGTGATGACGCGCATGAAATCCTTTCACCATTGGTTGCACGCCACATATTGATGACGCACAGTAATGGAGGCACTCATCCAAGATGACAGCGTCCTTCCTATAGTAACTGGTAGGTTGCTCATGACAATCCCCGGAATCGTTTTTGCTTACATATGCACTGTGGTTATCACACTGTTCAGCTTCTTCTTTTTGACATGTGATTAATATGTTGATTGAAGTCTTCTTATAATGTACTGATATATACACTTTGATATGTTTTAGTTTGATTGATGTATAATTACCATACTAATTGTTCACCTGATAAAATGTCACATTTGTAACCATGCACCATGCTTAAAAATGGCGACATGATGCCGCTGAAACGTTGTATCATCCACTTGGGTCAATAAATTTACTGCTTATGAACCTTATGGGAGTGCAGCCAGGAGTATTTTTCCTTTTGGATTTACCTTCACGATCTGCGATTGGGACTGTGTTTTTTTGCCTATTTGCACCCCACCGCACTTTGGATTACATTTGGCTGTGCTGCTTCTGCTCCTCCATTTTACATCTATCAATCTTTGGAGACAAGCACCCATTGATCTACTACTCTTTTCCGTAATGGATTCAACATCGGCCTTTAACATCCGTGGATCAGTCTTCTCTGAGGTAGAGATAAGCCGGATACTTGGCGCTGTAGATGGCGATGTGTCGTTTTTACATGTGCCTACCACGTTGGATGTTCAGCGACAATTTGAAAATGCCCTATCCTTTGGATAGGGGATAAGATGTCTAAGCGCCGGAGTATCCCTTTAAGCTCTGTTCTATGTTGTCAAGTGAACCATGTACAGATTTGTCTTAAACAGTAATACCTATCTGAAGGGCCATTACTGAGCTTGTAAGTACCCCACATTGTATTCAGACTTATAAGACAGCAGATATTGCATAATCCAGCAACATAAGAACAAACACATTCCAAGGAAACTAAATCAACATACACATAAATCCAGGAATGAAGAGCTCTGCATGCAAGTACAAGACCATTCTCAAAATCTACAAGGTACAAATATATTTCCACTAGATAAATACAAGAGACATAGAAAAAGTAAACATAATATGTATATCTATTTATATGTAATAATCCTAGAAAGCAGAAATTCACAGTAAAAAAAAGTCACACATATCAGAAAGATTGGTAGTAGTAGGAGTGCCGCAGTCTTCTTAGGATAGATAGATAGATAGATAGATAGATAGATACAACCAAAGGATAAATTGGCCAGCACTATTGATCCAAACTATTGTAAAAACCTGGCTTGCAGGTGCAAGCTTCTGGGCTAAATATACAGCAACAGGAGAATACAGCAGCACACTGCTAGCACAAAGATATAGATGAAACATGAGTATATAGATAAAACATGAGTATATAGATAGAACATGAAAAGCTATACAGCTGTAATGCAATAAATGAAGATATGAAACTATGAAAATAGGAGGTACTTAGCTTGCAAATTTGGCGCCAAATAGCGTGGACCGTCCCACCCAGTGTCCTCAGTTGCTGAATAATGCAACATGTGATAGTTTTAGTCATGTGAGATATGTATATACGAAGGCGCAGTTTAGCTGGCCCATGCCAGCGGCGCCATGTCTGAAGGTCCCTGATAGGTATATGTTTTCCCTTCTTCATTAAGTTTTTTTTTTTTTTTTTTGTAACGTCTAAGGTGATTTTATTGTTAAATATAAGGAATCAATGATATTTTCAAGTATTATTTTATTGTATCACTTTTCTATGTACACTTTGGATATAACTTATAGCCAATATTATTGTATGCACTGATAATGTATTTAGATTTGGGATGTATTTCTTACACAATTTTTTGACACACCTATATGTGATTGCTGTATTAATGACATGTGCATATCACTTGTCTGGGCATATAAGGCCCTCCTATGTTGTGTATCACTGCTTGAAAATGATTCTATTGAACAATTGAAACATTGCTGCTTGAACATAGGTTAAAGGGGTACTCTCGTGGAAAACTGGTGCCAGAAAGTTAAACAGATTTGCAAATTACTTCTATAAAAAAAAAAATCTTAATCCTTCCAGTACTTTTTAGGGTCTGTATACTACAGAGGAAATGGTTTTCTTTTTGGAACACAGAACTCTCTGCTGACATCATGAGCACAGTGCTCTCTGCTAACATCTCTGTGCATTTTAGGAACTGTCCAGAGCAGCATATGTTTGCTATGGGGATTTTCTCTGACTGGACAGTTCCTAAAATGGACAGAGATGTCAGCAGAGAGCACTGTGTTCCAAAAAGAAAATAATTTCCCCTGTAGTATTCAGCAGCCAATAAGTACTGGAAGGATTAAGATTTTTTAATAGAAGTAATTTACAAATCTGTTTAACTTTCTGGCACCAGTTGATTAAAAAAAAAAAAAAAAAAAAATTAAGTTTTCCATGGGTGTATCCCATTTTTTCACTACCTTTCGATTGCTGCATTATTATTATATTTTTTTTATATGAGGAAACCCTGATCAGGTTTGGAGCGTGGCATCCACCTGAAAACTATATTTTTGTAGTGCTGCTTCACAGTCTGTGTGGATAGATAAATAGATAGATTGAAATGAAATATATATGTGGTATGGGGTGTGAGATGTAGGGCAGATGGAATTACCCTACTGGAAGATGGCATTAACCCCTTGTATTTATGACGCCAGGGCATGGTTTATCCTCAATACCACCCGAAGGTATACCGCTGGATCCTGGGCTAGGCACAGGAAGAAATAATGACTCTGACGCCAAGTTACGGACAATGGTAGCTTTACTGAGTGACATATGGTACAGTCAATACAGTGTAGCCAGGCCCACGGAGGTGACCAATGACTTCAGAGACCTTAAGGGCTTGCTGGGACTTGCAGTGGTTTTGGACAATTTAGTGCAGGTCACGTTGACTTGACAATAGATGACAGTGACTTTACTTCACAGACTAAGCTGTGACTTTATCTTACTTGTAGACTTGTAACTTGTGGCTGCAGACTTGACTTGAGGCCTCCTATGACTCCAGACTCTTAGGCTCGACTGCACCTCAGCAAAGACTCAGGGACTAAGAGAGAGGAGAGACTCCTCCCAGGGCTTTTATGGGGGAGACTCTGGTGGGGTCCCATTGGTCACCCTTAAGTCACCTGGTCACTGATACCTCCTGGGTAACAATCACATGACAACTCACATGACAACTGGTGATCACATGTTAACCTTTCTTAAAGATACAATATTCTTATATTCATAACATAGGGGATAATATACAATTACAGTAGAACAGATGCAGGGGGGAACAGGGGACACTGCAGGAAGGCTGTCTGACAGGGCAGCAAGGGTTCAGGGTAACAACTCCCGTACTGGGCCAGAAAACATAACTTGATCTTACTTTGAAAGAAGCATCTTTGTTGGCGGAATAATATCTACTGATCTTTGTAGTCTGCGCACAGATGTTGACTTTGCATGGAGTCATTGATTCATTTTGGACAAGTTTCAGATTAAGCGTTTTGTTCACTTTCACCGGAAATCCTATTTTTATTTTATTATGTAACTGAACAGCTAAACTATAAATACATTATGCAATCCCACACATCTCGTGCACAGGAGAACATGGGGGTCACAGACAAGGTCAGATAGATTGAGTAATAAAAAAGCGATTCTTCAGCTGATATGGCAGTAGTTTTGGTGTATAAAAAATACAAACATGTGGTATATTATCTTTTATTAAAGATGACAGGATTAATTCTAGCAGTAGTTGAAAATCCATCGCAGGTCACACACTGCAAACTATTGAGCTTAGGGCTGCAGGGATTATTGATAATGGAAATCGTTGTTGAAGCTTCGTTCTCCATCCTTCATGCAGTGACAGATCTTCCTGGTACAGGGAGGACGGCCATCACTAAGGTCGGTGAACTGCTTCTTCTCCACTGCAACAAGGCCCATACTTCAACCCTTCAGGTGCTGTCCCCTATCCTTTTCCCCTGTTAACTCTTTACAATGCAGTCCCCACTTCCTCCCGTCCTCCTGTTAACCCTTTCTTTGTCCACTTATGCCGTTTTTTTTCCGATTAATCAATCGAACCAATAATTGCCCAACTAATCAATTTTACACATAATTATTAGCTACAATCCTAGTTGAGCTATGTATAATATTTTACCATTTCTCTATGAACATTGTGGTATCATATAGATGGGAAAATGGTGTTCAAAATGACAAGTAAAGTGTAAGGCTATGTTCACACAGCGGAATTTCCGGGCGTAATTCCGCGGGAATATTCCACTTAGAAATTCAGCTGCAGTAGAGTTCCATTGATTTCAATGGGCTTTTGCTGTATTGTGCACTCAGCGGAATTTTTGCAGGAGATGTTTCTGCGGATCCCTTTGGGAAATGTATTTCCGTCTATGGATTAGGCACATTTTCGAGCGGTCCTAGTACCGCCGCATCAAGCAAGTGTTCAGAATGTCTGCCACTATTTTCCAGCAGACATTCCTCACATTTTCGGCCAAGGAAACATTGTCTAGGCGTATTTCTCTTGATGGGACAAATGGGCTGTCCTCGCAAACTGGCGGCTAATTGGATTGGAAATAACAAAGTATTTTTTTTGCCCAAAAACTGGGCAAAACTGACAAGATTCCATCGGGGGACACCCCAGGCAACTCAAAGAGCCAAAAAAAATCTATCAGACATGGCAAAGTTCCTAAAGAAAAAACCTTCTCAGAGCCCAGCGCGTCTCCCCAAGATGGCGCTGGCTTTACACAGCGACGCAGAGGAGGAAGACTCAGACATGGAGAGTCTGGCGGGAAGCCAGCGGGACTCAGGGGGAGAAGACACCCGCTTACCTCTCTCACTCTTCCTCAAAATGACTGTGCACCAGGCGGTCATCAAATCTCTGCAGGCTGCCTTTGCTCCGGTCCTGCAGGAGCTACAAGAAATGAAGGCTGACGTCCGACATATTGGCAACCAAGTGGAACACCTAGAGGGAGCCGTCACAGACACAGTCTCCTTCTGTGACTCGGCTTCACACCAGCTACGCCAGCATGAACATCACATAAACATGGCCATTCTACAGCTGGAAGACCAGGAAAATAGCAGCAGGAGGAAGAATATAAGATTAAAAGGAGTACCTGAGTCTTACGCACACCTGAGGATCTAGACAAAGTATGGACATTCCTGAACATTGAACTGATGGATATCCCATTCTGGTTGCCCGTTCAACTAAGCTCTAACCTACCAGAGCTCCCGAAGATGCCTCCCTGGACCAGAGTGGAAAAATTCAAGTCCCCTAAAAGCCGCAAGGCAGCCCAGAAATCTGATCAGAAAGGAGACCAAGCACTTATCTGAATATGGGGAAGTTTCGTTTGTTTTACCTTCTAAGAAATAGTTGGAGTTTTGCAGAGTCATACACCGACTGAAGTTGCCTGTTGTTCTATAGTTCCAGATGGAGCCCAGTGTTATGGATTTTGCCTACATGGGACTGTCTAACCTCCAGTGGCGAGATCCTTGCTTGGAATTGCTCTCCACTCCCACTTGCTTCACTTCCCATAATATGCCTTTTCTTACCCCTTCTGTATTATTCCCCCTGAATTTATAGCATGCACTGCCCCCTTTGCAAAGCTGAGACCTGCCAGTGTCATGGATTGTTCTCAGTCATCATTTGGGAAGACCAGGTGATGTCAATCTAAAGGTTTTAAATGCCCAGACTCATCTGACCTTGCCCCAGCAATCAGCACCATCGGTTCTTCTAAGCAGTTGTCTAGAAATCTGAAACTGAAAATAGTTGACGCTCACAAAGCTGGAGAAGGCTATAAGAAGATAGCAAAACGTTTTCAGATGTCAATATCCTCTGTTCGGAATGTAATTAAGAAATGGCAGTCATCAGGAACAGTGGAAGTTAAAGCAAGATCTGGAAGACGAAGAAAAATATCAGACTGAACAGCTCGCAGGATTGTGAGAAAAACAATTCAAAACCCCCATTTGACTGCACAATCCCTCCAGAAAGATCTGGCAGACACTGGAGTTGTGGTACACTATAAAATAGATACTTTAAATTCCACTATAAAGAGATACTTGTACAAATATGGTCTTCATGGAAGAGTCATCAGAAGAAAACCTGTTCTACGTCCTCACCACAAAAATCAGTGTTTGAACTTTGCAAATGAACATATAGACAATCCTGATGCATTTTGGAAACAAGTTCTGTGGACCAATGAGATTAAAATTGAACTTTTTGGCCGGAATGAGCAAAGGTACGTTTGGAGAAGAATGGGGAACAGAATTTAATTAAAAGAACCTCTGTCCAACTGTTAAGCATGGGGGTGGATCAATCATGCTTTGGGGTTGTATTGCAGCCAGTGGCACAGGGAACATCTCACAAGTAGAAGGAAAAATGGATTCAATAAAATTTCAGCAAATTTTGGATGCTAACTTGATGCCATGTGTGAAAAAGCTGAAGTTAAAGAGAGGATGGCTTCTACAAATGGATAATGATCCTAAACACACCTCAAAATCTACGGGGGATTACATCAAGAGGCGTAAACTGAAGGTTTTGCCATGGCCTTCACAATCTCCTGACCTCAACATAATTGAAAATCTATGGACCTTAAAAGAGCAGTGTGTGACAATCAGCCCAGAAATCTCAAAGAAGTGGAAGACTTTTGTAAGGAAGAATGGGCAAAGATACCTCAAACAAGAATTGAAGGACTCTTGGCTGGCTACAAAAAGTGTTTACAAGCTGGGAAACTTGCCAAAGGGGGCAGTACAAGATATTAACTCTGCAGGGTGCCCAAACTTTTGCAGACGCCATTTTTTTGTTTTCTGTCATTTTGAAAATGTAAATGATGGTAATAAAATCTAACTTTTGTTCACATATTATAAGAACGTCTAATCTGTAATTTGATGCCTTTTGGAAATTTTTCCATCTTTCCTTGGCTTCTTTATGCACATTAATCCAAATTTTTACATGGGGTGCCCAAACTTTTGATCCCCACTGTATTTGCTTCCCTATTTCTCGCCTCAAATTTTGCTTTTATACCATGTGTTGACCCTCCGTATTTATGTTTCTCATTTATGTATTAGATTATGGTTATTTGACACCTACAAGGTAGCTTGCTACCGATCATGTTATACCTGTTGCCGATGTGAGACGGATGTCGGTACCAGAGTTTTACTGTTCTCACCTCTGGTGACTTTCTAGTAATTTTTACCTTCTACTGAGCCAGGATTGGCTCTTTCCTTTCTCTTTGTATCTAAGCTCTGACCAATTCCTTCCTTTTATTCGTTCCCTATTCATTACCAATCCCTCTTCTTGGGGATATTTGTTCCTTTTCTGTTTCTCTGTCTATTCTCCTTCTTTCCTTGCTTCCCAAACCTACTCTCCGTTCCCTCCCCCCCTCCCCTTTTCTGCCGTACCTGCACACTAGTAGCCTACGGGCAGTTTGACGTTCTCTTCCTATGGCACCAATAACCTTCTGTTCATATAATTTAAAGGGATTTAACTTCCCTTCCAAGAGACATGGAGTTTTGTCTGTCCTGAAAAAAAGACAAAATCCCATACTGTTCTTACAAGAGAAGCATTTCAAAAAGGGGATAAAACCTAAGCTACCTGTCAATAACTTTACCTCTTGGTTTCATAGCTGCAGCACTAACTCGTCCTCTAGAGGCGTCTCCATCACTATACACCGTGACGTCCCATTTGTCCTACAGGAGAGCCATGACAGTGGGGATGGAACGAGCATAATTCCTGAAAGGTAAGGTGGCGTCAATGACATACACCTTTGCTTCTGTCACGATGCCGGCTGGCAGGAGGTGGATCCTCTGTGCCAGAGAGGGATTGGCGTGGACCGTGCTAGTGGACCGGTTCTAAGTCACTACTGGTTTTCACCAGAGCCCGCCGCAAAGCGGGATGGTCTTGCTGCGGCGGTAGTGACCAGGTCGTATCCACTAGCAACGGCTCAACCTCTCTGACTGCTGAAGATAGGCGCGGTACAAGGGAGTAGACAGAAGCAAGGTCGGACGTAGCAGAAGGTCGGGGCAGGCAGCAAGGATCGTAGTCAGGGGCAACGGCAGGAGGTCTGGAACACAGGCTAGGAACACACAAGGAAACGCTTTCACTGGCACAATGGCAACAAGATCCGGCGAGGGAGTAAAGGGGAAGTGAGGTATAAATAGGGAGTGCACAGGTGAACACACTAATTAGAACCACTGCGCCAATCAGCGGCGCAGTGGCCCTTTAAATCGCAGAGACCCGGCGCGCGCGCGCCCTAGGGAGCGGGGCCGCGCGCGCCGGGACAGGACAGACGGAGAGCGAGTCAGGTACGGGAGCCGGGGTGCGCATCGCGAGCGGGCGCCACCTGCATCGCGAATCGCATCCCGGCTGGAGACGGTATCGCAGCGCACCGGGTCAGTGGATCTGACCGGAGCGCTGCAGTAGCGAGAGTGAAGCGAGCGCTCCGGGGAGGAGCGGGGACCCGGAGCGCTCGGCGTAACAGTACCCCCCCCTTGGGTCTCCCCCTCTTCTTAGAGCCTGAGAACCTGAGGAGCAGACTTTTGTCTAGGATATTGTCCTCAGGTTCCCAGGATCTCTCTTCAGGACCACAACCCTCCCAATCGACCAGAAAAAAAGTTTTCCCTCTGACCTTCTTGGAGGCCAGTATCTCTTTTACGGAGAAGATGTCCGAGGAGCCGGAAACAGGAGTGGGAGAAACAAGTTTGGGAGAGAAACGGTTGATGATGAGTGGTTTAAGAAGAGAAACGTGAAAGGCATTAGGAATACGAAGAGAAGGAGGAAGAAGAAGTTTGTAAGAGACAGGATTAATCTGGCACAAAATTTTGAAAGGACCAAGATAGCGTGGTCCCAATTTGTAGCTAGGGACACGGAAGCGGACATATTTAGCGGAGAGCCATACCTTGTCTCCAGGAGAAAAAATGGGGGGAGCTCTTCTTTTCCTATCAGCAAACTTCTTCATGCGTGATGAAGCCTGTAAAAGAGAATTTTGGGTCTCTTTCCATATGGTGGAAAGATCACGAGATATTTCATCCACAGCGGGCAAACCAGAGGGCAAGGGAGTAGGGAGGGGGGGAAGAGGGTGACGGCCGTACACCACGAAAAATGGGGATTTGGAGGAAGATTCAGAGACTCTGAAGTTATACGAGAATTCGGCCCATGGTAGAAGATCTGCCCAGTCATCCTGGCGGGAGGAAACAAAATGGCGTAAATAATCACCCAGGACCTGGTTAATTCTTTCCACTTGCCCATTGGATTGAGGATGATGTGCAGAGGAAAAGTTTAATTTAATCTTGAGTTGTTTACAGAGAGCCCTCCAGAATTTTGACACGAATTGGACGCCTCTATCCGAGACGATCTGCGTGGGCAACCCGTGAAGACGAAAAATGTGTACAAAAAATTGTTTTGCCAACTGAGGCGCTGAAGGAAGACCAGGAAGAGGGATGAAATGAGCCATCTTGGAGAATCGATCAACGACCACCCAAACAACAGTGTTGCCACGGGATGGGGGTAAGTCTGTAATAAAGTCCATACCAATCAGAGACCAAGGCTGTTCGGGGACAGGCAGCGGATGAAGAAGGCCAGCGGGCTTCTGGCGAGGAGTCTTATCCCGGGCACAGACAGTGCAGGCTCGCACAAAATCCACAACATCCGTCTCCAGAGTCGGCCACCAATAGAAACGAGAGATGAGTTGCACGGATTTCTTGATACCCGCATGACCTGCGAGATGGGAGGAGTGACCCCATTTGAGGATTCCGAGGCGTTGGCGTGGAGAAACGAAGGTCTTCCCTGGAGGAGTTTGCCTGATGGAGGCTGGAGAAGTGGAGATCAGGCAGTCAGGAGGAATGATGTGTTGCGGAGAGAGCTCTACTTCCGAGGCATCCGAGGAACGAGAGAGAGCATCGGCCCTAATGTTCTTATCGGCAGGCCGAAAGTGAATTTCAAAATTAAATCGGGCAAAGAACAGAGACCACCTGGCCTGGCGAGGATTCAGCCGTTGGGCAGACTGGAGATAGGAGAGGTTCTTGTGATCGGTGTAAATAATAACTGGAAATCTTGATCCCTCCAACAGATGCCTCCATTCCTCAAGTGCTAATTTAATGGCTAGAAGCTCTCGGTCCCCGATGGAGTAGTTCCTCTCAGCCGGAGAGAAGGTCCTAGAAAAAAACCCACAAGTAACAGCATGCCCGGAAGAATTTTTTTGTAGAAGGACCGCTCCAGCTCCTACAGAGGAGGCATCAACCTCCAATAGGAAGGGTTTAGATGGGTCAGGTCTGGAGAGCACGGGAGCCGAAGAAAAGGCAGACTTGAGCTGTTTAAAGGCGTCTTCCGCTTGAGGAGGCCATGACTTGGGATTGGCATTCTTTTTGGTTAAAGCCACGATAGGAGCCACAATGGTGGAAAAATGTGGAATAAATTGTCTGTAATAATTGGCGAACCCCAAAAAACGTTGGATAGCACGGAGTCCGGAGGGGCGTGGCCAATCTAAGACGGCAGAGAGTTTGTCTGGATCCATTTGTAGTCCCTGGCCAGAGACCAAGTATCCTAGGAAAGGAAGAGATTGACATTCAAAGAGACATTTCTCCATTTTGGCATAAAGTTGATTGTCACGAAGTCTCTGAAGAACCATGCGGACATGCTGGCGGTGTTCTTCTAGGTTGGCAGAAAAAATCAGGATATCGTCCAGATATACAACAACACAGGAATATAAGAGATCACGAAAAATTTCATTAACAAAGTCTTGGAAGATGGCAGGGGCGTTGCACAGGCCAAAGGGCATGACCAGATACTCAAAGTGTCCATCTCTAGTGTTAAATGCCGTTTTCCATTCATCCCCCTCTCTGATGCGGATGAGATTATAAGCACCTCTTAAGTCCAGTTTGGTAAAGATGTGGGCACCTTGGAGGCGATCAAAGAGTTCAGAGATGAGAGGTAGGGGGTAGCGTTTTTTTACAGTGATTTTATTAAGACCGCGGTAGTCAATGCAAGGACGTAGGGAGCCATCTTTTTTGGACACAAAGAAAAATCCGGCTCCGGCAGGAGAGGAGGATTTGCGGATAAAGCCCTTCTTTAAATTTTCCTGGATATACTCAGACATAGCAAGAGTCTCTGGGACAGAGAGAGGATAAATTCTGCCCCGGGGTGGAGTAGTGCCCGGGAGGAGGTCAATAGGACAGTCATAAGGCCTGTGAGGAGGTAAAGTCTCAGCTTGTTTTTTGCAAAAAACATCCGCAAAGTCCATATAGGCCTTAGGGAGACCGGTTACAGGGGGAACCACAGGGTCACGGCAAGGAGTACTGGGAACCGGTTTAAGGCAGTCCTTGGAACAAGAGGGGCCCCAACTCTTGATCTCCCCAGTGGACCAATCCAGGGTTGGGGAGTGGTGTTGAAGCCAGGGTAGTCCAAGGAGAATTTCGGAAGTGCAATTGGGGAGGACCAAAAACTCAATTTTCTCATGATGAGGTCCGATGCACATTAGGAGGGGCTCCGTGCGGAAACGTATGGTACAGTCCAATCTTTCATTGTTAACACAATTGATGTAGAGGGGTCTGGCGAGACTGGTCACCGGGATGTTGAACCTGTTGATGAGAGAGGCCAAAATAAAATTTCCTGCAGATCCGGAATCCAAGAAGGCCATAGTAGAGAAGGAGAAGGTAGAGGCAGATATCCGCACAGGCACAGTAAGACGTGGAGAAGCAGAGTTGACATCAAGGACTGTCTCACCTTTGTGCGGAGTCAGCGTACGTCTTTCCAGGCGGGGAGGACGGATAGGACAATCCTTCAGGAAGTGTTCGGTACCGGCACAGTACAGGCAGAGATTCTCCATGCGGCGTCGTGTCCTCTCTTGAGGTGTCAGGCGAGACCGGTCGACCTGCATAGCCTCCACGGCGGGAGGCACAGGAACGGATTGCAGGGGACCAGAGGAGAGAGGAGCCGGGGAGAAAAAACGCCTCGTGCGAACAAAGTCCATATCCTGGCGGAGCTCCTGACGCCTTTCGGAAAAACGCATGTCAATGCGAGTGGCTAGATGAATGAGTTCATGTAGGTTAGCAGGGATTTCTCGTGCGGCCAGAACACCTTTAATGTTGCTGGATAGGCCTTTTTTAAAGGTCGCGCAGAGGGCCTCATTATTCCAGGATAGTTCTGAAGCAAGAGTACGGAATTGTACGGCGTACTCGCCAACGGAAGAATTACCCTGGACCAGGTTCAACAGGGCAGTCTCAGCAGAAGAGGCTCGGGCAGGTTCCTCAAAGACACTTCGAATTTCCGAGAAGAAGGAGTGTACAGAGGCAGTGACGGGGTCATTGCGGTCCCAGAGCGGTGTAGCCCATGACAGAGCTTTTCCAGACAGAAGGCTGACTACGAAAGCCACCTTAGACCTTTCAGTAGGAAACTTGTCCGACATCATCTCCAAGTGCAGGGAACATTGAGAAAGAAAGCCACGGCAAAATTTAGAGTCCCCATCAAATTTATCCGGCAAGGATAGTCGTAGGCCTGAAGCGGCCACTCGCTGCGGAGGAGGTGCAGGAGCTGGCGGAGGAGATGGTTGCTGAAGCTGAGGTAGTAGCTGCTGTAGCATCACGGTCAGTTGAGACAGCTGGTGGCCTTGTTGCGCTATCTGTTGTGACTGCTGGGCGACCACCGTGGTGAGGTCGGCGACAACTGGCAGAGGAACTTCAGCGGGATCCATGGCCGGATCTACTGTCACGATGCCGGCTGGCAGGAGGTGGATCCTCTGTGCCAGAGAGGGATTGGCGTGGACCGTGCTAGTGGACCGGTTCTAAGTCACTACTGGTTTTCACCAGAGCCCGCCGCAAAGCGGGATGGTCTTGCTGCGGCGGTAGTGACCAGGTCGTATCCACTAGCAACGGCTCAACCTCTCTGACTGCTGAAGATAGGCGCGGTACAAGGGAGTAGACAGAAGCAAGGTCGGACGTAGCAGAAGGTCGGGGCAGGCAGCAAGGATCGTAGTCAGGGGCAACGGCAGGAGGTCTGGAACACAGGCTAGGAACACACAAGGAAACGCTTTCACTGGCACAATGGCAACAAGATCCGGCGAGGGAGTGCAGGGGAAGTGAGGTATAAATAGGGAGTGCACAGGTGAACACACTAATTAGAACCACTGCGCCAATCAGCGGCGCAGTGGCCCTTTAAATCGCAGAGACCCGGCGCGCGCGCGCCCTAGGGAGCGGGGCCGCGCGCGCCGGGACAGGACAGACGGAGAGCGAGTCAGGTACGGGAGCCGGGGTGCGCATCGCGAGCGGGCGCCACCTGCATCGCGAATCGCATCCCGGCTGGAGACGGTATCGCAGCGCACCGGGTCAGTGGATCTGACCGGAGCGCTGCAGTAGCGAGAGTGAAGCGAGCGCTCCGGGGAGGAACGGGGACCCGGAGCGCTTGGCGTAACAGCTTCCTTTTACGCACCAAACTCCCACCAGGTTCCCTGGGTGTTGCCATGAGAGAGTGTCCTACCCACCTTGCTTAGTACCAACATTGCACCTCATACACTTTCTGATCACTCACCAGTCCATGCAACCTTTTCATTGTCCCACCTATCTACCAGAGTTTGGACATAGCATCTCAACGAATCACTACTTACTGATGAACTGGCTGTATCCCAACTTATGGACCAGTTGATTTCCTTCTTCGCCCTTATCTTAATCCCTGATGTGTCCCTCCCCATAGTTTGGGAAACAAATAAGTGTACATGAGAGGCTTACTAATAGCACTTGGCTCCAAGCTTATGAAGGAACATATCAAAACTATTTTGTCTATCCTTTCTGATCTGGCACCTTTGGAAGGAGTCTCCTTCACTGTCCCTTCTGCAGAGAGAGATTGTAAACTACGTATCCTACGAGAGAAACTGAAGGATATTTTGAATAAGCAACATGCTGACAAAGTCATCAGGTTTCAACAAAAGCTCTTTCTGCATGGAGACAAGGGGGGGACGTCTCATGTCGGCCCTGATTAAAAAGAAAAGGGAAAAGGCCTTTATCTCCCAGATAGTGGATGGAAAGGGGACAACTCAAACTAATACAAAACAGATAGACACTGCCTTCCAGGCCTATTATGAGGCCCTTTATATTCTCCCAGTGGCGGGTACAGAGGGGGGGGGGGGGGGGGGGCACTAGACAATAAAACATCAGAACCCTTCTAGACACTATACATCTACCCAAGGTCTCCACTGAAGAAGGTCAATCACTACTAGCTCTCCGTACAGAGGATGAAGTCCTTAACATGATACAATCCTTCCCTGTAGGCAAAAGCCCAAGTCCTGATGGCATTAGCCTTTTGTATTATAAGAAATTCCAACCAACCCTTTTGCCACATCTCACTAATTGGCCAACGCCCTACTCACAGCCACTACATTGCCACAACAACCACTAGAAGCTCATATTACAATTTTGCCCAAAGAAGGGAAAGACTTGTCCCTCTGCTCTAGCTACAGGCCCATATCGCTCCTGAACCTAGATGTAGAAATCTGAGTAAAGCTTCTCTCTATACGAATGAGCACCTGTCTGCCAGATCTTATCCATCCATATCAAACTGGGTTTGTGAAGGGACAGGAGGGAAAGCATAATGCTATTAGGGTCCTCCACGCCATACACAATGCTAATAAATCAAAAAACATTTTGGTCCTTTTTGGCACAGATGCCGAGAAGGCATTTGACAGAGTGGCCTGGGACTAAATGAAATTGGTCTTGGCCAAATTCGGCTTTCCAGACCCATTCATCTTGGCCATTATGTCACTTTACAGTGCCCCCTGCGCGAGAATTAGAGTTAATGGGACTCTGCCCCCCCCCGTTCAGTATACAAAATGGAACAAGACAAGGCTGCCCCTTGTCCCCCTCCCTTTATATCATAGTGATGGAGACACTCCTCCACACATTACGACAAGATGAGAGTATCCGCGGGCTGACGGTAGGAGGACACGTACCTAGCAGCGGCTTTTGCCGATGATCTTTTACTGCTAATTACCAATCCAATCAAAGCCTTACCTAGAGTACAAAGTATCATGGATCATTATGGTGCTTTATCTAATTTTAAAGATAATTATACTAAGTCTGAGATTCTGAACATATCTGTCCCATTAACAAGCCTTGCTGATTTGAAGCGGCATTCCCCTTTTCGGTGGCTCACGGATAGCATTACATACCTGGGCATTGCCCTCCCCCATCATTAGATAGGCTGTTCTGTCTTAACTACCAGTATCTCCCACTTCTTAACAAAATTAAACTGCAACTCGCTTCGTATAAACTTATAAATCATAAAACTTAAATCTTTTCTCTCCTGGTTGGGAAGCAGGAACTTACTCCAAACGTATATGTAGTCCCGTCCATCCTTTACCTTTTGCACATGGCCCCCTTGGAGCTCCCATCAAAGTACCTTCTTCAGTGGAGACCACTCTTCTCATGCTTCTTGTGGTCCACTATACGCCTTCGCCTGCCACATTCCCTATTAGTCAGACGTTATGAATGAAGGTCTGGGTGTTCCGGACGTTACGCAACTTTATAAAGCAACCCATCTACATAGGTGGATTGAACACCATAGTTGGAGCACTTGAAACAACTCAGCTCGACACAGGCCATACCACACACTTACAGGCACTCTGGCTTCCTTCTCGGTAGATTATATCCACCATTAAAAACTCCCTACTGAAAGGCACCTTGGTAGTGAAGAGAGCCTATGATGAAGCAATGCATTAAAACACCAAGGGCTTTGGTACACTCTCCCCCTTCCTACCTAGTTCAATGATTCCACGCCTCCTCCCAAAGCCACTGCCCCAAACTGACGATATTTGGTCTAGGTCCACGCAAGTCCCTCTTAAAACCCTGTGTCCTAATGGACAACCACCTCCCCATGAGACTCTACAGGACCTACTTCCTGACATCATACTTCATTTTCTACATGTCCACACTATCCACAGTGCTTGTGCGCCATTATTTAAGGTGTATGTCGTCAGAAAAGACCTACCTGGATAGAAGTAGCTTTGCAACTGTCAACACAGTCTAAAATTCGTCTTTCAACCATTCGCTCTCACATGCTTGATGAACAAGCTGCACTGACCCCTATCTTCTTGCTATCATGGGAAAAGGAGTTAAAATTGTCACTGTCTGATAGAGAGCGCATTATAGTCCTGCGCCACTCTCATGACTTTTCTAGTTAGGTAAAACTACAAGAAAATCACTTTAAATCGGTCTCTAAATGGTATCGGACCCATCAACTGCTACACCACTGGGGCTTATCGCCTACTGGTGAGTGATTGGGGAACTGCAAACAGGTCGGTTCATTGTCACATATTTGGTGGTTCTGCCCGGTGATTATTGGAAGGAGGTGGGCGTTCACATCAATCTTATATTTGACACTACAGTAACTTTGACTCCACAGCTGGTCCTTTTGGGCTTGCCACCAGACGGGCCACTACTACACAAACACTTTTTGCTGGCTCATTTGTTGGCAGCAGGCAAGATGTTGGTACCCTTGCATTGGTGGAAACCGAATCCTCCCTCGACCCAGGAGTGGCCTGCGAAGGTGGCCACTATTTGAAGGTTAGAAGAACTGTCAAGCTGGAGTGACCACTCATATGATAACTACTTCAAGACATGGTACCCCTGGTTACGTTATAGAGATCAAGCTATCTTAGATAATACTGCCCAATAACTCTACACTACACACTTTCAATGGAACAACTCCCCGCCCTTTTTTCCCCCATTAACCCACTCCCCCCTTCTACCTCTCACTTTCCTATCCTTTATCAACCTAAATACTGTATTATTGCTATCTTTAATCTTTCTTGCTATCTGTGCTCTCCTTATGTTGGCCTTTGGCGGAATACCCAGGTGCGGCATAACTGTTAAAACCTTACTGAGCCACAGATGGGGTCTCATGGCCCATTCAGATTTTAGCCCTTGTTTTTTGGTCTTTAGTATTTCAACATGGAATTATCACCTCTTCATGTCTAAGTTATGCCATGTGTATTTTCATAAATCACATACTGTAATTGTGCTGCACCTTTGTTAGGTGTGTACTGTTCTATTGTTTATTGTTCTTATGTGAAAATTATGAAATAAAGAATTGATAAAAAATTTAAATATTGATACATTCAATCACCATAACCTTTTGAGTTACAAAATAATGACAGACCTATTTGTTCTTACAAACCTAGGTTAAAGTGTCACCTTCACTTAAAGGGGTATTCCAGGAATTTACAAGAATGTTACAGGGACTGTAAAGTTAGTGTAGTTCATAATATAGTGTCTGTACCTGTGTGTGATGGTTTTCTCACAAATCTTCTGTGATTTTCACCCCAATATTTATTTTTACCAGCACACAAAATGACTGTTGTCTCAGATTTTTCCCAGGTTGCAAAGCGGCCAAGACTAGTCAGCTGATGACAGGGAGCCTGTCTGCTTCAGTGGGTGGAGTGATCGCTTGGTGGGAGAGAGATCAATCTGCAACTAATGCAACAGATGTAGTCACCTTGATTGAAAACCACAGGTCTTTTGAATGGATGCAGCTCATTTATGTTTCAATGGGTGGAGTGGCTGATGTGTGGGAGGGAGGAAAATTGAATTATGGGATTTGTAGTAAAAAAAAGAAGCAGGAAATATCAGTTCACAAAAAGCTAGCCACAGTATTATGGTAATCTCACAACATAGCCATTTAGCCCGAGGACAAGCACAGATCCTTCCTAAGCATGTCCATTATTGTCTGCCAGGTAGGTACTAAAATCACCTTTAAAAAAACTTTTGACGTCAGAGAGACATAAAGGCGGGATGCACAGATGAAGCCGGACGGACTTAGTTTCAGCAGACTAGAGGACAGAAGGTTTCAACATTATCACAAACGAGGATTCTTCACTGTAAAAGCATTAAGACTATGGAAGTTTATGCCACATGATGTTGTGATGTTTATTCAATGAACAAGTTCAAGATGGGCCTGGATGCCTTTCTTTAAAAATAGTAAAAAAGTAAGTTGAATCTTGTATTGACTAGTGGCCCAGGAAATGTTTCATTTTCTTTTCCACTGGATATTTTTCAATATGTTACAGGGAAAGCTACAGGAAAACAGGTTTCAGTGTGACATGAAATAAATGGAATGATGACTTTGTCAAGACAATACAGGTCAAGAACATGTCATGTCGCAACCCAGCAGCAACTGGCAATAAAAAGTCATGAGGGAGAGGAGTGTGGCAATGAGGTAATACAGATTACCTCATGAAATACATGAAAATTACCACCACCATGGTACATAATGCCTAACAGTTTGAGCAATGCAGGGTTACGTACAACAACTGTATTGTCCACCAGCTTGTACTGCTTCCCTCTGAGCTCTGCAATGTTAGAGGGTGGAAGTAGGCACTTTTCGCACTGCCTGTATGTACCATGCAGTATATATCCTTACTTCTGTGCTCATAGGGCTGTCATCTCAGAAGGCGCTCACAGGCTGCATAAGGTAACATATTGTTTAATTGAAATGATGAGGAAAAATGCCAAATCCATCCATCAATCCTAACAACCGACCAGTATAATATAATGAGAGGCATAAAGCCATAGACAACAATTCTATTAGTGCTAATCACTGCAGGTTACCTGCTGTCATGCAGTTATTTAAAGGGGTACTCCGCGCCTAGACATCTTATCCCCTATCGAAAGGATAGGGGATAAGATGTCAGATCGCGGGGGTCCCAGCGCTGGGGACCCCCGGGATCTCGGCTGCAGCACCCACCTATTGCAGCTTCCGGCAGCGCTGGAGGCTCTCATCCTAACGCCTCACGACCACGGTGACGTGAGATCGTGACGTCATGACTCCGCCCCGTGTGACGTCACGAGCCGCCCCCTCAATGCAAGTCTATGGGAGGGGGTGTGATGTCTGTCACGCCCCCTCCTATAGACTTGCATTGAGGGGCGGGGCGTGACGTCACACGGGACGGGGTCGTGACGTCACGATCTCACGTCACCGTGGTCAGGAGCCAAAGCCTCCAGCGTTTCCGGAAGCCGCAACAGGTTAGTGCTGCAGCCGAGATCCCGTGGGTCCCCAGCGGTGGGACCCCCGCGATCTAACATCTTATCCCTTATCCTTTGGACAGGGGATAAGATGTCTAGGGGTGGAGTACCCTTTTAAAGTCTCATACTGTGGTATAAAGCATTGATGTTCATGTAGTTCACAACCAGTTAGGCTAGAATGGGGAATATATTTTCAGCCTTTTTACCATTTAGGTCCTTTTTTTGGGTCTATTTATTCAGCAGTTTTTACATAAAAAGATAAAGTTCCCCCCAAAACATCTCTTTGTAAACTAGACATTTTAGAATATTTACATCCTTAAATCTGCCCCAAAATATGTGCTGAAATACATGCCAGAATACAGATATACTGAAGTGAGTTAAATAGGTGTCCCTGACAGTGAAAACCTTTTTTTTTAACAATATGCCTGCAGCACTGTGAGATCCTGGGGACAGGGAAGAGGATGGTACCAGAGGCTGGGGCAGCGATACTGGAGTCAACAGAGCAGTGCGGGAGGAAACTAAGGCAAGAGTCAGACTACGGAATTTCCGCCTGCAATTCCGCTTTGAAGTTGCAGGCAGAAATTCCTCTTGCTAAAATGTATAGTGTAGTGAATGGGTTTCCGTTCACAAATTCACACTTCGGAATTTGTGAAGCGGAATTTGTAAACGGAAAATCCGCTTGGAAATTTCCGCCTGAAGAATGGCGTTGCTCTTTCTTCAGGCGGAAATACTTGCGGAACACATTGCAGTCTATTGGCGACTGCAGTGTCCGCGCGGTCCTAGTGCCGACTGATTCAGTCGGCGCTGGCTGCACTCGGAATCTCCGGGCGGAAATTTTCTGCCCGGAGATTCTGTAGTCTGATAGTTTATTTACCTAGCCTAATAGTTTATTTTCGTCATCAAATAGCCTGGGCATACTGTTAAAAAAAAAGGTTTTCATCGTAGTTACCCTTTTATTAGATGTCCTAAACAATTACTGACAGGGGGAAATCAAAACCAATGTAGAGAAAGAGTGGTGCAGTTGCCCATAGCAACCAATCAGATTGTTTTTTGTTTTTTTCAGAGGCCTCTTTAAAATGAAAGAAACAATCTCATTGAGGTTGGTGTCAACTTTAGTCTTTGTGTCAGTCTTTAGTTTTTGAGCCAAAGCCAGTAGGAATGGAGAATATAAAGAAAAGACATATACTCCTCTGCTGGTCTCTATTTTCTGCTCCCATGGGGCATAGGAATTTAGGTTTGATTACTCAACTTTTTATGCTCTACAGCAGTGGTCTCCAACCTGCGGACCTCCAGATGTTGCAAAACTACAACTCCCAGCATTTGGCTGTCCGGGCATGCTGGGAGTTGTAGTTTTGCAACATCTGGAGGTTTGCAGGTTGAAGACCACTGGATAGGAGGTAATACTCACGTGTCCCCGCCGCTCCGGGCCTGTCACCGCTGCCCTGGATGACGCTCCATCGCTGTCAACACGTCCCCGTGGTGTCCCCGACGCTCCGGACGTCTTCTTCCCCGGGATCCACGCTTTTGCAACATCTGGAGGTCCGCAGGTTGAAGACCACTGCTCTACAGTATATACCAGCTGTACTGGATGCATATAACCATATGGGTAACCAGCGGTGATAACATGGCTGTGCACTAATATGTAATATAAATCCCCTGATATGAGACTTATGGTGGAGGTAATACCAATAAAGTTCCTGTATGTAAAGCTGCTGAAGAGCATGCGGAGTCCACCTTTACACAGTATTACCTTATCGTCATCTTACAAATTGGGTTGTTTATTATCTTTACCTTTAGATAGATAGGATAAGAATTGTATTATAACTATTGTTTCCAAAGCACCGACACAAGTAATAAAACAAAAATAAAAAGTGAATTTTCTTAGAAGATAAAGCTCTGAAAGCAGATGTCTTCATTGTGCTTGCCCGTGTGTTCTTTGCCCTGGAGAGAGTATAAAAGCATAACCTGTATGCCAACAATCTCAATTGCAGGGTCCATGGTTTATGAAAAATAAAACAAAAGGGCAAATGACAGGATTACAGCCAACATTGAGAATAGGGGACACTATATTAGGGAATCAAAATGTTAGCAGTTCTCTAGTAAAATTGTATTATTTGAACGACTCCTTTTAGCCTAGGGCAGCGGTTCCCAACCTGGTGTACACATAGCCCCAGGGGTACATAGCAGTGTTCCTTGGGGAAACGTGAAATAAACAGTAAGGCAGCAGTAATGGATGTGGCCACTTTAAGAGCATTGGATGCCAGAATTTCTTTCCTACAAGCATCCCTCCCTGATGTCACACCCAGCGGAGCGCTGCCACCGAAGGATGTCAGGAAAGCAGGCTAAAGTAGTCACCTGTTATGCCATAGTAGTGTGGTATGGGGTGTGATGCAGGGCAGATGGAATTACCCTAGGGGCAGATGGCATTAACCCTTTGTATTCGTGAGGCCAGGGCGTGGTTTATCCTCAATACCACCCGAAGGTATACCGCTGGATCCTGGGCTAGGCACAGGGAGCAATAATGACTCCAATGCCAAGTTATGCACATCGGTAGCTTTACTGAGGTTAGACAGGTGAAAGTCTATACAGTTCAGCCAGGCCCACGGACGTGACCAGTGACTTCAGAGACCTTAAGAGCTTGCTGGGACTTGTAGTAGAATGGGAGAATTTAGTGCAGGCCATGCTGACTTGACTGACTTATGACTAAAAATGCTGTGACTGTGGCTTACTTGTAGCTTGTGGCTGCAGACTTGACTTGAGGCCTCCTATGACTCCAGACACACTCCTAGACTCAACTGCACTGGACCTCAACCGAGCTTCTGTACACTCTAAGGTCCACAGCACTCTGAATCAGGTTGTTATTACAAATATCTCAGTACTTGTACACTGTGCCCTATTCAGCTTTCCCCCAATCCTGTCCAGTCTTCTTGTCCCTAAAAACACCCCCTACAATGATGTTGAGGCTTGGACCACCTATCTTCACTGGTAGGGATGGTATTGGGTAGGTGATCCAATCCATAGTCCAATCTTTTTTTTTCATTTTTTAAATTAGATCATAGAATCTTGTTTTGTCAGAGTCTGAGAGCCCTTCAGGAGCCTTTTTTGCAAACTTCAAACAGGTTTCCCTGTGTCTTTTATTGAGGAGAGGCTTCTTTTTGGCCCCTCTGCTACAAAGAACAGATTGTTAAAGGGGTACTCCGGTGGAAACCTTTTTTTTTTTTTTTTTTTTTTAGCCAACTGGTGCCAGAAATACTTCTAATAAAAAATCTTAATCCTTAATTATTTTCTTTTTGGAACACAGTTCTCTCTGCTGACATCACTGTCCATTTTAGGAACTGTCCAGAGCAACATATGTTTGCTATGGGGATTTTCTCCTACTCTGGACAGTTCTTAAAATGGACAGAGATGTCAGCAGAGAGCACTGTGCTCGGGATTCAGCAGAAAGCTCTTTCTTCTGTAGTATTCAGCAGCTAATAAGTACTGGAAGGATTAAGATTTTTTAATAGAAGTAATTTACAAATCTGTTTAACTTTCTGGCACCTGTTGATTTAAAAAATAAAAGTTTTCCACCAGAGTACCCCTTTAAGTGCTGCAGTGATGGTTGACCTTCTGGATGTTTCTCTCATCTGCTCACAGGTTCCTTGCAGCTCAGCAAGAGTGACCTTAGTTTGGTGGGGCAGCCAGCTTCTAAAAATCATAACACTTTCAGTTTTCCACCTACAGACCAATATGAGGGCTTGTTTTATGCGCTAACAATTTTACTTTGTAATGACATCAGTGATTTCACCACAAAAAAATTTAGCAAAACTAAAAAAATATATATTTGTGGGACAAAATTGGAAAAAAACGCCATTCTGTAATTTTTAGCAGCTTCTGTTTCTACACAGTGCACCTTTGGTAAAAATGACACCTTATATTTATTCTGTAGGTCCATAAGGTTACAAGGATACCCAATTTATGTACCGTATATACTCGAGTATAAGCCGACCCGAGTATAAGCCGAGACCCCTAATTTCAACCCAAAATCCCAGGAAAAGTTATTGACTCGAGTATAAGCCTAGGGTGGGAAATACCTCATCCCCCCCTGTCATCATCCAGACCCGTCATTAACATCCTCATCATTATCCCCTTGTCATCATCCCACACATCTCCCCTTCATCATCCCCTTATCATCCCACACATCCCCCCTTCATCATCCCCTTGTCATCATCCCACACATCCCCCCTTCATCATCCCCTTATCATCCCACACATCCCCCCTTCATCATCCCCTTATCATCCCGCACATCCCCCCTTCAATCCCCTTATCATCCCACACATCCCCCCTTCATCATCCCCTTGTAATCATCCCACACCCCCCCTTCATCATCCCCTTGTCATCATCCCCACCCCCCCTTCATCATCCCCACACCCCCCCTTCATCATCCTCTTCTCATCATTCGCCCTCAGTGGTCTTCAACCTGCGGACCTCCAGAGGTTTCAAAACTACAACTCCCAGCAAGCCCGGGCAGCCATCGGCTGTCCGGGCTTGCTGGGAGTTGTAGTTTTGAAACCTCCGGAGGTCCACAGGTTGAAGACCACTGCGGCCTTCAACATCATCCAGCCCCCTCTCACCCCCTTTAGTTCTGAGTACTCACCTCCGCTCGACGCTGGTCCGGTCCTGCAGGGCTGTCCGGAGAGGAGGTGGTCCGGTGGGATAGTGGTTCCGGGCTGCTATCTTCACTGGGGGCGCCTCTTCTCCGCGCTTCCGGCCCGGAATAGAGGCGTTGCCTTGACAACGACGCAGGCAATGAACGCACCTCTGCGTCGTTGTCAAGGCAACGTGACTATTCTGAGGCCGGGCCCGAAGCGCTTAGAAGAGGCCTCCCCGGTGAAGATAGCAGCCCGGAACCACTATCCCACCGGACCACCTCCTCACCGGACAGCCCTGCAGGACCGGACCAGCGCCGAGCGGAGGTGAGTACTCAGAACTAAAGGGGGTGAGAGGGGGCTGGATGATGTTGAAGGCCGCAGTGGTCTTCAACCTGCGGACCTCCGGAGGTTTCAAAACTACAACTCCCAGCAAGCCCGGACAGCCGATGGCTGCCCGGGCTTGCTGGGAGTTGTAGTTTTGAAACCTCTGGAAGTCCGCAGGTTGAAGACCACTGCGGGTGGGGGAGTTCACTCGAGTATAAGCCAAGGGGGGTGTTTTCAGCACGAAAAATCGTGCTGAAAAACTCGGCTTATACTCGAGTATATACGGTAGGTTTTATTTTATTTTACTACTTTAAAAAAATTATAACTACATGCACCAAAATTTGTATGTTTAAAAGTGTCCTCTTCTGGCCCCTATAATTTTTTTATTTTTCGGCATACAGGGCTATATGAGTGCTAATTTTTTTCGCCGTGGTCTTTAATTTTTATCGGTACCATGTTTGTTTTGATGGGCCTTTTTGATCTTTTTTTATAAATTTTTTTTAAGGTATGCAAAATTTCCAAAACAACGCAATTTTGGACTTTGGTACTTTTTTACGTATACGCCGTGCAGTTTAATTAATGTTATATTTTTATAGTTCGGACATTTATGCACGCAGTGGTATTACATATGTTTATGTTTATTTTTGTTTGCATATTTTCTTTAAATGGGAAAAGGGGGTGATTCAAACTTATTATGGAAGGGGTTAATTCACATTTATAAACTTTTCATTTAAACATTTTTTTAAAACTTTTTTTCACAATTTTTTTTTTTTAGTCCACAATTACATGTGCAATCCTTGGATTTTAAATACTGGTCAATGCTATGCCATAGCATAGCATTGATCAGTGTTATCTGTGCTCGATTGCTCCAGGCTTCTGAGGCTGCTTGGAGCATAGAGTGTTACGCCGAGCGCTCCGGGTTCCCGCTCCTCCCCGGAGCGCTCGCTACACTCTCGCTCCCGCAGCGCCCCGGTCAGATCCACTGACCGGGTGCGCTGCGATACCGCCTCCAGCCGGGATGCGATGCGCACCCCGGCTCCCGTACCTGACTCGCTCTCCGTCGGTCCTGTCCCGGCGCGCGCGGCCCCGCTCCCTAGGGCGCGCGCGCGCCGGGTCTCTGCGATTTAAAGGGCCAATGCGCCGCTGATTGGCGCAGTGGCTCTAATCAGTGTGTTCACCTGTGCACTCCCTATGTATACCTCACTTCCCCTGCACTCCCTCGCCGGATCTTGTTGCCATTGTGCCAGTGAAAGCGTTCCCTTGTTTGTTCCTAGCCTGTGTTCCAGACCTCCTGCCGTTGCCCCTGACTACGATCCTTGCTGCCTGCCCCGACCTTCTGCTACGTCCGACCTTGCTTCTGTCTACTCCCTTGTACCGCGCCTATCTTCAGCAGTCAGAGAGGTTGAGCCGTTGCTAGTGGATACGACCTGGTCACTACTGCCGCAGCAAGACCATCCCGCTTTGCGGCGGGCTCTGGTGAATACCAGTAGTGACTTAGAACCGGTCCACTAGCACGGTCCACGCCAATCCCTCTCTGGCACAGAGGATCCACCTCCTGCCAGCCGGCATCGTGACAGTAGATCCGGCCATGGATCCCGCTGAAGTTCCTCTGCCAGTGGTCGCCGACCTCACCACGGTGGTCGCCCAGCAGTCACAACAGATAGCGCAACAAGGCCACCAGCTGTCTCAACTGACCGTGATGCTACAGCAGCTACTACCACAGCTTCAGCAATCATCTCCTCCGCCAGCTCCTGCACCTCCTCCGCAGCGAGTGGCCGCCTCAGGCCTACGACTATCCTTGCCGGATAAATTTGATGGGGACTCTAAGTTTTGCCGTGGCTTTCTTTCACAATGTTCCCTGCACTTGGAGATGATGTCGGACCAGTTTCCTACTGAAAGGTCTAAGGTGGCTTTCGTAGTCAGCCTTCTGTCTGGAAAAGCTCTGTCATGGGCCACACCGCTCTGGGACCGCAATGACCCCGTCACTGCCTCTGTACACTCCTTCTTCTCGGAAATTCGAAGTGTCTTTGAGGAACCTGCCCGAGCCTCTTCTGCTGAGACTGCCCTGCTGAACCTGGTCCAGGGTAATTCTTCCGTTGGCGAGTACGCCGTGCAATTCCGTACTCTTGCTTCAGAACTTTCCTGGAATAATGAGGCCCTCTGCGCGACCTTTAAAAAAGGCCTATCCAGCAACATTAAAGATGTTCTGGCCGCACGAGAAATTCCTGCTAACCTACATGAACTCATTCATCTAGCCACTCGCATTGACATGCGTTTTTCCGAAAGGCGTCAGGAGCTCCGCCAGGATATGGACTTTGTTCGCACGAGGCGTTTTTTCTCCCCGGCTCCTCTCTCCTCTGGTCCTCTGCAATCCGTTCCTGTGCCTTCCGCCGTGGAGGCTATGCAAGTTGACCGGTCTCGCCTGACACCTCAAGAGAGGACACGACGCCGCATGGAGAATCTCTGCCTGTACTGTGCCGGTACCGAACACTTCCTGAAGGATTGTCCTATCCGTCCTCCCCGCCTGGAAAGACGTACGCTGACTCCGCACAAAGGTGAAACAGTCCTTGATGTCAACTCTGCTTCTCCACGTCTTACTGTGCCTGTGCGGATATCTGCCTCTACCTTCTCCTTCTCCACTAAGGCCTTCTTGGACTCCGGATCTGCAGGAAACTTTATTTTGGCCTCTCTCATCAACAGGTTCAACATCCCAGTGACCAGTCTCGCCAGACCTCTCTACATCAATTGCGTTAACAATGAAAGATTGGACTGTGCCGTGCGTTACCGCACGGAACCCCTCCTAATGTGCATCGGACCTCACCACGAAAAAATTGAGTTTTTGGTCCTCTCCAATTGCACTTCCGAAATTCTCCTTGGACTACCCTGGCTTCAACACCATTCCCCAACCCTGGATTGGTCCACAGGGGAGATCAAGAGTTGGGGTCCCTCTTGTTTCAAGGACTGCCTTAAACCGGTTACCAGTACTCCTTGCCGTGACCCTGTGGTTCCCCCTGTAACCGGTCTCCCTAAGGCCTATATGGACTTTGCGGATGTTTTTTGCAAAAAACAAGCTGAGACTCTACCTCCTCACAGGCCTTATGACTGTCCTATTGACCTCCTCCCGGGCACTACTCCACCCCGGGGCAGAATTTATCCTCTCTCTGCCCCAGAGACTCTTGCTATGTCTGAGTACATCCAGGAAAATTTAAAAAAGGGCTTTATCCGCAAATCCTCCTCTCCTGCCGGAGCCGGACTTTTCTTTGTGTCCAAAAAAGATGGCTCCCTACGTCCTTGCATTGACTACCGCGGTCTTAATAAAATCACAGTAAAGAACCGCTACCCTCTACCTCTCATCTCTGAACTCTTTGATCGCCTCCAAGGTGCCCACATCTTTACCAAACTGGACTTAAGAGGTGCTTATAATCTCATCCGCATCAGAGAGGGGGATGAATGGAAAACGGCATTTAACACTAGAGATGGACACTTTGAGTATCTGGTCATGCCCTTTGGCCTGTGCAACGCCCCTGCCGTCTTCCAAGACTTTGTTAATGAAATTTTTCGTGATCTCTTATATTCCTGTGTTGTTGTGTATCTGGACGATATCCTGATTTTTTCTGCCAACCTAGAAGAACACCGCCAGCATGTCCGCATGGTTCTTCAGAGACTTCGTGACAATCAACTTTATGCCAAAATGGAGAAATGTCTGTTTGAATGTCAATCTCTTCCTTTCCTAGGATACTTGGTCTCTGGCCAGGGACTACAAATGGATCCAGACAAACTCTCTGCCGTCTTAGATCGGCCACGCCCCTCCGGACTCCGTGCTATCCAACGTTTTTTGGGGTTCGCCAATTATTACAGACAATTTATTCCACATTTTTCCACCATTGTGGCTCCTATCGTGGCTTTAACCAAAAAGAATGCCAATCCTAAGTCATGGCCTCCTCAAGCGGAAGACGCCTTTAAACAGCTCAAGTCTGCCTTTTCTTCAGCTCCCGTGCTCTCCAGACCTGACCCATCTAAACCCTTCCTATTGGAGGTTGATGCCTCCTCAGTAGGAGCTGGAGCGGTCCTTCTACAAAAAAATTCTTCCGGGCATGCTGTTACTTGTGGGTTTTTTTCTAAGACCTTCTCTCCGGCGGAGAGGAACTACTCCATCGGGGATCGAGAGCTACTAGCCATTAAATTAGCACTTGAGGAATGGAGGCATCTGCTGGAGGGATCAAGATTTCCAGTTATTATTTACACCGATCACAAGAACCTCTCCTATCTCCAGTCTGCCCAACGGCTGAATCCTCGCCAGGCCAGGTGGTCTCTGTTCTTTGCCCGATTTAATTTTGAAATTCACTTTCGGCCTGCCGATAAGAACATTAGGGCCGATGCTCTCTCTCGTTCCTCGGATGCCTCGGAAGTAGAGCTCTCTCCGCAACACATCATTCCTCCTGACTGCCTGATCTCCACTTCTCCAGCCTCCATCAGGCAAACTCCTCAAGGGAAGACCTTCGTCTCCCCACGCCAATGCCTCGGAATCCTCAAATGGGGTCACTCCTCCCATCTCGCAGGTCATGCGGGCATCAAGAAATCCGTGCAACTCATCTCTCGTTTCTATTGGTGGCCGACTCTGGAGACGGATGTTGTGGATTTTGTGCGAGCCTGCACTGTCTGTGCCCGGGATAAGACTCCTCGCCAGAAGCCCGCTGGTCTTCTTCATCCTCTGCCTGTTCCCGAACAGCCTTGGTCTCTGATTGGTATGGACTTTATTACAGACTTACCCTCATCCCATGGCAACACTGTTGTTTGGGTGGTCGTTGATCGATTCTCCAAGATGGCACATTTCATCCCTCTTCCTGGTCTTCCTTCTGCGCCTCAGTTGGCAAAACAATTTTTTGTACACATTTTTCGTCTTCACGGGTTGCCCACGCAGATCGTCTCGGATAGAGGCGTCCAATTCGTGTCTAAATTCTGGAGGGCTCTCTGTAAACAACTCAAGATTAAATTAAACTTTTCTTCTGCTTATCATCCTCAATCCAATGGGCAAGTAGAAAGAATTAACCAGGTCCTGGGTGATTATTTACGGCATTTTGTTTCCTCCCGCCAGGATGACTGGGCAGATCTTCTACCATGGGCCGAATTCTCGTATAACTTCAGAGTTTCTGAATCTTCTTCCAAATCCCCATTTTTCGTGGTGTACGGCCGTCACCCTCTTCCCCCCCTCCCTACTCCCTTGCCCTCTGGTGTACCCGCTGTGGATGAAATATCTCGTGATCTTTCCACCATATGGAAAGAGACCCAAAATTCTCTCTTACAGGCTTCATCACGCATGAAGAAGTTTGCTGATAAGAAAAGAAGAGCTCCCCCCATTTTTTCTCCCGGAGACAAGGTATGGCTCTCCGCTAAATATGTCCGCTTCCGTGTTCCCAGCTACAAATTGGGACCACGCTATCTTGGTCCTTTCAAAATTTTGTGCCAGATTAATCCTGTCTCTTATAAACTTCTTCTCCCTCCTTCTCTTCGTATTCCTAATGCCTTTCACGTTTCTCTTCTTAAACCACTCATCATCAACCGTTTCTCTCCTAAACTTATCTCTCCCACTCCTGTCTCCGGTTCTTCTGACATCTTTCCTGTAAAGGAGATACTGGCCTCCAAAAAGGTCAGAGGAAAAACCTTCTTTTTGGTTGACTGGGAGGGCTGTGGTCCTGAAGAGAGATCCTGGGAACCTGAGGACAATATCCTAGATAAAAATCTGGTCCTCAGGTTCTCAGGCTCCAAGAAGAGGGGGAGACCCAAGGGGGGGGGTACTGTTACGCCGAGCGCTCCGGGTTCCCGCTCCTCCCCGGAGCGCTCGCTACACTCTCGCTCCCGCAGCGCCCCGGTCAGATCCACTGACCGGGTGCGCTGCGATACCGCCTCCAGCCGGGATGCGATTCGCGATGCGGGTGTCGCCCGCTCGCGATGCGCACCCCGGCTCCCGTACCTGACTCGCTCTCCGTCGGTCCTGTCCCGGCGCGCGCGGCCCCGCTCCCTAGGGCGCGCGCGCGCCGGGTCTCTGCGATTTAAAGGGCCACTGCGCCGCTGATTGACGCAGTGGTTCTAATCAGTGTGTTCACCTGTGCACTCCCTATGTATACCTCACTTCCCCTGCACTCCCTCGCCGGATCTTGTTGCCATTGTGCCAGTGAAAGCGTTCCCTTGTTTGTTCCTAGCCTGTGTTCCAGACCTCCTGCCGTTGCCCCTGACTACAATCCTTGCTGCCTGCCCCGACCTTCTGCTACGTCCGACCTTGCTTCTGTCTACTCCCTTGTACCGCGCCTATCTTCAGCAGTCAGAGAGGTTGAGCCGTTGCTAGTGGATACGACCTGGTCACTACCGCCGCAGCAAGACCATCCCGCTTTGCGGCGGGCTCTGGTGAATACCAGTAGTGACTTAGAACCGGTCCACTAGCACGGTCCACGCCAATCCCTCTCTGGCACAGAGGATCCACCTCCTGCCAGCCGGCATCGTGACATAGAGGAAGAGATTGGATGGCAAGGAGGCAGGTAAGGGCCCTCCCACCGTCCTCTAAGCTGAACGGGACACCAAGGTGAGCTGCCGGCAATGCTTTTTAAAAAAAATTTAGATGCCACAATCACCTTTGATAGCGGCGTCTAATGGGTTAATGCCAGACATCACCCCGATCGGTATTAGACACGGGTGCCGGCAGTTGATAGCCGTTTGGACCACCCCACTATGATGCAGGGTCAGCTTGTGAACACCCGTCATAGCAGGAGAGTGGGCACAGAGCGTATAGGTACACCCTGCGTCTTTAAGAGGTTAAGAATTATAGAAGTGTGGTGGCCCAGTACAGGAGTTGCATCCCTGTACCCTTGCTGTCCTGTCAGGTGGACTCTATTGCGGTGCGGTCTTTAATCTATGTAATGTAAATGGTTAATTATACCTTGTGTTATCTATTATAATGTCTTTATACTGTTATGTGCCTTAAAATACTGTTACCAAGTGTTGTAACCAAGGAAGATACTGGTGATCACGTGACTAATAGCGTGACCTATGGGACCCCTCCAGAGTCTCCCCCATATAAACCCTGGGAAGAGCTAGCTAGTCAGTCTAAGCTAAGCTGAGCTACAGTGAAGTCAAGTCCTGAGAGTGTCTGGTGTCCTGAGGAGACCCAAGGCCTACCACGCAGCCACGCTTCTATCAACCAAGGGACCCACTGGTGAAAGTCAAAACCTGGTACGCTACATACGGGGTGAAGTCTGTCTAGTCAGTCCTAGTCAAGGGTGTATTTAGGGTTACTTCTATGCATACTTAATACAATCTGAATGTATTTTGAATGGTTTGCATAAACATACCAGGCGATCAGCATAAGTAGGATACACATGGTTCAGCATATTCTCTTCGATTTGGTGATAGTATCATTTTCTGCACTATTATTTTGGTGGATTTTATCTAGCTATATAAATAAATGCTAAGTTTTACCGCACCTTTATAATTTTCTTATCAGTCCTAGTCAAGTCAGACAAGATCAGTCTGCATAAAGTCAGCGTGGGCCTGCAGCAAATTGTCCAAATCCACTACAAGTCCCAGCAAGCCCTAAAGTCTCTGAAGTCACTGGACACCTCCTTGGGACTAACTGAGCTGTCAAGACTAGTCCATCTGTCTGCCTCAGTAAAGCTGCCGTTGTTCTGTAACTTGGGGTCGGAGTCATTATTTGCCCTCCATCACACCCTCACCACATAAGCGACCGTGGTCTTGGGAACTTTCAGTGCAGCTGAAAATTTTCTACGCTTCTTTAAATTTGTGCTTAAAAAAATACTTTCTCTGAGCTCTACAGCTAGATTTAAAGTGTCATAGCAAAGTGACTGAATGTCCATGTGAAATTTTAGATTACCGTATTTTTCACCGTATAAGACGCACTTTTTCTTCCCCAAAACTGGGGGAAAAAGTTGGTGCGTCATATATGGCGAATACACACCTGTCGGGTCGGTCCCTGCGGCCATCAACAGCCGGGACCCGCGGCTAATACAGGACATCACCGATCCCAGTGATGCCCTGTATTAACCCTTCAGACGCGGTGATCATAGCTGACCGCTGCGTCTGAAGCGAAAGTGACGCTAACCCGGCTGCTCAGTAGGGCTGTTCGGGACCGCCGCGGTGAAATCGCGGCGTCCCGAACAGCTTACAGGACACCGGAAGGGACCTTACCTGCCTCCTCGGTGTCTGCTCCGTGCCGGGATCCCCTGCATGGCGGCGCTCTCCTTCGACGTCATCA
This sequence comes from Hyla sarda, assembly GCF_029499605.1. NCBI lineage: Eukaryota > Metazoa > Chordata > Amphibia > Anura > Hylidae > Hyla > Hyla sarda. The sequence continues at coordinate 128,511,806 of NC_079191.1, read as the reverse complement.
CGTCGTCGCGCACACGCTGTCCCGTCATCCAATAGGAGCGGCGTGCGTAGCGACGTGATGACGGCAACGGAGAGCGTGGATCCCGGGGAAGAAGACGTCCGGAGCGTCGGGGACACCATGGGGACGCGGCAACAGTGATGGAGCGACATCCAGGGCAGCGGTGACGGGTCCGGAGCGGCGGGGACACGTGAGTATTACCTCCTATCCAGTGGTCTTCAACCTGAAGACCTCCAGATGTTGCAAAACTACAACTCCCAGCATGCCCGGACAGCCGTTGGCTGTCCGGGCATGCTGGGAGTTGTAGTTTTGCAACATCTGGAGGTCCGCAAGTTGAAGATCACTGTTTTTTTCTAGATTTTGCCCCTTTAAAATTGGGTGTGTCTTATATGCCGATGCATCCTATAGGGCGAAAAATACGGTATTTTTTTTAATACATTTGCAATAATGTCTAAAAATCTGCAGAATGATGGGAGGGGGGGGAGTTGATTTTTTAAATTTTTTTAAATAAGGCCCAAGGCCACAACATAACAAAATGTAAAAAAAAAAAAGTGAAAGGGTCTGAATACTTTCTGAATGCGCCGTGATGTCAGGCTCACATTTTTCTTCCTGCCTTGCTGTTTCCTAGCTCTAGAGGATACAGCCATACTTGTACAAGTCTAAACAAGCTGCAGGAAGATTCTTTGTCAGTGTGTCCTGACTGCATTATGCTTCCCCACATATACATTACATCACTGCCATCTCCTCTCTTCTCTGCCTCGTACATGTAAAAGAAACACCAATGAATGGATTAATTGTGACACAGCAAAGCTCTGGTTACTTAAGGAAACAGTAGCCTGCTTATCGCCAGAGCTGTCTGAATTAACCTGGTGAGATGCAAGACAGAACTAGATGAGGACAAATTGTTCTCACACAGCGAAACAGGATACATGGAACGTGGGAATAGAGATGTTCATTAAATGCACATTTGTCTCTGCTCGAGGCAGCCATCCACTTTCATGTATTTACCGACACACCAACTGTGTTTGCGGTGGGTCAATGTACCGTATTTATCGGCGTATAACAAGCACTTTTTAGGCTAAAATTTTTAGCCTAAAGTCTATGTGCGTGTTATACGCCGATACACCCCCAGGAAAGGCAGGGGGAGAGAGGCCGTCGCTGCCCGCTTCTCTCCCCCTGCCTTTCCTGGGGTCTAGAGCCCTGCTGCCGGCCCTTCTCTCCCCCTGGCTATCGGCGCCGCTGCCCGTTCTGTCCCCCTGACTATCGGTACCGGCGCCCCATTGCCGGCGCCGATAGCCAGGGGGAGAGAAGCGGCGCTGACAGCCAGGGGGAGAGAAGGGGCAGCGGCACCCATTGCCGGCGCCGCTGCCCCGTTGCCTCCCCCCATCCCCGGTGGCATAATTACCTGGGTCGGGTCCGCGCTGCTGCAGGCCTCCGGCGTGCGTCCCCTTCGTCGTTGCTATGCGCTGCACGGCGCGGCGCATGATGTCAGTGCGCCGCGCAGTGCATAGCAACGGACCCGACCCATGTAATTATGCCACCGGGGATGGGGGGAGGCAACGGGGCAGCGGCGCCGGCAATGGGTGCCGCTGCCCCTTCTGTCCCCCTGGCTGTCGGCGCCGCTTCTCTCCCCCTGGCTATCGGCGCCGGCAATGGGGCGCCGGTACCGATAGTCAGGGGGACAGAACGGGCAGCGGCGCCGATAGCCAGGGGGAGAGAAGGGCCGGCAGCAGGGCTCTAGACCCCAGGAAAGGCAGGGGGAGAGAAGCGGGCAGCGACGGCCTCTCTCCCCCTGCCTTTCCTGGGCGTGTATCGGGGTATACATGCGCACACACGCACCCTCATTTTACCATGGATATTTGGGTAAAAAACTTTTTTTACCCAAATATCCTTGGTAAAATGAGGGTGCGTGTTATAGGCCAGTGCGTGGTATACCCCGATAAATACGGTAATTGGTATGTACAACTGCCCGGAATTTCTGAAATATCTTTAAATACTTTAAGAAAGAATTGACAGAAATCCTAGTACTTTTATCGACACTTTCTGCTTAGGCTGATGTCATGTGATCACCATCAGTGCTGCTGATTGGCCAAGAACAATCACTATGGACAAGGAAACTGTGCCCTATACACGTTACATAACTTACATCAAATAATAATAATGGCAACTGTGGTGACGGGTATGGAAGAGCAGATATTAATAACACTTTGTGATCGTGATGCCAGGGCATGGTTTACCTATCTCACAACCCGAGGTATAGCCGGTTATTCCTGGGCCTGGCATGGGACAAATAATTACTCTGATGCAAGATTATGGTTCAATGGCTCTTTACTGAGGCAGACAAGGGTTTACAGTCTATGCAGCTCAATTCAGCACCAAGGAGTTGCAAGGTGAACTTAGGGATACTTATCGGTTTGCTGGGACTTGCAGTTGTAATTGACTTGACTTGTAATTGACAGACTTGACTATCTTGACTGGACTTGGACTTCTGTAGTTTCCCCACTGGCCTAGTTCCTACCTTGCAGCTTTGACTTTCACTACAGGTGCAGGCATTAACTTGCAGTAGAAGCGTGGTTGCAGGACTAGGCCACAGGCCTCCTTCTGGATCACACAGACTCCTTAGCTCCTCACTTCACTGTACCTCAGCATGCACTGAACTCAAGAGCTCAAGAGAGTGAGCTGAACCCTGACCTCACTATACAAGGGGGACAGTTTAGAGAGATCCCATTGGTCACCGACAAGCCACCTGTTCACCTTGCATTCTCCCCTTGACAACAAAGGTCCTTAGTAATAAAGATTTAAGGTAACATAACAATACATTAGTAATCAGTAATCCTTAATGTAATAAAGAGAGTTCTAGGAGGAGGGGACCCATGATGGACATTGAGCTGGATCTGCCAGACAGGATGGGCAGAAGTACAGAGGAATACATAACTCTGTACTGGGTCACCGCACAACTATGTACACCTCTCAAAGAACTAAAGCAAGTAAGTGTGGGTAAAATGCAAGTAACCTTTGACATATTAAGTCATACATATAAGGACTATGGGGGAGATTCAACAGACCTGTGCTGGGGAAAAGTTGACCTGTTGCCCATAGCAACCAATCAGATTTCTTCTTTTTCCCTGGCATTTTTCACAGGCCCAAAATGAAAGAAGCAATCTGATTAGTTGTTATGGGCAACTGGGCTACTCTTTCTCTGCACAAACTTTTCTATGATGAAAATTCACATGAAAATAAGCACCAAAATCCACATGATTTGTAGGAAGTATTTTCAGTACGGTTTTTGTCTCACATTGTTGAACATGATTTCTGGATGTTGGAAACGTTTGGCATATTGGACATGCGCTAAAATGTGCCCAAATGACCAAACAAAGAGGTTTTCATTTATTTAACATATCTCTTATGGGTGAACGATTACAGGGGAACAAGTCACCAAAACCAGGGCAGAGCTTTTAATAAATGACTCAGATTGTGGAAAAGTAGAAAGCCATGCCCACATTTAGGATAAATAGCTGAAAGTGATGACTTTCTCTGAAAAAATGAAATTTTGGCGTATTATTGGTGCACAACAATTCATGCGCAAATCTAATAGTAAATAAGGGCCCATATCTCCTTTCTTGAAGCTTTGCTATATTGGGCTTACTGAACTCAGATGTCAATTTTTAGGATATAACTGGAGTTACACTTTCCCCTGCTTCTTTCCATCTGGAATGTTTGCATCCAAAATAGCACAAATTGTATTCAGTCAAATAAAAAAATGGATTCTTCTCATTCCCTGATAAACCTATTCCTTTCTCTATAGTGTTCTCAGACTGTGACTCCCTGTTTACCTCTATTCATTTTGCATTGAGACATTGTCCCTGTCACATGTGTCCTGTCCTCACTAACATAATCACATTATGGACAGGTCATTGCCTCACACAAGATTAACATCCTAATAGGACACGCTGTGAATATTCTGGTGGTTGCTGTGAACCAGTGACACCCTGGGAGAGCCAAAAGAAATAAATTTCAGCTGTGGTGGCCCAGTCTGGGAGTTTTTACCCCAAACCCTTGCTGCCCTGTCAGGCAGCCTCCCTGCAGTGTACCCTGCCCCCCCCCCCCCCTGCATCAGTTCTACTGTAATTGTATATTATCCCCCATGTTATGTATATAAGAATGTTGTATGTGTGGTGCCCCGGTGCCGTATTGCATCCAGTACCTAGTGTAGAGGTCCCCAAAGTCAGAGTAACTACGTTCAGGTAGGGTTCCTCAGGTGGGACAGCCCCTAGTCGTCTCTCCTTAAGTTTAGCTTGTATATTAATAAATGTATATATTAGTAATTCCATCTATATTATATAGGAATGTATAGTACTTACCTTGTTCAGCGTCGCAGGACCTTCGGTCATGTGACCAAGTTAGTAACCTCTATGGAATGTTGCAGGACCTTAGGAAGTCCTTGGGTCACGTGTTGCCCAGCATTCTCTGTAATGTTGATTGACATCCTTTGGACCAATTAGCTTTAGTCCAGCCCCTGCCCATATAAGGGAGCTACGTCCAATTATTGGTCTCTTGGGTTGCTGCTCTCGTGGATGCCGGACTAACAGGACAGTGTGCTACTCAACTTTCAATGACATGCTAGGCCTCAAAACCTACGGCCTCAGCAGAACCAAAAATCGTGAGTCTTTTACTAATTCCTGCTAATACTAGCCTGACTACTGGACCGCAACTAATTCTCTAAATCCAGTGGAGCAGTGCAATAGTCTAGAGACTCTTAATGCTAAAGTCCCAACCATTGTCAATCTCCAAAAGGAAGCTGTATTGATGAGAGACTGTTATGTTGATGAAGTGTACAGAAAATCTTCAGTAAAGTTAACGCTGTTTGCAGAAGCTTTCCGGTTGTGGACAATCCATTACTACTATCTACTTAAACTCAGTATCATCTACCTCCCTATCATTCCTGGGAAGGGCGGCGGTAGGAAAGCTTTATTGAGGAGCCCTCACCCTGGCGTCACGAATAGCAAGGGTTAACAAGCACCCTTTATTACCTGCACAGCTACACTCCCCATACCCTACACCCCCAAGCTACCATATATCTTTAAGAACATGTATATCTTTAAGAAAGGTTAACATGTGATCACCAGTTGTCATGTGAGTTGTCATGTGATTGTTACCCAGGAGGTATCAGTGACCAGGTGACTTAAGGGTGACCAATGGGACCCCACCAGAGTCTCCCCCATAAAAGCCCTGGGAGGAGTCTCTTCTCTCTCTTAGTTCCTGAGTCTTTGCTGAGGTGCAGTCGAGCCTAAGAGTGTGTCTGGAGTCATAGGAGGCCTCAAGTCAAGTCTGCAGCCACATGTTACAAGTCTACAAGTAAGCTAAAGTCACAGCTTAGTCTGTCTCCAGTCAAGTAAAGTCACTGTCATCTTATGTCAATGTGGCCTGCACTAAATTGTCCCAAACCACTGCAAGTCCCAGCAAGCCCTTAAGGTCTCTGAAGTCACTGGTCACCTCCGTGGGCCTGGCTACACTGTATAGACTGTACCATCTGTCACTCAGTAAAGCTGCCGTTGTCCGTAACTTGGAGTCGGAGTCATTATTGCCCCCATACCTAGCCCAGGATCCACCACGCCCTGGCGTCACAAATACAAGGGGTTAATTCCATCTGCCCTGCATCACACCTCATACCACGCAGCCATACCAAGCAGTTACCATCAGAAAAGCTTGGCAAAAATCGGTGCAGTCATGTGGGTATAACTGGGAATAGCATGGATGAGCTTGGCAGATCTGGTGTTTACTTTATATTGGAAGGTGTGACAGGCAGACATACCTAAAGTGCAACTGTATACTGTAAACTTAAAGTGCAGATTCACACTGGTTAAGACATTAGAAAATGGGAAATACCATACTTTTACTTACTGTGGTTGCAGTTTCTAAAGTGATATATCGGCTATTTTCTAATTCAGCTGAACAGTCGGAGAGACCGCCCGAGTAACAACAACATTCCTCCTCCTCCGCGCCGCTGCAACTCGGTCAGTCTTTCTGCCTTTTTGGCTGAATAAGAAAACAGCCATGATATAACTTTACAAACTGCGCCCACAGTAAGTAAAGGTACTGTCTTTCCCATCTCCTGATGCCCTAACTGCTGTGTCTGCACCTCCGAGGTGGCAATTGTACTTTAAAGTTTAATGATGCACACCCAATGACAGCTGTATGACGGTACTTATTGTGTGCTGGGTGACTGTATGAAATCATTTGCCATCTGTGTTTAGTACTGGTGTCTTCATAAAGTATCCCTGTCATTAGAGAAAAAAAACCTTTTACGTGTCAAAAGTTTTGATTGGTCAGGTTCTCAGTCCCTAAGCGATTTCTAAAATCAGCCAGGAGAAGCGTGTGGTTTCTACATTTTTGCTGCAGAAAACATTCAGGTTGACACAGAAGGAATTGTGTTGCAGGTGAAGAATACAAAATAATGTCATTAATAATAAAGGCATTCCATTTAATTAATTGAAATGTCCATATATACTTTACATATAAAGACTGGCACAAAACTAGCTTAATTATAGGCCTAGCCATTCTGACAAGGATTTTAGCATCTATATATATATATATATATACCTGCTCTACCAAGAATAATGCAGAATGTGGTGGCGCAATTTTCAGAACATTTTGCACCCTTAAAGGGGTACTCCGGTGCTTACACATCTAAGATGCCTAAGCATGGGAGTCCCGCAGCTGGGGACGCCCGCGATCATGCATGCGGCACCCCGTTTGTAATCAGTCCCCGGAGCGTGTTCGCTCCGGGTCTGATTACGCTCGACCGCAGGGCCAGCGGCGTGTGACGTCACGCTCCGCCCCTCAATGCAAGCTTACGGGAGGGGGCGTGATAGGTATCACGCCCCCTCCCGTAGGCTTGCTTCGAGGGGTGGAGTGTGATGTCACACGGGGGCGTGACGTCACACGCCGCCGGCCCTGCGGTCGAGCGTAATCAGACCAGGAGCGAACACGCTCCGGGGACTGATTACAAATGGGGTGCCGCGTGCATGATCGCGGGCGTCCCCAGCTGCGGGACTCCCGTGATCAGGCATCTTATCCCCTTTGGATAGGGTATAATATGTGTAAGCACCGGAGTTCCCCTTTAACAGCAATCCTTTTCTTGATGTCCTCCTCTCATTACTACATAACTATGAGTGCCTGATATATTAACACAGATAATGATAATAATAATAATAATAACATATTAATGCATACTGTTCAATGTATTTACATTTAAATTATCCTTTACAGGTGCCCTTCCTCAGGGATCTTATATACTTGTATGTACAGGCCTTGTTGACTTGTTAGACAGTGTCTGCTGATAATAATGGGCAAATCAATCTGCAAGTGACAAATTAAATTAGATTTTTATGTAATCTTTGGAGAACTTTTGTAAATAAAACAATAATGATAGTCAAACCCATGATGTATCTGTATCTCAGCTTCATGTCTCAATAATGGTTATATTTGGTGAAACCAGGAGGAATTCTACTATTAGGATACAGTCTTGGCCGTAAATGTTGGCACCCCTGAAATTTTTCACAGAAAAGGATTGCAGTAACACATGTTTTGCTATACACATGTTTATTCCCTTTGTGTGTATTGGAACAAACCAAAAAAGGGAGGTAAAAAAGCAAATTGGACATAATGTCACACCAAACTCCAAAAATGGCTCTACAAAATTATTGGCACACTAAGCATGGACAACAGAAATAGGATAAGAGAACTGTCTGAGGACTTGAGAACCAAAATTGTGGAAAAATATCAACAATCTCAAGGTTACAAGTCCAGAGATCTAGATTTGCCTTTGTCCACAGTACACAACATTATCAAGAAGTTTGCAACCCATGGCACTGTAGCTAATCTCCCTGGGCATGGACGGAAGAGACAAATTGATGAAAGGTGTCAACGCAGGATAGTCCGGAGGGTGGATAAGCAGCCCCAAACAAGTTCCAAAGATATTCAAGCTGTCCTGCAGGCTCAGGGAGCATCAGTGTCAGCTCGAACTATCCGTCGACATTTAAATGAAATGAAAGGCTATGGCAGGAGATCCAGGAGGACCCCACTGCTGACACAGAGACATAAAAAAACAAGACTACATTTTGCCAAAATAAACTTGAGTAAAATTAACTTGGTTTAGTTGTTTTAGTTCAAATACATTTTCCTTCTGGGAAAACATCTTGTGGACAGATGAGACCAAGATAAAGCTTTTTAGTAAAGCCCATCATTCTACTGTTTATCGAAAACGGAATGAGGCCTACAAAGTAAAGAACACAGTACCTACAGTGAAATATGGTGGAGGTTCAATGATGTTTTGGCCTTGTTTTGCTGCCTCTGGCACTGGGTGCCTTGAATGTGTGCAAGGCATCATGAAATTTGAGGATTACCAACGGATTTTGGGTCGCACTGTACAGCCCAGTGTCAGAAAGCTGGGTTTGCATCCAAGATCTTGGGTCTTCAAGCAGGACAATGACCCCAAACTTACATAAAAATGGATGACAACAAAGCGCTGGAGAGTTCTGAAGTGGCCAGAAATGAGTCCAGATCTAAATCCCATTGATCACCTGTGGAGAGATCTTAAAATTGCTGTTGGGAAAAGGCGCCCTTCCAATAAGAGAGACCTGGAGCAGTTTGCAAAGGAAGAGTGGTCCAACATTTTGGCTGAGAGGTGTAAGAAGCTTATTGATGGTTATAGGAAGTGACTGATTTCAGTTTTGTTTCCAAAGGGTGTGCAACCAAATATTAAGTTAAGGGTGCGGATAATTTTGTCCAGCCCCTTTTTGGAGTTTGGTGTGACATTATGTCCAATTAGCTTTTTTTTCCTCCCTTTTTTGGTTTAGTTCCAATACGCACAAAGGGAATAAACATGTGTATAGCAAAACATGTTAATGCAATCCTTTTCTGTGAGAAATACTTAATTTTCCTGAAAAATGTCAGGGGTGCCAACATTTACGGCCATGACTGTATGTCTAAAAAAATCTGCATTGGAATCCTAGATGTAAATCTAGACATAACACCCGGAAATCTGCTGAGGAATTCCCTAAATCTTTGGGATACAGGTTGGCCCTGTTCAATAGCTACCAGATAAGAATGACCACAGATTCTACATAAAAGAAGTAACATGTCCTTTCATTGTCTTCTGAGGTGCAGATTTCGCAGCGTAAACTATGGCGTGGATTTTCAAGTGCAACCGTCACCAATTTTATACCCCCCAGACTACTACCATGATAGTACTGTTAATATCATAAACAATGCAGCCATACTTTTTGCTGCATTATTCCATGGTTTAACAGCTGGAAAATAATTTTATTTCGTGGTTGGATAGGCATGGCTTGGGGTTCACAATGCCCTGCCGCTACGCCTATCCTCTGTACGTCAGCGATGGGACCACTGTGTGATAGACACAAAGGTCCTCAGCACATGCGCCCCTGATGTCTGCTTTACCAAGTTTACTCATCTAAATGAGTAGGGACTGTAGTGCTAGGCAAAATACAGTACACTAACACATACACCAACTGCCCACTAAAAGAGAAAGAAGGAGCACTCCAAAGCATAAAACAAAAACGGAGATAGGGTAAGGAGAAATGGAATCACGGCCACTTACCCAGTGTAGTTGTGTAATTCATACACAACAATGATGAGCGTAAATTCAAACATCAGGTAGGGAACCATCTGTGCTGACGAACCCAGATCAGACACAGCAGGAACCAACCATAAAAAAGATTTATTCACCAAGATGCAACGAGTTTCGCTGTGCATGCGCAGCTTCCTCAGGTATAAGATACAACAAGGTAGGCACTTATATAGCACAAGAATTAACCATTTCCTATCCATCCATGTAAAAGTCCTGTTAAGGCCCCTTTCACACTACTCTTATGTTCCTGCATTCTGACATCTATTATTCATCAATAAAAAAATGGACAAAAATAACTGAATACAACGGATGATAGCTGATGACCGCTTTTAACGGACCTTCTGTCAAAATAACGGACATATGCCATCCGTTATTACCCGTTATAGTCCGTTATTTTATGTCCATCATTTTATTTCCATGTGACTTCCTGGTTGTAATGCTGTACTGAGCATGCTCCGTACAAAATACAGATCATAAAAAATGGACAATAACAGATAATAACGGATGTTTTTTGTGAACATCCATTTCCCATAGACTTCAATGTTAATTTTGAACAGACGTTATTTCACCTTTATTTTGCCGGAACAAAAATGAGTGCATGCACCGTCTTTTGTGCCAGAAAAAATAACGGAGATTAGTAAAAACTGACATACCTGATGCAAAAGGATGGTCAAAAAATCCCATTGACATGAATGGGATTTTTTGACGGCCGTTTTCAGGACTATTTGACGGGAGTAATGACGGAGGTTTTTACAGAGTGATACCTGTAGTGTGAAAGGGGCCTAAGTAATAATAAACAAATAAAAATATAAATATAATAATAAAGAAACCATACAGAATGTCTACAGATTGTTACGCCAAGCGCTCCGGGTCCCTGCTCCTCCCCGGAGCACTCGCGGCGTTCCTCTCTCTGCAGCGCCCCGGTCAGACCCGCTGACCGGGAGCGCTGCACTGACATTGCCGGCGGGGATGCGATTCGCATAGCGGGACGCGCCCGCTCGCGAATCGCATCCCAAGTCACTTACCTGTCCCGGCCCCCGGCTGTCATGTCCTGGCGCGCGTGGCTCCGCTCCTTAGGGCGCGCGCGCGCCAGCTCTCTAAGATTTAAAGGGCCAGTGCACCAATGATTGGTGCCTGGCCCAATTAGCCTAATTAACTTCCACCTGCTCCCTGGCTATATTACCTCACTTCCCCTGCACTTCCTTGCCGGATCTTGTTGCCTTGTGCCAGTGAAAGCGTTTAGTGTTGTACAAAGCCTGTGTTTCCAGATCTTCTGCTATCCATATTGACTACGAACCTTGCCGCCTGCCCCGACCTTCTGCTACGTCTGACCTTGCCTCTGCCTAGTCCTTCTGTCCCACGCCTTCTCAGCAGTCAGTGAGGTTGAGCCGTTGCCGGTGGATACGACCTGGTTGCTACCGCCGCAGCAAGACCATCCCGCTTTGCGGCGGGCTCTGGTGAATACCAGTAGCATGTTAGAACCGGTCCACCGACACGGTCCACGCCAATCCCTCGCTGACACAGAGGATCCACATCCAGCTAGCCGAATCGTGACACAGATATAAAGATATAGATATAAAGTGTCAATATACACATAAAAGCTTGCAATAAAAATCGCTGCTACTGTTGTGCTATGATTGTGGAAGAAACGACTTACTTTGAATCTTTCCAGACTGGAAAAAAATGTCCTATTTTTCACTCATTATGCTATTTACAGTTATATTACAACTGTTGACTTCAGTACATTGGCCTATGTTACATAGGTCCAATATTACAGATATTTTTTTACTTTACAGTGTTTCTAGGCATTTTTCAATTGTACATAAGAATGATATGGAATTCCTACGTTTGGTGATATTAGAAACAATCCCAGAAAATGTCCCAAATCGCTACCAGTGATTTATTAATCGTGAATCCTTTTGGATTTTTATGTTAGCTACTTTGTCCCCACAGGGTCTTAATGAAACCACAGAAAATGTACGTTGATTTTATGTATTATGGTATGTAATGGTATGTTATATATGCATATATTCTTTATATCTATATATAATTTTATATTTATTTATTATTTATCTTATTTTTCTTGTTGTATGTGTATATTGGCACTTTATATCTGTAGACATTCTGTATGGATACTTTATTATTATGTTTATATTTTTATATGTATATTATTACTTAACAATATTTTTTATATGGACGGATAGGAAATGGTTAATTCTTGTGCAATATAAGTGCCTACCTTGTTGTATCTTGATATGCCTGAGGAAGCTGCGCATGCGCAGCGAAACTCATTGAATCTTAGTAAATAAATCCTTTTTATGGTTCCCGCTGTGTCTGATCTGGGTCCGTCAGTGCCACCTGAATCTTGCGGCTAACCACATAGAAGCCTACACTATTCAACCACAATGGTCATAAACAGTGAACAACTATAATTACCCAGTACTAAGAAAGATTGCGTATGATAATACAACACAAATCTATACCTAGGGTGCACTTAGATACTCTCACTACATCAAACATATTCCTACGCATTTCACCTGGATAGTGCTCACCTGGATAGTGCTCACCACTAGCCCTAGTTGTATAGGTTTCACTATGTATACGCTCCCCCAACACACAACTAAGTGATGGTTGGTAACTAAAAACCCTATTTCTACTATATTGCATTTTGATTCTTATTAAAGGAGTACTCTAGTGCAGAGTATTCCTGCTCCATCCTGCCCGGGCTGCAAAATAAATGAAAATGAACCATCACTCACCTCCCTGGGTTCCCGCGGAGCGCCACTACAGCTAATTGGTCCTCCGGTCCATCTCCTTCATACTTCCAGGTGTAACGAAGCGTCACATGGCGCTCAGCCTATCGCCGGCCGAGGCAGAAGATCGCGGCGGCCGGCAATAGGCTGAGCACCATGTGACGCTTCGTTACACCCGGAAGTATGAAGGAGATGGACCGGAGGACCGATCAGCTGTAGTGGCGCTCCGCGGGAACCCAGGGAGGTGAGTGATGGTTCATTTTCATTTATTTTGCAGCCCGGGAAGGACGGAGCAGGAATACTCTGCACTAGAGTACTCCTTTAAGATATAGCTTTTTCACAAATTGAAGGTGTTCTTTGGTATGCTTTTTTTTTTTATTTTTTTTTATATAGGACATATTAAAAGTTATGTTTTAATGCATGGTGCGACACTGACATTGATCTAAATGAGTAATGTAAGATGTAGAACATACATTCTAAGATGAAGGTGAGACAGATCAGTCCACTGTTGTATTGTTTTATTCATGTTGTAGTTTGATAGAATAGGAGTCATGTTTTTATTTGTCTCATCCTATACAGTCCTGTCACCTCTATCACACAAATGGCATGCCTCCCAAATCCCACAACTGTTTTCTTTAACCTCCAGTAGCAGAATTGTGACATTCCAGAAATAGTTTATGAGTAGATGGGGGTAGAAGGCCAGATTAGTATTGCACACTTTGCGAGCATTACACTGTTCAGTCATCAAGAATAAAACAACAGGCTACATGTGCATATAAAACAATACTGTTGTATAGAGATGTGGTGGACCACCGGGTAAATGGCGGGACCACGGGTGTTGTGGTGGGATCAGATATTATTAACCCCGGGGGTCGGATTGTATTAACCCCCATGTGTTTGTGACGCCAGTGTGGTTTTTGGGTTCCGGAACACCACACGCCCAGATTCCCCGCTATCCCACAGGCTAGTAATGAATAAAGAGGCCACAACCAGTTCAGGTCAAACGGAGGCTTTACTGAGCAGAAGACAGGTGTAATTATCTTCACAGCTTAGGCCAGATTTCCCAGAGAGGTGGCCAGGACCCAGAGGACCTCGCAGCTTGCTGGACCAATACTTGTAATAAACTTGACTTTGACTTGTAATTAGACTTGACTTGACTATGTGCAGGACTTGACTATTTGTAGTGACAGCAGACATAGATTTGAGACTTACTGGATAGACTTTAGTTTTGTGGCCTTCCAGATGCTGAACACTTGTCCTGAGATCTCTGGCAGCTGCCTCAGCAAAGAGTTAGATGTTACTCTCAGAAGAATCTGAGGAAAGAGGAAGAGAGCTACTTGCTATGGCTGCCCCTTTATATAGTGGGGGGGGGGGGGGGCAGGACTAAAGCCCATTGGACAAGCTGTGGGTCATAGGTTAAGCTGGTGCTCTCTGGGAGTACATGTGAAAACAGATCATGTGACTGCATAACATAACATGTGACAGGCTTACTCACAGGTCCTTGAGACCTCCCACAGGTCCTGTATACTATCTAGACATAGGGATCCTGTCAATGCATTAAAGTGATACACACACCATAGAAAACAATAGGGAGACAACAGAGGGAGATCCTGCAGGGGAGCCCCCAGGTCACTGAGGGACTCAACCTGAAAGGACCTACAGGTAGTATAGGACCATGTACCTGTACTAGGACATTACAAATCCCCTTGCTTTACATAAGTCATCCTCGACGTAAGGTTCTGTCAGGCTTGAGGAACGAAGTGGCCGTGGGGCCAGATGCAGTCCTGAGGCATTTTATGCATAAACGTCCATTTCAGGCTGGTGAAACAACACATAACATTAGAGTCTTTGTATAAAAGTCCATACACGCTCTGACTTGTAGTTGAACAGGATTGTGAACAGGATTTGTGGTTATATATAACTTGTACATGTACATTTACTTGACTTGTAAGGACCTTTACTATGTACTTTATAACTGGACTTACATTTTATAACTGGACTATGCATTTACTGACTTGCATAGCTGTTTACTAAACATAACATTTTTGACTATGCATGGGACATACAATGCATGTGATATACTGTACACGACTTAACTATATACTAGACATTGTTTACTAGACATTGTATACATGACTAGACTTATGATTTCAGACTTACAGATAGCTGCATATTGGGTTGCTGAAGGCTCTCTGCCCAATGCCTTGGCTACTGGGGTCCCTTAGCATAAAACACATCTCCCCAGAACTCTATTTTTTTTATGCTAGACAATGAATACCAATAACACTTTGAGATTCATGTTACCTTGTAATGACTATGTGCTTTAGGTTAGTTTCAGGAATACTTACTGGCCAGGAAAGTATCCTGTGCACGAACAGGATGACATATGACATTACATACACTTGACATGTTACTTTGAGTAGTCTGTGAAATGTGAGTGATACAGTACTACTTTATGTGACTGAGGTATACTTGACTTGTGTATACTGAACTATGTGTAAATTAATTGTGTACACAACTATGTGTACTTTAATGTACTACACACAATATACCTTGTACTGGATGCTGGTAAAGGGGTGATATATGCTTCTCCCGAACGTATCAGGACAAACCCCTGTAAGGAAACAACCAGATATCATGAATGACTGTACACATTGGCCCTCATTTACAAAGACTGGAGTGTTGGTTAGGTTTTTTTTTTCAGTGTACTCGTCTTTTTTTTCCTTGTGATTTACTAATCTGTCGCCCAATTTCCCTTTCTTTCTGTTGCAGGTTTTTTTTCTGTCACACAAAATGTATTCTGTGCGACACAAAAAAGTCTCTGCAAATTCTGACTAAATTAGTGCTTGTACTACTACCCCCTGTGAGTTTTGCTTCACAGAAAGCCGAAAACTCATGGAACAGGGTCTGTTCCATGTTGGGGGTAGTAGTACAGGGGCTGAGGGATTGATCGCACCGGGTCTCACTTCTGAGACCCGATCCGATCAGACCCTGTTCCATGCTGGGGGGGGTAGCAGGATTCACTCCGTTTTGAGGAATTTATCGACAGCTCTGAGCTGTCGGCTTTCTGTGAAGCAAAACTCACAGGTTTTCCTGTGAGTTTTCTTCACACTCGGAGTGTTTTTTCTGTTTTTGTCGGGTTCACGCCCCATTTCGAGTAAAACATTTTGTAGGTTAAAAAAAAATCTTGGAGTGTTTAAGAAAATGTAGGTTGTGCGCCTAAATTTAAGTCGCAGATTTGGTCGCAAGCGGGATGCGACCAAATTTTTGGCGCAATAACCGAGAAAAAGCGTCGGTTATCCTTTAGTAAATTAGGGACATTGACTTTTAGTGTACAACAACCTTATACATTTTATTTGACATTTGATAACACAACATAGGACTATAACATTAGGACCACAACAACTCAGTGAACCAAAATATATTACTTTATATATTCACACAAGAGTTCATGTACTGCTCAGTAGTCCATGTACAACAGGAGTTCATAGTTCAGTCAATCCAGGGTCCCCATCCTGAAAAGATTGGTATGCAGCTTAATAGAATCTCCTACACCAAGGAGTCTCTTGGCCGGAGCCGGGCTGGGCACGCTTACTAGGGTTTGTTGCATTACAAATGGAAGAACTTTTCTTGACACAGTCTTGTCAGGTGCATATCTTGAACTGTTGCTGGAAACCTAAAACTATAAAGTGTGCTACTGCACAACAGTCAGTCTAAAGACCAAAGTTTGGTTACATTTACTGTACACAAGTAACTTAGAGAGCAGTCTTTCTTTCATAGTTACATAGTTACATAGTTAGTACGGTCGAAAAAGACATATGACCATCAAGTTCAACCAGGGAATTAAGGGGTAGGGGTGTGGCGCGATATTGAGGAAGGGATGGGATTTTATATTTCTTCATAAGCAGTAATGTTATTTTGTTCCATGAATGTATCATAATCCTGTTTTAAAGCTTCAGGCAATTCAGGCAGTTTCAGGCAATTTCCTTTCCCAGTCTCGCCTACCAGGTGGGGTCCTAGGCTGTGAATTGTACCTAGGGTTGCGAGACTGGGCCCCTTGCATGGGGTCAATATGGGTGTTCCAAGACATGTGGGACAGACTGGAATTGGTGATGGTGGGATTAACTGTAACCACCACCGGCACTACAGCGGCTTGCGCTAGAGAGGGATTACTTGTTGGTGCCTTCTCTTCTGGACAAACCTCTGCCACTGCAGGCACAGGCACTTTCGTGGTTACCCGTTGGTTAGGCCAAACCTCCTTTACAGTTGGAGCAGGCCTGGGTACATGAGTTGGTGGGATCGCAGGGGGATCAGGATACTCCTCTTGGATGACTGCTCCTTTAACACTTGGAGGGAGGAGCCCAAAGGGATCTGAGTCCCAATCTTCGGAGGGGAAGTAGGCAAATTAGATTTGAGTAGGGTTTACTGGTCTGGTGACAGCAGCGGCCCACTCCCCTCGCAAGCTTTTCACTGGGGTGTACGTCAATAATGTCCCCGCTCTTCAGAGAATGTTGTTCTGTGGGAAGATAGTCTCTCTGTACAACTCCCCTGTTGACTAGGAGAGTGTTTCCATGGTGACAGTCCATGATGGTGCCGAATCCCCGGACATGGTCAAATTTAATCACTGTAGCGCGACGGAGCTCAAGAAGTGGCTCACCCTCTTAGGAATGCTCCAGTCGGCGGCATCCACCTCGGCATCTCTTTTGGCCTTTTTGGATTGGGCCAGAGGGACTGAGGGTAGAGACTTCCCAGGCAAGGGAAGTAGATGCTTCCGCATGTATTTGATAAGACTTGGCTCTTCGCCGAACAGCCACTTAGGGAGCGGTGATGACAGTGGATGTACTGATGGCTGTGATGACTGAGGATATGCTGTAGGTTGTGGGGCCTGGGGTACTGGCTCAGGGCTGGAGGAGGAGGGAGTAGAAAAATCGGCTTCTGCCGGGGTACTCGCATCAGACTCCGTTGGGATCTCAGCCCAGGAACCCCAGCTGCGGTGATGACGTGGCAGTGTCATGGGCGACGGCCCTCTGGAAGCCTCCGGTGTCTCCTCCGCTGGTGAGCTGCGGTCCACTCGATGTCGTCCTCAGGTAGCGGCACCTTCATGCAGGTGTCTTTGGCCACGAGGGACAGCTGATGCAGACGCACCGATAACTTGTGGAACATCTTCGCCACCGTCGCGGCAATCATCTGATCCTCCGGCTCCATCTTATGACTCTCGGTGCACATGGATCGCTGGGTCTCTTGCTGCTCTCCGCCAGTACTTCCGGTAGACTGAAGAGGTCGGGCTCTGCTTTGTCTTTTATATCGGTCTCCAACAAGATGGTCGCCAGCCGGAAGGACGTCATCAGCAGAGCCTGGGACCGGAAGTGACTCAGTGGTGCATCCTCTTCATCCGCCCCCCTGGCAACAACGGGCGGACCTTTCAAGTTCCACTTTGGGCTGGACACCACGACATTGTTTCCGCGCCCGAGGGCGGGACGCTGGCTCTGGCGGGAATCTTTGGCGTGCTTTTCCAGCACATCTTTAACTCTTACAGGTACAACAGTCATTTTGGCGCGTAACATGGCCTCCGTTCTAATCTTGCACATTGTAAATCCAACTTTTGCAGACTTTTTCACCACCGACAATACTGTAATTTTCACCTTCCCCACTATTTCTTCAGCACCAGCATATAAACTTATTTCAATGACACAGTCCCGTACACTTTGCTGGTGCACACTTTTTTTCAAAGACATCCGACTTGGTATTTGACACAGTTCAGACTTGGGGGGTAGGACTTGCAGCAACTCACCTATGGCACACACCCGCATACTGTTCATGGGGGGCCTGACTTGACTGGATGGCTGAGTGATTAAGGCAAACACCTGTATCCTGTTCCGTGATGCCAAAATTTGTGGTGGACCACTAGGTGAATGGCGGGACCACAGGTGTTGCAGTGTGAGTGGTGGGATCAGATATTATTAACCCTGGGGGTCGGATGGTATTAACCCCTATGTGTTCGTGACGCCAGTGTGGTTTTCGGATTCTGGAACACCACATGCCCGGATTCTCCGCTATCCCATGGGCTAGTAGTGAATAAAGAGTCCACAACCAGTTTGGGTCAAACGGAGGCTTTACTGAGCAGAAGACAGGTGTAATTATCTTCCCAGCTAAGGCCAGATTTCTCAAAGAGGTGGCCAGTACCAAGAGGACCTCACAGCTTGCTGGACCAATACTTGTAATAAAGTTGACTTTGACTTGTAATTAGACTTGACTTGACTATGTGCAGGAATTGACTATTTGTAGTGACAGCAGACATAGATTTGAGACTTACTGGATAGACTTTAGCTTTGTGGCCTTTCAGATGCTGAACACTTGTCCTGAGATCTCTGGTAGCTGCCTCAGCAAAGACTTAGATGTTACTCTCAGAAGAATCTGATGGAAGAGGAAGAGAGCTACTTTCAATGGCCACCCCTTTATATAGTGGGGGGCTGGACTGAAGCCCATTGGTCAAGCTGTGGGTCATAGGTTAAACTGGTGCTCTCTGGGAGTACATGTGACAACAAATCATGTGACTGCATAACATAACATGTGACAGGCTTACTCCCAGGTCCTTGAGACCTCCCACAGGTCCTGTATACTATCTAGACATCCTGCATATGCCTTAAAGTGATACACACACCATATAAAGCAACAGAGAGACAACAGAGGGAGATCCTGCAGGGGAGCCTCAGGTCACTACGGGACTCAACCTGACAAGGCCTACAGGTAGTATAGGACCATGTACCTGTACTGGGACATTACAGACACATAGAATTTGTGGGCATTCGGCCCATCTAGTCTGCCCATTATTCTAAATACTATTAATAGTCCCTGGCCCTATCTTATATGAAGAATAGCCTTATATCTATCCTATGCATGCTTAAACTTCTTCAGTGTACTTGCAGCTACCACTTCTGCAGGAAGGCTATTCCATGCATCCACTCCTCTCTCAGTAAAGCAATACTTCCTGATATTACTGCATAAACCTTTGCTCTTTAATTTATAATCATGTCCTCTTGTTGTAGTTTTTCTTCTTTTAAATATCCTCTCCTCCTTTACCGTGTTGATTTCCTTTATGTATTTAAAAGTTTCTATCATGTCCCCTCTGTCTCATCTCTCCTCCAAGCTATACATGTTAAGGTCCTTTAACCTTCTCTGGTAAGTTT
Source organism: Hyla sarda (assembly GCF_029499605.1). Taxonomy (NCBI): domain Eukaryota; kingdom Metazoa; phylum Chordata; class Amphibia; order Anura; family Hylidae; genus Hyla; species Hyla sarda. Next base: position 128,492,217 of record NC_079191.1, on the reverse strand, counting down.
TATCCAGCAATCCATGTACTAGTTTAGTATCTTCTCTGAACTCTCTCCAAAATATCTATATCCTTCTGGAGATACGACCTCCAGTACTGCGCACAATACTCCAAGTGAGGCCTCACCAGTGCTCTCTACAGCGGCATGAGCACTTCTCTCTTTCTACGGACACATATCTTTGTGGGGGCACCTTCTGGTACCCCTCCTTTTATGAGATAATTAGGCCAGGCTTACACTACAGAATATCTGCCTGGAGAAATACCAAGTTGGCACTAGGACAGCTCAGACATGCACTGTCTCCATAGACGGCAATGCATTTCGGAGAGGAGTCACACAAAAGAATGAACATTAGTGTAAATGTAGCCTAAGGGAATAAGCCATAAAGGCTTTCCTCTTGCCACTCCACTGGTGCTTTTGGTATCCTGCTGTTGGCCACTGCACCATTGAATAAAGAAATGTTCCTAAATGTAATCATAATGCAACTAAAGGAAACAATGTTGGCAGATGTTTTATAATAGCATGGACATGGTGGCTCAGTGGTTAGAACTGCTGCATTGCAGTGCTGGAGTCCTGGGTTTAAAATGGTATTCTGGGATCCTAAAATTATTTATATGTTGCTGGGGCTGCGGTAAAAAATAAAATAAATAATACTCACTTACCAACCCATGTCCCCTGCAGCTCCTGTTCCAGCATCTTCCGGTCCCCAGCTCATTACTACTTGTTCCTGCTTCTGAGATTATACATCTCAGCCAATCACTGGCCACAGGGATGTCCCACCTCAGTCAGACATTGGCAGAGCTGGCTGGTCCTGCTGAGAATATTTGTCTTGGAATCTGGAACAAGTGGTAAAGGGGATCTGGGGAGTTGAGTATGATTTATTTTTATTGTTGCTACAGCCACAGCAACACATCTAACATTTTAGGATCCCAGAATTAAATCCAAGAAGAACATATGCACTGAATTTGTAAGTTCTACCCAAGTGTGCATGCATGTGTGTGTGTGTGTGTGTGTGGGAAGGAAGGGGTTCCTGCCACATTCAAAATACATACCAACAGGATACTTGTTGTCAATGAAGTTGGCCCTAGAGTATATGTGTTGGCATCCAATAGCCACATTATAGACCACTGTAAAGTGTAGGCTTTTTGTGATAACCACAGGCACATTTATATAGTTATATTTGCCCTACTTAAAGGGGTACTCCGGCCCTAGACATTTTATCCCCTATCCAAAGGCGGGACCCCCACGATCTCGGCTGCAGCACCCCAGACTTCGCTCCGTGCCGGATGACTGGCAGTGCGAGATGGAGGCTCATAATGTCATGGTGACGCCCCGCTCATGACGTCACGGCCATGCCCTCTCAATGCAAGTCTATGAGAGGGGACGTGACTCCGGAGCTGCACCCGACGCTCTAATGGAATGCCGGGTGAAGCAAGGAGATCGCAGGGGTTCCTTTGGATAGGGGATAAGATGTCAAGGGGTGGAGTACCCCTTCAAGATTTAGATCACACCCTTTTTTATGGCAAGGACAGGTCATCTGTTAGATACTTTGTACATTCATTTATGTAGATATAAAAAAATAAAATAAAAACGCTCCTCTACATCAACCAGTATAATTTTATGTGTTATTTTTATAATCTGACTTCCACCCATGAACATAACATCGGCAACGATTTAGGCATTTCCATTCATTTTGTGCTTACCAAAAAACATTATCAACTTCCCAGCTAGGATCCACTCTTCTAGTGTCGAGTCCCTGGAGTACACAATGGTTACATTTCTTGGCTTAATGCTCTATTAATGCGGCTACAGAATTCCCAGAAATGTCATTTTCAGTCATTTTGTACCTTTGAGAAAGCAAATTGGAGGTGTCTGCCCTGCGCGGTTGTCGGCAGAATAGATAATTACTATTGCAGGAAGTTTTTAAGCATTTTTGGGGACCTACTTTTTTTTTTAAACATAATTGTATTTTTCATTACTGCTGTTATTCGTAATACATTTCCTTAAACACGTTGAAGTCCGCCAAAGCAAGAAATTTCTCCTGACACTGTGATTAAAAGGAAAGCAGGATATTAACCGCCGTCTTGGGTGAAGCTTTAAATCCACACTTGTACAGTTTGATCCCTTTTCAGTGAAGCATAGTTCAGCTGGCTGGAACACAATTCAGCAGGATGTCTTTCTGTGATGAACAATGCGGTGCTCATAGCAGCTGCAATGGTGTTGGAACATGAATACAAATGAACACAATTTGTTCTACTTGCTTTCCTAAAACATTCTCATAGATGAGGCACTCACCAGTCAGGGCTGTTGCCCGGGCATTGTACAAGCCACACCAATGAAAACTCCGCACAACACGTGACTCATGGATCAGAACAGCTTGTACTGTGACACACTTGTGGAACTGGATTCAGGTTGCAAACAGCAGTCATAAAGGTATTCCAAGTCAGCACTGGAAGAAACCACATTCACAGCTTGATGCACCTGGAACCAGCTTATATATTTGCTCATGTACTTTTTTTTTTTTTTATAGGACTAGGAAGATCTATTACTTTAATAGGGCAGAAAGCCTGGTTTAGCTCCAGCTGTCACAAAACCACAACTCCCAGCCCTGCATACTGAGAGTTGTAGTTTTGCAACAGTTTGAGCCACACTGGTTGGGAAATACTGGGATAGACAGTGTATGATTGGCGTGGGTCTAATCTGAAGAATGGCAACAATAGAGCTCGTTCGGCACTGCAGTGATTCAGGAGATCTAATATATGGGCTGGGGTGGGGGGGTGGGGGGTTCTTGCAATAGAATGATGCCAGTGCTCTGGCTAGAAACGGTGTGCAACAGTTAATTTGTTCATAAGAAGAAAGGAAAAGCCGGAAACTCACCAATGTCCATCTTCAAGCTTTTATTCCAGCATATATACTCACATATGTCATGGGAGAGAGAGGAAAAGAAGCGGGGGGTACAAAGGCAACAAGCTCTGGCCGGAGGAAGCACTTGCTAAGTGTGAATCGGAGCTTATTGCCTTTGTACCCCCCACTTCTTTTCCTCTCTCTCCCATGACATATGTGAGTATATATGCTGTAATAAAAGCTTGAAGATGGACATTGGTGAGTTTCCGGCTTTTCCTTTCTTCTTATGAACACACTAACTAATCTGAAAAATTATGGGGCCACAGTGCTTCAATCCCATTTACAAAGGTGCAGCCCTGAAAATGAGTGTAGTTATGCCATAGTTGAATATTATTCACTTGAATGGGACTGAGCAGCAGTAACAGATACAGCCACTTGTACTGATGGCTCATAGTGCCTTGTAGGGCAATAAAGGGGGCTGTGACTCTTGCTATGGATAGGCCATCATAATGTTTAAAGAGAAAGTGTTATCAGAAAATAACCAACTGTTATGTTTTATGTTAAACATATTTATGAATTTTTGGTTGAGGTTTTTTTTTCCATGTCACTTCATAAAGTCTTGCATTCACAGTGGTCACTAAGCCTAATAATAAGCTAACACTTGCTGTTCTGTATAGATCATCACAGGCAGGATTACAATGACAGGTAATACCAGGGAATAGGTACAACAGGATCCCCTGCAGTATGTCACAGCTCTCCTCCTCCTCCCTGCACAATGACCTCTGCACAAGTCCCAGAGCATGCTCAGAAAACTTCCCCATAGAAGCCAGTAAATTCCAGACTGTAGATTCCTACGGTCCATGTGGCTACTATAAAGAATATCTCTAAATGCTGTTAAATGCAGCTCTTGCAAGATGGTCGCCCTTATAAACATGTACAGAAATAAGAATAAAAAATCTGCAAACATCATCATAAAATAAAAACAGCAAGGTAAAGAATATCTAGCAGTACCTGACTTCAATTAGTAATCAAAAACTAAGTTATACATTTTCCTTAAAGGGGTACTCTACTACCCCAGCGTTCGGATCATTTTGTTCCAAACGCTGGGTGTGGGCTGCGGGGGTCTTGATGTCATGGCCAGGCCCCTCGTGATGTCACTTCACGCCCCCTCAATGCAAGTCTATGGGAGGGGGCGTGGAAGCCTTGAAGCACTTTTAACCTCTTCCCGCTATAGGACGCATGCATACGTCCCAGTATCCGACATGTTCGCACGCTGAGACATATGCATATGTCCTAGCGATCTCCTGCACTGCCGCGGGCAGCACAGGAGACCGGCGGCAGTCCTGGCAGCATAAACCCCATAGACGCAGTGATCAATCCTGATCACAGCATCTATGATGTTGAGAGGGGGAGTGCGCTCCCCTGGTTCACCAACAGCGGCGCTGCAATACCATCTCAGATTGCTGTTGGTTGCTTATGGCAGCAGGAGGTCAGAAGATGACCTCCTGTATGCCTGCTACAGAAGCCTGTGAGTATAACAGTCTATAGTATCTGCAGAAGATCAGGTTATATTGTGCTGCAGTACACATGTATTGCAGCATAGTATAACCTGTAAAAAGTGAAAAATTTTATAATAAAAGGATGTTCAATATATGTATGAATTGTAAAAAAAAAAAAAAAAAAAAAGAGCCCCAATAAAACCCTGTATTTTCATCAAAAAAGATCAAAAACGCTACACATATACATAATAGGTATTGTCATGTCCATAATGATGTGTACTATAAAACTATAATGTAAATTATCCCGCACAGTGAACACCGTAAAAAAAACCATTAAAAAGTACAGCTCATCCCGCAAAAAATTAGCCTCACTCAATGGCGTCAGACGAAAAATAAAAAAAAAGTTACGGCTGTCGGAAAATGAATGGCAGAAAAAGAATTTTTCTCAGAAAAGGAAAAAGAACATAGAAAGCTATATAAAATGGGTATCGCCATAATCTTACTGACCTACAGAATAAATATAACATCACTTTTACTGCACAGTGTACACCATAAAAAAATAATAAAAAAAAAAAACTCCAGAAATTTTCCAGTTTTTCACAATATTTTTGAGTTTTCCACAAAAAATGCTGCATGTGTCAACAAAAATGCACCACTTATATAAAGTACAATATGTTATGAAAAAAAATCTCAGAATTGCACCGCTCAGAAAAAGCGTTCTAAATGTATTGCCATTTAACTCCTTGGGGACGAAGGGCGTATGCATACGCCCTCGCGTCCCGTCACTTAAGGATGGAGGGCATATCCATACGCCCTCGGCATTTCCGATCACTGACGCTCGCCGGGCGGTGATCGGACCGGGATGACTGCTGATAGATTCAGCAGGCATCCCGTGGCAATGCCTAGGGGTGTCATGAGACCCCCCCATATCGGCAATCGCAGCAAATCGCAGGTCAATTCAGACCTGCGATTTGCCGCGATCTGGGCAAATCGGGTCACTGGTGACCCGATCTCCCGGAAAATAAGACTGATCGGAGCTGTCAGAGCCAGCTCCGACCAGCCTAAAGGATAGGAGCGAGGTGGCAGTGTTGCCACCCCCTCCTATCCCCTGCCATTGGTCGGTCAGGCTGACCACCAATGGCAGGAGGGGGGCGGGGGGGTTAGAGTTCATTTCCCCCACTCTGGCCACCGATCGGAAGTCGGTACAGAGCGGGGGAACACGGGTGGGGAGGGGGGAGCATGGCCCAGCTTACCCGGACCTTCGGAGGCGGCGGAGGCGGCATCCCGGAGCAGCGGCGCAAGCAGGAGGAGCGGCGGCCGGAAAGTGCGGCTGAGAAGGCTGCACTGAAGATCACGATAAGTGATCTTTACTGTGGCCTACTAAAAGCTGCAAAACTACAACTCCCAGCATGCCCAGACAGCCTTTGGCTGTCTGGGCATGCTGGGAGTTGTAGTTTTGCAACATCTGGAGGGTCACAGTTTGGAGACCACTGTGTAGTGGTCTCTAAACTGTGGTCCTCCAGATGTTGCAAAACTACAACTTTCAGCATGCACTGACTGTCTGGGCATGCTGGGAGTTGTCGTTTTGCAATATCTGAAGTGGCACAGTTTGGAGACAACTACATCGCCCCCCCCCCCCCCTATATCGCCCCCCCATGTACATTCACACGGGCGGGTTTACAGTGGGTTTCCTTCAAGGAAACTTACTGTGAACCCCTGCCCGCGTGAATGTACTCTAAAAACACTACACTACACTAACAAATAATAAAAAGCAAAACACTACATATACACCCCCTTACACGTCTCCCGCCCCCCCCCCCCCAATAAAAATGAAAAACTTCTCATCACGCCCGACGGTCACGCCCGTCCCCTCAACGAAAGTCTATGGGAAGGGGGCGTGGCGGCCGTCGCGCCCCCTTCCCATAGACTTTCGTTGAGGGGGCGGGTGTGACGTCACGAGGGGCGGTCCTGAACACAGAAGCCCTCACGCAGAGTTCGGAACAAGTAACTTCCGGGCGCTGGGGAGCGGAGCTTCCGAACCAGGGCAGCGGAGTACCCCTTTAATGTAAAAAATGGGTCCGCCCTTAAGGGGTTAAGAAATATGTGACTGTGACGTGAGATAATGTTTAAAACTGGACTGTGTTGTAATTGCCATTATATCTACATAGTCTGATCTACCCCTGGTATGTAACGCAGGAGCTGGTGAAACGTTATCTCAATGGCATCACCATTACTGTGTTCATTCCTTCGCATTATTGGGTGTACATCTATGTCCAATGTGCACAGTGGAAATATGGAAGAAGTTTAAGAGCTGCCCTAGTTCCAGAGTGTATCAGGTCAGTGTATCATACTCATAGTATACCTAACCTAGTTTCAAAAGGACGCAATGTGCAGGTTGTAAAACAGTCTGACATGTCTATGGTAGTTGTTTATCAGAATGATTCATGCCTAGTAACGTCATGCCATATTCCCATAATTCCCAATCATCTGTAGGTGTATTGTACCCTCTCTAACACTGAATATAGGACATATATTCTATGATTACACAGGGGAAACAATTAAAATGATGTTTTTATTGCTACATTTCCTATCATCCTCTTGTTCTTGTAGCACAAATTCTTTGGGTTAATGTGGTCACTTTTCACTTACGTCTTGCTCTATCAGCTAATTATATTCCAAATGAGAACACAGCAAAAGGTGACGGTATTCAGGGTGAAAAAAGTGGCTAAAAATGTATTGCACCAATGAAGAATATATGCCACGTTTCAGCCTGGTGGCCTTTGCTCTATCAGCTATGTACAGGGAGATGCAATGTGGTCTTTTAGGTTAAACATTCTAAATATAGGAGGATAACAGAAACCTCCAAATACTCCCAAGGGACTTCAATAGGCGCAGAAAGGATGAGGAGTTATAGATGAATAAGCGATATCATTTATTTGCAGAACAACGCGTTTCGACGCCAGGACGGGCGTCTTTCTCAAGTTCTCAAGTGAACTTGAGAAAGACGCCCGTCCTGGCGTCGAAACGCATTGTTCTGCAAATAAATGATATCGCTTATACATCTATAACTCCTCATCCTTTCTGCGCCTATTGAAGTCCCTTGGGAGTATTTGGAGGTTTCTGTTACCATTACACCTTTGTGGTGGCGGGACTGGCTGCATTTTGGAAACTCTCAACAGTGTTGTGCCTGGTACACTAGCACAACTTACCGGGTAAGCGCTTCCAGTAAACTACTGTGGAATTCCACTTGCCCGGTTAATGCACTATGGAGCACTTCTCTTTCTTTTGTATTTAAATATAGGAGGATGGAAACTTTCCATATACAGTGACCCCCCCGACCTGCGTTGGCCCCGACATACGATCATTTCAACATACGATAGCCTCTCAGAGGGCATCGCATGTTGAAGGCAGCATCAACATACGATGCTTTTGTATGTCGGAGCCATCGCATAAACGGCTATCCGGCAGCGCAGACTTCTTCAGCTGCCACCGGATAGCCGTTTACGGTGCCCCATGTGGTCCGCTGACTATCACTTACCTGTCTTCGGGGCTCCAGCGCATCCTGTTCGGGATCCCCTGCATCATCGGCACTCTCCATCGTCGTCATCATGTCCCTGAGCACGCTGTCCCGTCATCCAATAGGAGCGACGTGCGTAACGACGTGATGGCGGCGACGGAAAGCGAGGATGCCAGGGAAGAAGAGGCCTTGCTGGAGCATTGGGGACGTGCCGGGGACGCGGCGACAGCGATGGAAGGCGACATCCTGGGCAGCGGTGATGAGCGGTGACGGTCTAGAGCAGCGGGGTCAGGTGAGAACAACTTCCTCTACCAGTGGTCTTCAACATGCAGACCTCCAGATGTTGCAAAACTACAACTCCCAAAAACTTGCAAAACGTATGCAACCGTACAGAAAACCGTGCCCATAGACTTCCCATTCAAAACCGTATGCACCATAATGTATACGGTTGTCTCCATTTTTCAAACCATACGGTTTTTGGTCCAGGTGAAAAACTGTATTAAACTGTATACGTTTTGTTTTTTAACATGGGAGTCAATGGGAACCGTACAGAACCGTATGTGCGTACAGTTCCATACGTTTTTTGGCTTTGCTCAGGTTTTTTTTCTTGGAATTTCAATCAAACAAGTAAAACTTTATTCATAATGGAGTGAAAAGTTAAAAACGTATTCGTTTTTTTCTTAAAAAACGGCTACAACCGGACATAATTTTTTTAACCGTATACAGATAAGAATTTGTACACAGGTTTTGATACAGTTTAGTCAGGTTTTGAGGAATCCTCAAAAACCTGATACAGGAACTGTATTGCAAAAACGTGGTGTGAACCCACCTTCAGTAGAAAAAATATTGTCTCTGTAAGTGGGAACACAATCTGACACATGTCAGGGTCAGCACTTGTCATCTAACTGCCTAGATGCCTCAGTCTCTATTGACAGCAGCATCTAAGGAGAGAAATTACTGGCATAGGAGCCACCACCTGCAGATTGTGGAGTGGGCTCTGTTACTGAGCCTGCACCATACATCCCCAAGTCACATTGGATGTGTCAAGGGGTTAATAATTGCATTATAAACAGAACATTTGAATGAATGGGATTAAAGGGTTCTCCACTGCCCTGCCTTCCGGAGCTCCGCTCGCAGCATCTGGAAGTTTACTACTCCGGACGCTGTGTGCGGGCTTCCGTGCTCGAGGCCGCCCCCTCGTGACGTCATGTCCGCCCCCTCAACGAAAGTCTATGGGAAGCGGGCGCGACTGCTGTCGCGCCCCCTTCCCATAGACTTTCGTTGAGGGGGCGGGCGGGCGTGACGTCACGAGGGGGCGGCCTCGAACACGGAAGCCCGCACACAGCGTCCGGAGTAGTAAACTTCCGGACGTTGCGAGCGGAGCTCCAGGAGACAGGGCAGTAGAGAACCCCTTTAAGCTGCAGACAGTAGATGCTAGTAGCACTGTGTCTGACACAAATACATAAAAAATAACCATGAACTATCACCAAAGGTGCCCCATCAGAGATTCCCTCCACTAAAAAGCATCATCCCTTGTTCCAGCAGACCTGGTTTGCCCATGTATAACAACAATTCCAATGGCTGCACATATTACGTGTCCCCGGAGCAGCTATTCATCCTGAAAACCATTGTCTAAAGTTGTAAGTCCACTGCAGCCATAGAAAACTGTGTGATTCTGTTATTTACTAGATGCATGAGCTTGTATGTAAATGATTGTTCATTATTCAGAAATAAAGGTTCTCCAGGGAGGGAAGCTCAGCATCTGTTCCTCAAATACTTTATTTGGCTGCAGCACAGGAGATTAACTAAATTATACCAAACCATGAAGGAAAAAACATTCAGGGTTCATAACCTGTAGTGATCTCATTAGGCAATATGCACAGTGCTAGTATTAGATCCCTGGGTGCTGATCACTAGAACCACATTATCAAAGGTATTGATTATTTGTTATATTTGTAGGCGGTGTCTGTGAATGAGATACGCCTATATTTGTAGGCGGTGTCTGTGAATGAGATACCTAGTCCTAAAAAGGGTACTGTCCTAAAAAGGGTAAGGAACTCATCCTTACACCTGCAGGCCATGCTTACAAGCCTCGCTCTCCTTTGCCCAAAACACATGGGTTGAATGAATATTCTTTGTGCACCAAATAATGTATAATGTAAATAATGTGGGTCTGGAACAGTCTATACTTAAAGGGGTACTCTACTGCCCCAGTGTTCAGAATATTTTGTTCCGAAAGCTAGGTGCGGGCAGCGGGGTCGTAATGTCACGGGCATGACCCTCGTGATGTCACGCCACGCCCCCTCAATGCAAGTCTATGGGCCATCAAGCCCTCTCCCATAGACTTGCATTGAGGGGGCATGGCATCACAAGGGGTGTGGCCATGACGTCACAACCCTGCTGCCCACACCTAGCCTTTGGAACTAAATATTCTGAATGCTGGGGCAGTGGACTACTACTTTAAAGGCTTCTTCTAATGACTGGCAAATGGAGAGGTGACATCATGCAGATCAAAAAGAAACATCCATCATCTATTCAATGGATAAATAAATTGAAGCTGTCAATCAAGGAAGCGTGTCCATGACATAGGTGATGACGCATGGACACAGCAGGACTAGTATGTGTCCAAGCAGGCAGGGGGGGGGGGCAGTTGTTTGACTGGCTTTTTCAGTATGAAATATTGAAAATTTTCTAATGAAAGCAATTGCAAAACCTATTGGTTTTGCATGCTTTACAACGTATCAAAAGGTTTTGTATCTGACAGTGCCCATTTAAGCACAGTAAAGTCAGGGTAACATCCAGTGGGTGCCGATGAGTTTCTTATGAACTGTCACTTGTTTTTAGTTTACTCCATTAGATAAAAACAGATATTGAGGGTACAAAGGAAATGTGAACAGACATAACATCACACTTCCTCCACAGTATCACGGGGTTAATCTAGATGGCAAAGCAGGTTGACAGATCTGCCGGATGGTATTCTATACCATGGTGTACATGTTGGCGCTGCAATGTGGCTTTTGTCAACAGAAGAAAATATTGTCTCCTTATGATCTCCTAATATTTTCTGTAATGGTCACGGTTCCAATATCACAAAAAGGATTCTGTCACGTGCAGGAGATATTTAGTTAATTTAAAAGGGATCAGATAAGGTGTTATCGCGGCTCCACAGCAGAGCAGGGTTTTTGCACAGTAGAAATTTCCTCATTTTTGCTCAACCTCAGAGTCAGAATTAACCTCTGGTATCCTGGAAACATAAACAAAACTGTTTGGAATGAGTAAACCAAACTGGTATTAACACTAAGCAAACACTTCATAACTATGTCTCCTCCCAGCCTGTATATAGGGAATAAGTATTCGGAGGCCACCATCCTCTCGGTGTCACTAATCCCTGCTTTACCAGGTAGCAACACATTGTGGTCTCTTCAGGAGTGTGGACATGTTTCACCTCAGGCATTGAAGCCTGCTGGGGGAAAAATGGCCTAAACATAACTGAGCTGTTGCTTAGCAAGACGTGGCTAGACAAAAAGCAAGTCACCAGGGAGTCTGGAGAACAACCTCATGAGTTATGACAACTAAACAATTAGGATTTCTTTTTCACATGCACTCCTAGTATTTTAGCAGATATAAAGGGCTCTGTTCACATTGGGGGAGATTTATCAAAACCTGTGCAGAGGAAAACTTGCCCAGTTGTCCATAGCAACCAATCAGCTTGCTTCTTTCATTTTCATGAAGGCCTGTGAAAAATGAAAGAAGCGATCTGATTGGTTGCTATGGGCAACTGGACAACATTTCCTCTGCACAGGTTTTGATAAATCTCCCCCATAGTCGTCTGAGCCTCTTTATTCTGAAGGCAATAATGCCCATCGTGCACTAATGGAAAGCCCAGAAGAGCCCAATATAGTCAGCTCCTTGTTATGCGGGTCCTCCCTGAGCAGGAGATACAGTGGTCCCTCAACATACGATGGTAATCCGTTCCAAATGGACCATCGTTTGTTGAAACCATCGTATGTTGAGGGATCCGTGCAATGTAAAGTATAGGACAGTGGTCTACAACCTGCGGACCTCCAGATGTTGCAAAACTACAACACCCAGCATGTCCTATACATAGCACTGAACAGGATTAGCAATCGAATGATTGCTTTAAATAGTCCCCTATGGGGACTATTAAAGTGTAAAATTAAAAGTAAAAAAATAAAGTAAAAAAAATGGGAAAAACCCCCTCAAATAAAAACGTAAATTGCCCCACTTTCCCTTTCACCCCCAAAAAGTGTTAAAAAAATATTTTATATACATATTTGGTATCGCCGCGTGCATAAATATCTGAACTATTAAAATAAAATGTTAATGATACCGTACGGTGAACGGCGTGAACGTAAAAAAAAAAAAAGTCCGAAATAGCTGCTTTTTTTTTATAACATTTTATTCCAAAAAAATTTTTATAAAAAATGTATTAAAAGTTTTATATAAGCAAATATGGTATCAATGAAAAGTACAGATCACGGCGCAAAAAATGTTCCCTCATACCACCGCTTATACGGAAAAATGAAAAAGTTATAGGTCTTCAAAATAGGGGGATCTTAAACGTACTAATTTGGTTAAAAAGTTTGTGATTTTTTTTAAGCGCAACAGTAATAGAAAAGTATGTTATCATGGGTATCTTTTTAATCGTATTGACCCAAAGAATAAAGAACACATGTCACTTTTACCGTAAATTGTACGGCGTGAAAAGGAAACCTTCCAAAATTAGCAAAATTGCGGTTTTCTTTTTAATTTCCCCACACAAATAGTATTTTTTTGGTTGCGCCATACATTTTATGGTAAAGCAAGTGATGGCATTACAACGGACAACTGGTTGCCAAAAAACAAGCCCTCATACTAGTCTGCGGATGAAAATATAAAAGAGTTATGATTTTTTGAAGGTGAGGAGGAAAAAATGAAAACGTAAAAATAAAATTTTCTGCGTCCTTAAGGCCAAAATGGGCTGAGTCCTTAAGGGGTTAAAGGACAGTTGGCTATTGTTAAGCAATTTGCACAATATTGGACATTCATCCATTTTAATATAATGCATTAAAGGGGTACGTACTCCAAACGCTGAGAAGCGAATGCTGGAGCTGGTGTCGGGAGCTTGTGACGGCATAGCCCCGCTCCCTAATGACGCCACACTCCGCCCCCTCAATGCAAGTCTATGGGAGTGGGCGTGACGGCCGTCACGCCCCCTCCCATAGACTTGCATTGAGGGGGCGGGGTGTGATGTCATGAGGGGGCAGGGCTTTGACGTCATGAGCTCCCAACGCGGGCAGCGAAGGCCTCTCTCCCCTGCCTTTCCTGGGGGTTTATCGGGGTATACACGCGCACACACGCACCCTCATTTTACCATGGATATTTGGGTAAAAAAAATTTTTTACCCAAATATCCTTGGTAAAATGAGGGTGCATGTTATAGGCCGGTGCGTGGTATACCCCGATAAATACGGTAATTTATGCAGGATAAGTCATTCACTGCCGAGCCGAGAAGTTTGTGACGAATCGAATTTACTGTAAATTCGCTCATCTCTAGAGGAGAACGCACACTGCAAAGTGCAGTGGGAGGGGATGAATCACATAAGCTGTATCTGTGTTAAAAGAAAGAAGTACACCCATGGCAGACTTTTCATGGGGTGAAGGGGAGACGCATCAGTGTCTATGAGGACAAGTAGAAGAGATCCCTAATGGGCCGTAGAAGAGAAAAATTGTACAGGATTAAAGGCCTACTCCGGTGGAAAACTTTTTTTTTTTTTTTTTTAAATCAACTGGTGCCAGAAAGTTAAACAGATGTGTAAATGACTTCTATTAAAAAATCTAAAAAATCTTAATCCTTAGTACTTATTAGCTGCTGAATACTACAGAGGAAATTCTGGAACACAGTGCTCTCTGCTGACATCATGACCACAGTGCTCTCTGCTGACATCTCTGTCCATTTTAGGAACTGTCCAGAGCAGCATATGTTTGCTATGGGGAGTTTCTCCTACTCTGGACGGTTCTTAAAATGGACAGAGATGTCAGCAGAGAGCACTTTGCTCGTGATTCAGCAGAGAGCTCTGTGTTCCAAAAAGAATTTCCTCTGTAGTATTCTGCAGCTAATAAGTACTGGAAGGATTAAGATTTTTTAATAGAAGTAATTTACAAATCTGTTTAACTAAAAAAAAAAAAAAAGTTTTTTCCACCGGAGTACCCCTTTAATGCTTTAATGCTGAGTTAGTAAACTAGGAATGACAGCGGCCTCCTAAACAAACACACAACTTACATCCAGTATATACTGTTTGGAGGGTCACACCCACATGGGAAAAGTCTGAAACTGGGAGCGGGCTGCATGTGTGATAAGTACCTCAAATAAAAGCATTCAGAACTAATTTCTATTTCAACACATGGATATTTACTCACATAAATAAAACATTTTTATTAACAAAAAGGCACACAAACTGTTAACAATGAAAAATATGTACAATATGCACATAACTTATTAACAAGTGCACTGTTGGTCATCATCACAGAGCTTGGAAGTTTTCATTTGTCTCTTTGTCAAATTAAATAATGCCTCCTCCGCCTGACTAGCAGCATCCTCTGAATTAGATGGAGACAGTGTTACTAACTTCTTCATACTGGATAATAAAATAGGGGTAGCTCTGGTCATCATTAAATATAACAAAGATCTGAGGTTCAAAGAAATTGTCCACGCAGGAATCGTAAAGGTCACTGGTTATGTCTCCTGTGTTGAGTGGAGGAGGCCTCCTCATGGTGTGATTCCCAACAACATATCTTCCCGTTAATACTTTTGCCAGGAACATGTAGTGAACTCCTTTTGGTGACCTCTTGGAGAAATTGTGAGAATAACTTGCTTTCCTGGCAAAGTAACTGCCCTGACCAAACATGGTGGCATGTTTCCCACAGACTCGGGGGTCAAAGTTGTGTTTGCAAATCCCATCAACAACATCCTGGGAGGTCCCATGAAACAGATGCCTTTCATTCATGATCCTGTCCAGTCCTGTCATCTTTCTGGCCATGAATTCTTTTTTCCTAGAGGAAAGATGATACCATCATTTATTAATATGGCACTAGGAAGCCTGGATTTTCTACGCATCATAACAGATAATGTTAGACAAGGATAAAAACACTGACATAAAACTTGTTACATTATGCCTTAAATCGTTGTGACATTATAGCTATTTTAGTGTAAAGGAGGAGAAAGCATCCGAGTCTTCAGGGAAGACAGATCACACAGGCAGAACTGAATCAAATTAAAAATAGGGAGAAGAGAACGTATTGCAATCCCAGAGGTTGGATCCCCAGTGACTAGGTATTTATGATCTGTATGTGCATAGAGACTATGTTTTTGTCTTTAAAAGGGTACTCCGCTGCTCATCTTTGGAACAAACTGTTCCAAACGCTGGAGCCAGTGTTGGGAGCTCATGACGTCAAAGCTCTGCCCCCTCATGACATCACACCCCGCCCCCTCAATGCAAGTCTATGGGAGGGGGCGTGACGTCATGAGGGTGCGGGGCTATGGTGTAACGAGCTCCCAACACCGGCTCCAGTGTTCGGAACAGTTTGATGACTTATCCTGCGTAAATTAGTTCAGCTTTCAGGTGCTCCGGTGGGCTGGAAAAGGTGGATACAGTCCTAGGAAAGAGTCTCCTAGCACTGTATCCACCTTTTCCAGCCCATCGGAGCACCTGAAAGCTGAACTAATTTATGCAGGAAAAGTAATCAACTGCCGAGCCGAGAAGTTCGTGACGAATCGAATTTACTGTAAGTTCGCTCATCTCTAAACGTAATATGTAATCTATTCCCTTTGTTATTGACTTCTCATGATCCTCCCACAAGAATGTGATCTAGAAAGCTGAAGTGCAAGTAAAAAAGGAATTTAAACTATTGTAACCTCAGCTTCCCAACCCCTATGTACGTAACTGCCGAGCTGCTTACAGATGTGCGTACACTTATTGTACATATGTCTGTGCATAGATCATTGCACCGGCTTCATTATCTGAGATTTATTGTTCTATCAATTACATTTGGTTCTTTTTACAATACTGGGAGGAATCAGTTGCTGAATCTTGCACCTAGTTTTAAAGGGGTATTCCACTGGTAAACATTTTTTTTCTAAATCAACTGGTGCCAGGAAGTTTAACAGATTTGTAAATCACTTCTATTTAAAAATCTTAATCCTTCCAGTACTTATCAGCTTCTGTATGCTCCAGATGAAGTTCTTTTCTTTTTTTTATTTCTTATTAGTCTGACCACAGTGTTCTCTGCTGACACCTCTGTCCATTTTAGGAACTGTCCAGAGTAGAAGCAAATCCCCATAGCAAACCTCTCCTGCTCTGGACAGTGCTGATATGGACAGAGGTGTCAGCAGAGAGCACTGTGGTCAGACAGAAATTCAAAAAGAAAAGAACTTCCTGTGGATCATACAGCAGCTGATAAGTACTGGAAGGATTCATATTTTTTAATAGAAGTAATTTACAATTCTGTTTAACTTTCTGGCACCAGTGGATTTTTAAACAAATGTTTTCCAGTGGAGTACCCCTTTAAGACTGAAGGGCCATTGTGGGCATTAATATCGATCACTGATCCACTGGATCAGTGAAGATCCAACCACAAATTACTTGAAGTGTGGCACTCTAGTATGGTAGCAGAGTACTGACTGATAACAAACGACATAAACCAAAAGCTGTGTAAGTTTCCAATCACAAGCTTCACATAAAAACAGACATGTACCTTTTATATTTTTCCCACAAGAAGAGGTTCTGAACTCGCATTATTTTCAAGATTCGGAACTTGGTCTCGGGAACAGTTTTATGAAATAAAGTATAAACTGTTCTGTAACTTTTATCTTCTTTTGGCATAGGCACTTGGATAAACTCCTGAGATGAGTCCATGGGAATCCAGGTTTCAGGGTAGAAATTTGGTGCTGTGATAGCGACAGGAGATAAGACTTGCAGAGATGCCGAATCTGCCATTGCGGGGGCAACTGGAGATACTCCGCTCAGTGTCCTAGGGGAGAGAAAAGAAAGACAGGTTAAGCGGGGAATTGTATGGGACATTAAAAAAGCTGACAATAAGCAATATAGCAGAAGTACTACCTAGCTTGTCCACAATGTTCGAATAGCAAATAATTAAAATGGGGATGGAAAATGTAGAATCAGATAACTGGGCAGACTTGCCATTCAGAACAGTAGGGAAACAGAGAGTGAAAACCTCTATGGGAGCTGGGGGTCACACTAAATGTCACTACCCTTGTAAAAGTTTAAATATGAGAAGTAACACCAGGATGTCTGTTTACTAGCGATTGTTGTAGAGTAACATGAGCTAGTGCCTAAGCCAAAATACAGCAAATTGATTAAACGGCCTTAAATAAGCAGCAAACTTAATAAATCAGACAGAAACTGGAAGCCGCCATAAATGTAACCCTTTAAATTATTCTGCGAGAGCAGACAAAATACGCTTTGTAGGGGAATGGATTTCAAGCTGAGGCAATGTTGTAATTGTGCGGCCATTCATTCTGAAATGGCTCCCAAATGGTACCAGACTGTGTGACTGTGCCCCGCAAAAACAAAACCACAAGTCCTGGATCAGTAAAAGCTTTCTCAATACAGATTTCATGTAATCCATTCATGTCATCAATGCAAAGAGAACGCCTATGTATATAACAAGTACTGCAAAATGACAGACACCACTATGCAGAGATTATTCGATATTTTCTTCTAGTCCTCTACTTAATATTATTGATGTAACCCATATGAATAATGGAGACTCTAAATGGCTTAACAGCTGATATAAGTAAAATGTACAAAAACTACATGGAATCTGTACACTTGTAGAATAAGCACAAATATATATTTTTCTGGTATATAGATCTATAAAAAAAAAATTCACAGAGCTAAAACATCAATTTATTCATATCCATAAAACTCCCATTAATGTCATGTACATATGAACTCTGTGCCAACATTTCTCTGTCTCTTCTATACAGTGTACCTATGCTGATGTATCTGTACTGTATGTGAAATACACAATATTGTTTTGCTAATAATTCCCCAATACATTCGTATATATATATTTTTTCACTTGTTTTGTGATCCCCTGATGAACCGTTGTATATCATACAAGATACAAGGGGAAACGCGTTGGGATATACAGGTGTTCATCGTAGGAGAACTTATTTTTTTACTTAACTTTTTCTTTTGATATTTGTTATAATTGGAGTTTTAAGGATATGAATAAATGGATGTTTTAGCTCTATGTGAATTTGTTGTTTTTTTGGTCTAATTAGCTAATTAACACTGGTTTGTGTCTAATTGTCAGTGACAGTATATAGATCCAATAAAAACATTCCCTTTTTATACAATGGCTGTATTTAGAGATCACTGCTAATAGAATAAAGGTTTATATTAGAAGTGACTACATTTATGAATAAGCAGCCTTAACATTTTTTTTTTTTACATTTTTTCATATTTTACGTGGCTCTGCTTGAACTGTAGAGGAAGTGAAATAAAAGCGTACTGAAACTTGGAGCCCCAGAACAATGGCGCAATGGCATCTCATATAGTCCCTGCACTGTGATACACCATCCATGAAAATATATAATTTATCCCTACCCTGGAATACACCATAAATGGGCAGGGTCAGGGTGAGAAGTATAACTCATAGCTGCCAACAAAGGCCTTAGTAATGACACAAGCTGAGGAAAAGAACATAAACAGGAAGATAAAAGCAATGTTCTCCCTGAGAAACACAACAAACTGTACCACTTATGACCCAACATAATGAATCATGAGTTTCCTCCCAGCAGGGTGTCCAGTTGTCAATACAAACAAAATACAATATCACACTGTGTGGCATAAACAGAAGTGAAATATATTGCCGCATTCCTGCAGCCTACCACCTGTCTTTTTTATGTACAGTCCATGTGATCGGCCATCTCAGCACGATGCACGCAACGGGGACTTACACGATTCTTAATATGGTACGACAACAAACATGTGTAAAGTGCTTTTTTTTCACAAGGGAATAAACTGATCATACGTTAGGGTACGTTCACACGCGCGGATTTACAGCGAATTTTATGCTGCAAATCCGCTGGTGAAGGCCCGCTCTATGCTGTCTTTACATGTGCCTGCTCGTAGTGGCAATACGCCGTTACCAGCAGACACACTGCGATGTGCGAGCAGCAGTATACTCGCACATCGCGGGAGCTCTCTGCCTAGCTCAGAGCAGGGAGAGTGGCCACGATGTGCGAGTACACCGCGCACATCGCTGCAGTGTGTCTGCTCATCGTGGCGTATTGCCGCTACCAGCAGGCACATGTAAAGACAGCATAGAGCGGGCCTTCACCAGCAGATCCGCAGCTAAATAGAATGTCCCCCTTAGAATATCCTGAGTAGCGTATATGAGCATTAGATTGAACACAATCATTTTAAAGTGGTAGAAACAATGGATGCCATACAACTGATGACATTGTCAACAGTTATGGAATCAGTTACATCGAGATCTTGGCTGAGTTCACCTATGCCGGACATATGTGAACCCAGCCTAAAACATTTGGAGCACTTACTGGATTGATCAGAGAGATGTCATCCCCGGAGACATTTAACACCAGACTTAAAGTGGTATTTCGCTTAACGTGGTATTCTGCTGGCACTGGGATCTCGTGTTGTCATAGCCCCGCCCCCTCATGACGTCACGTCATGACATCATTGCTCAGCTTTGGAACAAACTGTTCCCAACGCAGGAGCCGGCACCGGGAGCTTGTGACAGCATCACGCCCCCTCCCATAGACTTGCATTGAGAGGGTGGGGTGTGATGTCATGAGGGGGCAGGGCTATGACGACACGAGCTCCCGGTGCCAGCAGAATACCACGTTAAGCGGAATACCACTTTAAGTCTGGTGTTAAATGTCTCCGGGGATGACATCTCTCTGATCGGTCCAGGTGATAATGTCCAGTAAGTGCTCCAAATGTTTTAGGCTGGGTTCACCTATGTCCGGCATCTGGCATAGGTGAACTCAGCCAAGATCTCGATGTAACTGATTCCATAACTGTTGACAATGTGCATCAGCTATCATCAGTTGTATGGTATCCATTGTTTCTAGACGCCAGACAGGGGAACACAGAAAGCTGTGTTCCGCTGTCTAGTGCCCTCCGGCATGAGTCCAACAATCTGGCATTAAAATTGATATACTAAATGGGATCAGTTCTAGCATCAGTTTCCCTCCGTTGCACGCCAGAGGGAAACTATGCCGGACATATGTTAACCCAGCCTTATAGCTGTCAGTTCAGGACATCAGGCCAGGGGTCCGGCAGGAACTTGTATTTTGCTAGAGTGAACTCAGCCAGAACTTGATCCAAGATACTGATAGTTTATGAATGACTGTGGATCTCAGAGGATGACAAGGAATACACGCCTTCAGTATTTGTAAGTAGCTGGGTTCATAGCTAGTGCAGTAAGCGAAGGATCAGAGTTCTCATAGACAGTGCATGGAGGACATGTGGTCTGCCACTCCATGCAGTTGGAAGAGTTGGGGCCATGTTTTGGAGATCCAATGTGAGTGGGGGTTAGCAGGAAATCACATCGGTTGCCATAAGCAAGTCATTTAGTACTTATGTGAATGCAATGTATTATTTTACAGTCATACTAAAAAGCGTCATAGATGCAATCACCCGATAGTCTGGTATCTAGCTGGATAGCAACAGCCTTCTTTGTAACTTTTCCTATAAAGGGCGGGATACAGACTGGTCTGTTGTTATTCATAGCAACTTGCTCCATGAAGAACTTATTTAGAAGGGGTCTCATGACCACCACCTTCAGCAGATAAGGTTATTAGTTTTATTAAGTTCATTAGGATTATTAGGTTCAGCAAACTGCTCAAGTTAACTGCGAATGCTGGTGGAGATCACAACTACAGCTCAGCTGCTTCTACTCCACTAGCTCTTCATAGGTGGCGATGATTAAGCTTAAACATGTCAGACTATGGAATATACCTCCAAGTGCTAAAAATAGCAGACAAAACATTCAACTTTATTTTGCCTTTTATTTAACACCTACGTGCAGATTGCTGCCACATCTATGGTGAGTCTATGAACTCAGTGACAAGGCTCTTACTAGACCATGCATGTCAGGCCTCCAGGCAAACATCTTCCCACCATGCCCGGAGAGGACAGTGTGTTCTTAAATACAGGACTGTGCAATCCTGCCTCCAGCTGTGCATGAGATGCCATCAACTGCTTTCAAATACGGCTTCAAATCAAAAGAGATTTAGCAGTGGGACTCAGCAGATAAACGTACACATCCGCTCAAGACATCGCTACCAAGAACAATGACAAATATTCTCACAAGGATCATAGTGCAGAATTAAATTAAAATCTTATTGTGTGAGAAGAAAGCAGAGTACAGTGATACTATTGTGCCCCTAGGTAATGTGAACAGACAGGGGTATTATAATCAGAGTTCACCTAGGCCGGTGTTTTCCAATCAGGGTGCCACCAGCTGTTGCAAAACTACAACTCCCTGAATGCTTGGAGATGTAGTTTTGAAACAGCTGGAGGCACCCTTGTTGGGAAACATTGACCTAGGCAATGTGAACAGGAAGGAGTACACCTAGATAATGTGGAGAGACAAGTGTACACCTAGATAATGTGGAGAGACAAGTGTACGCCTACATAACGTGGAGAGACAAGTGTACACCTAGATAATGTGGAGAGACAAGTGTACACCTACATAATGTGGAGAGACAAGTGTACACATAGGTAATGAGAACAGACAAGTGTACATCTAGATAATGTGGAGAGACAAGTGTACACCTAGATAATGTTGAGAGACATGTGTACACCTAGATAATGTGGAGAGACAAGTGTACACCTAGATAATGTGGAGAGACAAGTGTACACCTAGATAATGTGGAGAGACAAGTGTACACCTAGATAATGTGGAGAGACAAGTGTACACCTACATAACGTGGAGAGACAAGTGTACACCTAGATAATGTTGAGAGACAAGTGTACACCTAGGTAATGTGGACAGACAAGTGTACACCTAGATAATGTGGAGAGACAAGTGTACACCTAGATAATGTGGAGACAAGTGTACACCTAGATAATGTGGAGACAAGTGTACACCTAGATAATGTGGAGACAAGTGTACACCTAGATAATGTGGAGAGACAAGTGCACACCTAGGTAATGTGGAGAGACAAGTGTACACCTAGATAATGTGGAGACAAGTGTACACCTAGATAATGTGGAGAGACAAGTGCACACCTAGGTAATGTGGACAGACAAGAAAACACCTGGGTATTGTGGGTAGATAGAAGTAGAGTTATGTAATGTGAACAAATAGAAGATTACAATGTGGACAGATAGCAGAATACACCTAAGTAAGGATGTGTTTAGAACATGTTTTACCAGTATGACGGATGGCAACCTCTTAATAGGGTATAATGACATATACCATGGCATATGAGTAGTGGGTCCAATGAGTTTAATGGACCAAATATAGGCAAATAGTGACTTTTCTACACCCGTTTATTCTGCATGGTCTGCTGCTGCTGTATAAGTTGGCATACTTTGTTGATAGGATTTGGTAGTATATCTCTGACGTTCTGGTAAAACATAATGTGAACCCAGCCTAATGTGATAAGGAAGTTGAGTGTGTACTATGTAATGTGAAAAGATGCCCAAAGGGTTCATTTTAAGTGTTTTGAACCTAAACCAGGTTACAAAATATTTCTCAGCAAAGACATCATAAGTCATAGCGGTTTCCTAAAGTTTCATATCATCCCCTGATGCTGCATCCACCTTTCTCCGTATTTTATAGAGGAGATGTATTTAGTTATAGTCAACCCTGACAATAATCGGGAGACCGATAAGTGAAATGTGGGACCCCCAACAATCTTGAAATAATCTGGTACAACACAAATATACAGGGGGGGGGGGGGGGTCACGCTGCTAAAGTTAAGTACTGAAGATATTTATTGGCAGTGGATGATAACTGAAAGGATTTTTACTTACTGGAGATGTGGCAATAACATTACAGAGGAGCGGAACAAGGGTCTTCTTTTAATTTCCTTCCTGAAACAAGCATTCTGCTGGAAGCCATCTTTAATGTTTAGTATATATTGGTTGTGCCATGTAACAAATCGGACTTCCTTCAGTCCACGGAAGTTGGCCTCCTCTATCAGCTTCACAACAGGCTGCCATAAAAAAAAAAACATGGTCACCACAACTGAAAGACACTATATATAGTGTACCCTGCATTTTACACTAGTTGACATTAACACTGATTCTTAGTAATAAGCTTACCTCTGAATACTCTCGCCACCCAAAGTGATCTCTGCAATAGTATTTCCAAACTGTGTGGTAATTCGAGGCAGCGCCGGAGGTAGAAGGTGTAGACAGTCGTCGGATTTGGTCAAATTCAAGACTTTCATAAATAGTCATGGAGTCCAAGTTTACTAAAAAATCATGTCCCCTATAAAACAAAAATGCAATATGTTAAACAGCAGTTCACCTTAGTAGCCATCTAAGAATACAGGATAAGAAGAAAATAATACAGGGTAAGTGACGTTACTTGTCATTGTTATACATATCTGCATGTATAGAACTGTCACATTTACATTGCTGTATACTCACATGTCACAAATACATAGGAAATACAATAGGATGTGACCCATGATCAGACTGGAGCTCCCTAGGACATCATTCTAAATAGAACAAAACTAATAAAAAATAAAAATGGTGGCAAATAGTTTGGGGTTATATACTGCTATGTATATATGGGTTCTGCTCTGGCTAAGCACCATTAATATGGTAAAAACTGAGGCCACTGGGAAATCCTCTGGTGGGCCAGTCCTAGATGAAGAATCAGTAATAATCTCATAATAATTCCCATGTTAAAAGTCATTTCACTGAAGTTATCCAAAAGGAAACCATGAGAAAAAAATGTGTGTGTGTATATATATATATATATATATATATATATATAGTAGTCGCTGGTTCCTCTACGTAAAATGCCCATTACTTTTTTCATATTCCTCAATAGGGTCATGTGAATTGCAAACTATGGCCACCAAATATAGATGGGATATGAGGCCCCATAAAGGATGCAGCAAAGGACTAGTTCTACTAAAAACCACACTGTCCCCTATAAGGGTACATTGCCAAAATGTATGTGAATGTCCCATTCACATGAGTAGAGTTTGTCGAAACAACCCCACAGGAATGGATTTTCAGTGGTAGACATTTCTGCAAAGTGTAAACGTATCATTAAAGGGGTACACCACTGCTAAGCGTTTGGAACAAACTGTTTCCGAACGCTGGAGCAGGCGCCGGGAGCTTGTGACATCATAGCCCCGCCCCTCATGCCATCACGCCCCCTCAATGAAAGTCTATGGGAGGGGGTGTGACGGATGTCACGCCCCCTCCCATAGACTTGCATTGAGGGGGCTTGGCGTGACGTCATGAGGGGCGGGGCTATGACGTCACGAGCTCCCGGCGCCGGCTCCAGCGACAGTTTTTTCCAAACACTGAGCAGCGGAGTACCCCTATAAAAGAGGTGCATCCAGAGTATGTATGTTACACTGACACCGCAGCCATTGTACAATCCCAGAGCACCCCATTAGGTTTTCACAATGGAAACCTTGCTAAATAAATCACTGAGCACTCTTAGTCACTGACTAATCTAACGCTATACACACACAAGGCTGGAATCTCAGCTTCATGCATGATCTGTGAATGAAAAGCAAGGAATTAAATGATTTCGCTGGGATCATCTGTTCTACAGCTGGAAGCAGAAACGTGAACGAAAAATGAAACTGGGCAGCATTCCCAAACACAAGGCTGTTTGTGGAGAAGTGAAAACGCTCAGCCCTCCCGTGTGCTAATCGTGCATGCCTAATACATCCAGCCCCACTTGTTAACCTTTACACACATCTCCAAGGCAACCCGTACCCCATATCCTTTATCCTTATTAACCGATAATCACCAAGAAAAGAGTGGTCAAACAACAAAAAGATACAACGGAAGAAGGAGGAATGCAGGAAGGAAATATACAGTTTATTAGGGCACCTATGTTTGTAAAAGGGCACTCTATCCCAATAAATACTGTCAGTCCCTACACAACACAGTATATATGTAATGTGCATGCTAGGAAGGAATTTGTTGGTTTCAGCGTAACAGGGCAGACTACTGCTATCTAAATATGTGCTTAGCACGGCTATAAATAATAATTTGCATGAGAAAGACAGAGGCTGCAACAGTTTTCCTCACGCTATCTCGCTAGGGCTTAACATTTTGCAATACAGAGACTTCTCAGAATAGGCGCCATTAACCATGACCTGGAAAACTATGCACTTCATAGCGTGACATCAACGTCTTATGGTAAATTATGCTTAGGGATGTTAACTATTCCTTGTCTAACAATTGGTCATTTCGGTGCTGCAAAACAATTTAAGGCTTTGGGCTGCCTTAGATATAACAAACAAGCCATACTCACCTGCCCAATCCCCATTGCTGCCCATTCCCTTTTGATCGGCGATTCCTGATTGAATGAGTAGCATCCATTATGTCACTCCATTTCCCAGCAAAGGTTTAAAGGGGTTATCCAGGAAAAAAAATTTTTTTTATATATATCAACTGGATACAGAAAGTTAAACAGATTTGTAAATTACTTTTATTAAAAAATCTTAATCCTTTCAGTACTTATGAGCTTCTGAAGTTGAGTTGTTCTTTTCTCTAAGTGCTCTCTGATGACACGTGTCTCGGGAACTGCCCAGTTTAAAAGAGGTTTGCTATGGGGATTTTCTTCTAAACGGGGTGGTTCCCGGGACACGTGTCATCAGAGAGCACTTAGACAGAAAACAACTCAACTTCAGAAGCTCATAAGTACTGAAAGGGTTAAGATTTTTTTTATAGAAGTAATTTACAAATGTGTTTAACTTTTTGGAGCCAGTTGAAATATAAAAAAAAGTTTTTTCCTGGATAACCCCTTTAAGGCTTTGGGCTGCCTTAGATATATAAAATAAGCCATACTCCCCTGCCCAATCCCCCCATTGCTGCCCATTCCCTACTGATCAGCGATTCCTGATTGAGTAGCATCCATTATGTCACCCTATTTCCCAGTAAAGGTTTAAGGTTCACATTATGTATGTGCTGTCCATGGCTAAAATATGTCAGCAAAATGTCATAATGGGATACCAATGTATTCATGCGCAGATGGGCACAGGTCTTACTGATTTTAATAGCCTAAATGTGGTCAGTTAATGACTATGTTTAGGTCATTTTCCGAGCATATACATGTTTTGTCTTGGAGTATAGAAATTCACGTATAAGCTTGGAAAATGGCCCAAACATAGTCACTAGTGGGCCACGTAATGAGCCTATGCCTTTCTGTGCACAGATATGTCGGCATCCCATTTTGACACTTTGCCAACGCGTGCATGCCATGATGTGAACAGACAAAATGGAAGAAACACGGAGTGCTCCCTGTGTGGAATCAATGTGGACTAGCGGTGAGGGAGTATTTGTAAAGAAAACTCGCTCACCTGGTTCGGTGGTGCTAGGAAGGCACAACGCTCTCAAGAGTATAAATAAGCACAATGAGACTGCAGCAGCTTCCCGCGCCGACTAGCGGACGTGATAAATATGCAGAGCGAGAAGAGTGGGAAGATGGAAGCTGAGATCGCGCTGTCATGAAGTATGGACGAATCCAAGATATCAGGTAAGGATACTTTATTCTTAAAACACACGCAACGCGTTGCGTGTGTTTTAAGAATAAAGTATCCTTACCTGATATCTTGGATTCGTCCATACTTCATGACAGCGCGATCTCAGCTTCCATCTTCCCACTCTTCTCTCTCTGCATGATGTGAACAGGGCCTAAGAGATGTTTAGGGCTGGACATTTTGGATCCAGAACCCTAAAAACAAAGCTGTGTCAGTTAATTAATAGGTGCATATACTCTTTAAATAATGTGCTAAGGAGCCCTACATCAGAATACACAACTAGACATGTGCTTACGCATAACCAGAATTTTACAGTACACTTCACGCTACCAGAAACCCGTCCTGTAATGGAAAATGTGCTGGACTGTGAACCAATACACATGTTATACCACACAGAGGTTTCTCTAACCATAACACTTACAAAATAATGTACAAATGAAATGTTACGTGACAAAACACACCAGCTGCCTGAAAACAGCCACAATCGTCACGCTGATCTGTGTGACAGGAAGCCTGTCAAGTTTACAACCCATAATGTGGTCACAAAGCTGTTAAAAGTGATGGAAATCTCTCACCCCCCCATATAAACACTCCGGTCACATAGGTTATCAATGTTCTTCAATAGCCCAATGTAGTTGGTTTCTAGTTTAGTCATCTGTTTTTCAAGAGTCACATCTGTCTAAACTTTTTTGAAAGACGCAGCTTCCCAGTGAACTTGGATCATGAGTTTACCTTTGTTTGCTCTGGTGTCATTTGGCCATATACCCTTAATACTGTGCACAGTACACTGGTACAGCGTGTTCCTACCAGGAGCTCCTAGGCAGCTCTGACTGTTCTGTAACATCATATTATGTCTGCTGCTTGTGCTCTGCACTGGGGTTTAGCTAATAAAAAGGTGCGGATGGCTAAAGAGACACAAATAATGTTAGTCTTAAAGCCCTGACCGAACACAGCACAGACACGGATTTTGCAGAAACCCGTCATGCATTGTACGAGTGCACTAGAAATGTAGTCTGGACTCAGTTATATGCTCAATTGCAATAGCATTCAATGCTACTCCTTGGCTGCAGCACTGAGTGATGCAACATGAGCGACCTAACCGCAACGTGATGGCTGCCAAAATCTAAATCCCAATGTTCAAAATACTGTTATACAACAGTCACACTCCAGTACAGCCCCTCACACAATACTTCGGCTTCCAACCACTCATATCAATGCAGGGGACCCCTATCCACTGTCGATGAAAATGTAGTACTAAAGATAAATGGCCTTCCATGTAAAACAAGTGGAAGCTGCTCTGCCTCACAGTGGGGCACCCTGAGCAGGTGGAAGCCCCCTTTATGACGATCATATGACATCATTGCCAATACAGAAAGAAGCTGTCTGCATGAGACTTCAGATAAGACATGAAATACTATAAGACATAAGATCTCAGAGGCCATCGCATGTTGAAGGCAGCATCAACATACGTATGTCGGGGCCATCGCATAAACGGCTATCCGGCAGCGCTGACTGCTTCAGCTGCCACTGGATAGCCGTTTACGGTGCCCTGTGTGGTCCGCTGATGATCACTTACCTGTCCTCCGGCGCGTCCTCTTCGGGATCCCCTCTACGCTCTCCTTCAACGTCATCACGTCGCTGCGCTGCGGTGTGCATAGGGACGTGATGGCGGCGATGGAGAGTGAGGATGCCGGGGAAGCAGAGGCCTTGCCGTAGGGTCAGGAATGCGGCGACAGCGATGGAAGGCGACATCCCAGGCAGCGGTGACGGTCCGGAGCGGCGGGGACAGGTGAGTACAACTTCCTCTACCAGTTGTCTTCAACCTGCGGACCTCCATATGTTGCAAAACTACAACTCCCAGCATGCCCGGACAGCCGTTGGCTGTCCCGGCATGCTGGGTGTTGTAGTTTTGCAACATCTGGAGGTCCGCAGGTTGTAGACCTCTGTCCTATACTTTACATTGCAAGGATCCCTCAACATACGATGGTTTCAACAAACGATGGTCCGTTTGGAATGGATTACCATCGTATGTTGAGGGACCACTGTATATATGTTCAGAGCAGATTTTGGATGTAAACAGGACGTTCCTATTCACTAACAGCAGGAGACACTGAAATTGCAATGATAGGAAGCAAAGTGAAAACCAATATGGCGGCTAATAGTGTAACCCAACTCCAGGATGATGAAATGTAACGATGTAGAAGACGGCATTGTATCACTGTATAACTGCATCAATGCCATTCAGAAGCCTGATCCATTAGTATTGGTAATGCTTTTCATGAAAAAGATTAAGAAATAGGTGTATCGGCTTTTTAATGACATCTCGGAATGTTGTGTCATTCCAGTTACTGTAGGCGACCTCCTACAGCTTCCCAGTTAATCCGCGTCTTCCCCTCCTTTGTACTTTTGAACATTCCATTTCCCTGGGCTCGAGTCGTCTCCTTACAGCCATGCTTGTAGTTCTCGTCGAGGTGCTCTGTGTCTCTCCCCTGTGGGATCGCTGACTGGCTAATAAGAAGTGATATTATAGAGAAGATTTAATCACGGCACAGTGCACTTCCACCCACAGATCCCATTCACATCCTCAGCCAGTCATTACCTCGGCTGCTGCGTGACATTACTAAAGGACACACGATTACTAAGCAGGCAGCGAGGGTGGGGGAAACAGGGGGTCCCTGACTGAAGTGTAGTACATTGCCAGGCTCTAAACTTACAGATTTCCACAGAAAAATAATTAGGTTACATTATTCCCAGACACGAGATGGAGCGTCGCATATGTTGCGGGCAATGAGGACACATCTACCTCTAGTGCCCGTAACAGTAATGGATGCTAAGCTAGCCATCAAAGATGAATCTACGAAACCAAGTGCTCCAATTCCCTGCAACAGCCATACCAGACTTTTTCAAGGAATCAGAGCATTTGGAAAAGCACTTGAAAAGTGGAACTTCTCTTTCTAGACAGAAAAAATCTGTCATTGATGCTTTAGTTTTGGTTCTGTTCATCCTTGCAGGCAATACACATTCATTCATCCAAATCCATCGGTTTGCGAGGGATCGGCCAACCATCTAATGTGCACAGGGGCTTTCCAACTGTCGCCCCCTGATGTCGGGGAGGATCAAACATGTTAACATGTCCAATCCTTGTGTTCACAAAGAGATAAGCCACCACCAGTGGAGTCTGTCAGCGGCGTTTTCCCCCATCTACCCCCTTTCAGAATACGTGCACACTAAAGTTAATGTGTGTATGGGGGGAATGGGAGAGATAGCTGGAGTTTATAAGCTATTACCATTAATACATGAGACCCTCACTGAGTCACAGGATCAATAGCAGTGATCCCCAACCTGTGGCTCTCCATCTGCTGCAAAACACAACTTGGGAAATGTTGGGAGATTTAGCTTTGTAACAGCTGAAGAGCCACAGGTTGGAGATGAAGGTCTATAGAAAGTGCCTATTAAGTTGGAAAAGTGAGGTGGTTTTGAATATTTCAAAAATGCTTAAAAATAGGAAAAATATTCTTAGGCCAGGTTCACACAGTGCAGTGAAAACAATACAGTTGCTGGCGCTGCCTAGGTTTCTTTTTCAAACATTTCCATACAATGAATATCAGGAAAAGCCTGGAGCGTTACATTTCATTACATATTTGTATAAAAAAAAAATGAAAAGTCACCATCTATTTAAAACGTTTCCAACTGCCGAGGAGTGTGATGCACTAGCAATATGAAAAGGCCAAAAAATACAGGTATTGAAGGAAAACGATAGCGGCACTTAACAGCACCTGTGGTCAAATCTAAAACCGCAATGAAGTGGTATATATAGATTCCTTAAGGTGGGGGGGCTGATCACATTGACCGGTTCCTGAATCCACAACTTACACCCATGCAGAAAGCACTTCCATCTCTTCCTTCTGACAGTCATAGAGCTGGTGAGTGCTTCCATCTTTTTCCTTCAAAGCTTGTACAAAATAGAAGCAAGACAGAGGCAAACAAAATATAGACTAATACGAGAAGATACAAGCTGGATTAAGGGATTATTCAGGACAGCGTGTAAGGAGACTGACATACACGCAATGTGCTTTTTTCATGGTTTGTAGGGGGAATGTATTTGTACTGCACAACTGAACCAAGATGTGATCTTAGTGTTTAGAGAATGTAACCAAGCAGCACTATTTTATGACAGCAAGTGTCACAAGGCTGGAAACTCCTTATGGTAACATGTACAAGAAGGACGAGATACATGAAATCATTCCAGTAGATGATCTTTATTGTGAAAATAAAAAAAACAGAAGTGCCCTATTCTGGGAAGCATAGTGCGCTCATCGATTTGAATTTTCCCATCGGTGGTATCAGCAAACAGTATTTCTAGGAAAAACACCACTGGCGCAGTTCAGTGTTTTAGAAAGATCTGGGTGGAAAAACTGGGTGACAATGACTGTACTCAAAAACAGCAGAAGAGAATTTGAAGAATGTGACCAAAGGGGACTTATTGACGTCACATTCACGAAGAAGTGATACCTGGCTATGCATAGGTGCGTGTAAATAGCTGAGGTTATAGGTTCCTGAATCCAGGGTTGCAGTTGTTATTCCTCTCAGTGCAGATTCTGAACCCAAGACATTGAACACTTCCACCATTTCTTAGGTATTTTAGACTAAATGTGCATACATGTAAAGACTCACGGCAGTAGGCAGGACACTCACGGAGGTAGTGGATCCGCTGGACCTGTGTGACAGCTTCTCTAAACCCCCCCCCGTTTATCAGCCCAGTGCTGCGCTGTCCCCCACACCGGGGAACTCATCATGTCACCCCCCAAATGCCGCTCTCCTTGTCCTCCTGTGAGTTGCGGGCCGCCGGCGCTGGCAAGCTGTACTGTACTACATATTCCTGTACCCGGGCTGCAAAAAGAAACAAAATAAACTTCAACTCACCTTGCTACGTTCCCCCGTTGCTCCGGTAACTGCCTCACGCTGGGGATGAGAATATCACAGAGGCGTCAGCCTATCACCGGCCGCAGCAATGTCCCGCCTCGGTCGGTGATAGGCTGAGCGCACTGTCATGTAAGGAGCCGGCTGGCCGGTGGGGGACAGCGCAGCGCTGATAATTCATTCATTCGAGGGGGGGGGGGGACCCAACCGGTATTGCGGTGTTGGAAAAATTCATATCGTGCAGGAAAAAAAATTCAGTATTCAGTATAAACCGATATACTACCAGAGCCCGCCGCAAAACGGGACGGTCTTGCTCCAGCAGGCGGTACCCAGGTCGCTATTCCTGGCATGACTCGACCACACAGGCGGCTGAGGTGATGCGAGGCACAGGAGGGATTAGGCAAGACGTGGTCCTGATAGCAGTAGGTCAGGGCTGGCGGCAGTGGAGCAAGGTCAGGAACGAAGCTGAGGGTCAAGACACTGCAGAGCAACACAGAATACACTTTCACTAAGGCACAAGGCAAAAAAGATACAAAGATCAGCCAGGGAGTGAAGGGAGGTGCAGAAACTTATAAGTTAGGTGCAGGTGGAAATAATAATTAAGGCCCTTTAAATCTCAGAGCTCTGGCACGAGTGCCCTAGGAGGCAGGGGAGGGTGAGAGCATAGAAGTGACAGTGGAGAGCAGAGGTAAGTGACAGGCTGGGATTCGCATGCAGGCGCGTCCTGCGATGCGAATCTCGGCCCTGTCGACACAGAGGAGGAGTGAGAAGGAAAGCGCTTACGGCCAGCATGTCTGGCCGGAGCGCAGATCGTAACAATATACTATATTATTAGCAGGGCCATCCACAGCACAGACCTTACTCTTCTGGTGCCTTTACCTGGAGTATTATATGATAACACCCTGGAATACATAGTTGTCCACTGGCTACCACAAATCTGAGGCAGCATGATACCCTAAAATGACACAGCCATCCAAATATAGCTACCAAAGAGCTGAAGTCAACTCAGGTCAATGAGGGTTGACTACAGGATCAATTTTTGCAGGAATTATAATGTACGACAGCTTATTCCCCCTACCCGTATTAAATATATTCTGTAAAAATTATTTCATATGGACTTTTCCCATTCTCCTTTTTCACACTGGACTAGCGCATTAAATAGGCCACTATTTTTTATTAAAAATGTATATGCAACTCAAGAACATTGGACCAATAATAGGTGCATCAACAGCTTAGGCTTTGTTCAGATGTCCTGATGGATACGATCCACTGATGGATATGATAAAGATGCCATAAATTGGCTTCCATCCGTCACGGAGTATGATGAATATGTCTCGAAAAGATCATGATATATATGCATAACAGGGGTCTCCAAACGGAGGTTATTCCGGTATGAGTTATCGGCTATTTCCCCCCCACCCGGCCCCGCAGATCAATGATTTAAAGCGGGCGCTTTAAATCAATGAACTGAGCCGGCTTTTGCAAGGCCAGAGACCGCCGCCGCCCGCTTCTCTCCCCCTGCCGCTCCTGAGTCCAACCACCGCCGCTGCCACATGGCCTCCCCCATCCCCGATTTTATAATTACCTGTTCCCAGGGTCCGCGCTACTTCTGGTTCCGACGGCGTCCTGAGCTGTCACTGTGCGCACTGACGGTGACGTCACGTTGAGGACGTCACTCGTCATTGCGCAGCACAGCAACAGCGCAGGATGCCGTAAGAGCCAGAAGTAGCGCGGACCCCGGGAAAAGGTAGTTATACAATCGGGGATGGGGGAGGCAATGGGGCAGCGGCGTCATCTCTGGCCAGGGCGGTAATTGCCGATACCAATAATGTCCAAAATCATGAATATCGGCCGATGATATCGGCCAAACCGATAATCGGTCGATCTCTACTGTATACGGATGCATTCAGGTCTGATAGTGACCAAAAAAAACACTCTTTTTGCCTCCATTGACCTAATGTTAAGAGCCATCCCAACATACATGCAGAATGCAGATAAAAAATATGACAAGACCAGGGACTTGAATGTGATCTCCTCTGTAAGACAATCCTAAGCTGTACATGTGAGACGCAACGCACCGTGGTCTACAAACTATATTCTGCAGTATAACTGGCTTATGCGAGCTTCATGATCTCATAGAAGACAATCCAATCAAGAAATTAGAGTAATATACTTGATGGAGGGTAAACAGCCCTCAAATGAACTGCTTAGTCTATGGCTCTGTGCTTCTGTACAGGGACAATAGCTGGCTTGATAGAAAAAGGGCCCTTTAATGCTATATAACGCTGCGCCTATGTTATTCGGGTAGGTGCGACACCACAGTTAAAAGCTCTGCCAGTGGGAAATGAGCGGTCGGATTCACGTGGAGTCGCTTTTGTGTTACATCCTGCTTTGCAGATAAGGACTTTTTGATAAGCAAAGTAAAACCCATTAGGAAAGATGATTGTTTGCAAAAATATAAAATAAAAACCCTTTGTGTAATAGTTAAATGGACCGAATAGCAAAGTAATCAATTACAGGGACAGCAGACAACCCCATTTATAATGCTTTCCGTGCTGTAATATGATTCCATGGGGGTATGGAGGATAAGAGTGAGAATGTACACGTAGATCCTGACTGAAGAGGTAACCTACATACAGTAAGTCTCTTATGTAAAATGCAGGTCAGCCTCAGTGCATGCCATCTGCAGATGAAGTGCTTGGCACTCTAGTTATGAGTCCTAAACGCATTAGAATAATCAGTTTTTAGTTTGCTTTGCATGACCTATCCTCCTTGAAGCCTGCAGCCTCCTATCTACAAAGCTGCGGCTCTGTACATGGTCCACTCACACGGAAAACTGCCCCCAATCTTCTCTAAAAGTGTTATTTTCTATATTGCTTTATCACCATGTTATTTTCTACAATGCTTTATAACTGTGTCATTTTCTATATGTAGAATGTAAGAGAAAAAAAGAAGGGCACATGGGTGCCTCGTGTATTACCCAGGGGAGAGAAGGAAAACACAACAACCACATAGAAGTCTCTAATAGATGGCCGCTCACCTCAAGTGAGTGATAAAAGTGCTTATCACCCCCGGCTCCGTGTTGGGGAACTCAAAAGTAAAGTAGCTGCTAAGCTTGGAGGCACAGTAGAAAACGTAGGTCCAGCTTCCAGGCGAAAATGGATATAACTTAACCTTTAATAGTCCATAGTAAAAAAAAAAACACATCAGCGGCTAAGTATGTGACATGTCACCCTTAAAAAATTAGACAAACACTAAGCTTGGAAGATTGTAGGAAAACAGGGGCAGCTTGTCCTGAGAAACATCGAAATAGTAATAAGGAACCCTTTAAACCTGACCTGGTGCTGCTACTTCTGGTGAAGGGAGGAGGATTCATAAACTAAATCATAAAATCATTGCGGGTACAATTATGCATTTCAGTTTGAATCTGAAGAAGGGGGAGTAGACCTCCGAAACACGTAATTGTATCCTGAATCCTCCTTCCATTACCAAAAGTAGCAGAAGAAGCCAGTTTTAAAGGGTTCCTTTTGTATTACTTTTTTGTTATTTTCTATATTGCTTTATAACAGTTATTTTTTTTTTTTTGTATAATGCTTCATTACGGTGTTATTTTCTTTATTTCTGCTTTATATACGCTGTTAATTCTATATTCATAGATTACATGCAGGCGTTATATGGTCTGGACAAAGTCTTTTCAGATGCATATCTCCAGCAAAAAAGGTGACGGTGAGTGGACCCCTATGACTGTCTGCTTTAATTGAAAGGCGGCAATGTTAATAGATGCTAATGTTTCGCATTAGCATTTCATTGCACAACTGAAATCAATGGTGTCTATCAATTCCAATGGACATCTTCCAGACCTGAGAACACAAGGAGAATACAATATCTCCAAGGGAGTGTTGCTGTATTTAAATTCTAACATAAATAGTGTAAGATAGCAATGCACTGAAGGTGGCCATACACAATAGCTGCTATTCCTCCCAATCTTCCCACACACATGTGTGACCAACTGGAAGAGGGGCATAAGCCAGTCCAGCTTCTGTCCCAACCAGGGTGCCTTCAGCTGCTGCAAAACCACAGCTCCCAGCATGTCTGGTTTTTCAACAGTTGAAGGCACCCTGGCGGGGAAACACTGTTTTAAGGGCATATGGAAATTCAACATGCCCAATTATTTTCTTCCCACAATATTTAACTAAGGCTGAACAACTTATATGCTCTAGAGCAGCGTTTCCCCACCAGGGTGCCCCCAGCTGTTACACAACTACAATTCCCAGCATGTCCAGACAGCCAAAGGCTTGCTGGGAGTTGTAGTTTTGCAACACCTAGAGACATTCTGGTTAAGAAACACTGCATTAGATGGTCATTCAGTCCAACCAAAATCGTCCAGGACACCAGGAAAGGAAGCGAAGATCCTCCTTGCTGCGTGTTCAGAAGACGTTCCCTCCTGCCTACAGTCATCATATACTTGGATAAAATAAAGGAACGTCTTGCTCATGGAAGATCATTAAAGGTGATGTGTCATGGGCCTGATAACTCTCATCTTCTGTAATCTGCTGGAATGAATGATTAAGCCGCTTTGTACAAGCCCATAAAGTGTACTGATAGCACGAAGGCAGGAATGTTATCTTGTACCACCCTCAGTAAACACATCACAGCGCGGTCCTTATTTTCCTGTATACAGGCATAACACCTATGGCATAGGTCAAATGTGACAATCCTGCTTAAATATTTAACTCATGGCTGAAATGCTTTACGGTAGATTTCCTTGCACCGTGGGCAAGAGGAGAGAAAACATCAAGCAGGCCGATGCCAATGTGCACGGGACAGGAGCGCTCAGCTGTGCCTGTTAACACTGCACTACAGCACATTTACACCGGCGCAGGAAGCAGAAGCACTTGTTCATGAACGGATAGCCCTCTTGGGAGATAAAGGGAAAAGGCTGCTGAGCGGTCAACAAAATGCTAGGTCATTTGTGGAAAGCAATGTGTTAAATGAGCCCTACATACAGGTGACAGATGCTCCCAAATCTGTTTATCTGGAGGTAAATAGTGAATGCATTTCCGAATATAGAGGTCAACAATTCAAAGAGCCCAACCTTCTTGGATTATTGGTGTAGAAAGCAACTAGCTTTATGTCATGTGGAAATGGGCTAACATACGGCTGACAGGACCCAGACTGCTCACCACATGTATTAAAGCCCCTCTGACATTCCCAGTGCACTGCCGTTCTGTCACTGGTGCTGCCAAGATCTGGAGAGCATCAAGTTAACTAAACATAGTGTATAACATACTGCAGTCCACAGCAGTCAGGACTGTCCAATTATACATGGGCACTATATCAACTCTCATCCTTGCTTATCCAATCCGTACACAACTAGAATACTGAAAACACCTACATCACAGTTAGGATATGCATATAGCCCATCATTATGCTTATGATGTCATACTTAAAGTGCACCTCTCGTCAACAAAAACTTTTTATATAATGTAGATAATACCATTATATGTATATTTGTAACATACATCGGTTAAAAATTGTGTATATTTTTGTCCCTGCAGCTATTGCCTGTGTGTCTCTATGAGGAGTCCAAGTACAGGAAGTGAGGGTGGACAAGCAGGGCTCTGTGCACCAAGAAAAAGCAGGACAGTGTGCATTGAGGCTCTATAACATGCTCCTGGCTCATACATCAGGATGATTGACAAGCCAGGAGCCTGCACAGATCCCTGCTTGTCCTGCCCTCACTTCCTGTATTTGGACTCCTCACAGAGACACAGACAATAGCTGCAGGGACAACATTTTTTCACCCAAAAATGTACACAATTTTTAACCAATGTATATTACAAATATACATATAATGGTATTATCTACATTATATCAAAAGTTTTTGTTGACAACAGGTACACTTTAAGGCCCTGTTCATGTCAGGCTAAAAAATTGTGGAGTGACGGATGTGTCACATGACAAACATTGATGGTGCCCAACAGTTTCCACTGACTTATAATGGGTTCTACTGAGTTCTGTGGTTTTAATAGCAAAAATTAACAACAGTGCTTTTTGAATCTATTGTTAATATTTTGCTTAATATCTAATGGAGATCGCTGCCTAGTGCAGAACTGGACAGAGCACCGGACCAGGCTTCTATGAATTGTCCAGCCTTGGTGTAATGAAAGTAGAACATGGGGACACAACGAAGTATGGTACAGAAGCATAAGTGGTTTTTATAAGAGTGCCCATTATACACCATCCAGAATCACAACTGTATGCTGTACCTGGCATCCAACTGAAAGGACCTTGTAGTTGTAGATAGGAAGATACTCCTACCCAATCAAAAAGAAGTGCCATTTCAAGCATGCTTGAGAAAGGCACTTTGCCGAAACGTTGCACATGTTCATTTTATGGTGCAAATAAAAGTTGAAGCCTGTTTTTGAATACTGGACCTCTGGCGTTTGTTGCTGTGACCATTTGTATCTTCTTGCTTTGCATTAAAGGGGTTTTCTGGCCAAATACATCTTACCCCCTATCCAAAGGATAGGGGATAAGATGTCTGATCACGGGGGGCCCCCGCAACTTCCATGCAGCATCGGCATTCTATGCGGGGCTGACTGGAGACGTGACGTTGCGTCGCGCCCCGAGGGGGCGTGGCGTGACGTCACGTCTCCAGTCCCGGAAACAAAGAGGTTTCCGAGACTGGAGACCCAGCCCCGCATAGAATGCGGGTGCTGCAAGGGCATAAGATGTATTTGGACGGAATATCCCTTTAAAGCTACTCAAAGAGATACGTTCATATAACTTGTGTGCATCATGACGGTCATTTATTGAAGAGACACTGATCCTGACCTCTAAGAATAGGCTTCTTCAAAACTCCAGAACAATGCCTGCCCATTTTCCATCCAGAATTA
Organism: Hyla sarda; assembly: GCF_029499605.1. Lineage (NCBI taxonomy): Eukaryota > Metazoa > Chordata > Amphibia > Anura > Hylidae > Hyla > Hyla sarda. Next base: position 128,453,800 of record NC_079191.1, on the reverse strand, counting down.
TGTAGATAAATGGCTGTGAATGATGTTAGCAGCTCTCTAGATAAGCTGCCTGAGTTATGTTTACTCCCCCTTTAATCCTGAAGAATACAAACCATGCTGAGGCCCTGGGGTCACGCTGAACACGTGTGCTTTCCTTCCAGCGGGAATAGTGGATTAGGTAGCATTTATGATTACAGCACAGAAACATCTCTCCCCTCTGCATTTCTGCTTTGCAAATTGGATGGGATGGAAAAGACTGGTTTGTTTTGTAGGATTTTTCCACCGTCACCATTGTATTCAATGCTAAGGTAATTAAATGTAAAAATATTCAGCGCTCAGCACTCCTTAACTAAATTAGAGCTCACAGCTAGACACGCCGCTTGTCATTTAAACTCAGTTTAGTCTGAAGGGGAATATTACATGCCATGTTAGTGTGGGGTACTTATTAGATAGCTGTCGGGTGAATGGTCATTTCGACAACAACTATTTTATCTTGGCCCCCTTCCCCATACACATACAGGCTAAGCTCGCTGTCCGTACTTTTGTTGCCAAGCCACTGCCAGAAACCGGAGAGTAAAAGATGAGGCATGCAAAAATCCAAATGCCCAATCCCTCCATTCCCCCTAAAATATGTCAGGGAGATCCATCAGGGAAAGTCAGAAGACCCCCATACATAGCAGGTTTACCTGTTGTTCACCTAATGTGTATGGGGACCTTTAAGGAACCAGCCATCAGTTACACGCTACCCAAACCACAGGCAGTATGAAACCGAGACAGGCTCCCTTATTATAGTTATGTATGATTCACATGCCCCCTGACGAAGCCAATGGCGAAAACGCGCGTTTGGGGTTGAGGTATCTCTCCACTAGGTGCACGGCTCATGTTGTATCTTCCTGTGTATTTCTTACCATATGGACCGTATATTTCCCTTAGCATATTGCTTGTATTTGTAACACTGCTGTACCATTTATTGTATATTCATCTGCATATGTGCCCCATGTTTATTATGCTTTAGTAACCTTGAGAGTTTACCCCTCCCTTTTTTCTGTTTGTGTGTATACCTGTGCCCTCTATATGTTTTTTTTTTATCACATGTTCTATGTTCTTTAACCACTAAAGTTATTGTTTACTTTTTGCATAATTGTACTGTGTGGCCTATTTATTTTGTGAGGTTATGTAGGATTCACTCTAAAACGATCTGGGTCTGGTATTGCAGCTCAAAGGAATGGGGTTTGACTACAACACCATACATAGCCAATGGACAGGCGTAGCACAGTTTCTTTAAAAAATAAAATAAAAAAAACACATCCTTTCTGATCTTTTTAGGGACTGTAATCCTACTTTAAGCAAAGTTGAAAATGTTTAGCTGTACCTGCACCACAAATCACTATTTACACGCTCTAAAAAATAACCTCTACAGCCCAGATTTATCAAACTGTGTGAGAGAAAAAAATGGAGTGATTTTCCCACAGTGACCAATCACAGCTCAGCTTTCACTTTACCTCAGCTCGTTAGCTGGGCTGTGATTGGTTGTTGTGGGAAAATCACTCCATTTTTCCTCTCACAGTTTGATAACCCTGGGCCTACTATTAGAATTAATGGTCTGTTATTCTTAACATGTCCTAAAGGGGTAGTGTTATGGATGACGGGGCATCGGTTTCCTGCAGTGCAAGGAAACTGTGTTCAAAACCGAGAGGAACAAACAAGTTCTCGTCATCGGTAACCAGTGAAGCTTCCTCGTACTCGGGGCAGACGCGTCCTGGTTTTCAACAGGCTGCACTTTGGGAAATTCCAACTTTATTGAACAGTCTCAAGACAACAAAGTGTCCCCATGCTGGGACCATCAGTGATCAACTGTAATCTGGCAGTAAGTGTTTACTATCCCTACAGCACTCCCACAGGGGAAATTAAGTATTATACAGCGTTCAATCGGTCTTCCACAGCAGGGGACACTCTTTGTAACTACTCTATCACTAAAAAAGAAGATATAAGCTTAACCTTCCATAACGTCTATATTCCCTAAAATGAACTCAATTTCCTAAAAGGGTATATGAAAATGGTGTGGGAAAGAAGACAGGTCCTATTCTAATGCCGGGATCAATGCTGTGTAAAACAAGATGTTCCACATCCGTGTAAAGCAAATGCAAAGAGGACTATTTACCAATATAGTACAAATAGTAGCAAGTAAGCAAACTAAGCTTTAGTTCTCCCAATGCAAATGAGACTGCTTAATGTGGGCACGAGAACCCCGCACAGCACACATGACTTGTGTACCTGCTGTTCTGAATGTATTAGCGTGATTAATGCTTTCTCTAACTTCGCGCTTACAATGACAGGGTTATCTCAGGTCATGTTCCAGGTGCCTCTATAAAATAAATGATGTCTACATTATGAAAACAGAATAAAACGCCGGTGACAAACCTGGAGGCTGTTCCTATAAGTTAACAACGCAGAACAATGGGTAGTGTTATGGATGACGGGGCATCGGTTTCCTGCAGTGCCAAGGAAACTGTGTTCAAAACCGAGAGGAACAAACAAGTTCTCGTCATCGGTAACCAGTGAAGCTTCCTCGTACTCGGGGCAGACGCGTCCTGGTTTTCAACAGGCTGCACTGATGGGTTTAGCTGAGTCTTTCTGACCACAGGAGATGAATAGTTCTGGCCAAGTAATGTGGTAACAATGCAAATCATATGCTGCGCTGGCTTGTTTGGGAGCTTCTCGGGAAGGATCAACACTCGATTATTTGTGTCCTGTTGCCAGGCAACCCAGTATAGCCTTGAAATAACTTGGAGACAGAGGTTGAGGTGACCATGGAACTCACTGATTCACTAAAAGTCTATTCTCAATAGTAGTGCTTCAGCTGAGAACAACTTGAGAAGTTGGCCTTAGAATGCACATTTCTAGATGAACTGGCTAACCGGACCATGCATAACCAAGTTACATATTTAAAGGGTTTATCCTAAGAGTATAACATATCACCTATCCAAAGGACACCTGCTAGGTATATGATCAGTATGGGGGGCTGATCGCTGATCATGAAAACGGGGGTGCCTTCTCAATTTGTGTGTATGGAGTGGCGGTCCAGAATGGGACTGAAAGAGATAGCCGAACAGTACCATGGTAGTGATCCTTGCTCAACTCACTTATGGAATAAGGGACCCCCTTTTCGTAATCGAGGAGACACCCAGCTGTCAAACCCGCCCATCCCAAGATAAAATCTTGCAAGAATTCGCCGAGATACCAGGAGAAATATAGAAATCCATTTTCGGACCATTTCGGTTTACCTGGCCGCTTTAACAAGAGAGTGAATTTTGGCTAACTTATCTTTTACCACACAAATTCTGAAGGCCAAAGCAAAACAACATACTGCCTAGTTCTACTGCAGTAGTCTCCAAACTGTAGCCCTCCAGCTGTTGCAAAACTACAACTCCCAACATGCCCGGACAGCCGTTGGCTGTCCGGGCATGCTGGGAGTTGTAGTTTTGCAACAGCGGGAGGACCATGGTTTAGAGACCACTGTCCTACAGGAACAACCTCAACCATCATGAGGTTCTCACTCGCATTGCTAGTAGCAGTACTGTTCCCTACGATCTGACGTTGCACCCCCGGGTTCAACGTTCTTTCCCCTTTCACTTCCCATTCATATGTGCACAGGTGTTTTATGTGCTGTAAGGCTGATTTTCAATACGGCTTCTGAGCCACAATAGCGGCTTTGTGAATTAAGCAGGGTTATGTGATTTACCAAATCACATCAAATAAAGTGTTTTGAAATATTCTAACTAAGTAAGCCAGCAAGATCCCTTTTTAAATGCTTGAGTTATAAGAGTAATTACATAAAAGAATTTTTAGGAGCAGGACACTAGTATATGTAATGGGTTACGTTCCACATAGAGAAAGAAAAAGTTAAGAAACGTAAAGTCTGCGGACACCTTTGAACATGTTTTATAGAATAAAAGGTAGCGTTTGGGTTCTGCAGCTTACAGGTATAATGCAAGCTGCTTGATGCCATGCTCATTCTGTCAGTTCTCAGTCTGTAACCCTTCTCTTTACTATCCTGAAAACTTATCAAAGCTGAAAACCTGTTTGACTTGTATTTTTTGCCTTTTGTATTTTTATTATTTTATCTTAGATTAGCATTTCAGAGAGGTCCGAGATCTGTCTGACAGAATGAGCACAGAATTGAGCAGCTTTCATTGCATTGTAATAGAAGCCAAAGGATGCAAAATGGATAGGGGATAAGTGTCTGATCATGGGGTCTGACCACTGATCTGCAAGGTGCTCCGGAGTAGTGGTTGGTATGTGTGCTCCATTAATCTCTATGGGGAGAGCTGGAGATACCTGAGCACTGAACTTGTGTATCTTTGGTTCTCCAATAGAGATGAATGGAGGGTGCATGCTGACCTCCGCTCCGTGCAGGAGATTGTGGTGAGTCCCAATGGTCAAACCCACCGCGATCCAACACTTATCCCCTATCCTTTGGATAGGGGTTAAACTTTCCTGCACTGCAGTACCCCTTTAACTGAAACTAATGGCAAATTTGTTTTGTTCAATAAAAAATGAAAATCAAATTATATATATATATATATATATATATATTTATTTGTATATTTATATATGTCTATAGTCTTTAAAGCGACACTCCAGCCCTAAATTTTGTAGGGTCATTAGTGGGGTGAGGATAAACAGCAACCCTTCTTCCCACCTTACTGTGTGGCTCTGTGAAGCAGAAGTCACTTTCTTTACGTAACTCTATGAGTGTCTCTATGAGGGCTGGAGTACTGCTTTAGGTCCGGAGGGACTTCTTGGTCATGCTTCTTATATGAGCTGCTTACACCTTATAAGGTGGGAAGTGCCACGGATAAAGACGCCCTATTATAAGGCAAATAATAAATCAAATACAATAAATGTAATAAAGTTCAATGGTGACAATACTTACTGATAACGCATTTTGATCCGGTCACTATCTGGGCTACAGTACAGTCTTTCCATATGTTCTTGTGAATCGTCATTTATACTTTGCCATACACCTGTGGCTCTCCTCTTAACCTGCCAATGATAGGGCAATACCGTATGATGTTTCTGGCAATCTTTACCATAAAAACACAACCCTTGTAAAAACTCCACGCAAATGTCTACCCCATCTTTTTGATGGACGTGGTATTGCAGCTGATTTAGAAGTTCAAACACAAGAAGTAGAGATGCTTCCTCCGTTTTGTCCTCAAATATCCCAGTATTAGAACTATTGTTTTGGCTCACATTGTATTGGTCCAGACAGCTGGTGTCCTGGAATAACCCAGATGAGTAACTTTCTAACATCTTGTCCAAGGAAATGGAGTTGGTGGGTTCACCAGAATTTGTTTGTAGGAGCGGATCCTGGAACGAGTTGTTGGCAGTGGTAGGAACGGTTCCACTAGTGCTTTCTGATGGAAATGTTGGTTCTGTGCTCTCTAGTACACTGGGCTGGTCTTCATCAAGGTCTTGGGCTGCATGGACAGATGTCGTGTGCTCCGTCACTGGCCTCAGACTGGAATTCCCAGATATTAGTGCATTGTTCTGAGGGCAATGTTGGTCAATGTCTAGTGCCTTTTTGACAAGGGGTTCACATAAGTTACTAGCGTTCCCAGCCTGATCATTGGATACAAATATTCCATTAAGAGTCCCCGATCCTAAAAAACTAGTAAAGATTGGCCGCAGAGCTTGAAGGGTTTCAGGGTTTAAGATTTTCTGGGCCTGTTTCTTTTTGAAACAAGGCTTCACCGGGGGAATTTTATCAGAATGTCTGGAACAATCCACATTGGACACTTGGGGAATCTTTAACGTACAGTCCTTGTTCACTTCTGCATCCAATAGTTGCAAAGAGCCTTCCATATTGCTCATCAATCTCCGGTTGGCCCTAAATATAGAAAGACAAGATATAACTACACAGGAAGACATATGTTTAAAGCTAGCAGTGCTAAGACTTTTTTAAATACACAACCATAAGTGAGCTAATGCCGAGATGACTCAATGATCATTCGCACATATGGAAGCAGACATGAAAGAATGCATGCTACACATTGCAGTGGTTTGCTTCTTGGTATTTAAAGCCACAAATACCTGAAGCTCACTGCTTACTTGAGACTTTTTGCACACGTCGTAGCTTTTATTGACACTACAGGAGAGCACACAATGTATCCCAAGCAGGCCCAGCAAAACAGAAAGGCACAAGCTGACTACAAGACGGCCTTATGGTCACATGCGTCCGTACACACCCTGTCTCACTCACTATCTTGCACTCTGACACACACCCAGTCTGACACATTCACATGGACAATTCTTCATTCTTAAGTACAAGACCTGCTCAGCCTTAAGGTGGCACACACACCCAACATCTGCTCCGAGAACACAACTTAATTTAGGGAGTCTTATCAGGGACAGCATATCACATTGAAAGCTATTAGTCTTTTCATCCGTAAGTCGTCACCATGTGGAAGGGCCAGAGGTGGAAACTATTATACAATACTATACACAACGCAAAACAGACAGATTCCGAATCGGCACTGGCACATCTGACTGCCCTTGCTTGCCGGGTAGGGGTTAATAGGACGTGATGATTTCTGAAACGGGATCTCGGGAGGTGCTCACGCAGAACAACGTAACTCCAGTGAATATAGAAACCATAAAGAGTAATTCGTCCCAATCTGGCAGGCTGTCACCGACGTAGTGTCCCATCTTAGGAGGGAGACGGTAGATGGTCCGGGGGCGAGCCTGACGAAGCCCCAAGCGGCGTGATACGGTCCATGGCCGGCGTCTGAGCTCGCCCCCGGACCATCTACCGTCTCCCTCCTAAGATGGGACACTACGTCGGTGACAACCTACCAGTTTGGGAGGAATGACCGTATGAGTGCTCCATTATTTATCTTAATGGTTTCTATATTATACAATATTAACATACATTAAAATCTTTCTAAACCCAGTCGGAGCACGACTGAACATACAGGAACACAGGTCATTTTGGTGGAAATGTGTGAATGGGTAGGATAAGGCCGACTCAGGAAAGTGTTGGGAAATCTCCTGGGGCCATAAAGTGTTTATTAGAATTATCAGAAGTGCTTGTGATATACACACATAGTTCAGTCCCTGCCTATAAAACAGCCGACCTTGCCAGCGGTGTGCCACCCCTCACGTGTGCTGCGCTGGTACAGTACATGCTAATTATATAACCGCAGACAGTACATAATACACATCACTTCTATGTAGGCTCTTCTTCGCTAGATGTGATTCCACACGCTACCACTATGTCATATAAAACCGTATTGCAAAGCTACAAAGAAACAAACGTCAGCCACTGAAAACAAATAGTTCTACACAGATTCTCATCTAACCAACACTCAATGTTTCAGGATGACAGCGGTCCGGCATTGGGCGAATTAGGTCAAACGTGTCAAGTCTTCCTCGCTTTACTGAAAACAATGTTACAAGATGACATGAGGTTGACATAATAAATACAAACGTTGCCTTTATTTGCCTCCCTACAGTAAAGCCGCTGACACACAAGGCGGAGAGACTATCAGGCTAAATGGCAGATAACAGAGGACAACAACTCCAGGACACCTATGACATACGTACACAAGGTCAGGTTCTGTTTTCAGTACATTTAACTTTTCGGTAACAAAGAGACAAACGTCAACATAGAAAACAATATAAACAGGACATATACTGGGGGAGAGCGGTTAAAAGGGGCGTGGCTTCCCTGATCCCACAACTGATCTGGGGGAAAAAAAGGGTCAGGACAACAGCACAATAAGGCATTGTTCCTCGGGTTGCTCCGTGTTCCCAGGTGTGAACCTTGTGGTGAGGAATACGATGCACTACTAACACTACAGAACAAAAGAGATGCCGGTATCAGTCACACATAGGTATGGAAAGGTTTCTCAGAACTGGAGACATGCAGGGTACTGTAGTGATCATCGGGGCCAGGGAACAAAAGACTATTCATCGGCACTGCAAGAGGCAACAACCTTTAGTAGTGCTTGTCCCTTATAAGGGGTACTCCGGTGGAAACCTTTTTTTTTTTTTAAATCAACTGGTGCCAGAAAGTTAAACAGATTTGTAAATTACTTTTATTAAAAATTCTGAATCCTTCCAGTACTTATTAGCGGCTGTATACTACAGAGGAAGTTCTTTATTTTTTTGGATTTCTTTTCTGTCACGACCACAGTGCTCTCTGCTGACATCTCTGTCCATTTTAGGAACTGTCCAGATCAGGATAGGCTTTCTATGGGAATTTTCTCCTGCTCTGGACAGTTCCTGGCACGGACAGAGGTGTCAACAGAGAGCACAGAAATCCAAAAAGTAAAGAACTTCCTCTGTAGTATACAGGCGCTAATAAGTACTGAAAGGATTAAGAGAGAGCACAGAAATCCAAAAAGTAAAGAACTTCCTCTGTAGTATACAGCCGCTAATAAGTACTGAAAGGATTAACAGAGAGCACAGAAATCCAAAAAGTAAAGAACTTCCTCTGTAGTATACAGGCGCTAATAAGTACTGAAAGGATTAACAGAGAGCACAGAAATCCAAAAAGTAAAGAACTTCCTCTGTAGTATACAGCCGCTAATAAGT